>NC_083524.1:8185000-8840000 GCF_032362555.1 Amyelois transitella
CCTTAAGTCGTTGTCTGGGTCATGAGCGCAAGCGCTTTTCTTTTATATTATTTCTTTATATCCCGGCACCAAAACAAAAAAGAATAGGACCACTCCATCTCTTCCCCATGGATGTGGTAAAAGGCGACTAAGGGCTTAAAATTTGGGATTCTTTTTAAGGCGATGGATTAGCAACCTGTCACTATTTGAATCTCAATTCTTTCATTAAACCGAGCTGTATAGCTGAGCGTGGCCATTCAGTCTTTTCAAGACTGTTGGCTCTGTCTACCCCGCAAGGGATATAGACGTGACCTTATGAATGTATGTACGTAATTTTAAAAAATATGCAAGTGTGTTTGTTTGTTGCTTGTTCACGCGTTATCTACTGAAGCATGCGAAATTCAGTATTGATCAGAAATCAATACTGAATTTCGCGTCTGTACATATAATAAAGAGTGTGGAAAAGGACATAGGATAACTTTCATCCCATCCTTCCATCAATCTATATAATCACGTCTATATCCCTTGCGGGTTAGACAGAGGCAACAGTCTTGAAAATACTGATATGCCATGTTCAGCTGTTTGGCTCAATGATAGAATTGAGATTCAAATAGTGACAGGTTGTTAGTCCATCGCCTAAACGAAGAAACCAAAGTTTATTAACCAATCCCTTAGTCGCCTTTTACAACATCCATGGGAAAGAGACGGAGCGGTCTTATTCTTTTTCTCTTGGTGCCGGGAACCACACAGCACATTTGTATTCTTCTATAATAGGTGGCGCTAAATTCGCGCGTGCGTACGCGCAGATAAGATTTAGTTTGATAATAACGTTCCATACCAGACGTACTAGTACATACATACATACATATGGTCACGTCTATACTACACTACTACACACGGCACTGCCGGGAACCACACGGCACTAGTACACACCACGCTATTCTTGTGGTTTGCACCACAACATAGTTGTCTAATAAATTTTTGTAAACCCCAATAACCGTTTGCTTGCCGGCGCACTTCTAATTAATTTTACGGCAACACCGAGCCTGCCTGGAGTTGCCAAGTGAAATATAAGATCGTTCATGTCGTCTCGTCTTGCCCTGACTATGTTAGAAAGTGTAATTGGTATTATTAATGCCAATGCCTGTTACGCCTTAAAAAATCAGCCTAGAAAGAGAAGCGTATAGCGCCATCTTTGTTTTTTTTTGGTTATCTTGCGTATTTTCATCATTCATATAATCACGTCTGTATCCCTTGCGGGGTAGACAGAGCCAACAATCTTGTAACGACTGATAGGCCACGTGCAGCTATTTGGCTTTAAGATAGAATTAAGAGTCAAATAGTGACAGGTTGCTAGCCCATCGCCTTAAAAAGAATCCAAAGTTTGTAAGTTATCCCTTAGTCGCCTTTTACGACATCCATGGGAATGAGATGGAGTGGTGCTATTCTTTTTTGTATTGGTGCCGGGAAGCCGGGAACCACACGGCACGGCATGTACCTACATAATAAAATATACATACAAAAATCATATACATACATAATATAAATACATATTATGTATATGTATGTAACACGACAACTTTCTAACCGTTATCTTATTTTGATGTTATTTTAAATGTATGTAGTTTTTGAGATATTCACAATTTTGTAAATACCTACCTTCACAAAGTGCACAAATGTAACAAATAACCATAAAATCTGTTTCTTGAAACGAAGCTATAAAAGATCTTTTCGTAAGAAAATTCAGCTTTCATAGCAATTAGGTCACTGCAGACCACATGAAGTAAAATAATTATACAGAGAACAAGCCTCGTATAAAACCTTATATAAAAACTTATATATATATATAAGTTTGTATGTCAGTATGGATGTTTGTAACTCTTTCACGCAAAAACTACAAAACCGATTACGATGAAATTTGGTATGTAGGTAGCTGAAGAACCAGAATAACATATAGGCTACTTTATATCCCGGAGTTCCCGCGGGATTAATAGGGTTTTTTTTATGTGGACGAAGTCGCGGGCGGCCTCTAGTATACTATAAGTAGTTTTATTAAAACTGTCATCATATTCAATAAAGGGTCAGGTCAAAAGTACCCGAAACCGCCGAGCTTGCATGAAGAGAGTTATGAATGAACATGAAGCAAAGGAAATATGCAGAGATCGTGGCAAGTGGAAAAAGGTAGTCTCTGCCTACCCCTCCGGGAAAGAGGAGTGATTTTATGTATATGTATGTATGTATGTCATCGTATTCAATACTTTTGGCCGTAATGGATAAAGACGTGATTGTAGAATTCGTAATAATGTAAACCAACAGAAATGCAATGATATTGGAGTAATGCAAGTGCAACGCTTGGACTCTACATCGTTTGCTACTCTATACTGCAGTCTATGCCTTAATTAGCTTGTTCGAGGTAAGAATTTAAATCGTTAAAAAATGTAAGAGAAAAGACTTAAAATTAAAATCGGTTCAGTAGTTTTTCAACCTTACTTGGTAATAAAACGTCATTCCACTCTTAAACTAAAACTGCCATTCAATGGCAGTGTTTTCTGTCGAGGTCGGTAAAAAGAAAATTAACTAGGTTGATATAAACAATAAAATAGCTTAATCACTGGCTTGTCAAGTAACTAATACTTTTGAATTTAAAAAAATACTAATACTATCGATAGTTCAGTATCGATATTGAATCAATTGATAGCTTAGGGTCGATAGTGGACCTATAGTTATTTAGTATCGAAGGTAAATCTATCGATAGTTCAGTTTCGATAGTAAATCTATCGATAGTTAAGTATCGATAGTCTCACTATCGATAGTAGACTATCAATCGCAGTACTACATGCAGCTGACCATGGGCTTAATCTTTTCGAGACTATTATTTCTTTCTTCCCTGAATGGGATAAAGATATGAAGAAAGTAATATACGTACGTACATGCATATATGAATTACGTTTTTATCACTTATTGGGTAGATAGAGCCAATAGTTTGAACAGACTTGGAAGGCCACGTTCAGCTGTATGACTTAAATCAATAAAAACATACATACATACAATCACGTCTATATCCCTTGCGGGGTAGACAGAGCGAATAGTCTTGAAAAGACTGATAGGCCACGTTCAGCTATTTGGCTTTAAGATAGAATTGAGATTCAAATAGTGACAGGTTGCTAGCCCATCGCCTAAAAGAAGAATCCCAAGTTTAGCCCTATCCCTATGTCGCCTTTTACGACATCCATGGGAAAAAGATGGAGTGGTCCTATTCTTTTTTCTATTGGTGCCGGGAACCACACAAATAAAAACATTAAGTAGGTAATAAAAATAACCCATTGTGAAGAACAACAACAAAATTGGTAAATATAAAAAAAAACAATGTCCATTTATTCCATTTTCATAGATTTCATGAATTCAAAAGCTCGAACAAATTTACTTTGGTAGTAAAACTTCAATCCACTAAGAGTGAGCAAATGACGCGTAAAACCGTTGAACACGAGACAAAATCTGCTGACCTTAAGCAGCGAATTTCTTATTGCGTTCATATATTAAAGATTCAGAAACTAGTTGTTAGCCGCGATCTTATCCGCTAAAGAGGACTAAGTCACGGTAATTCAAAAGTATTAGTTACTTGACTAGCCATTGATTGTTTATAAGCAATGTTTAAAATTGGCAGCATGGAATATTGCTCTATATGAATGTACATACATAAATCACGCCTCTTTCCCGGAGGGGTAGGCAGTGACCACATCTTTCCACTTGCCACGATCCCTGCACACTTCTTCCGCTTCATCCACATTCATAACTCTCTTCATGCAAACTCGTCGGTTTCGGGTACCTCTTTACCAGACCTTTCGCTAGAACGTCTCCGATTTGATCAAGGTATCTAGACCTTCCCACTCCAACAATGTCATTCACACTTCCTTTGTGTATTTGCTACCTAAATATAAATATTTATATGAATATTCCATTCCCTTAATCGCTTTTTAAGACATCCAGAGAAAAGAAAGGGAGTGTACCTATTCTTAAATGCCGGTAACCACACGGCACCAATCTCTGCTCAAAGAACTGAACAATATTCAGTTTTCCATTTCATACATACATTCATACATATGATCACGTCTTTATCCCTTACGGGGTAGACAGAACCAACAGTCTTGAAAAGACTGATAGGCCACGTTCAGCTGTTCGGCTTAATGATAGAATTGAGATTCAAATAGTGACGTGTTACTAGCCCAACGCCTAAAATAAGAATCCCAAGTTTATAAGCCTATCCCTTAGTCGCCTTTTACGACATGAGAACGAGATGGAGTGGTCCTATTCTTTTTTTTTATTGGTGCCGGGAACCACACGGCACTGCCGGGAACCACACGACATTTCCATTTCATTTTGTATTAATTTGTGTAATTCAGTGTTTTGGTCCCAGGTGCACTACCCTCGTCAAATTAATCCGGATAGTCCGACGTCACTCCCGTGACGTCATCAAGCCGGACTATGTGTCCAAAATACAAATCGGCGTGATACCTGTTAAATTTAACTCAAAAGCTACCACCGTAGACTACTTGTTTGTGTGTTTGTAATATCTTTATTGCATAGAAATTTACACAGTAACAAGAAAATAGTACACAGTTATAAAAGAAACAAATCACTTTCAATGGCGGACCTATCCCATGAAGGGATCTCTTCCAGTCAACCGGAACTAGATAATTCAGTAAAAAGTAGAAATACCTATCCACTAAATACATATATTATGTAAAATAGAATATACTCGCAGCTTTACACCATATAATAAATGATTATTCATTTATTCGTACACAACTACATACGTCTTTATCCCGCACGGGGAAGACAGAGCCAACAGTTTTGATTAAATTCGACCACGAGAACGGCTTAGTGATGGAATTGAGATTCAAATAGTGACAGGTTGCTAACCCATCGCCTAGAATAGGAGTCTCAAGTTTATTAACTTTCCCTTAGTCGCCTCTTACAACCTCCATGGGAAAGATATGGAGTGGCCTATTATATTACAGTGCAGAAAACAACACACTTAATATTGTACTTATTTTGGAAACAATTCACTCGTAAACAACTCCGCGGTCAAACGCAGCCAATTTTTTATAATCAAAAGAAAAACTCATTGAAAACTTCAGGTGAGAAATTGTGAAGAAAATTCAAGTCAAAAAGTCTTAATGAATTCCGGATTTCATAAAAATCCGACACAAAAGGATAATAATTAACCTTTGAAGCCACTTCGAACCAACCCGCGGATAATTTGGAATGGCTTCATTATACCAGCCTAATATAATCAGTTTTAAACTTTGTATAATCAGAACCATTTTGTTTTCGTGCGATAATTATTTTATTAGCTTTTGCCCGCGACTTCGGCCGCGTAGATTCTTTGTTGCAATTAAAATGTAGCCTATGTTCTTTCACATAGTCAACTCTATCTATGTTCCAAATTTCATCAAAGTCGGTTCAGTGGTTTAGGCGTGAAAGCGTAACAGTCAGACAGAGTTACTTTCGTATTTATAATATTATTATTAAAAAACAGCATGTGTCTCTCCCCCCTCTTCTCCTCTATCTTTTTTGTCCCTCTCTCTCTCTTCTCTCTCTCTCAGACCACTTGGTGGTCATGGATTTTCTGTGTGATTTGTTGCAGCTGAAACTTGACATAAAGAGGAAATGGAGAAGTATTGCATAATACTTCTCCATTTCCTCTCTATGTCAGATGTTTCTTTAGGACTGCATTATTTTGATTTCAATGTCTCCTTCCCCCTTGCTTCAGTCCTGGTTGCATCCTCACCACTCTGGAGGGGAGCCCGAGGTATTTGACCAGGACCCGGGATTGGGTGAGTCAGGTTTTTACATGAAGCGACTCCCATCTGACCTCCGCAACCTTTGCAGCAGAACCTAACCCGTATTGGATCGATCATGGTTACACGTCTAGTTGCCTGAATGTGCAGGTTTCCTCGCGATGTTTTTCCCTCATCGTAAGAGCATAGGTTAATATTCCAACTAATGTACTTACATAACTTCGAAAATAGGCATTGATACATGGCCGAGGTGGGATTCGAAACTACTCCTTTTATGCACCTTACCGATTCGACCATCAACGCTCCACTATTGTAATAATTATGTATCAGAACTAATGTGTGCCGTGTGGTTCCCGGCACCAATAAAAAAAAGAATAGTACCACTCCTTCTCATTCCAATGGATGTCGTAAAGGGCGATTAAGGGATAGACCTATAAACTTGGGATTCTTCTTTTAGTCGATGGGCTAGCAACCTGTCACTATTTGAATCTCAATTCTATCATCAAGCCAAAAAGCTCAACGTGACCTATCAGTCTTTTCAAGACTGCTGGCTCTGTCTACCCCGCAAGGGATATAGACGTGACTATATGTATGTGTAGGTATGCAGAACTAATTCATACTAAGAAGTTTAAGTTTCATTTGTTAACGCGATATGACCCAGTCCCACTCAAACAAAACCGGGATCAAATGCTAGTTTAATATAACAGGTTGTAATTCCTAGCCTCTCGTCGTAATGAACAGCAGGCGTTAGACCTTGTTTATATGCAGTGGCTAGCAGCTAACTTAAGGGGAAACATATTGCGTTGTCTGTTGAAATTAACACGCCTCTTTTTTGACAGTAAGGTGGTTTTGAGTGAATAAAATATACAGCATGTCCGGTAAATTGCGTTTCATATATAAGTGGACAGTTAATCCTGAACTGTCTTTACTGATTGTCCTTACTGCTAACTCAGCGTCACAGCTGCAGGATCTTTTAAATAAGTGGACAAAAGTCCTAAAAAAGTATGGTCTCAGAGTCAGTCGGAGTAAATCCGAATAATTGAAATGTCCCTTCAGTGGAACCACAGTACCCGAGACCATTTCCATAGGATCAACACCCACTCCTACAGTTGGAAAATTCAAATACTTAGGATCTATGCTGACCACAGACGCTAACATAGACGCTGACGTGACCCACAGGATCAGCGTCGGATGGCAAAAATTCCCTGACGGGCGTATTGTGCGATCCTCGCAATTCTATTCAGACCAAGGGCAAGGTCTACAAAACGGCAGTTCGGCCAGCTTTGCTGTACGGGTCTGAATGCTGGACAGTGAAGAAGACACATGAGCAGCAAATACATGCCAACGAGATGAAGATGCTAAGGTAGGCGGGAGGTGTAACCAGACTGGACAAAATTCGGAATGAATTTGAATTTCGAAACCGCCGAGCTTGCATGAAGAGAGTTATGAATGTGGATGAAGCGAAGGAAGTATGAAGAGGTTGTGGCAAGTGAAAAGAGGTAGTCTCTGCTTACACTAAATCAGATACTGATTACTGCTCTCTTTCAATATGCAACGTGATTTACCAGACACCCTGTATAGGACAAAACACACAGATTGAACTAGTACCGAAGTAAGGTGGAAGGTAGCGACTTGTTGTTTGTTTGTAAACTTTTTATCACACATTAAAAGAAATATAACAAATAAAAAAAAGTCATTGGATTTAGAACTTATATTATTTACTTATTAAAACTACTTTACACATCAGATACTAATTAATACTAATTCGAGGATATATTTCGTTATTGTAATCTAAATCTTTAACTGTACCGTCCCTACCTTAAAATTACTAAGTTTCGGGCCAAATATACCAAAGAGGTTTTAAGTAAAGCTTTACCGAGGCTCGACGGCCTTTGTTAGAAACGTCTCATGTTTCTTAAGGCTACAATCAAGATGAATCTTGGATTTGAAATGTCACGGATCTGTGTTGATGTTATAGGAATGTTGGAATATATAATAGTAAACAGAATTAAAATAAACATACATACATACATATAATCACGTCTCCCTTGTGGAGTAGACAGAGCCAACAGTCTTGAAAAGACTGATAGGCCACGTTCAGCTGTTTAACTTTATGATGGAATTGAGATTCAAATAGTGCCAGGTTGCTAGCCCATCGCCTAAAAGAAGAATCCCAAGTTTATAAGCTTATCCCTTAGTAGCCTTTTACGATATACATGGGAACGAGATGGAGCGGTCCTATTCTCTTTTTATTTGTGCCGGGAACCACACGGCACAAATTACGCGTTAAAATAAACTTTGAACTTAAGTATTTTTTTCTCAGAAGGTTAATCTGTATATAAACACGTTCTTTTATCTTTTTCATTGATTTATATATGTCATTTTCTTAGCAACTCAATCCGTATCATCATAAAATGTATTTTACATTGATAATGGATAAAAAAGAACAAGAAGCCGAAACAACGCTGGAGTATTTTTTTTGGTTTGTTTGTTTGCTTTGGAAGTGTCAATTTTTTTTTTACAAACTAGAATAAGAACTTCCCCTTAACATGAAGCACGCAGCGTGCAATTAACAGAATAAATGCAGCGAGGACAAATTAATTCTTTCTTTAAAAGATATTCTCCAACTATCATAATGTGGTGATGAAGCTTGGAAGAACGTTGAGGATCGAATTCAAATTCAAAATTCAAATTCATAATTTTTATTCATTATTTATTATAAGATACTATCATATCGATTAATAATTGTCAAATCTTTTGGTTTCACAACATTGATTGACGAAATTGTACTTGACACTGTAGCATTTTCTTCAACAATGTCAACTTCACAAATATCCAAACTTAGAATAGAATGTGCACGAAAGAATACATTGTTCAGATTAATTTATTTATATGAGATTTTAATAAATAAATAATATTTTTATTAATAATAAGTTATTTAATTGTAATGGATAATGTACCCGATTCCTTTCCCATGGATGTCGTAAAAGGCGACTAAGGGATAGGCTTACATACTTGTGATTCTTTTTTTAAGCGATGGGCTAGCAACTTGTCACTATTTGGATCTCAATTCCATCATTAAGCCGAGTAGCTGAATGTGGCCATTCAGTCTTTTCGGGGCTATTGGCTCTGTCTACCCCGTAAGGGATATAAACGTGACTATATGTATGTATGTAATGTACCCGAGTAAAATGCGTAAATGGTGCGCGTGAAGGCACAGGTTCAAATCCTACCTCGGCCATGTACAAAAGACTTTTCTCTGAGTTATGCACATTTAACAGTATAAATGCAATGCAATTAAACTAATGAGATTGAGTGCTGACCGAAGGTCTTACGGTGAGGGAAAATATGATGAGCAAATCCTAATAACTGGATGTGTAACTCATATGGGTAAGGTTCCATGCAAAGGTTCCGGAGGGCATTTTTTTGGGTGGAGTTCGGCGGCGTTCTCTATCTATAGTCTATCTATACTAATATTATAAAGCTGAAGAGTTTGTTTGTTTGTTTGAACGCGCTAATCTCAGGAACTACTGGTTCGAATTGAAAAATTATTTTTGCATTGAATAGACCATTTATCGAGGTAGGCTTTAAGCTATATAACATTACGCTGCAACTACAAGGAAAGCAAAGAAATAATGGAACATGTGAAAAAAAAAACGGGGATATTATTCATCCTTGAGCCCTCAAGGATGAATAATATCCCCGTTTTTTTTACAATGATGCCCAAAATAACTATTTCACGCGGACGACGTTTTATATAAAACTCTTCCGCTACTGAATGACTGACAGACACACATATACCTATTATTAATTTTTCCCGAAATTCCTAGAAAATTAGCGGGATTTTTCGTTTCTCGCGGACGTACCGTAGGCGTACCAAAGTCCTGTAATCCATCTACCTAGAACTAAGAATATCTTGCAAACTTGCCTCCCTGTGGAGGCCGACGGAATTGTTTCAGATTATTAAACCAGTGATTTAGTTTAGTACACAGTTTCGTCTAATGAGTTAGCGTCTAGTTCACTCCCTTTGGGTCGGTTACCTGAAATCTTCCATGAAATATCTTAAGTAGAACTAGCTTTGTCCGCGTGGAATAGTTATTTTGGGCATCATTGAAGTCCTCAGGGATGAATAATTTGCCCCGTTTTTTTCACATATTCCATTATTTCTTTGCTCCTTATAGTTGCAGCGTGATGTTATATAGCCTAAAGCCTTCCTCGATAAATGGTCTATTCAACGTAAAAAGAATTTTTCAATTAGAACCAGTATTAGCGCGTTCAAACAAACAAACAAACTCTTCAGCTTTATAATATTTGTTTAGAAATAATAATCTAATAATAAGGGAATAAAAAAAGGAAAAGCGACCAAGGGATTGGCTTATAAACTTGGGATTCTTCTTACAGGCGATGGGCTAGCAATCTGTTACTATTTGAACCTCAGTTCCATCATTATTCTTCTTCTCGTTATTATATCTGCTATATGGTACTAATATTATAAATGCGAAAGTTTGTGAGTATGTCAGTATGGATGTTTGTTACTCTTTCACGCAAAAACTACTTAACCGATTACGATGAAATTATGGTATGTAGGTAGCTGAAGACCCAGAAAACATATAGGCTACTTTCTATCCGGAGTTCCCGCGGGATTGGTAGGGTTTCCATGCGGACGAAGTCGCGGGCGGCCTCTAGTATCGTATATTGCTCTGTCTACCCCTTAAAACCCGGTAAGGAAAAGCCGTCGAAAACAGTCAGTGAAACAGTGTATTATAAGCAACTATGTCATCATCATAGTTTTTGTGGCATACTAAAACGTCATTTTATGTTCAATGGTTATGCGCTATGTGTCACAAAATAGTTTTACACACACATTATCTTACAAGGAAATGTAGATATTTTATGTTTGAGCACTTTACTTACAACAATGTCTTAATTTTTTCAAAACATATTATTAGTTCTACATTCATTTAAGTTTTTTAATGTAGACAATGTGCAAGACAATTCGTCCACGATTTAGATTTTAGAGATCTATATTTGTAAATTGACGTCCAATGAAGTAGTTTGTTCCGCCGCCGCTTCTTCTACACATCCGCTTTGGAAGCGGTAGTAGTTATAATTAGATTTAAGTGATGTGACGTCTATATCCCTTGCGGGGTAACCAGAGCCAACAGTAACTTGTAAAGACTGATAGGCCACGTTCAGCTATTTGGCTTTAAGACAGAATTGAGATTCAAATAGTGACGGGTTGCTAGCCCATCGCCTAAAAGAAGAATCCAAAATTTATAAGCCTACCCCTTAGTCGATTTTTACGACATCCATGTGAGAGTGATGGAGTGGTCCTATTCTTTTTTCTTTTGGTGCCGGGAACCACACGGCACCATATATATTCATGTTGTGTTAAAATCTAATTGTATGTTACCCAACATGAGCGATGGATGATACAAACTCATTATAATGGAAATTACTTCGATACAATTCTTCCTTAACTCCCATCCATCAACTATATCAGTCTCATTTCAAATTTGATAGCTTTTCGGGACAAAATGATTGATATTTTAGTTGTTTTATTGGCGATCAATATTACATACAAAAATATCGCGGAGGGGTAGGCAGAGACAATATTTTCCCACTTTCCAGGGTTCCACAAAACATAACAAAGGTACATTATTTCCAGGTTATGCACCTGCAAATAATGTACCTTTTTAATGTAGCTTATGTCTTATTCTCATATTGTCAGGTTGCATACATACATACATAAAATCACGCCTCTTTCCCGGAGGGGTAGGCAGAGACTACCTCTTTCCACTTGCCACGATCTCTGCATACTTCTTTCGCTTCGTCCACATTCATAACTCTCTTCATACAAGCTCGGCGGTTTCGGGTACTTTTGACCTGACCCTTTACCAGGACGTCCTTAATTTGATCAAGATACGTTCGTCTAGGTCTTCCCATTGTCAGGTTGACTGGAAGAAATCCCACTGTTTTTTATTTGCAATGCACTCCTTTAGTGAACAATGAAGCATTTACTTACTTTATATGAATATCTTCCCCCATGGATATCGTAAAAGGCGACTAAGGGTTAGGCTTATAAACTTGGGATTCTTCTTGGAGGCGATGGGCTAGCAACCTGTCATTATTTGAATCTCAATTTCATTATAGAGACATTATAGAGCCTTATGTCTCTATAATGAAATTGAGATGTAGATGAAATATAGATACATACATACATATATACATATGGTCACGTCTATATCCCTTGCGAGGTAGACAGAGCCAACAGTCTTGAAAAGACTGAATTCAGCTATTTGGCTTAACGATACAATTGAGATTCAACTATATCTTGAAATATAGATCTATATCTATATTTCACCTGAAATATACATGTAGATATATATAAGGACTCTATAGTCTTTATATATATCTACATCTATATTTCAGTCTTTTCAAGACTGTTTCAAGGCTATATGCATTTGATTGTTTGATGAAGTATTTTGGCAAATAAATAATGTTTATCTTCAAAAATTATCTTTTTTTTATATGTATGTATGTGTTTTAAAAGAACGTCTAATTTATATAAATACATACATAAAATCACGCCTTTTTCCCGGAGGGGTAGACAGAGACTACATCTTTCCACTAGCTACGATTTCTGCACACTTCCTTCGCTTCATCTTCATTCATAACTCTCTTCATGCAAGCTCGGCGGTTTCGGGTACTCTTGATCTGACCCTTTGCAAGGACGTTCTTAATTTGATCAAGATATCGTTCGTCTATTTCTATTTAGAGCTTATCTTTGCTAAGCCGCATTTTAGCTTTAAACTTTAAGCAAACCAACTTAAAAGTTTCTAAAACCACCCGATCCAAACTCTTCCGATAGAAATAATAGAATTAAGCACTTACTTTAGGATTAAACATGTTGTTTATTATTCTCAGATATTTTTGTGTAACTTCTCATCAAATTTCCATACAGTAAACATACACATATCACGCCTTTACACTTTACGGTGTATAAAGAGCCAGTTATCTCGAAACACTCGAAGAACCACTCTTATAATGGAATTGACCGATAGTGACAGGTTGCTAGTCCGTTCCCTAAAAGAAGAATTCCCTTGATTGATTTTAACGGTCTGCACAGGAAAAAGGGTAACCATTGCTGGGAATCGAACCCGGGTTCTCCGTCGTGAAAAGGTACACTTCACGTGGGTGAAATTGGGGTATCACACGCTAGCGAACACCCGACCAAAGTTTAGATAAAGTAGGTATAATATAAGGCTTTTACATTGTTTTATGATTATATGTAACCCTTGTAGGAATGTCTGCCCATCTGTCGCAAGGCCCGGTTGAGACCCTTTTTATTTTTACCGGGATGTCCTCATAAATTGATAGGTGTTGTCAAAAGTGAATGTGATCACGTCTTTATCTCGTTCGGGTAGGCAGAGCTAATAGGGATAATGACATGGTCTTAAATCAATAAACATTAATAACATGATAGAATACACGTAATTAACGTTATGCAAATTTTTAATTTTAATGATGACGTCATAAATGTTTCATATTTTTTTTCAAATACGACGGGCAAGTCCATTCAAAAATTCATAATTATGTTAAATTTACTATGTCATCGATAAATAAAAAAAAATATAAAACAACTTTTAAAAAGACATTATATCCATGAACGCAATAATTAAGCTAGCTGTCAAACAAATAAGGTTCATGACGCGACCAAGAAACTCATACGTTAAAAAAACCATACCCTCTTTAAGATTGATTAACAAATCCTAACGGATTTCTAAGTTATCTCTCATAACCCTTTCCTACGACGTTTTACCAAAACGTCACAGTGGCGCCCAACGTGGGGCCACGGTGACGTCATTTGCTTGTAGATTTAGGTTTGGTTCCGCAGTTAGGCAGTTAGAAAAATGTACTATACTTATGTCCGTAGATTAAAACTTAATACGGCTCGTCTTATTCACCCTGCGCATCACATAAATCATAATAAATTTCCTTATCCCATGTCAACATTTCATAGGGTCACCCTAACAAGACATTGAGTGTGCAAACTTAATCTACCACTCTAATATTACAAACTAAACCTTATTGCAACACCATAAAGCTTAATTGAACTGCAAAATTATACACAACTTTACCTGACATTTTCACGTCAGCGCTCGACGATTGGTACAAAGTTGAATCTTATTTAAAGGTAATAAGGATGAAACGGGATTTAAATTTTTGTACGCCCAGATTTACATGACAATTATCCCGTATGTCCCGGATTGAAGAGCTACCCGTGTCTCCTACACCTGTCCCTAGTTTTACATAACGTGTGGCGAACGATATATTTAAATTTCTATGGGTAATAAATTGTACCCATTCAACTTCAAACAAGTTAGCTCGGGATTACAGGGATGTTTTTTGTTTTCATATATTTTACATACATAATATACTCACGTCTATATCCCTTGCGAGGTAGACAGAGACGACAGTCTCGAAAAGACTGTTAGGCCATGTTCAGCTGTTTGGCTTAATGATGAAATTGAGATTCAAATAGCGACAGGTTGCTAGTCCATCGCTTAAAAGAAGAATCCCAATTTTATAAGCCTATCTCTTAGCCGCCTTGCGGCATGCAGATAGTGGCTGTAATGTAATAGGCTAAGAAAATAATTTTGAAATTCCCGCGGGAATGGGAAACAACGGGATTTTTCGTTTTACGCGGGCGGAATCGCGGGCTCTCTCTAGTTGTTGAATATAATATGAAGTATGAAATTCAAAATTTTAATTCAATATTCATTATTATAGGAAACTTCATATCGCTTAATAATTGTCAAAACGTATGGTTTAACAACATTGGTTGACGTCAAATAAATTACTTAAAACTAAGTTTACTGCCGCTTCCAAGGCGTCAGTGCAGAAGAAGCGGTAACAAATTGCACTGCAGCATTTTCTTCATTAGCAACTATAGCGAAGCAAGTGTAATAAATAATTAAATAAATATATACTTACGGGACAAATTACACAGAGTGAGTTAGCCTCGAAGTAAGTTCGCAGCGAGATACTAATTAAACGATACAATATTTTTTTCTATAAAATACTTATATAGATATACGTCTAAGATCAAGGCCAAACAGAAAAAAATATTTCTCATCATGTCCTGACCGGGATTTGAACCCGGGACCTCCGGTGTCGCAGGCAAGCATACTACCGCTGAGCCACAGAGGCCGTAAAGTATCTGAAAATATATGACATTGCAAACGCCAATATTTTGTGGCATAAGCCTTAAGGATATTAAAAATTCTTGCCTCTTCTAACGTTTCTCGGAAAATAGTGATATCACAAAAATGTGAATCTCTTTCGTACAAATGGTACATGCACCGATTGAAGAAAAATTAAATTATAATATTACTCACACATGTATTAAGTACGTTTTTATCCTTAATGGGGGTAGACAGAGCTAACATGAAAACACTGAAAGGCCACGTTCAACTGTAAATAAATAAATATATACGGAACAAATTACACAGATTGAGTTAGCCTCGATGTAAATTATAGACTTGTGTTACGAAATACTAACTCATCGATACTAATATTTTATAAAAAATACTTTTGTAAGACTATTGGTACTGTCTACCCTGCAAGGGATACAGACGTGATTATATATGTATTAAAGATATCAAGCATGTAAGAATCTAAACTAATATTATAAAGCTGAAGAGTTTGTTTGTTTGAACGAGCTAATTTCAGGATTACTACTGGATTAAATTGAAAAATTATTTTTGTGTTGAACAGACCATTTATCGAGGAAGGCTTTAGGCTATATAACGTCACGCTGCAACCATTAGGAGCGAAGAAATAACGGAAAATGTGAAAACAACGGAGACAATTATCCATCCTTGAAGGCTCTTCAATGATGCCCAAAACAACTATTTCACACGGACGAAGTCACGGGCACAGCTAGTGTAGGAATAGTCTTTCCTCTTAATCCAAACCAGTGTATTTACATATCTTAACACAGTCAGTTAATATGCAAATTGACTTGCCATCAAAAGCATGGCAATCTTGATGACCACACACTGGCTGGCAGAAAATTAACAGATGAGCTCATACAGCTCAGCAATTTTAGACTTTATTGCTATTGTAATATGACAACTTATTCGTTTCGCACAGTTGAGACTGTGCAAAGTTTGTGTATCAAAAGGATAACTACGTATTTTGAAATGTAGCTTAGAAAATATTGCAAAAAGAATTTGTGCTTAATTATCATAAAAACAGTCAGTAACCATGTGTTACATACATACATACATATGGTCACGTCTATATCCATTGCGGGGTAGACAGAGCAAACAGGATTTAGGATTTTGTATTGGTGCCGGGAACCACACAGCAAAACGAATGTTTAAAATCAGTTAAGATCAATTCACATCTTCGAATCACTAACTGTAAAAGCTTCGAAGTTCCCCGTATGCACTCGTTAGAAACTTTGACGAACTTAGTTTATTTAGAACTTGTATGAGGGTTTTATCTTTTCTGAATTGTGTTAAACTTTTTACTGTTGACTGTTTTTTTTTTTCATACATAGTAGTCACGTCTTTATTCCTTGCGGGGTAGGCAGAGGCAACAGGATTTAGAAAGGAAGTACTCGCTGTATACTGAGTGAATTTTATATCAAAAAGTTTTATAGCGTAAAGAAAAAAAAGAATGTCTGCTCTATGCCGACGATCAGGTTATACTGGCGTCATCAGCGGAGGAGTTACAGGAGATGGTAAACTGTATGCATGAAGCTTTAAAAGAGAAAGGAATGAAAGTGAACGTAAGTAAAACTAAAACACTGGTTTTTGAAATGGAGAAAGAAATGACAGCATGTAATATTTTGATTGGAGGAGAAAAAGTGGAGCAAGTGAAAGAGTTTGTATATCTAGGATCAAAGTTTACATCAGATGGCAAGTATGATAGTGATATTGAAAGGAGAGTGAACGCGGGGAACATGGTGAATGGAGCTTTGCATGCCTTTATGAGCAGTCAGAAACTATCCAAAAAGGCTCGACTGGCTGTGCACAGGGGCGTGTTGGTCCCGACATTAATGTATGGGAGTGAAAGTTGGGTATGGCAAAAGAAGCATGAAAGCAGAATAAATGCAGTGGAAATGAGAGCGTTAAGGAGTATGATGGGTGTGAAATTGAGTGACAGGATAAGGAACAGCGTGATAAGGGAATGTTGTGATGTGAAAGAAGATGTAGTTACAGGAATAGAAAAGGGTATGTTAAGATGGTTCGGTCATGTGGAGAGGATGAATGAAAGCAGGTTGACTAAGCAGATATACAAGGAGAGTGTGGAGGGAAAGGTCGGAGTGGGAAGACCTAGACGAACGTATCTTGATCAAATTAAGGACGTCCTGGTAAAGGGTCAGGTCAAAAGTACCCGAAACCGCCGAGCTTGTATGAAGAGAGTTATGAATGTGGACGAAGCGAAAGAAGTATGCAGAGATCGTGGCAAGTGGAAAGAGGTAGTCTCTGCCTACCCCTCCGGGAAAGAGGCGTGATTTTATGTATGTATGTATGTATGTAAAAAAAAGAATATTTGCTATTGCAACTAATTCATTCCCACATAAATACATATGAACAAAAACTTAATTTGCTTACTTGATACGTTCTAAAGATAGGCTTATAAACTTGGGATACTTCTTTTAGGCGACGGGCTAGCAACCTGCCACTACTTCATCTAAAACATCAAGCTAAAAAGCTCAATGTGGCCTATCAGTCTTTTCAAGACTGTTTGCTCTGTCTACCCGCAAGGGATATAGACGTGATTATATGTATGTATGTATAAATAAATACAAGTCAACATTCCCTCAACATATTTAAAAATAATGTATTTAAGTTCCTGTCCAGTTGACAATTAGATCGAACGTCGGGCAATTCATCTTAGTTTATGTATGTTTATTTATTAATAAGTTTATACATAATATACATATGGTTACGTCTATATCCCTTGCGGGGTAGACAGAGCCAACAGTCTAGAAAAGACTGAATGACCACGTTCAGCTATTTGGCTTAATTATAGAATTGAGATTCAAATAGTGACAGGTTGCTAGCGCATCGCCTAAAAAAGAATCCCAATTTTGGAAGCCTATCCCCTAGTCGCCTTTTACGACATCCATGGGAAAGAGATGGAGTGGTAGGACCACTATATTGGTGCCGAGAACCACACGGCATGTTATGTATTTTACAACAAGAATATTTTTTCCTAATATCCTTTGGCTAACCACCCTTGCAAGGGTGTAAACTTAAATATTAACCAAGGCTTTCGTCAAATTTATAACCTTCCGTTACAAATTAAATGAATTACAGAAGTAGTAAATTTTTTGTGAAAAAAATTCCGTTAATGTTCAAAAATATACTACTTTTGATTAATTGAGATTCAAATAGTGACAGGTTGCTAGTCCATCGCCTAGAAGAAGAATCCCAAGTTTATAGCCTATCGCTTAGTCGCCTTTTACAACATCCATGAAAGGATCCACGAAAAATCCCCTTAATTTCGGGTCCCAGGAATATAAACAAAAAATTAACATCCTTTAACTACATAAAGAGCGTACATGTCAAAAATCAAATTATCGACGGGGTAGACAGAGGCAACGGTCTCGAAAAAGTTTATATTGCTTTATTATAAAATTGAGACCTACAAAATGTAATTTAAATGATCGTAATGTATGTACAAAATAGAGGAACCAAAAGGAAGGAAAAAGATGAAAAAAAAAATTTAGAATACAAAACATTAATACGTACTATTCTGTTCCATCTACATTTTGTAGCGTTCCGTAAAATTTATAGCCGTCTACAGAAGGTTTAATTAAAAATTGATAAAAGATTGTATGGTTTGATTAATGGCATCGGGGCATGTTGTTGCTATTGAAAACTACAGCTGCGTCCGCAAAGGATGATTAAAGGCATGGTAAATTAATTTGACTTTTTTTATTTTGCCGCATCGATTTTCAATTTTCACTATGCGTTTCATAATCCCAACTGATGATATAAATGCCAAAGTGTACATGTAATCACGTCTATATCCCTTGCGGGGAAGGCAGGACCGACAGTCTCGAAAAGACTGAAAGGACACGTTCAGCTGTAGAGCTTAATGATGGAATTGAGATTCAAAAAGTGACAATTCGCTTGACCATCGCCTAAAATAAGATTCAAATTTATTACTTTTTCAGTTATTACGTAATTTTGTAAAAATTATAATTGTTATCAAAATCACTATTTGAATCTCAATTCTATCATTAAGCCAAATAGCTGAACGTGGCAATTCAGTCTTTTCAAGACTGTTGGCTCTGTCTACCCCGCAAGGGATATATGTATGTATGTATGTATGTATGTATGTATGTATGTATGTATGTATACTTGGTCAAGAGTACCCGAAACCGACGAGCTTGCATCAAGAGAGTTATGAATGTGAATGAAGCAAAATAAGTATGCAGGGATCACGTCAAGCAGCAAGACGTGGTCTTTGTCTACCCCTCCAGGAAAGAGGCGTGATTTATGTGTGTATGTATCACAAAAATCTTTCAAATTCTAATTCGAAATTTTTATTAATTATAATAGGATACTATCACATCGCTTAATAATTCTTAACATATCACGCCCCAGCTAAGTGATAACCTGAATATTTACCTGTTAAACCATCAACCCTGCATATCAACTATATGTTAATGTAATTGAGTGGAACATCCCCAGGTTTTCCTCGCTTTTTCACTGACTTGAAAAACTATCATGGCGTCGTGAACTGCTTTGCAAATTAGCTCCTCTAACGTATCTTTTTGATGAGGATAAAGCTCCTGTTCACGGGTCGAATTTTTCGTATATGTAGGAATGCTGATGCCCGCTACTTAGCTCGCGTGGCTGAACGAGATTTGATAAGGTGCTGCATCAGGTGTCCCAGATTTTTAATACAAACATACAATCACGTCTATATCCTTTGCGGGGTAGACAGAGCCAACAGTCGTGAAAAGACAGATAGGCAACGTTCAGCTGTTTGGCTCAATGATAGAATTGAGATTCAAATAGTGACAGGTTGCTAGCCCGTGGACTAAAAGAAGAATCCCAAGTTTATAAGCGTATCCCTTAGTCTTTTTTATCTCACCAGAAAATGTTCAGTCTGAAGAACTTTTGTTAAGGTGTCATTAGTTTATTTTCTACTAGCTTTTGCCCGAGACTTCGTCCGCGTGGTGGTGGTGCATGAGTCTCCATACACCATCATCCACATTCATCCCATTTTTTAACCCCTTCTCCCCCTTTTTCCGCAATGAAAGCCTATGTTCTTCCTCAGGGTCACAAGGCCTATGTCTGTCCCAAATTCCATCAAAATCGGTTCAGAGGACGAGTCGGATTCTTCTTGTAGGTGATGGGCTAGCAACTCGTCACTATTACAATCTCAACTCCATCATTAAATCATACAGCTGAACGTGGCCTTGCTGTCTTTTGAGACTGCTGGCTCTGACTAGCCCGTAAGTGATATACACGTAATTATATACATACATAATTATGTTCACGTCTATATCCCTTGCGGGGTAGACAGAGCCAACAGTCTTGAAAGGGCTGAATGGCCACGTTCAGCTATTTGGCTTAACGATAGAATTGAGATTCAAATAGTGACAGGTTGCCAGCCCATCGCCTAAAAAAGAATCCCAAGTAATTACATGTATGTATATAATATGTATCATTATTTAAAAACGTGCTGTGAATGTCTCGCTTTAACTTGAGACAGGAACGGGCTCTTATGCTTAAGTGTCTCTTAGTCATGCTGACAACGCTCCTTTTTTGTTCACTCGTGATATAGAAATAGAATTTTACGTAGAAAAATCATACTATAGGTTAGCCTTAGTCGTGTAGTGTGTAATTCTTTTTATAACACTTAAAAAACACCGTGCGGTTCCCGGCACCAATACAAAAAAGAATAGGACCACTCTCATCTCTTTCCAATGGATGTCGTAAAAGGCGACAAAGGGATAGGCTTACAAACTTGGGATTCTTTTTTAGGCGATGGATTAGCAACCTGTCACTATTTGAATCTCATTTATATCATTGAGCCAAATAGCTGAACGTGGCCGTTCAGTCTAATATATAGCGCTAAATTCACGCGGACGAAACTGCGGATAAAAAGCAAGTTGTGACGAATAAAAATCGTAACACTAATTCCTTTAGACGCAATAATAAATAATTCAAAGAGCAATTTTCTTTATGAATATTTTCTTACACAAACTAAAAGACGACAGCCGAGCGAGAATCAAAGGCGAAATTATGAGGTTCTCATAAAAAGCTGTAGTTTTAGCGCTAGTCTCAAATTAAAGTAAGCACAGGGGTCGGCGCAATTTTCTGCAAAGGAGCCATTGCACAAGCCGACGATGCACAGAGTTAAGAATGTGTAGATGCGGCATTATTATTAAATTAGCTATTCACTTCATACATGCATTTTTTTTTTGTATACATGCATATGGTCACGTCTATATCACTTGCGGTCAGACAAAGCCAACAGTCTTGAAAAGACTGAACGGCCACGTTCAGCTATTTGGCTTAATGATAGAATTGAGATTCAAATAGTGACAGGTTTTCAATTTCAAGTTCTTTATTGCATATCATAAAGTACATCTGTTAAATTACAGTTACTGCTTAAAAATAGGTACAATATGAACCGTGTTGGGCATCGCAATTATAAAATAATATGGAACGGCGGCGGGCAAGTTTATTTCGAACTATTATGTGGAATATAACAATAAAAAAATGTCGTATTATATTTGAAGAGAGCATTAATAAGTAATTTAAGGTTTAGGTTGCTAACCCATCGCCTTAATCGCCAATACAAAAAAGAATAGGACCACTCCATCTCTTTCCCATGGATGTCGTAAAAGGCGACTAAGGGATAGGCTTATAAACTTAGGATTCCTCTTTTAGGCGATGGGCTAGCAACCTGTCACTATTTGAATCTCAATTCTATCATTGAGCCAAATATTGGTGGCCATTCAGTCGTTTCAAGACTGTTGGCTCTGTCTACACCGCAAGGGATATAGATGTGACCATATGTATGTACATTGGGGAATATCGATCGGCAAAACTACCAAAGCATTGCCGCATCCGATTAAATTCGTGCATCGCTCTCAGAAGTAGCCATTACGGGTTTTCTCACAAGGAAATTGCTTCCGCGCCGCACTTCATTTCTCGTGTAAATTCCATTTTTCGCCGTTCACGTGCCCGACAGGCGTCCGAGGTTAATTTGACGATGTGGTAAACTGACGGTGCTTTTTTTTCTTTTATAAATTTACAAAATTGATAACTGTTTTACACTTTATGCCGTGTGGTTCCCGGCACCAATAAAAAAAATATTAGGACCACTCCATCTCTTTCCCATGGATGTCGTAAAAGGCGACAAAGGGGTAGGCTTATAAACTTGGGATTCTACTTTATCTATAATCTCTTTATTTATAATCTCAATTCTATCTTAAAGCCAAATAGCTGAACTTGGACGTGGACGTGAAACAAGACTGTTAGCTCTGTCTACCCCGCAATGGATATAGACGTGATTATATGTATGTAAGAATAAATAAATAAATTATATGGATTTTTAAATTATCTCTCATCTCTCTAACCTTTGATCATAACTTCACACGAACTGAAAAACGAATATTGTTATATTTTAAGAACAACAATGATGGAGGTCTGAATTGGACAGATTCAGATAGCGACAGGTTAATAGTCCATCACCTAAAATAGGAATCACTATTTAAGGGCTAACGCTTTTAGAATATCGTAAACCGTATTCTATATCAAACACAAACGCTCTGTCAGGATGTCTGTAACAAGCGAGCTTCTCCATTTCCAACGAAACAGGTTTCGACATGTTTGAAGTATTCCAGTCTGTTCTGATGTAACATAAATGGAGGAAACAGAAATAGCATCAGTAATGATGTAAAACAAGAGTATGAATTTCTCATAAATCTTTTTCCTCCTGGCTTTAGTCTCGGTTTTATCCTCAGCACTCTGGAGATGAGCCCGCGGTATGCCTTCAACCATGGATCCTGGATTGGGTGAGTTTTACATGAGTCAAACACAAATACTGAATGGCCAAGTTCAACTATTTGGCTTAATGATAGAATTGAGATTCAAATATTGACAGGTTGCTAGCCCATCAAAAAAAAGAATTCCAAGTTTGTAAGCCTATCCCTTAGTCGCCTTTCACGACATCCATGGCAAAGAGATGGAGTGGTCCTATTGTTTTTTGAATTGGTGCCGGGAACCACACGGTACAAAATACAATTTAAAATATAACAATTTACATCCAAAAATGTACCGAAAAGGTCTCCGCTCAGCAAATGTCACAGCGTGAGCTATGACGCTGGTCTTCCGCGGACGCCTTGCGACTCGTGGCTCTGTCTACCCCGCAAGGGATAGACTTAATTATTTGAATGCAATTCATATTTGAAAAAAGTTTAACTGAAACATAAAACTGCACACACTTTATGATAATTTTTCATCTCTCGACTAGCTTCCATACATACAGCTATAATACAATGTTACTAATGTTAGGCGTGTTATTCATCTGTTCCTTACCTTACTTTGTAATAGCAATCCCAAATATATCTGCATAAAACATGGCGAATTTGTCGGATATGAATAGAAAATGACGACTTGTAGTCACTTCACACTGTATATATATATATCTAAGTTAGTATTTGAAACTACTTTAAACATCGCGTTAATTGTTATATTTATCAATACATACAGGGTGACATTTAAAACAACTGCATCCTTTTAAACATACACTATACCCATGCTTCTGAGCTGTTTGAGCCAATTTTTATTTAAATTAAACGTCATCATTTTCACATTTTCAAAAAACCCTCAAAAACTACGTCACACGCTTTATTAAAGACCAATACCACAAAAAGAAATTAAAACTAAACATGTAAATAAATGTCTGAAAAATAAATTATTTTTCTAGTATCAAGATCAAGTAAAGTACAGAGTTGTCGAGATCGCTCAGCTGAATAAATTGCAGCTAAAAAATTATGTCTGTACATTGAGTATTTTTTCTAAAAACTAATTTATAACAATATAAAAAATAGTAACCGAGCATGAATTTTAAAATAAAAAGTCTGTCTTTTTGTATGTACAACCAATGTACACTCTAATCATCGGAACTACTGAACGAATTTATATGAAACTTTTTTGATGTATATATAGCTCTTATGCCTGGCCAACATATAGGGTACTCGTATAATTTATTTAGGAATCTGGTACAGCTGATATCGAACCATAACAACTCAGCTAGACTGTAGGAAATATCGAAATGATGTCTTAAGAAAAGTGGTTGGTTCAACATGATGAGCATCTTCTGTTGGCGTATAAAAATCGAATCGAATCTAAATCAATTGAATTATGGAAAAGACATCTTTACAAAAGTCGTCCAACATGATGAGCATTTTCTTTTGGTGAAAACAAAAAATATGGAACATCTGGATTAAGTGATGTAGAAGCCAAATAGACCAGCTACTTTGTAATATGTAGGTACCGAAATTTGTGCGTTTCGTTCTGTTCTTTAAAGAGATTCTGTGTCCGTTTATAATGTTCGTTTCTGTTCTTTGAAAGGGACACTAGCCTCAATGGGGTTAAGTTTTTAGGTGGCTTGTAGTTTTTGTCAAATACTATTATATTATGAATTATATTATTATGTTATGAATGTGGATGAAGCGAAGGAAGTATGCAGAGATCGTGGCAAGTGGAAAGAGGTAGTCTCTGCCTACCCCTCCGGGAAAGAGGCGTGATTTTATGTATGTATGTACTATTATATTAGATAGATATAACTTAAATTTGATTGATTGGAATGTTAAGTGACGTGACAAAGTGTTTGCGAAGGCCTACATTCTGAACAAAATTTTGATTTTGACGCAATTCAATACCAGCGATACTTATTGGACATCCTAAGCCTGGATGGATTAGCTTATATTTCAAGTTATATATAAATTAATTTCAAGCGATTTTTCCACTTTCCACGCTCTACATATCTTTCAGCTCATCCACATTCAGTAAGAAATCTCTTCAAGAAAGACCTTTAGCCAGGACATACCTGATTAGTTCAAGCGTATATCGTTAAGGCCTTTCCACACCACGGTCTCAAATCACACTCTTCTTTCATATTAGCCTTCATTCATCATCCTTACATAAAATACATACTTTTATGTACCTATAAAAACTTTATTTACACAATCGCTTTTCGTTAAGACGTCATTTCTACATATATAATTTACGACACAGGGCTAAAAAGTCCCTGTAATTCTATTACACGATGCTTACGTTCATCAAAGCGGTAATTAGAGACGCGATAATACCCGTGACGTCGCCCGCGTTAATCAGACGAGGCTCTGATTTATCACTGTTAGTTGGTCACACTGTGCGAGTTGACTGGTATGCTAGTGTTATCGCATAGCAACAGATGTCTTGCGAGTCGCGAGGGGTGTCCGAGGAGCGGAATAACTTATTTTTGTCAAGACTGTCACATCAGTATGCGCGATTGTAAAATTCAATCTATGATACGAAAAAATTGTTTAGCATCCAATAACATTTCTTCGTTATAGAATGGAAGACGCTTTATGGTCGATTCGGTCTATGGCATAATGTATCGCTTGCCGAACGGTTGAAATTGTCAAATAAAGCATGACGATCTCATCGTGACGAAACTTGCACATTCAGGCCACTGAATGTGTAAGCTTGATCTATTATAGGTTAGGTTCCCCTGCAGTATTTGCAGTCAGACGAGATTAACTACGTTTAACTGACTTACCCAATCTACAATTCTAACCATAGGCTCCACTCCAGAGATGTGAGTCTGCAGCCGACACTGGTGCTGTTAGGATGAATCAGCACAATATAAACCTCTCTTCTTTCCCCTGGTTTTAGTCCCGGTTACGTCCTTACCTCCCTAAAGAAAAGCCGGCGGTGCGCATTTTGTATATATATGCGCCGCCATAAATCCAATCCAAGATTGCTTGAATCAGGTTTTTACAGGATGCAACTCCTATCTGACCTCCGCAACCTTTGCAGGAGTTAGCAGGAGTACGGTACTGGATCATGGTTTTCCGGTAAGCATACGATGTTTTCCATCACTGTCAGAGCATCTGTTAACACTCAAACTAATGTACATCACTCAGAATGAAAACAATATATAAATGAAACAGATTCATTAGTACTAAGCAGAGGTTGGATTTGAACCTGGCGCAAGTTCAAAGTATCTAATTCCCTATGCGTATCATAAATACATATAATCACGTCAATATCCCTTGCGGGGTAGACAGAGCCAACAGTCTTAAAGAATAGAAGAGATTTATTTTCAAAATTGGATACAAGGTATCACTTATTGACGTCACATGACTTAAATCTAATTATAACTACTACCGCTTCCAAAGCGCATTTATAGAAGAAGCGGCGGAACAAACTACACTGCAGCATTTTCATCGGACGTCAATATAAAAATATGGAACTCTTAAATCTAAATCATGGACGAATGCATATTGTCTACATTAAAAAAAGAACTTAAAATACTAATAGGCCACGTTCAGCTGTTTGGCTGAATGATAAAATGCGTATCAAGCATTTACTTTATTGATTTGATCACCGGCGTTCCTTTCGACAGCGGACGCAGTTAGCACAATGTGAACCATCTCGATACATTTGGAATAACATACCGTAGATTACGGCTCCCATTAGTAATGGTATTAAAGTGATTGTTACAGGAATCCAGTGGAATATTACGATGGATCATTAACGCCGGCAGTTGCTAATTTTGATATGATAATCGTCTGTTTACTTTGTATACAACTATTGTTATTGTAAACACGAGATATCTATAGGTTGTATTCACATACATTGAATTCAATTGAATCGGTTAGTGCCGTGTGGTTCCCGGCACCAGTACAAAAAAAAATAGGACAACTCCATCTCTTTACTA
Source organism: Amyelois transitella (assembly GCF_032362555.1). Taxonomy (NCBI): domain Eukaryota; kingdom Metazoa; phylum Arthropoda; class Insecta; order Lepidoptera; family Pyralidae; genus Amyelois; species Amyelois transitella. Next base: position 8,211,763 of record NC_083524.1, read on the forward strand.
TGGATGTCGTAAAAGGTGACTAAGGGATAGGCTTACAAACTTGAAATTCTTTTTTTTTTGGGCGATGGGCTAGCAACTTTTCACTATTTGAATCTCAATTCTATCATTAAGCCAAATAGCTGAGCGTGGCCTGTCAGTCTTTTCAAGACTGTTGGCTCTGTCTACCCCGCAAGGGATATAGACGTGACCATATGTATGTATGTATGAATCGGTTACCATACAAAATGGTGGGTGGCATTATATAGATATTTTGCTTGGGGCTTCGTTTACGTATAGACAGACATACAACAGTCTTGAAAAGACTGATAGGCGTTCAGCTATTTGGTTAAATGAGATTTGAGATTCATACGAATATCAATTTTTTAAACTTGCGTGCATTACGACCTCAATCAGCTTATCATCAGGCAGATTGAGGTCATACGCACTCTTTCTATTAAAATATCATTAAATTACAAAAGGCAATAAAAACTTAACTTCATACACACATATAGTCACGTCTGTATTCCTTGCGGGGTTAACAGAGCCAACAGTATTGAAAAGACTGACAGGCCTCGTTCAGCTGTTTGTTGCAAGCCTATCGCCTAAAAGAAAAATCCCACATTTATAAGCATATCCCTTAGTCACCTTTTACGATATACATGGGAAAAAGATTGGAGTTGTTCTTTTCTATTGGTGCCGGCACGGCACATGGATGTTTCAATCCACCGAATGCTGGCATCAATATGTGGAAGATAAATACTCGTAGTATACTGTGGGCGGTTGTAAAAATATAAAGAATCTTTTCACCTAGAAATAATAAATAGAGTTACATTCCCCATTGTACCCACCGGTGCTATTCGACCTAAAAATGTTCCTTTTCACCCCACAATTACGTCTCTAACCTACCGCATTTCGGTGACAAAACGGAACTTGTAATTAAATTACTGTCTCCACGGGAAATATGCGTAGCGTAATATGTTATTTCACCCCTTTTTTTAATTTAAAAAGTTCATTAGGCCATTCTGGTGGGACGTGAATATTTAAATTGCTAGATGTGAATCACAATTTTTTGAGATTTCATACAAATTATAAATTCCAACTAATACTTTTTATAAATGCAATAGTAAGTTTTTGTGTCTGTTTGCTTTTTCTTCACGCGTTATCAAATACACAAATCTTCTTAAAATTTGCGTAGGCATATAAAATCTGTACAGAATCGTCTGGAAGAACATAGGGTACTTTTCATCTGGTAAAAACTTTAGTTACGAAAAGCTTGTATTCTTTTGTAGGTGGCGTTAAATTCGTGCAGGCGAACTGCGCGTCAAATTTAGTCTACATATATAACTACATACTGTTATTGGGCGGCCGACTGACGTACAACGCACATACCTAACCAACGGATCTAAAGAATTTAAATTTGACATATTTGTTCCGTTTATTATTATGGTCTAGGGGTATAAAGGGATTCGTTTAACGATCGTACTGTAATTAATATTTTATAAATAGTGGCGAATTTTAATATTCTCATCATGATATGTGTATTCTAACATTCTTAAAGATTTAAAGTGTCGGAAACCACACGGAACATTTGTAGGATATATTCTTTACATTTTAGACTGTAGATGGTCTTAAATTTCACAAGAATGTATTTTTTTTATTATTTGCAAACATAAATAAAACATGTAACGCTAAAAACGCGACTTTTGTAAAATATTACAATGAAATGTTTGGAAAATGGAAAGATGTGGTCTCTGCCTACCCCTCCGGGAAAGACGCGTGATTTATGTTTGTTATGTATGTACAATGAAAAATTCTATTTAAGATCTTTTTCCCCTTTAGTGGGGGTAAAAAGATATTGCTCTTTCAAAGGTACACATTTCGGTCTACTCTTAAGTCTATCTAGATATTGTACTGCTATGTTTTCGCCTAAATTAATGAGTAAGTACCAACAGTGCTTCCAGAATAAGCAGAAATTTTTAAACACGCAGGTAAATGTTATTTTTTGGTTGAAAAATTAACATATGCTTTAAATATCCTTTTTTCTTTTTTGTAGGCAAATGAACAGAAATGCGGATTTCATTATTAAACCAAGTAGGTAGCTATTAACGCCTTCGATTTTTTGACAATAGGTTCTGTTTACCCTGTCAGGGATAAAGACGTGCTATATTACGTCACCGCAGAACAAAATATTTTCAAGTCACTACATCCATATCAGGATATCAAATGATTGAGGAGAGAGTTACATACATACATACAATTACGTGTATATCATTTGCGTTGACAGTTTTGAAAAAATGGCCACTTTCAGTTGTTTGGCTCGATGATAGAGCCAAATAGCTCAATGATGATGCCAAATAGCTGAACGTGGCCTATCAGTCTTTTCAAGTCTGTTGGCTCTGTGAACCCCAATAGGAAAATAGACGTGACCATAAGTTTGTATGTAGGTATGAAGTTTTATAAAATTGATTGATAATTAAACTTACAAAAGTTCTAATGAAAATGATTTTCGTTTTATATTTTTAAGTTTCTTTTGTCAAAAGCACTCACGATGGTGGGTCATTTTGAAAGCCTAAAAAATACCATGGTAAAACACTTCACACATTACACAAATATTTTGCCGGGCCCTAAACATTCTCTTAATTAAGTTTTAAATTAAAAAATCACGTGAATGCTTCTGCGTGACATGGTAACACCCTACGCCATTTAAATCCGAAATTTAAAATGTAAAAATATACAAACATGCATACATTCGGTCACATCTATATCTCTTGCTGGGTAGACAGAGCCAACAATCTTGGTAAGACTGAATGGCCGCGTTCAGCTATTTGGCTTAATGATAGAATTGAGATTCAAATAGTGACAGGTTGCTAGCCCATCGCCTGAAAAAAGAAACCCAAGTTGGTAAGCCTACCCTTTAGTCGCATTTTACGACATCCATAGGAAAGAGATGGAGTGGTCCTATTCTTTTTTGTATCGGTGCCGGGAACCACACGGCGTCATGTAAAAATATAGAAGATAGGTGAAAACATAAGATGGAGTGTGCCATTCTCTAAATATTTAACCATCCATTAAAATATTACGTACATACATTCAATCACGTCTATACCCACTGCGGGGTAGACAGAACCAATAGTCTTGATAAGGCTGAAAGGCCACGCTGTTTAGCTAAATGGTGGAATTGAGATTCTAATAGCGACAGATTGCTACGAAGAAATGAGAGGTATTTAGTCTTTCCCTTTGTCGCCGTTTACGACATCCTTTAGAAACTGATCCTATGCTTAAGTGAAGAGAACTGAACTGTTTGGTCATCAAATTTATAAGCCATATGAAAATATTTTTCATAAACATATTTCTTCGCTGACCCTTGAAAATATTAATGTTTATTTTTAAACATATTCAATAGCTTTAGCCAGAGGCCGTCAAACTTTAAGCATAACATCAAATCGAGAACAAACTGGATGTGTACGACAAGGGTTCCGTATATAGGGTTTATTTTACATACATACACTTAAAGTCACGTCTATATCCCTTTCGGGGTAGACAGAGCCAACAATTTTGAAAAGAACGAAAGGCCACGTGCATAACTGTATAGCTCAATGATGGAATTGAGATTGAATTAGTAATAGGTGACTAGCCTATTACCTATAAAAAGATTGCCAAGTTTATCACGATACAATAGAGTAGATAAAGTAAAGGTTATCATAAAGGTGACTTCAGGAGACATAGATATTTCATGCATCGCACTAATACGCACTATAGTCTAAAACTAACAAAAAAAAATATGCGTTCGAATTGAGAACCTACCCTTTTTTTGTTTGTTTGTTTGTAATATCTTATTGCATTTATATCTTTATTTTTTTTTTTGTTAAGTCGTTTAAAAATGGAATTTACTCCTTCGACGCGGACCCCCAAAAACGATTATAGACCATTAATATTCTTGTCCAAAATGTTGACGTCACGTCAAATTTTCTGTGATAAACGAGTGTGCATTGTTTGGGTTCGTATTGTACTTTTACAGCCACAGCACAATGGTGCAATTTGGGACTTTTTTAATATCCCCGGCCCTATCCAGCGTTATCCTGTCACTTGGCTGTTAAACGGGAAGAATAAGCAAATATTTGCGGTTATATTAATTGTTTTTTTTTTTTTTTTATTATTTTATTACCGACCAGTTTGACAAGCACTGGTTTATATAGTTGCGAATTAGGTTTGCGTTTCATGGGAAGGGGTATTACTTAAAATATAATATAAATATATACGGGACAAATTACACAGATTGAGTTAGCCTCGAAGTAAGTTCGAAACTTGTGTTACGAGATACTAACTCAACGATACCATATTTTATAATATAATACTTATATAGATAAACATCCAAGACCCAGGACAATCAGAAAAAGTTCTTTTCTCATCATGCCCTGGCCGGGATTCGAACCCGGGACCTCCAGTGTCATAGACAAGCATACTACCGCTGAGCCACAGAGGCCGTCACTTAGTATCTTTCTGTACATATATATAGTGACGTCTTTATTCCTTACTAGGTTGACAGAACCAACAGTGTGGAAAGGACTGTAAGGGCACCTTCAGCTGTATGGTTTATGGTGAAACACACATACATTCATATAGTCACGTCTATATCCCTTGCGGGGTAGACAGAGCCGGCAGTCTTGAAAAAAATGCATGGCCACGTTCAGCTTCTTGGCTTAATGATAGAATTGAGATTCAAACAGTGACAGGCCGCTAGCCCATCGCCAAAAAAGAATCCTAAAGTTAGCAAGCCTATCCCTTAGTCGCCTTTTACGACATCCATTGGAAAGAGATGGAGTGGTCCTATTCATTTTTGAATTGGTGCCGGGAACCACAGCACACGGCACGTTTTATGGTGGAATTGTGATTCAAATAAGTATCATATTGCTAAACTATCCCCTAAAAGAAAAATCCGACATTTTTAAGCTTTCCCTTTATTAACTTTTACAATTTGAACGGAAGGAGAAGCAGCTGGCATACACAATGATTTTTTCTACCAGCATAGAAGCTCACACTTGATAACTATTCCCTTAATCGCCTCTTACAACATCCATAGGGAAGAGAATTAATAGTCTCATATGAAAGTGCCGGGAACCATAAGGCACAACCATTTTTGTCTTCATTACATTCATATAATCACGTCTTTATCCCTTGCGGGGTAGGCAGACTCAACGGTCTTGAAAAGACCGAAAAGCCACGTTCAGCTGTTGGACTTAAAATGGAATTGAAATTCAAATAGTGACAGGTTGCTAGCCCATCGCCTACAAGAGGAATCCCAAGTTTATTAGCCACTAGTTGTGCCCGCGACTTCATCCGCGTGGAATAGTTACTTTGGGCATCACTGAAGTCCTCAAGGATGAATAACTTTCCCCGTTTTTTTCACATTTTTCATTGTTTCTTCGCTCCTTAAAGTTGCAGCGTGATGTTATATAGCCTAAAGCCATCCTCGATAAATGGTCTATTCAACACTAAAAGAATTTTCATCAATTCGTTCCTGAGATTAGCGCGTTCAAACAAACAAAAAAACAATCTATACTAATATTATAAAGTTGAAGAGTTTGTTTTATGTTTGAATGCGCTAATCTCACGAACTACTGGTTCGATATTAAAAATTATTTTTGTGTCGAAAAGACCATTTATCGAAGAAGGCTTTAGGCTATATAAAATCACGCTGTAACTATTAAGAGCGAAGAAATAATAGAAAATGTGAAAAAAAAAACGGAGAAAATGATTCACCCTTAAGGAATGATGCCCAAAATAACAATTCCAGGCGGACGGAGTCGCGGGCACAGCTAATATTAGTATAGATTCCTATATTCCTTTTGTCTTCATTGATTAATGATATAAAGAAATTAAAAGCTCAACCCAATTTTAGGTTAGCCATTGTCAGAAAACATCTGAGCTAGGGCCAACAAGGAAAATGGGGCAATCATTTGAAGCAATTTCATTGTTTCCACACACAACAGTTTTTCCGTCCTACCTTTGCTAAGCAAGATTAATTGTACGTTATTTTTATACGCACTGCACGATTAAGACGCTTGCTTGGTTCACCTCAAATTCAGGTTATGGAAATAGATTTGACATTCAAAATGATGATATAAGATAATACTTACTTAATTTGCATACATACATATGGTCACGTCTATCCTTTGTCGTATCCCTTGCGGGGTAGACAGACCGTGTGGTTCCCGGCACCAATACAAAAAAGAATAGGACCACTCCATCTCTTTCCCATGGATGTCGTAAAAGGCGACTAAAGGAAAGGCTTACAAACTTGGGATTCTTTTTTAGGCTATGGGTTAGCAACCTGTCACTATTTGAATCTCAATTCTATCATTAAGCCAAATAGCTGAACGTGGCCATTCAGTCTTTTCAAGACTGTTGGCTCTGTCTACCCCGCAAGGGATATAGCGTGACCGTATGTATGTATGTAAAGATTTCACGGATTGGAGCTATTTATACACAACCTCCGACACAACATCGTCGGAGCCGCGGTTCCCCAGGCATAACACCTAGCCTGGCGGAAGATCTTCCCTTTGGTGGCGGTCGAGCCGAATCATCGCTCCAGCTACACGCTAGTTTAACTAGCTTCCCTAAAACGTAAACGTAGTAATTTTTATCTCTTCCAAAAAAAATTTTTTTTTAAATGACCTTTCTTTCATCGAAGGCCCTTAATGGTTCGAAATTATCACACAAACATCTGTACTTTACATTAAGAAGCAATAAATAAATGATAAACGTTATTCCTGTGCAGTGCGTAAATAAACATATTTACTTCGGAATGTCCAAACAACATCGGTCATTTTGACACGCAATCGCAACGGATTGTGGATGTGGAAGACAAAATACACGGTGCCGATGTAGTTATCACGGCTATACATCAATCACGCCGGTACAAGAAACATTTCTCCAATTGATTCACACAGTACAAACAAAAATGTCTTCATTTTGTACGACACTAAGCAAAGTCCGCGGCCGTTCCGCGGGAATTTTTGGAAATCCTCATCCATCATTCATATCATCATCATCCATACATACCTACAGACAGAGAAAATTCTAAATAATATGTAATAGCCGTGTGGCTCCCGGCACCAATAGAAAAAAGAATAGGGCCACTCCATCACTCTCATGGATGTCGTAAAAGGCGACTAAGGGGTAGGCTTATAAACTTGAGATTCTTCTATTAGGCGATGGGCTAGCAACCTGTCACTATTTGAATCTCAATTCTATCTTGATAGCTGAACGTGGCCTATTAGTATTTTCAAGACTCAAAATTCAATTCAAAATTCAAAATTTTTATTCATTATTATAGGATACTATATATCGCTTAAAAATTGTCAAAACGTATGGTTTAACAACATTGGTTGACGTCAAGTAAATTACTTAAAAACTAAGTTTACTGCCGCTTCCAAGGCGTCAGTGCAGAAGAAGCGGTAACAAACTGCACTGTTGGATCTGTCTACCCCGCAAGGGATATAGATGTGATTATATGTATGTATGTCATAGTGATGATAGTGAAGTGGTGCTTCAGTCCTCGGGGGAAACATCTAACTGAGAATATCCCGCGGGAACGGAAATAAATACGATTCCCAAAATCTAACACCTATTCCACAAAACTTGGTGGTTAGAAAAACTCAACTGTGTTAAGACCGTTCTTCGATTCTATACTCAATTCTGGGTTCGAATCCCGGCCAGGGAATGATGAGAAACGAACTTTCTCTGATTGGCCTGTGTCTTGGATGTTTATCTATATAAGTATTTATTATAAAATAAAGTATCGTTGAGTTAGTATCTCGTAACACAAGTTTCGAACTTACTTTGAGGCTAACTCAATCTGTGTAATTTGTCCCGTACATATTTATATTCTAAACAAAACCTTGGAGTCTCGTCAAATAAAAAAGTCAAACACTGGTGATTTTGTTTCACAAAACAATTAATTTCCCTTTTCCTGTTTCTAAACAAACGAACGAACAAAAACAAAAGTATCATTTACTGTGATTGATTAGAAAAAGTTTTTATTGTTCGACATAAACATGCTAATACGCAAAAACCCATAGACTTAAATCATGATAGGTTACTAGACTGCGTTGAACATATGTAGTTTTTAACCTATTCTCTAATAAATATACCATGACAAGAATGTTTTATTTTGTATTATAATGTGAGTGCGTTTGACCTCAATCTGCCATGTGGTTCCCAGCACCAATAAAAGAAAAAGATTAGGACCACTCCTTTTTCCCATGGATGTCGTAAAAGGCGACTAAGGGATAGGCGTATAAACTTGGGATTCTTCAATCAATCAAATACCATTGTAAATCCAAGACCAATAGACAAAGGAAGACAAAGCTTTTTGGATCAAAATTTTTCTAATTCAGTCCAGTAATCGATAAAAATACAGGTCATGTAAAGGTACAGTTAAATTCAGCGTTAAGTAAGTGAATGAAGTAAGGGAATGTTTCAATTTAGAAAGATCTGGATAATCAAATTGAGAAGAGAAGTTTGTTGTTGAAATTTTGGTAAGAAACTTTGGAGCTAGACTTACAAACATACATTATAGTATGTAGTCACGTCTATATCCCTTGCAGGATAGACAGAGCCTACAGTCTTGAGAAGACTGAAAGGCTAAAGAAGCTAGACTTGAATATTTATTTATACGTAATCACTTAGGCATTAACTTCGCAGCCCCCGTAGCACATCACTTAAAATTTGTCATATATTTTTGATTTACAATATTGGTTGTGCTTAAAACTAAATTTACAGCCGCTTCCGAAGCGTCAGCGCAGAAGAAGCGGCAGCAAACTGCACTGCAGCATTTTCTTCAATAACGTCACCTAGATTTAAGATAGATTTAAATTTTCATACGAGTAATTTCTCGTTAGAACTTTCCAGAACATGGATTTGGTGAACTCATGTTAGCAAGTAGAGCGCAAAGCAAATTGGCACTGTAGGAATACCAATTTGTCCAAACGATTCCTCTGCAGACGAAGTTCTATACAATTAACTGTTAAAGTATAACTTTGGAACTAGGAAGCCACGACGGCGAATCTTGGGAGATGAGATTTTATACAAATAGGTACAAGCTGTTCCGGCAAACGTTGTTTTTCCATATAAATAATTTTTAAGTAATTTCTAGTAAGTAATTTTTCATAACCCTTATCAGTGCGGGGTATGAAAAATAGATGTTGGCCGGTTCTCAAACTTACTCAATGTGCTCACAAAATTTTATACAGTTACTAGCTGTTCTGGCAAATGTTGTTTTGCCATATAAATAATTTTTAAGTAATTTCTAGTAAGTAATTTTTCATAACCCTTATCCGTGCGGGGTATGAAAAATAGATGTAGGCCGGTTCTCAGACTTACTCAATGTGCTCACAAAATTTTATACAGTTACTAGCTGTTCCGGCAAACGTTGTTTTGCCATATAAATAATTTTTAAGTAATTTCTAGTAAGTAATTTTTCATAACCCTTATCAGTGCGGTGTATGAAAAATAGATGTTGGCCGATTCTCAGACCTACTCAATGTGCTCACAAAATTTCATGAGAACCAGTCAAGCTTTTTCGGAGGAGTACGGGAACGAACATGACAATGACACGAGAATCTTATATACATATACATATAATCACGTCTATATCCTTTGCGGGGTAAACAGAGCCAACAGTCTTGAAAAACAGAATGGCCACGTTCAGCTTTTTGGCTTAATGATAGAATTGAGATTCAAACAGTGACAGGTTGCTATACCATCGCCTAAAAAAAGAATCCCAAGTTTATAAGCCTATTCCTTAGTCGCCTTTTACGACATCCGTTGGAAAGAGATGGAGTTGTTGGCTCTTTCTTCCCCGTAAGATCCCGTATTATGTATGTAAATTAAGTAGATACAAGTGAAAACCATTACCCTCCTTCCGAGATCGGGTAATTAATGTGGCCGCTATACATATGTAGAGATACGAAATCTGCATCATAACAAAGGCAGGGGAAACTACTTAAACTTTGCGACTAAAAGCCACGTGTGCGCGATCAAGGAGGTTCGTGATAGCCCGCATATATCACATGCCTTATGCTAAGGGGCGTTCACATTGTCGTGTGGTTCTCTACACTTAAGAACACTTAACAGATGAGATGAATGGATGATGTGCAAAGATTTGAAGCGATGATATAATTATGTTATGCCGTGTGGTTCCAGGCACCAATACAAAAAAGAATAGGACCACTCCATCTCTTTCCCATGGATGTCGTAAAAGGCGACTAAGGGATAGGCTTACAAACTTGGGATTCTTTTTAAGGCGATGCGCTAGCAACCTGTCAGTATTTGAATCTCAATTCTGTCATTAAGCCAAATAGCTGAACGCGGCCATTCAGTATTTTCAAGACTGTTGGCTCTGTCTACCCCGCAAGGCATATAGACGTGACCATACGTATGTATGTTAGTAAGTCAAAAGTCTCTGCCTATCTTTGGTTTGGCATCAGGTTGGCTGAAAGAGAACCCATTTAGGGATAAGCCCGCCTTTATAATGAACTACTGTTTTATATTTGTAAATTACTCGTTTAGGGAACAATAAGGCATTTAATTACTTACTTACTTTATCTTTAAGTAGGTAACTCGTCGGTTTCGGGTAGGTAGTCTTGACCTGATGTTTTACCACGATTTATTTCAGATGCGAAGGTTAGACCTCCCCGCTCCAACGTTCTACTATTGGCTCTGTCTAACCAGTAAAGGAAAAAACGTGATATGAATGATACTTAATACAGTGGCATCTATCAAGCTAGGCATTCCCCGGAGACAGTCTAAAAGGGGACCACTGAGAGTAATTCTAGTTGAAACTTTTTTTAGGTATTAACTACATTGTAGTACAGATTATATCACCCTAATCTAATAAACATGCAGTGCGGACGGCCCCTTATGAGAGGTCCCGTCCGTGCCGTAAAGCGTAATGTACAAAAGTTTAGCCAACGCCCAACGCCGCTCATGTCATAATGTTAAGGTACAAATCCGTATTCTATGCAGATCTGGTAAATAAACACACATACATACATACATATAAACATGTCTATATGCTTTGCGGGGGTAGACAGAGTCCAATCTCGAAAAGACCAATAGGCCACGTTCAGCTGTTTGGCTTAATGATAGGATTTAGAGTAAATTAGGCACAGGTTGCTAACCCATCGCCTATACCTTAGTCGCCTTTTACATCCATGGGAAAGAGATGGAGTGGTCCTATTATATTTTCTATTAGTGCCGGGAACCACACGGCACATACAACATACAAATAATCACGTCTTTATCGCTTACGGACTAGAAAGCCAACATTCTAGAAACGACTGAAAGACCATTTGTGCCATGTGGTTCCCGGCACCAACATAAAAAAGAATAGGACCACTCCATCATTTCGCATGGATGTCGTAAGAGGCGAATAAGGGATGGGCTTATAAACTTGGGATTCTCATTTTAGGCGACGGGCTAGCAACCTGTCACTATTTGAATCTCAATCTATATATATAAAAGCGAAAAACACTCACTTAGGAATCACGAAATCTCGAAATCTACTGAGCCAATAAAGATGAAATTTGGCAGGAAGGTAGATTTTTATTAGGAGGGATCCACTAAGAAAGGATTTTTGGAAATTCTATTCCTAAGGGGGTGAAATAGGGGTTGCAAGTTTGTATGAAACTTCGTCATTTTTATTGTGGGATAATTACTTGAAATTTTAGATTTAAATTTATGGTTACGTAAAAATAAAATAATAATCCGCTAATTGGATTTTGAAAATTGCATTTCTAAGGGGGTGAAAGAGGGGTTGCAAGTTTATATGAAACTTCTGCATTTTTATTGTTGGACACATGAAATTTTTGATTTTTTACGATTAGATTAAAATAACAATTCGTTAATTGGATTTTATAAATTGTATTCCTAAGGGGGTGAAATAGGGGTTGCAAGTTTGTATGAAACTTCGTCATTTTTAGTATTGGACACCAGAAAATTGTGATTTAAATTTACGGTTAGATAAAAATAATAATTCATTTATTAGATTTTGTAAATTGCATTCCTAAGGGGGTGAAATAGGGGTTGTAAGTTTGTATGAAACTTCGTCAGTTTTAGTATTGGACACCATAAAATCGTGATTTAAATTAACGGTTCGATTAAAATAATAAATCATTAATTAGATTTTGTAAATTGCATTTCTAAGGGGGTGAAATAGGGGTTGCAAGTTTGTATGAAACTTCGTCATTTTTAATGTTGGACGCATGAAATTTAAGATTAAAATTAACGGTTAGACTAAAATAATAATTAATTAATTAAATTTTGAAAATTGCATTCCTAAGGGGGTGAAATAGGGGTTGCAACTTTGTATGAAACTTCGTCATTTTTAGTGTGGACACATTAGATTTAAATTCACGGTTAGATTAAAATATTAATTCATTTATTGGATTTTGAAAATTGCATTCCTATAGGGGTGAAATAGGGGTGGTAAGTTTGTATGAAACTTTGTCATTTTTAATGTTGGACACATGAAATGTTAGATTTGTTTAGTGAAAAATTCCAATACAGTAATAAGATTTTAAGAATTGCGTTCCCATAGCTATTGCGAAATAGGGGTTGTAAATTTGTATGAAATTTCGTCAATTTTAACGTTGGGCACATGAATTTTAGAATTAAATTTTGGTTAGTATGAAATAATCATTAAAACATTGGATTTTGAAAACTGCATCTAAAGGGCAAAAAATAAGGGTTGGAAGTTTCATACAACTTCGTTTTTTGATGGGTGTCGAAGTGCGAGAAGTCTTAAATATTGGTTAGTAAAAAATACGTATCAGTTGCGGAAAGCAGGATGGCACTAAATAGGATGGGATGGGACAGGATAGGACCGGACGGGGCAGGACGGGACAAGACGGGAGAAGCCATATGAATTTCAATCAAATATAAACTTAAAACAGTCCCGCACGATACGGGATTAATAAATGGGTGAAATTTTAAGGCGTATCCTTATAATCTAAAATACATTGCGCGGGCGAAGCCGCGGGCAAAAGCTAGTTCTATTATAAAGCCATACCGAAGTCGGCCTAACATGTCATCGGAACTGACCCTTAAATAATGTTACGCTGCATATTTCATGACCGCGGCTTCATTATTATAATTCAAGAGAATGTTGAATACGAAATATAGAATTAATTGAATTTTAATTTAAGGTGGCCACATCAAAATTAACGCCTGATCTTCACAAATAAACAAAACTGACTGAACAAAAATCACATCTCTTATTTATTTTTTTTACCCTGGCAACATCGTGGTAGTTTTTTACTTTAGTGGTAGATAGTGGAGCTATCTGGCTGTAAAAGTATTATTCGTACAAAAAAAAAGAAATAATGCATGTCACTGACACTTTGTATGACTTCAATACTTCATTCTTTTACCAAACATTTATAAGTAGGTAAGTTTCTTTGTTGCGTTTAGTTTTGTGTGTGTGTGTATTTTTGTTACTCTGTAAAACTACTAAAGGGTATTTTGATAAAATTTTGTTTGCGGGTAATTAAAACTGGAATTACTTATAGGACACTCTTTATCCCGATATTCCCAAAGTAAAGAAGCCTAGGGGCGCAGCCAATTTATAAATAAAATATCACTCTCTTATAATTCACCGAAAATTCAATTCACAATTTCAACAATCTGAGTGAAAACGGGTTATAATCTGCCAATTAGTCACCCTCCCTTTCCAATTGAATGCCGGCCCGATCAAAATGGCCGCGGCATTGTCTATATTCCGCGATTATGGGGGGAGCAGTTTGTTTTAACCATGGAATTCCAAGACATTCCCATGGTTTGCATTCCAATCTGTAAAGGCTTCTTTCTTTTGAAACATTCTTCAGATTTAAACCTATTTAATTAGTTAAATGGCTCCTTTGCGAATGACGGAATTGAGATTTAAAATGACAGGTTGGTTGACCTGACAAAAGAATTCCAAGTATAAACTTGGTAACGTGTAGAAAGTGTTAGTTTGAATACAATGCTCTTATGGTGAGGGAATCGTGAGGTAACCTGCACATTCAGGCAACTGGATGTGTAACCGTGATCGATTCAATACTAGTTAAGGTCCCCTGAAAAGGTTGCAGAGGTAGCGGAACCTATGCCTTCATACGCGTATCAATAAGAGTATTTTTAAATCGGTATTTTTTTAACCTTAACCGATTAGACCATCAAGGCTTTTCGACTAAAGGTTATTACTATTACACTAACATACATATAATCACGTCTATAATCCTTGCGGGGTAGACAGAGCCAACAGTCTGGAAGAGACTGATTACCACGCTCAGATGTTTGGCTTGATGATAGAATTGAAATTCAAATTGTGATAGGTTGCTAGTCCGTCGCCTAAAAAAAAAATTCCAAGTTTACCAGCCTATCCCTAGGTCGCCTTTTACGACATCCATGGGAAAGAGATGAAGTGGTCCTATTCTTTTTTTTTCATTGGTGTCGGGAACCACACGGCAAATTAGACTAACCAAGGGCCTATATCTAGTTTTTTATTACTTAACCACTCCACATCCCGACTGACCTGTTGTAGTCAGTTAGAAAAAAAACAAAAATCCACCGCACGAACTGTGAACTCATTTTAACGTTTTAAAGTTTTTCCAGGCTGTTTAAGAATTCCACCCGCCTCTGTAGCACTTGCAATTTTCCCACAAACTTAAGTAATGTGCCATTTAACTCACTAACTTGGGGTTCATGAACTATTTTAATTGTAAGTATATGTACTATGATTTTGTACTTGGCACCGCTGTGGTATGTATGTGTATTTATATGACTCTACTATTGCTCAATGTGGCCTATCAGTCTTTTCAAGACTATTGGCTCTGTCCACCCCGCAAGGGATATAGACGTGATTATATGTATGTATGTATGTATGCACAATATTATGTCACAGCTTAGGTATCAAAAATAATTTAATCTATCATCTACGACATAAAAACTATATTTATACAAAAGAAGCACAATATTATGTTATCATTATTTACGAAACAAACGGCACCTAATCGTGCGTTAAAAACATATTGTTACAATATAGACGCCATTTTGTTTCATATTATCTCAGTCATTTCTGACTCAATAAGTTCCTTCGTGTGCCAATAGATAGTATAATATCATGCATATATCACGTCTTTATCGTTTACGGTGTTGACAGAGCCAAAGTTATAAGAATTGAAAGCTGGTTTATTGAGATTAAGAAATAATGATTCGTGGCTAAGCTAGCCCATAACTAAGACTTAGAGGCCGCCCCCGACTTCGTCCGCATGGAAACCCTATCAATCCCGCGGGAACTCTGGGATAAAAATTAGCCTATATGTTATTCTGGGTCTTCAGCTACCTACATACCAAATTTCATCGTAATCGGTTCAGTAGTTTTTGCGTGAATGGGTAACAGACATCCTTACTGACATCCCGACACACACTTTCGCATTTAAAATATTAGTAGGATTTTTGAGTTATTTTCGAAGACCACCATTGATAGACTTTCTCAAGTCTTATCACCATGAATTTTATACGATCTATATAAATAAGATTTAGAATAAATATATAGAAAATTAATAAAGTATCTATGTTTCATCGCGTCATTATAAATGAAATAGAAACCTATATTTAATCCAATAAAATTACTTTTGAAGTCTACAATACATACATATAATCACGTCTAATATCCCTTACGAGGTAGACAGATTCAATAGCCTTGAAAAGATTGATAGGCAACGTTTCGCTGATTGGCTTAATAAAATAATTAAGATTGATACAGTGATTGCTAGTCCGTCGCCTTAAAAAAATGCCGTTTATAAGCCAATCCCCTAATCGCCTTTTACGACAACCATCTCAAGTATTAAATCGAGGAGACTTTTATAGTTTTTTACATGACACACGCGCCTTACATATTGTGTTATCGTAAATATTTTCATTCCTATATGTAGTTAAATGATATCTAATCTAGATATTATAAAAATAACCTGCTCGTTCTATTAAAAAAAAAGAATTATACAACCTCTGTTTAGTCTGTTGTAACTTACCCAACTTTAAAATTGATAAAAGTTAGTTTTCACAGCGGCTACCTGATAAATTGCTTTTTAACTAGCCATTTTGTGAGCATCCCTTCGTTTTTTTCGTATAAAAAAATATAAAAAAAAATATACACCCTTTTGTTTATAGTTACCTATTCCCAAGATTATAAGCATGTCCCTTAGTCGCCTTTTACGGAATTCATGAGAAAGAGATGGATTGGTCCTATACTTTTTTCTATTATTGCCTGTGACCACGCTGTACATTATTGCATTACAAAAACAATATTTCCCAAATGCAATAAATCTTGCGATTTGCCACAATACCTATTCAGGTAGCAGCCTGCAGAATTAATTAGTGCCGGCGCGGTAACGGCATTGTGTATCCGGCTCGTAGGACCAAGTTTACACATTCTATCGAAATACGCCCCCGCTTCGTGAATATGGGACGGGATGAAACATTGTGGGAAGAATTTTGGGGTAAGATGTAGGTATCTATGTCTCTTAACCGGTTGCTACGGAAGACGAACTTGTCTTATGTATTGTAATTTACACCTATTATAATAAAGTAATACTTGATATTTCTACTTTTCATTCTAAACTTGGGAGGGTTCATGGCAAACATTTCTGTTACTTTTCATTTCATCCACTTCTTAACATACATACAAAAAAAAACAAAATTTTTATTCATTATTATAGGATACTATATATCGCTTAATAATTGTCAAAACGTATGGTTTAACAACATTGATTGACGTCAAATAAATTACTCAAAAACTAAGTTTACTGCCGCTTCCAAGGCGTCAGTGCAGAAGAAGCGGTAACAAAACATACATACATATAATCACTTCTTTATCCCTTGCGGGGTAGACAGAGCCAACAGTCTTGCAAAGACTGAAATGCCACGTTCAGCTGTTTGGCTTTATGATAGAATTGCGACTCAAACAGAGACAGGTTGCAAGCCCATCGCCTAAAATAAGAATCCCAATTTTAAAAGCCTTTCCCTTAGTCGCCTCTTACGACATCCACGGGAAATGAGATGGAGTGTTCCTATTCTTTTCTATATTGGTGCCGGGAACCCCACGGCACTGCAATAGATGAATGTACTATTTATTACCTTAGTCGCCTTCACCACATCCATGCTAAAGGTCTTATCCTAATTGCGACAACAGAACAGAACTAGTTATATAATACATTTGTATAATATTAATATTGAATCTCAATCTCATTTGAATCTCAATTATATCATATGCAGTGTGGTTCCCGGCACCAATACCAAAAAAGAATAGGACCACTCCGTCTCCTTCCCATGGATGTCGTAAAAAGCGACTAAGGGATAAGCTTACAAACTTGGGATTCTTATTTTTAGGCGATGGGCCAGCAACCTTTCGCTATTTGAATCTCAATTCTATCATTTAGCCAAATAGCTGAACTAGATATGTATGTATGTATTAATATTTGCAGTATGCGATTGTTTGCATAGTGAAATTGAGTCCATTCTTGTTTGCTATAACAGCTTACTGCGGCCGGATGTGCTTGGGAATACAGCTTTCGTTGAAAACTTAACGAGCTTATATGCAAAGCTTCTTTGTCTGTATATAGTTTAGTTTCATGCTTTATGCTTCAAGAAGGCCCGGATTCATTGCCGGTCAGGTCATGAGGAAAAGATACATACATACATACATATGGTCACGTCTATATCCCTTGTGGGGTAGACAGAGCCAACAGTCTTGAAATGACTGAATGGCCACGTTCAGCTATTTGGCTTTATGATAGAATTGAGATTCGAACAGTGACAGGTTGCTAGCCCATCGCCTAAAAAATAATCTCAAGTTTGTAAGCCTATCCCTTAGTCGCCTTTTACGACATCAATGGGAAAGAGATGGAGTGGTCCTATTCTTTTTGATTGTCCTATGATTTTGATACAAATGCAGTATTTTAAAGCCAAATAATAGTCAATTAGCGTGTGGTTCTCGGCACCAATAGAAAAAAGAATATGATTACTCCATCTCGTTCCCATGGATGTCTTAAAGGCGACTAAGGGATAGGCTTATTTACTTGGGATTCTTTTTTTAGGCGATATGCTAGCAACCTGTCACTATATGAATCTCAATTATATCATTAAGCCTAACAGCTGAACGTGGCCTATCGGTCCTTTAAGACTGCTGACTTCGTCTACCCCGCAAGGGATATAGACGTACATACATACATACATATGTTCACGTCTGTCACGTCACGCTCAGCTATTTGGATATAGACGTGATTATATGAATAAATGAAAAATAAAAGTCACTGAACGTAGCCTTTCAGTCTTTTCAAGACTTAGCTCTGTATACCCCGCGAAGGATGAAGTCGTACAAACACGCCTATCTGCATCGAAGTCACAAAACGTTACCTAGATTTCATGAAAATCTGTTAAGCGGTTTTAGTTATTTCGAAATTCCCACCAAAGCGTGGTCTCGTAAAAGATGTTATGAGAATTTAATACAAGCATTATAACGTTTACGCGGCAATATTTGTTCAACTACTTGAAAAGTTCACTTACCATTTGCTTCATGTCGAGAGCTCCCTATTTCTATAGTCGATAGCGACTATCGCAAAATAGTTGTATAATAATTTTTAAGTATCAGTAAATCTTCGGATAAATCAACGTAGGTGAATTAGGTAGGTAATTTATCCGAAGATTTACTGATTTATTCATTAACTAGCTGTGCCCGCGACTTCGTCCGCGTGGAATAGTTATTTTGGGTATCATGGAAGCTCTCAAGGATGAATAATTTGTAGAGAATTTTTTAGTTCCTGAGATTCCTAATTAGTTCCTGAGATTAGCGCGTTCAAACAAACAAACAAACTCTTCAGCTTTATAATATTAGTATAGATGTTATTAGGTATAATGCTGTCGTACAATGATAAATGACTTTGAATTTTAAATTTCGTAACGTATCTTGCCTTGAGTTCATTCAAATGACGATACCTTTTTTTAAGTGAACCGATTTTGCTGAAACAAACTTGTAATGTTTTTCTGAGTTAAAATAAAGCAAAGTTTGAAGTAAATCGGTTAAGTACTTTCGGTGATAAGCGTGATCATACATACAGACAGACAGACAGGCAGACAAAAATAAAAATAAAAAATTTTTGCTCTCTATTATTCATTCTAAGTGTCCCTCTATCCATTTCAGTCAAAAATACTTAATGTACAGACATAATATTTTTACTGTTTTATTATATATGTATATAGATATAATTGTTACATACTTGAAGTATAAATATTTTTTAAACATTAAAATACGCAGGTACCTGTGCAATACTGCGCATAGTTTGGCGTGTGGCTCCCTGCACCAATATAATAGGACCTCTCAGTCACTTTCCCACTGATGTCGTAAAACGCGACTAAGGTATAGGCTTATTAATTTGGGATTCTTCTTTTAGGCGATGGGCAAGCAACCTGTCACTATTTGAATTAAGCCTAACAGCTGAACGTGGTCTATCAGTATTTTAAGACTGCTAGCTCTGTCTACCCCGCAAGGGATAAAGAGGTAATTATATGAATGACTAAATTAATAGCTTATAAAATAACATTTTAAAAATTTAATTTACGGGATGAATGTATTTTATATACATAAATATAATAAATATTTGACCGAATAAGCAAAACGAGAGAGGTCTTCCAATCATCTTTAGGCGAATTAACATGTTTTGTATGTTTGTAACGTGATAACTTTCCAACCGCTGGTCTGATTCTGATTAAATTTAAAAGGTATTTAGAATTTATTGACAGAGTTTTTAAGTTGTTTGGGCAACTTTAACTAACTAACTTACTAACTAATTCTAACTTTTTTTTTTTTAAATTTGTGAATTTTCCAAAAATGATGTAACCGATTTGGTTACATCATTTTTGGAAAATTCACAAATTAAAAAAAAAAAAACGTCATCCCGAAGTGTACGTTCGTGGCGATCGATTGGTTTACTACAGCCGTTATCGAACATCGCTAGCTAGAACCCGTGGTACTGTTGCAGGGGTCGTGTATGAAATGCGTATTTATTTGATATTCAGCAATGTGTGTATTTCTACTCAAACAGCCCTTGACACATAGGGGTCAACGACCTTTGAAGGGTTGTTGATATTCTGTGCGAAACGGCGGTAAGAAAAATTGACGTATCTACATAATATATAGATGCGTATCTAAGCAACGCAGAAACTTCGGAGTTTTTTTAAATTTCATGGCCAAACGATTACCTTGCCAGGAATTGCTTTTAAATTTGCACTATAAAATCACGGCTCCTTTCCGGTGGGGTAGGCAGAGACTATATCTTTCCACTTACCACGATCCCTGCATACTTCTTTCGCTTCATCCACATTCACAAGTCCCTTTGTGGAAGCTCGTCGGTTTCGGGTACCCTTGCCCTTTCGCCAAGATATCCCTGATTTGATAAATTGTAAGACTACAATTATTGTCATTTTGTGACTCAGAATTACTCCTCATTATTGGCCATCACACAGACAGACTTTCCCAGGCAGTATGAAATTTTTCATAAATATATAAGGGATAGATTACACAGATTTAGTTATCCTACAAATAAGTTCGAGACGTGTTACGAGATACTAACTCAACGATACAATATTTTATATAGATAAACATCCAAGACCCAGGTCAATCACAGAACGTTAGTGTCTCGTCGTGCCCAGACCGGAATTCGAACCCAGGACTCCGGTGTCACAGACAAGCGCACTACCTCTGCGCCACAGGTGGCGATCCATCCAAATCTAAAATATAATGGTTTTATATTCTTTGGAATATACCGGTTATGTTGAAATACAAGGAGAAAGTAGAGGGAAAGGTTGGAGTGGGAAGGCCTAGACGAACGTATCTTGATCAAATTACGAATGTCCTGGCAAAGGGTCAGATCAGAGTACCCGAAACCGCCGAGCTTGCATGAATGTGAATGAAGCGAAGGAAGTATGCAGAGATCTTGGCAAGTGGAAAGATGTAGTCTCTGCCTACACCTCTGGAAAAGAGGCGTGATTTAATGTATATACATACATATGTATGTATGTGTTGAAATATTTCACAGATCAAAATATTGATAGATACTTATCGCCCAAATAGGTGTAGCTACCCATTGAACTGAACCACCGTCCGATTTGTACCCCTTAAACATTCTTTCATCCCCAAATTTCTTAGCCATTGAGGGCCGCGACCCTCAAACTTTCGAGGAAGTAAAAACGGCGTTGTTACAAAGTACACAATGCTATAGATATTCATATTCGTAAAGGACCATGCGGCTAAATCGGCCGGGGAATGTACTGTCGCGTATAAAAGAGTATTTACATACATATGGTCACGTCTATATCCCTTGCGGGGTAGACAGAGCCAACAGGCTTGAAAAGACTGAATGGCCACGTTCAGCTATTGGCTTAATGATAGAATTGAGATTCAAATAGTGATAGGTTGTTTGCCCATCGCCTAAAAAAGAATCCCAAGTTTGTAAGCCTATCCCTTAGTCGCCTTTTACGACATCCATGGGAAAGAGATGGAGTGATCCTGTTCTTTTTTGTGTTGGTGCCGGGAACCACACGGTAAAAGAGTATTTATTAATTTTATTCTATTCCAGACCAGCATGAAAGATGGTAGCAAGAGAAACATATTGAGTGCCAGCAGTTCTCTTTCTGTGCAAATTGTAAAAGTCAATCAAAGGAAATATGAATTTGAGACCCTTCTTTTAGGCAATGGGTTAGCGACCAGCTAACGTAATATAATTTTAATGTATAGAATAGGTATATAATTATATATATAGAATAGAACAGATTTATTTAAAAATTGGATACAAGGTATCACTTTTTGACGTCACATCACTTAAATCTAACTTATTATATAATAATAATCTTAATTATTTGTAGGTATATACTACAACAAAATATTACGTTGCGCATTACTGTTTTTGTCATATTATATTTTCAGGAATTCTGTTATCTATACATATAAAACTCTTCCGTTACTGAGTGACTGACTGACAGACAACGCACAGTCGAAACTACTGGTCGTAGACAGCTGAAATTTGGAATGTAGGTTCCTTGGGATATGTAGGGGAGCACTAAGAAAGGATTTTTGGAAATTCAACCCCCAAGGGGGGGAAAAGGGGTAAAAACGTTTCTATGAAAAATCTTATTCCTTGGGTTTATAAACTTGAAACTTGGCATGAACACGTACATAGGCAAGTAAATATGTTTGACATTATAAGTTTTTTCAAACTACCCTCCAATCGTGATTTAGGGGGTGCGATTGGGTGACTGATTTATTAACGCACAGCCGAAACCGCTCGGTATAGGAGTCTGAGATTTTGAACAGAGGTTCCTTTAGTAACATAAGTGAGCACTAAGAAGGGATTTTTGAAATGTCAACCCCCAAGGGGGGGAAACGGGATAAACTGAGCCGGGGCTGCGGGAAAGTTCTAACGAGATAGCGTGGCCCCGGAACGCAAGGGGCAACTGAAGGAACGAGGTGGGTTTTAGTCAGTAAAAGTCTGACACTCCCTTCCGTTCCACCCAGAGCGGGAGAGGTCATTTGATGATTTCCCATCCTTAAAAAAAAGACTTTGTATGACAACTTTCAGTCGTCTCTTTAACATACATAATAACATACATAATTAAAAAAACTAAAAATATTGTTTACAAGGAAATCCTGTAAGGCCTCTTCGTCCTATAAATCCTGTTTTTTTTTCTTTTGAGACGATGATTTTGTCTCGCTTTACTTTTTCTATATAGATTTGTATGTATACTAATATTATAAAGAGGAACAATCTATTTTTTTATATGTTTGTTTGTTTACACATGTAATCGATAAACTCCGAAACTACTGAATCGATTTCAAACATTCACCATTAGAAAGCTACATCATCCCTGAGTAACACAGGCTATATTTAATTCCAGTTGTAACAAGATTTCAGCCTGTGGAAGAAAAAGCCCTGTCGAGATCATTAAAAACGCTATATATAACCGAATTACACGTGGGCGAAGCCGCGGGCGGAAAGCTAGTCTATATATATAAAACTCTTCCGTTACTGAGTGACTGACTGACAGACAACGCACAGTCGAAACTACTGGTCGTAGACAGCTGAAATTTGGAATGTAGGTTGCTTGGGATATGTAGGGGAGCACTAAGAAAGGATTTTTGGAAATTCAACCCCCAAGGGGGGGAAAAGGGGTAAAAACGTTTCTATGAAAAATCTTATTCCTTGGGTTTATAAACTTGAAACTCGGCATGAATACGTACATAGGCAAGTAAATATGTTTGACATTATAAGTTTTTTCAAACTACCCTCCAATCGTGATTTAGGGGGTGCAATTGGGTGACTGATTTATTAACGCACAGCCGAAACCGCTCGGTATAGGAGTCTGAGATTTTGAACAGAGGTTCCTTTAGTAACATAAGTGAGCACTAAGAAGGGATTTTTGAAATGTCAACCCCCAAGGGGGGGAAACGGGATAAACTGAGCCGGGGCTGCGGGAAAGTTCTAACGAGATACCGTGGCCCCGGAACGCAAAG
Organism: Amyelois transitella; assembly: GCF_032362555.1. Classification (NCBI taxonomy): domain Eukaryota; kingdom Metazoa; phylum Arthropoda; class Insecta; order Lepidoptera; family Pyralidae; genus Amyelois; species Amyelois transitella. The sequence goes on from NC_083524.1 coordinate 8,235,344, forward strand.
GGCAACTGAAGGAACGAGGTGGGTTTTAGTCAGTAAAAGTCTGACACTCCCTTCCGTTCCACCCAGAGCGGGAGAGGTCATTTGATGATTTCCCATCCTTAAAAAAAAAGACTTTGTATGATAACTTTCAGTCGTCTCTTTAACATACATAATAACATACATAATTATGTACATACATGCATAACATTGATAACATCACGCCTTTAAATCCCTATTTTGTGTTAACACTACCCATACAAACAGCTACGAAATTTGTCCGCATCCATTTTCACCTAAATTCTTAACGTTAATGAGATTTACTTTTTATTATCAGGTCAACCTAATAGCCTCACATGTACGTATAACTTCGTAAGAATTTTCTTTCAACTCCTAACCGTTGAGGAGTTGTACCTTCCATCATCAGCTCATTCACATGGGATGATGACTATCAGACGCAAATACTTAAACAGATCTATGAAATTGTCAAAAACGTAATTGCCTGTAAATTTGAGGTTTGCCCTTGATTTCCCTGGAACACCATCATCAGATCCTGACTAGGTAACAACGGGACGAACTTGAAAGTATACTCTACCGAACAAAAAAAGAATCACGTAAATCGGTCCATAAATCTCGGCGTAATCGGTATGCATAAATAAAACACACGAATTTTATTTTCTATTAACTATCATTAAAAAACGCTATATATAACCGAATTACACGTGGGCGAAGCCGCGGGCGGAAAGCTAGTCTAAGATAAAGTATTAGCAAACAAACAAACAAAAACATACACAACTGACAGCTGCAACACAGAAAAGTAAAATTTATATTTTTTTTTTTATTAAATCACTTTTTCACGCGACAGTACACACAGGAAGCCCGACCTTTCGTAGGAAGCGAGGGGTTCAGTAAGTGTTCCACTAACGATCTCCGAGAGGGACACTGCTTTGTGGAACCAGGTCACTGGGTTGGTCATTCCACGGGGGAAGATGCTTTTTAATGGGAAAAGATTGGGAGCATTTCCTTTGTTTACGCCAATAACAACATTGTCGTTTTAATTTTTTACATATATAGTCACGTCTATATCCCTTGCGGGGTCGACGGAGCTAACTGTCTCGAGAAGACTGAAAGGCCACGTTCAGCTGTAAAGCTTCATCATTGAATTGAGATTCAAATAGTGACAGGTTGCTAGCTCATCGCCTACAAAAGGAATCCCAAGTTTATAAGTCTTGCCTAATATCACGAAATTATATGCAGAGTAACTAATTTTATAGTGCCGTGTGGTTCCCGGCACCAATACAAAAAAGAATAGGACCACTCCATCTCTTTCCCATGGATGTCGTAAAAGCCGACTAAGGGGTAGGCTTATAAACTTGGGATTCTTCTTTTAGGCGATGGGCTAGCAACCTGTCACTATTTGAATCTCAATCCTATCTTAAAGCCAAATAGCTGAACGTGGCCTATTAGTCTTTACAAGACTGTAGGCTCTGTCTACCCCGCAAGGGATATAGACGTGATTATATGTATGTATGTAACTGATTTTACACTTTCGCGTTACATTATACTATTTATAAATACTACGGCCTCTGTGGCGCAGCGGTAGTACGCTTGTCTGTGACACCGGAAGTTTGAATCCCGGTCAGGGCATGATGAGAAACGAACTTTCTCTGATTGAACTGGGTCTTGGATGTTTATATATAAGTATTTATACTTTATGTATAATGCTGTAATGTTTTTTATTATTAAATTGAATATTAATGAGTTAGCATCTTAATACACAAGTTTCGAACTTCATTCGAGGCTAACGAAATCTGTATAGGTAATTTGTCCAGTATAGGTATATTTATTTAAAGAATTTAATTCATTTGTTATTGCAACATGATATTATTTTCACTTCCACTATGGTATTTATTGTGAGAAACTCCAAAGATGTATACAATAGTCAAGTTTTAAGTTTTAGTTTAATTGTTTTCAAGTGCCGGGAGAAATGTTTGCGAAAACGCCAATTGAATTTATAGCAATTCTTGTATTGTTTACAAGAAAACTTCTGTGTGTGCGCACTAGCCTCGAACTCGAAACTAGTGTGATTTGATCAGCGCCATCTAGTGGTAACGCAATGGCACTAATGCACTTCTATACTTACAAATTCGCGATTACCCGCACTAACCTCTCTGAAAGGTCACGTTCAGCTCGATGACTTAATGATAGAATTCAGATTCTGCTAGCACATCGCCTAAAAGAAAGAGGAATCATAAGTGTTTATTAGCCTTTACATACATACATCTCACTCACGTCTATATCCTCTAAGGGGTAGACAGAGCCAACGGCCTTAAAAAGAATGATAGGCTACGCTCAGCTGCTTGGCTCAATGATAGAATCGAGATCCAAATAGTGACAGGTTGCCAGCCTGTCGCCTAAAAGAAGAATCCCAAGTTTATAAGCCTATTCCTTAGTCGCCTTACGACAGCCATGGGAAAGAGATGGAGTGGTCCTTTTCTTTTTTCTATTGGTGCCGGGAACCACACGGCATTAGCCTTTACATTGATTGGCTTTTACAATCTGGATGGAAAGAGAAGCATCAATATGTGTTTTTCTTACCTTACCAGACAAGCATAGAAGCTTGCACTTGATGTGCCTATTCCCTTAATCGCCTTTTATGTAATGGTAAACGAAGTGGTCTTATTCTAGAGTCGTTATTAAATAAAAATAAGTGACGGTCGATCCAATAGACTGGAATGGTGAACAAAAAAAGGGGAAAAATCTGGTACGAAATGAATCATCTCTCGGACATTATAATTCACGGCCCAAAAGCGGTCCGGTGCTTTGCTCGACATAATATGTGTCGTATTATTTTGTCTTCAAGTGTACGTTTGAAATAATTTAAATTCAATTCAATACAAAATCTTTATTGCATAACATGAAGTATGTACATCAGTTGAATTACAGTTACTGCTTATACATACGTACATATACATCATCACGCCTGTTTCCCATTGGGGTAGGCAGATAAACATCCAAGACCCAGGCCAATCAGAAAAAGTTCTTTTCTCATCATGCCCTGGCCGGGATTTGAACCCGGGACCTCCGATGTCACAGACAAGCGTACTACCGCTGCGCCACAGAGGCCGTCAAAGGATGTAACCTCAAATTCCCAGAAGATCTTAACTAAAGCCGGAAACATTGGAAATCGATGAAGGCTTCCACTCGAATGTACCTGAACCTGTGGACTTGAGTTACAACGACTGCATACAGATTTATTGACTGTCGGGATAAGTATATATTGTCCGTTTGAAGGTAAAGGGTCAGGTCAAGAGTACCTGACCGCCGAGCTTGCATGAAGAGAGTTATGAATGTGGATGAAGCGAAGGAAGTATGCAGAGATCGTGGCAAGTGGAATGAGGTAGTCTCTGCCTACCCCTCCGGGAAAGAGGCGTGATTTTATGTATGTATGTATGTTGAAGGTAATATTTCTTGCAGTTCAGCTCATTGGACTGTTCTATCTTCTTCGTAAGTTTATTTTCATCCAATGGCAGATATAATATATGTAGTTCATTTTGGTACATAAACTTAATTTGATAGTGTAAAGAATTTAAAAAAAAATCATGATTTTCTTGTGCAAAGTTATTCTTTCGTTTTTTCCGTTTTGGTGCTGGAAACCACACGGCACTGGCTTTGTCTACCCCGTTAGAAGACATAATTATACGTATGTACGAGTAAAATACGTATGTACGAGTAAAATACGTTAAGGCTTTTCTTGCAGCATTGCACTCCATTTTTATATTTCGAGTATGGCAACCCTACGCACCATAACGTATTCAGACATTTCGCTTTAGTACTATAAACAACATAAAATCAATATTGCCTATAAATGCTCTTATATACCATTAAACCTTTAACGGCGTATCTCTTTATAGCGTATATGGTTTGCGCTTTATTCTGTGCATTTGCACAAATCAACGAAATTCCAGAACTAAAGGTGAAATATTCTACATAATAGGGGATGATGACCAGATCTTGATACAATATAAATTAGTTTATAACATGATAGAATACACGTAATTAAATACATTATGTAATACATACATTATATATATATATATATATATGTGTGTGTGTGTGTGTGTGTGTGTGTGTGTGTGTGTGTGTGTGGGTGTGTGTGTGTACTTAACATATAAATGCATGTAAGATGTCAAAATTTAAAAAGTGTTCGAACATGTTTTCCCGACATGACAGTGTGCAAATGTCAAAAAAATATGTTCATGAAGAAGTTTGATTGCTTTAACGAAAAGAAAAAAATATGACGTACCTCGGTCTCAGCTTTAGTAAACACGCAACGGGTGACTTACCTTGGAACTAATACCAAGACAATGATGATACATACATACATATGGTCACGTCTATATCCCTTGTGGGGTAGACAAAGCCAACAGTCTTGAAAAGACTGATAGGCCACGTTCAGCTGTTTGGCTTAATGATAGAATTGAGATTCAAATAGTGACAGGTTGCTTGCCCATCGCCTAAAAGAAGAATCCCAAGTTTATAAGCATATCCCTTAGTCGCCTTTTACGACATCCATGGGAAAGAGATGGAGTGGTCCTATTCTTTTTTCTATTGGTGCCGGAAACCATACGGCTAATGAATGATGATCTATACTTAAAATGTTTTTAACCATTTATTTAACGGCCATCTTTATTTCCACACGCGGGTAACGCGTACGCCAGTTATAAACGACTGCTTATTAAAATTAATATATTTGTTTTCATTACCTTTATAAAACGGATGGCGGTTAATATCAATTATTTCCGCTCCGCATTATACAGAGGATAATTCGTTCAAAACAAGCTGACTTTTGCAATTAACGCTTATCGCCGCTATTTGTAATTTTATACCCCATTTCTTTTTCTTTGTACGTGTATACTTACAATCCTAATATTATAAACGTGTGTTAATTTGTTCTTCCGTCACGTCAATACCACTGGACCGAATTCAATGAAATTTTGCATGCATGTAGTGGGGACTACGGAGAAGGCTATATGGTACTTTTCACGCGGGAGGAGCCGCGAACTTTAGGGTAGTAATAATGTTAAAGGGAAACACGCATGGTCATATTATGACCACGTCTTGTCCGGCGGTATCGAGAATAAATACTTATATACATATAATCACGTCTATATCCCTCGCGGGGTAGACAGAGCCAAAAATGTTGAAAAGACTGATAGGCCACGTTCAGCTGTTGAGCTTATTGATAGAATTGAGATTGTAATAGTGACAGATTGCTTGCCCAACGCCTAAAAGAAAATCAGGCAAACTATGTTCTCATAGTCAAAAAGGTACATTCATAAAATCGTGTACACTTAATCAACACACATACGTATGGTCACGTCTATATCCCTTGTGGGGTAGACAGAGCCAACAGTCTTGAAAAGACTGAATGGCCACGTTCAGCTATTTAGCTTAATGATAGAATTGAGATTCAAATAGTGACAGGTTACAATCCCATCGCCTAAAAAAAGAATCCCAAGTTTGTAAGCCTATTGCCTTAGTCGCCTTTTACGACATCCATGGGAAAGAGGTGGAGTGGTCCTATTCTTTTTTGTATTGGTGCCGGGAACCACACGGTACAGTTCCACACTTAATCAATAATTGATTTTGACGGTTCACCATATAATTCTTATACAGCATATATGTACTACCTACTCGTTATTAAATATGGATGTCGTAAAAAGTAGTCAAGCTTAAAAGCTCAGTATTCGCAGGCGCGTCATAGTAAAAATACAATGTACAGAAAGTGCTAAAGAGGGTAGTTTTAGTGATATAGTCATAGTATTATCATTTATTACACGTAAAAGACAATGGTACTATGTAAATGATACCGCAATGCGGCGAATATAATAATTTTCTATGTAACTTGCATTAGCTTTATTACCAATCGATGCTACTTCTTCCTATCACAACTATCATTTAATTATCACAACATTCCCTTAGTATAGGGAATGTAGTGATAAAAATTATTGTGATACAAGGTATCTGTTGCCGTTAATGTCAAATTTTACGTAAACTATACTTTGTTAGTTATGAATGTGGATGAAGCGAAGGAAATATGCAGAGATCGTGGCAAGTGGAAAGATGTTGTCTCTGCCTACCCCTCCGGGAAAAAGGCGTGATTTTATATTTGTAGACGGCCACTGTGGCGCAGCGGTAGTACGCTTGTCTGTAACACCGGAGGTCCCGGGTTCCAATCTCGGCCAGGGCATGATGAGAAAAGATCTTTTTCTGATTGGCCTGGGTCTTGGATGTTTATCTATACATACATACATACATATGGTCACGTCCATATCCCATGTGGGGTAGACAGAGCCAACAGTCTTGAAGACTAAATGGCCACGCTCAGCTATTTGGCTTAATGATAGAATTGAGATGATAGATTGAGAGGTTTATCTATATAAGTATTTATTATAAAATATAGTAAGGTTGAGTTAGTATCTCGTAACACAAGTCTCGAACTTACATCGAGGCTAACTCAATTTGTGTAATTTGTACCGTATATATTTACTTGTTTTTTATTTATCGATGCTACTTCTTACGGGTAGGAAATGTAGTGATAATGATATTATAATATATTAATTGATGCCGTCTCTCGGTGACCACAGATCATCATAACATGATTCGAAGCATCTGAGATAAAATTAATGTACCTACGTTACGTGCGCGTTTGATACCTAGTATATTATTTATAAACATACATACATACATGCATATGGTCACGTCTATATCCCTTGTGGGGTAGACAGAGCCAACAGTCTTGAAGAGACTGATAGACCACGCTCAGCTTTTTGGCTTAATGAAAGAATTGAGATTCAAATAGTGACAAGTTGCTAGCCCATCGCCTAAAAAAGAATTCCAAGTTTGTAAGCCTATCCCTTAGTCGCCTTTTACGACATCCATGGGAAAGAGATTATTTAGAAATAACAGTTGTTATATTATTGATGTGCTGATATCTGAGCCAACACTATTAAAAAGACTGAAAGGCCACGTTTAGTTTTATGTGACTTAAAAATTTAATCGTGATTCAAATAGTAGCAGGTTGCTCGCCCATCGCCTTAAAGAAGAATGCTAAATTAATTAACCCATCCCTTAGTCACCTTTTACGACATCCATGGGAAAGATATGTAGTGGTTCTAGTATTTTTTCAAACGACACAACACTTGTTAAACAAAAATGTATAAAATGTAATTTGTTTTAATTTCCGTAATGTAATCAGAATTCAAACTTTCCTTCGGAGAAACAAAATAAAGCAATCAGTTATCTGCTGTTTGTTTTGGATAAAAACGTTAAAGCGTTTACTTTGGTTTGGCCGGGATTAAATATAACGCGGTACAAAAATATGCTTCTATGGTGGACTTGTGACGTTTAGTTATTTATTTATTTAACCTTTGTTGTACAAAATACAAATTTATAGCACAATTGGCGGACTTAATACTAGAAGCATTATTGGCTCTGTCTACCCCATGGTCTATTAGCTAGGTAGGTGACGTTAAATACTTGCTGAGATTTAATGTTACTAACATACATTCATTGTAATCACGTCTTTATCCCGCAGCTTTTTGGTTCCGTGTACCCCACACGGAACCAAAAAGCTCGTCGGCCTCGTTCATCTGTATTGGCTTGTTGGTGTAGAGGGAGTAATGATTCGGCTTGACCGCCACCAAAGGTGAAGAGAGAGCCTTTTGGCTCCGTGCACCCCGGACTTTTCGCCAGGGTAGGTGATATGCCTGGGGAACCGCAGCTCAAAAGATTTTGTGTCGAAGATTGTATACATGTACTACTCTGTCAAGAAAGTAGCAGGAAAAGATCAATAATACACAAACTGTTTGTTATTCATCCAAATTTATTTTATCACCTTCAAAATATGCTCCTTTAGAAACGATACACTTACGCCAACGAATAACGACGAATAAACAAAAAAAAATAAACGACGGCCTCTGTGGCGCAGCGGTAGTACGCTTGTCTGTGTCACCGGAGGTCCCGGGTTCGAATCCCGGCCAGGGCATGATGAGAAAAGAACTTTTTCTGATTGGCCTGGGTCTTGGATGTTTATCTATATAAGTATTTATTATAAAAATATATATAGTATCGTTGAGTTAGTATCTCGTAACACAAGTCTCGAACTTACTTCGAGGCTAACTCAATCTGTGTAATTTGTCCCGTATATCTATTTATTTATTATTATTATTATTAATAATCCAATCATCAAAACATTTTTTAAACGCTGTTTCCGGAATTGAGGTCAGTTCTCGCCGCGAATTCTCTTTTATGTCTTCTACCGATTGAAAACGGGTGCCACGAAGTGGTAATTTGAGTTTAGGAAAAAGAAAAAAGTCGGCTGGAGCCATATCTGGTGAATATGGTGGTTGCTCGATGGTATTTGTTGAGTGTTTGGTTAAAAATTCGTTCACAATGATGGCCTTGTGCGAAGGTGCATTATCATGGTGCAAAATCCAAGAATTTTCTTTCCACAAATCTGGCCTTTTTCGTCGGATTTGCTCTCTTAAACGCCGCATAACACTCAAATAATATTCCTTATTTACCGTTTGACCTTCCGGCAAGAATTCCGAGTGCACAACACCGCGATAGTCAAAGAAAACAGTCAACATGACTTTGACTTTTGAACGACTTTGGCGTGGTTTTTTCGGTTTCGGTTCAGTTGGAAGGCGCCACTCCGAAGCTTGTTGACTAGTTTGCATGTCAAACTCGTAAACCCACGTCTCGTCACCAGTAACAATGCGTTTCATGAATGTTGGGTCGGAATTGACTCGTTCTAGCATGTCCTCAGCGACTCTCATGCGATTGAGTTTTTGAAAAAAATTCAGGTCTTTTGGGACTAGCCGAGCGGCAACATGTTTCATACCCAAATTATTAGTTAAAATGGTACGGATCGACTCGTGAGATACAGAAAGTTCGGTGGCTATCTCTCTCAAAGTTGAATGAGGAGTTTCAGTCACTATTTCCTTCACTTTTGCGATGTTAACTTCAGTTGCAGACGTTGATGGCCTACCAGAGCGAGGCAAATCTTCCATCACATCTCGACCGCTTTTGAACGCTTTGTACCACTCATAAGCACGAGTTTTTGATAAAGTCGATTCACCGTAAGCCTTCTGTAACATTTTCAGTAACTCCGAACACGATATTCCATTGGCAATGCAAAATTTAAGACAAACTCTTTGTTCGATGTTTTTATCCATTATGAAATTAGCAATACACACTAGATATGATATAACTAAAAATAGCACTGTATTTAATGTAAACAACAGATGCAACTCAAACTCCGCGCCAAAATGGAAAACAGTTGTGCCAATCTAACAACAACAAAAAAAACAAACATTTGAATTTGGATCCATAAATAAATAATCCATTCCCGATACTTTTCTGACTGAATGTATATCTTTGCTTGCGCGATTTAGACTCTTCACTGTTATTGGCTGAGCACATCACGTGATTGTCTGAACATTACTCTCTGTTTTTTGTAGTTCAATAGCCTTTCCCTCAATTGACTTTTACAATCTGCAATAAAAGCTGCTTCAAAAATTTTCTGCCTCAGTAAAGCCCCTTCAAAAGTTAGCTTCTAGAAATACCACAATTTTTGTACCGAGCTTTACCGCGATATCCGCTAAAGAAATTTACATTTTAATTTTGTTCCCAAGTGACTGGTAAAAACTTGGAATGATACTGTTAAGCATCAGAAAATGGGTATTCTATATTTGATTTAATCCATGCCGTTGCCGTGTGGTTCCCGGCACCAATAAAAAGAAGAATAGGACCACTCCAACTCGTTCCCATGGATGTCGTAAAAGGCGACTAAGGGATAGACTTATAAACTTGGGATTCTTCTTTTAGGCGATGGGCTAGCAACCACTGTCACTATTTGAATCTCAATTCCATCATAAAGCCAAACAGCTGAACGTGGCCTATTTAAGACTGTTGGCTCTGTCTACCCCGCAAGGAATATATAAGTTATTAGGTATATGTATGTATGTATGATTTTATCTATAACTTAGAAGGATAAACAATTATCACCACCTGAGTGCTAACGGTGCCGAGACGTGAACTCTAACTGTGGGCCTCTTAAATAGGCCACTGACCGAGCTACGGAGAGAGTCATATTGAAATAATCAGTTTTAAATTCATTCATGTTTTTTTTTAATGTACACAATGTGCATTCGTCCACGATTTAGATTTAAGATATCTATATTTGTAAACTGACGTCCGATGAAAATGCTGCAGTGTAGTTTGTTCCGCCGCATCTTCTACACATACGCTTTGGAAGCGGCAGTAGTTGTAATTAGATTTAAGTGGTGTGTCGTCAATAAGTGATACATTGTATCCCATTTTGAAAGGAAATCTATTGTATTCTATTCATACTCGATATTTCTCTGCGAGATCTACTCGAGAATGAAAAGATCCGTAGACGAACGAAAGTAATTGACATCAAACTGAAACGACAATGGGCAGGCCATATTTCACGAAGGCCAAATAGCTGAACGTGGCCTATCAGTCTTTACAAGACTGTAGGCTCTGTCTACCCCGCAAGGGATATAGACGTGATTATATGTATGTATTTCTCGAAGAGCTGATGGCCCATGAGGCCAAAAAGTTCTCGAGCGGAGACCTAAGACGGCCTACTAAACTCGCGAGACGGACTGACGATCTGATGAAGTCCGCGGGTAACGTTGAATGCAGGACTTCTTCAACAGACTCACTCTTCACAACTCAACTCAGGAATCCTTCAACAGAGCGAGTCAGTCGAGTGGAAATCATTGGAGAATGCATGTTCAGTAGTGTACGTCCTACGGCTGACATGATGATAATATGATGACGATAATTTGAAACAGGGTTGAGAGTCGTATATCGCTGCCTAATAGACATTGTTATACGAAATCCATAAATCGGCCAATATGAAGTGTGCTGGTTGTATGAAAACTATTAAGGATCATAATTTTGTAAAATGTACATCGTCTTCCTGTGAAAAAAGTTTTTGCTCTTTATGTATAAACATAACAAATCTCACAGCGGACCGTAAAAAACTATGGAAATGCCCTGAGTGTTGTGCCACTAGCAAGAAGGGTGGTGATAATAGCCTCACACCAGTTCGAGCCAACAACGAAAATGTGACGACTCGTAAGAAGTCAGACTCAGCGGGAAATGAGTTGAGTCAATTAACTGATCAACTACGCACCTTAACTCAAGAATTCTCTTCCGTAAAATTAAATCTGGAAGACCTTACCCGCTCGTTATCATACACTAACGGAAGGATGGATGAGATAATGTCCAAAATAGTTGAAACCGAGGGACGAATTAGATATTTGGAGAAAAGGGACTTAGAAGTGGACATCCTGAAGGCAAAAATTAATAATCTCCAGAACGAATTAAATTCTCAAGCGCAGTATAACCTTTCCAATGAAATGGAAATTGTGGGAATACCAGAAAACACCAATGAAAACCTGCATCACGTTGTCCTTTTGGCGGCAAGGAAGGTGGGAGTATCTTTGGAGGAAAACGACATAGACTGGATTGCCCGGGTGGGTCCCAAAAGACCCCCTGTAACCGCAGCCTTGCCTGAGGACAGGCTGCTTGCCCCTCGTCCAGTTGTGGTTAGACTTCTGCGTCGTACAAAACGCGACCAATTTCTGAAAGCCTCGAAGTCTCGGAAAAATCTTTCCAGTACTGACCTGGACGTCCTAGGAAGTACCAGAAGAGTATTTTTTAACGAGCGATTGACAAGAGAGGGCAGATTACTTTTTCGTGATGCCCGGGCCAGAGCCAAACAGCAAGGATATGCTTTTTGCTGGTGTAATCGTAGCACCATCTACATCAGACAGCGAGAGGGACAGGGGGCTGTACGCATATCATCGAAAAGCGATTTGGACCGTGTTCTTCCTGTGCAATCTCCATCCGGAACTTCAGAACATTAGGATTTTTCTTGTGCTTGTGTTGATTTTTTCTATATTGGGCTATTCTAAGAGGTTATGCTACTATCAGAGCAACGTAGTTTATGCAAACAAAGCTGTTTTGAATAAATTTGTAAAATTAAGCTTTCCAAAGGAATACTTTCTGGGTTCATACAAGGTGACACTCTCTGCAATGTATCTATGTTCAAGTAATGTTTGTGTCAATGGGTTTACTGTAAGTTTAATACTGCCAATTATGTTTTATCCATGTGTTTTTGACGCGTCAAAAAACAAAATGTTAATTTTATTCTGTTCGAAAATATATGTATGGCTTACTGGAGGTATAATAATATTCATATATTTTTTTGATACTACTAACACATCCAAAATTGGAAAATTACCATATTAAAAGGCCTGGTTAACGACGAAATCACATCGAAATTGGATTCTATAAAAGTTAACTGTGAGATATTTGACGACGTTACCAGTTGCAAACGGTCTTTTAAACCAGTTCACGATTTTAAACTTCTTGCTTTTAACATTAGAGGAATAGGAAAGAATATCGACGCTATGCTTGTGGCTCTTCAGTCTCTTGACGTATCTTTTGACGTTATGGTCTTAACAGAGTGTCAGCTTTCTGCTTCAACAATTATACCTCACATCCCTAGTTATACTCACCACAGAACAAATAGATCTCACAACAAAAATAGTGGAGTTGTAGTTTACATCAAGGATAACTGGTGCGCCACAGTATCTGAACCTCCCATAGAAGAGGCTGATAGTTTAAAAGTCCACATTCCCAATGTCATGGACATTCTTGCCATATACCGTTCGCCTTCTTTTAAACATCTTGAAAATTTCCTTTCTTCTCTCCAAAATTGTATTGTAGACCATGGTATACCCTTCTTATTGGCAGGCGATATTAATGTTAATATATTGGATAGTCTGAGTACTTCAGATGATTTGGTATACATGTGTTTCATGGCGGAACACGGTTTCCTTCCAGCTATCACAGAGAGAACTAGAGGCTCACGTTGCATTGACCACATATATATCAAAAATATACGCAATCCTGAGGTCGCGAAGGGTATTGTATGGAATAATGCTATAACTGATCACTCTATGGTAATGGTTGGTATATGCGTCCAAAATCAAAAACCGGCCAGACCAAGTCGTGTTAAGTTAAGGCGCGATTACGAAGCTATAAGATTGGAACTAGCAACTGTTGACTGGAGCTGTGTTACCGTTATAGATGATGTTAATATCGCGAATGATAAGTTTATGGAGCGACTGAATGTTATCATTAATAAACACTCTCGAGAGATAACAGTAAGCAGATCTAAATTTAACCTTAAGCCATGGATAACTCCAGGGCTTATACGTTGTATGCGGCATAGAGATAGTTTACATTTGAGTTCAAAAAATGACCCTTCTAACATAAATGCCAAGGTCATATACAAACGCTACCATAACTTCTTTGTAGACCTTTTGAGAAAGGTCAAAACAGAATATGAGGATAAGAAACTTAAAGAAAATAAAAACAACCCTAAAGGTTTATGGCGTATCATTAAGGAAATAAGTAATTTAACTAACTCTAAGAAAGAGCCAACCGAACTACTTAAACAACCAGGGTGTCGCGACGTGCAGCAGTCTCTTGATAGCATTAATTTGCATTTCTCAACGGTAGGACAAAGACTAGCAAACGACATACTTTCTATAACTAACAAGACAGAGGCGGAACTTGTGGCAAACGTTAAAATTAAAAATAATCCCGTAAATTCATTGTTTCTTACTCCAACAGATACTGAGGAAGTTCAAGGTTTTATATCTGGTCTTAAAAATGAGAAAGCCCCGGGTATCGACGGTTTGGGAAACTCTTTGATTAAATATATTAAAAATGAAATTGCTATACCTCTCGTACATATATTTAACCTAAGTCTCCAGAGTGGCGTCTTCCCAACTGCCTGGAAAGTTGCCTGTATCTCACCAATCTATAAGGATGGAGTTAGAGACTCAGTAAATAACTATAGACCTATAGCACTTTTGGTTACTTTCTCTAAATTACTAGAAAAGCTTGTCAACAAGCGGTTATTAAAGTTTATTGAATGCCACAATTTACTATCCCCAAAACAATTTGGTTTCCGAAGGGGTAAGAGTACGGAGGATGCAGTCTCTCTCTTAATAAACACGGTTGCATCTCACCTTGATGAAAAACGGAACTGTATTGGTATGTTTTTGGACTTAACCAAGGCATTCGATACCGTGTCAGTGCCTATTCTCCTTGGAAAGCTGGAGTCCATGGGAATCCGTGGCCTCTGTCTTGATTGGTTTACGAGTTACTTGACGAACAGAAATCAGTGTGTAAGGATTGGTCAGGTCTCTAGTCAAACTAAGCCGGTACGATTTGGAGTTCCACAAGGAAGTATACTTGGACCAACCTTATTCCTACTGTACGTCAACGATATATTTGATATTGAAATTCCAAACTCCGTTGTTCTGTGTTACGCAGACGATACTGCACTGATTTTTCACGGTGCTACATGGGCTGAAGTTCATGATGCCGCTGAACGTGGTATGACTCTTGTTTCTGAATGGCTTCATAATAACCTATTAACCCTGAACACAAATAAGACCATGTATCTGTGCTTTCACAGGACTGCTGCGTCTGCCCCTAACCTAGATCTAAAAATACAAATTCATAGCAGGTTATGCAATATGCAGCACTGTTCTTGTGACGTTCTTACACGCGTTGAGTACATGAAATACCTTGGTGTTCACGTAGATGAAAATCTAAATTTTAAGAAACATATTGAGATTCTCTCCGCTCGAATAAGAAAGGTGGTTAATGTAATGCGTAATCTTAGAAATGCTGCGAGTATTGATACTCTGAAATCTGTGTACTACGCGATTTGTCAATCAATAATTATGTATTGTATTTCATGTTGGGGAAATGCTGCTAAGACTACTATTATTCGAGCTGAGAGGGCTCAGCGTTCGGTGTTGAAAACCATGCTTCGTAAACCATATAGATACCCGACAGATGATATTTATAGGGTGGCTGGTGTGCTTTCCGTGCGCCAACTTTATGTATTAAAAATGTCTGTTGCTATGCATAAATCAGTTCTTTCTGCCAGTAACTACAAAAATCTTGCAAATCGAAGAGTTTTTAGAGTACCGGTTCCCCTAGTTAACACAAGATTTGCGCAAAGGTTAGGCATCTTCATTAAAATATATATTTACAACTTTGTAATCAAATTCTGCAATATTAAGAGAAAATCTATACGTGAAGCCCAGAGGCTTATTAAAAATTGGTTGTCTACTCTAAGTTATGATGAAACAGAAGAAATATTAATCATTGAAAGTTGAGTCGAAATATTCCCTACCCACTTACTATCTAGTTTTTAATTTAAGTTTAAGTAACTAATTATTTTTAAATTCCGTCTGGCTCAGAAATTGTATGTTGAATTATTGTAATTGACTTCCTCGATACAGGCTTGCCTAGTGAGGAAGTCATAGATATTAAGCATAAAAGGCAAATATTCTGCAATATACATGTAACCTTCTCTGTAAATTATGTTTATGGTCATGTTTATGTTTATTGTAGCAAATAAATGCATTTTCATTTTCATTTTTCATTTTCATAATGATGATGATATGATGATTATATGATGAGGATATGATGATGATATAATGATGGTATGATTATGATATGATGATATGATGATGATGATATGATGATGATGATATGATGATGATGATATGATGATGATGATATGATGATGAAATGATGATGATATCTGTTCCTGGTTTGAGTTGACGTGCAGTTAAGCGTCCAGTGTGGAACGGATCTGATCCACTTATCTTGTGGTTCTATAGCCTCTAAGTGTGCCATCAATCTTGGCTCTGTCTACCCCGCAAGGGATATATACGTGATTAGGTATATGTATGTATGATTGATTGTTCAAGTTTGTCACCCAATTGTCTGAAAAAACTTAATATCCTTTTTAACTTTTGCATTGCATGATTATTATACACGCATACATAAAATTCATTTCTGAGAATCACAGATCTGGTGTTCGATAATAAGACCTGATTCCAATGCCTAATTCTGATTGACCTGGTTCATGTAGCGCGTGGGAGTGGTCACTACTTGTTCATATAAGTTGGTAGAATATAGACCCAGCTCGTCTAATGAAAGATCCTGTTGGAAGTTTCTGGAAGTTTTGACTGTAGACTCTGTAAGGGAGATGGTTTATTGATAAGCGTCGGCGTGGAGCGTTTATAAAAGACACTCGGGTTATATGTGAATTTTCGTTGAAAAGTTAAAAACCAACAAGTAAGTACTAGTTAATATGAATAAGCTTGTGCCGTGTGGTTTCCGGCACCAATAGAATAAAGAATAGGAACACTCCATCTCTTTCCCATTAATGTCGTAATATGCTTATACACTTGGGATTCTTCTCTAAAGGCGATGGGCAAGCAACCTGTCATTATTTGGATCTCAAATCTATAAATAGCTGAACGTGGCCTATCAGTCTTTACAAGACTGTTGGCTCTGTCTACCCCGCAAGGGACATAGACGTGAATATATGTATGTATGTATCAATAAAGCCATACAGGTGAACGTGGCCTTTCAGTCTTTCAATACTGCTGACTCTGTCTGTCTGTAATTTATTTGACGGCAACCAATGTTGTGAAAACAAAAGAAATGCCAATTATTCAGTGAAATGAAGTGTCCCATGACAATGAATAAAAATTTTGAATTTTGCGGAACTTTATTTTTACTCTTTAAATTTGGCGCGTAGGTACTTTATGCGGAATTGTGGAAACACAAAGGGAGGATTTCCCTAAATTCCCACGCGAACGAGAATAGGCTATTTTACACCATGTAAAAAAAATATAAAAATGCACGTATCTTATAGATTTTGTAAAAAATAAAAGAAAAACATCGATCATTATTCATAAAAGTGCAATATGGATTTTATAATTCAATTTAAAAAATCCTCTTTTTTAATCTGTTCTTCAAAAGTCGAAAACGCTATCCGCCATGTTGGGTACTGACGTGACGTCATACTTTTAGTAAACAAATATCGAATCGAAAACATATTGATGATGTCAGGCTCTGTTTATTTTGAAATTTTAAAATTTCTATCACGTTTTTGGGTTTTTACTCTTTAATAATTTAATAGAATCATGGAAGACGGTTTTGTGAAAGCAGACAATATAAATCTACCGAGGATTAATACGTTGATGGTGGCGAAATTTTTTGCGTCCAATCCCGATTTCTGTTCTGCTGAGTTAAGAAATGTTAAAACAGCGATGTAAGTATTTATTGTATTAAACATTCTCTTACAATACACAATTATAATAGGTAAATTATTACACAACCAATCCAACATAACCTATTTTTTGTATTGTTTACTAAAAGTATGACGTCACGAGTCAAAACAGCATGGCGGATGGCGTTTTCGCGCGAAAATACAAAATCATAAATAATAAATCGTTTTAAGAGCACTTTTCGGCTTCAAAAAATTTTAATAAAAATTCTATAGGTATAACACAGTCTCAGGATTGATTTAAAACAGTTTTCAAAAAAGAGTGTAATAGCCTATTATGATGATATGTCGTTATACGCGGGCGTCCTCTAGTTAAATTAACTAGAAGACGCCTGTTTTTAACTAGACTACTTTTATTCATTTAATAAAACTAGTCAAGTTAAAAATAAATTAATAAAAAATACAGCTTACAAACAAGAAAATCAAATTAAATTTCACAATGTCACCACCCTTCTTAGTTCGCGATCTCACAAGAACAATCCAATCAAAATGGACATTTCTTGTTGAAATTGTTTCTTGACTAGTTTTGTTTTCTAGTTTCACTCCGATCGGTCGAAAGGGATACGCATTTTTGACCTTTGACCTTTCTGACCAAACTTCTTTACTCTTATTGATCATGACAACTATTTTTGAAGAATGTTTAATTTGATTTTGTGAAACGGATACCGATATTGTTTTCCCTTATAAAAACATTACAACATAAATACAAACGAAAACACACAACAACAACACAAATCACGTCTATATTCTTTGCGGGGTAGAGCCAACAGTCTTGAAAAGACAGTGATAGTAACAATGACAGGGTTGCTAGCCTATAGCCTAAAAGAAGAATCCCAAGTTTATAAGTGTATCCCTTAGTTGCCTTTTACGACATCCATGAGAAAGACATGGAGTGGTCCTATTCTTTTTCTATTGGTGCCGGGAACCACACGGCACTTCCAAACTTTCAAAACACACATTCTAATAAATTTTTATTCTTAACTAGAGGCCGCCCGAGACTTCGTCCGCGTGGAATCGATCCCGCGGGAACTCCGGGATAAAAACTAGTCTGTATGTTATTCTGGGTCTTCAGCTATCTACATACCAAATTTCATTGTAATCGGTTCAGTAGTTTTTGAGTGAAAGAGTAACAAACATCCATACTGACATCCTGACATGCTCACAAACTTTCGCATTTATAATAAGTACTAGAGGCCGCCCGCGACTTCGTCCAAATGGAAACCCTATCAATCCCGCGGGAACTCGGGGATAAAAAGTAGCCTATGTGTTATTCTGGGTCTTCAGCTACCTACATACCAAATTTCATGGTAATCGGTTCAGTAGTTTTTGCGTGAACGAGTAACAAACATCCATACATCCATACAAACTTTCGCCTTTATAAAAGTAGTAGGATTAGTAGAATAATTAGAATGTGACGCACAAGGCCTTATTAGCAATATGATAACTCAATTACAAAAACAACAATTTAATTCGGCAAATTGTTAATTTCTTTGGTGTAAATTGCGTTACTTGGTTATAAAGAGGCCACGTGTTCACAGCACTCAGCTCAAATGATGATTTGTTACAATGG
This sequence comes from Amyelois transitella, assembly GCF_032362555.1. NCBI lineage: Eukaryota > Metazoa > Arthropoda > Insecta > Lepidoptera > Pyralidae > Amyelois > Amyelois transitella. Next base: position 8,254,171 of record NC_083524.1, read on the forward strand.
CGCTCTAGGGCGTTAAGAGTTCCTACAATGGAGATAAATTAATAAAATACACGTTCACTAATATGATCTAACTACAACATAGGTATTTATTATAAACAAATATATTCTTATATCAGTAAAGAGTGGCGTGTCGTGTGGTTCCCGGCACCAATAAAAAAAAAGAATAGGACCACTCTATCTCGTTCCCATGGATGACGTAAAAGGCGACTAAGGGATAGGCTTATAAACTTAGGATTCTTCTTTTAGGCGACGGGCTAGCAATCTGTAGATGAAAAAGATGTTGTGTCGAAAGTAGTATTTATTACGGATTGGAGCCGTGAAATCTTTGCTTGCGCGATTTAGACTTCTCGCTGGTTTCGACTGAAAACGTCGCGTGATTTTGTTTTTTGGAACTTGAGGCGTATTGATGTTGCCACATACTCGAAGAGATATTCCGAGCATAACTCGTACCATGGCTAGTTGGGTAACCTTTAGTCAGACCTAAGTAAGTCGGATAGATCCAAGTTATTCGGATAGACCCAAGTTAGTCGGATAGACCCAAGTTAGTCTGATAGACCCAAGTTAGTCGGATAGACCCAAATTAGTCCGATAGACCCTAGTTAGTCGGATAGACCCAAGTTAGTCGGATAGACCCAAGTTAGTCGGATAGACCCAAGTTAGTCGGATAGACCCAAGTTAGTCGGATAGACCCTAGTTAGTCGGATAGACCCAAGTTAGTCGGATAGACCCAAGTTAGTCGGATAGACCCAAGTTAGTCGGATAGACCCTAGTTAGTCGGATAGACCCAAGTTAGTCGGATAGACCCAAGTTAGTCGGATAGACCCAAGTTAGTCTGATAGACCTAAGTTAGTCGGATAGACCCAAATTAGTCCGATAGACCCTAGTTAGTCGGATAGACCCAAGTTAGTCGGATAGACCCAAGTTAGTCGGATAGACCCAAGTTAGTCGGATAGACCCAAGATAGTCGGATAGACCCAAGTTAGTCGAATTGACGCAAGTTATTCAGATAGACTCAAATGACTCGTACGAGTATACATGCTTCATACTTAAACACTTGTTCCTAACAAGTGTTTTAGTGTGAAGTACAAAGTGCGCTCTCACAAATACTACCAAGGGATTATAACATGTAATACGTCACCTAACCCGAGATACAAGAGCACAAACCCACATCAAATAGAGCGCAATAAAATACTGTTCACGCAACACCCCTTTCTGTATTGCATCTTGCCTAAGAGTTCATAATAAATGATGTGGCATACAATAGAAGCCATACAGCCGAACATTTAAGTCTGTTTAAGACTGTTGGCTCTATCTACCCTGTAAGGGATAAATATACAAACATATTAACACGTCCCCTTTCCCTTGCGGGGTAGACAGAGCCAACAGTCTTGAAAAGACTGAAAGGAATTGAGATTCAAATAGTGACAGGTTGCTAGCCTGTCGCCTAAAAGAAGAATCCCAAGTTTATAAGAGTATCCCTTAGTCGCCTTTTACGACATCGAACGACGAGTTAGAGATTACATTAATCTATAATTACAGTAACAGATTGCCAGCCCATCGTCTACAAGAAGAATTCCAAGTTTATTACCTTATCCCTTAGTCGCCGCTTTAACGACATCTATCGGAAAGAGATGGAGTGGTCCTATTCTTTTTTCTATTGGTGCCGGCGACCACACGGCACGGCATGATAAACATACATACATTCATATTATCACGTCTTTATCCCTTGCGGGGTAGAAAGAGCCAAGAGAAGGCAGGGAATGCCTTATGGCATTCAGTCCACCCGTCGTACATTTAACGTGCATAAAGTTTAAATAAAAAAAAAGGATAAAATGCCGCATCCATCTAACTATAAACTCCATGGCAATCCGCGGTAACCTTAGTAGAATAAATTGTACCGTCTCAGCGGAGAACTATCTGCACTCACCTCCGTGGTAGAACGTTTCAAATTCTAAGTGTGTACATATAGACATACATTATTATCGCGCCTTATCTCTTACGGGGTAGACAGAGCCAACAGTCTTATGAATATTATTTGACAACTGTATGGATGTAATCCCAAATTCGACGAAGACATTTGACGTCAGCCAAAGAACATAAGATGGGTAATTTTCCATAAAAAAAACTCGGGATTGTGATACGATTGTTACCGCTTCTTCTGCACTGACGCCTTGGAAGCAGCAGTAAACTTACTTTTAAGTAATTTATTTGACGTCAACCAATGTTGTTAAACCAAACGTTTTGACAATTATTAAGCGATATAAAGTAGGTATCCTATAAAAATGAATAAAAAATTTGAATTTTTTTTTGATCTAAAAACACTTTTTTTTACTTAATTCTATCAAAGTCATCTTAACACCTCAATCTGCCGTTAACGGATCAATCTAACGTTCTTAACCACGCATCTGTCATCCCACACATATGACCCTAAATACACTTCGATCCATTTTCATGGGCACAAAAAAGATATTATATCACTGCAATAATTTCTGACACGACGGAACGTATTACTGATATTAAATTCCAGAGAATATATGTAGATTCTACCCCTCAATATAGTAATCCAGTGTAAATAATTTTCGGAGTAGTTGCCTACCCCGTTTGCTTCGCTACACATTTGGGCCGACGACGCTCGAACTCAACCGACTGTCACACAGTTTATCATGTCATCTGGATGATTTTCAGACATACTTTTTAAAATCATAATGATCAGACATTATTTTTTTTAAATCAGAAGCTGGCTGGCTGGTCAGGAGTACCCGACACGGACGAGCTTGCATGAAAAGGGTTATGAATGTGGATGAAGCGAAAGAAGTATGCGAAGATTGAGGCAAGTGGAATGATATAGTTTCTGCTTACTAGCCCTCTGGTAAAGAGGCGTGATTGATACATACATATATCCTGATATTTTTCATCAGAGTAAAATTTCAAATATATGTAGGTACTTCAGAAATTATTACAAACAATTAAATTTTTTCACTTATGCCAATCAATTTAAGGGCATTACATTACTACAATTAATCTACAAATTTGGGTAACTGAATGAGTAATGAGAAAAAAATTGTAAAACAAAGTATGATTACCAAAAATCTTATCATCTTATTGTTCATTTCGCATTTTATTCTCATGGCTAAAAATAAATTTCAACAAAGAGAAGTATCAAGATTACCTTCATTCTGACGAACATATATAGTATATATCAATCGTTTTTCGAGACTGTCTAACAAAGTGGAATATACGAATGTTCGGTGTGACAGTAGGCCGCGGCTGCACGGAATCTCCGCGAGATCTTTACGAGTATATTATGCAGCATTATGCACTTCGCATGCAAAACATATCGTATCGCGTCTCATTTCGAGACGTTTCGAATATTAGGCTCTTATTAACTCACGTTAATAATATCCTGAGAAAACAGCTTTTGTTTGCGATTTACTAATACATATTTACAAATAAAATAAAGTGCTGTGTGGTACCCGGCAATGCTGTGTGGTACCCGGTAAAAAAGAATAGGACCACTCCATCTCTTTCCCATGGAAATCCCATGAAAAGGCTTATAAACTTTGTATTCCTCTTTTAAGCGATGGGCTAGCAACCTGCCACTATTTGAATCTCAATTCTATCATTAAGCCAAGCAGCTAAACGTGGCGTATCAGTCCTTTCAAGACTGTTGGCTCTGTCTAGTCTACCCCGCAAGGGATATATACGTGACTGTATGTATGTATGTTTGTATAGAGACAAATTACACAGACTGAGTTAGCCCCGAAATACTAACTCACCGATACTATATATTATAATAGATACTTATATTATAGTTATATATAGCAATTAGTTAGGCCTGCTTAAATGAAACTCGTACCTAATGACACCATTTTGAATGCACAAAAATTTCTGAACCGCGAACCCGATCCAATGAGTTGATAGCAAACCCAATATCGATGTTGGGTCATTCTGAAACTGAATTACATCGTGCAATTGGAACCTCACACGGGCGTCGGTCGCATCTGGTCCACGCATCCGGATATAACCGGTTATGCCCGGTTCTAACTGCTAGTAATGGCCCGGTTAATCGTGTTAAGGCCTATTTATAGGGCGATTTGGTGTGTGCGTCACATTTATCCAGATATCTTATGGTTGTATTTCATGCAAATATATGTATATGTGTGACATTTCAAGGCACAGGTTTAACCGGGTCTAGCCTATTTAATAATTTTCTTAAAATTAAGGTTCCTCATATATAAATATATATACATATATAAATTATCCCTTATAGCAGAATTTATTTTTTAAATATAATGATATTATCAAATATCAACATATGTACTATTATTGACTTTGAACTTTGACCCAAAACTATATCTATGATATGTAAAAGAACTTTAAAAATCTTTTAAAATGACTAAACCTTACGATAAAAATTATATTTCTTTTTATTATTCAAAATTCGTATAAGTTACATATCACAACAATGTATTCTCTCGTCCACATTTCGATTCTAATTTTTGATAACTTAAAGTTGACGTTGTTGAAGAAAATGGTGCAGTGCAGTTTGTTACCGCTTCTTGTGCACTGACGCTTTGGAAGCGGCAGTAAACTTAGTTTTAAGTAATTTATTTGACGTCAACCAATGTTGTGAAACCAAAAGATATGACAATAATTAAGTCATGTTGAAGTGACCCATACTAATGAATAAAAGTTTTGAATTTTTTGAATTTATGATAACGAGAGTTTTATTTTTGCAACAAAAATATTATTTAAGCATTTTTTGTGAGAATTTGTATAAGTACATGAAGTAATCTTCAGTGGAGCACTATTCCACAAATTTTATAAACACGACTTAAGCCGAAGCAAAAACATAAATAGGTTAATAATAAAAATTATTTTTAAAATATTTTTCTTAGTACATTACATACATACATACATATGGACACGTCTATATCCCTTGCGGGGTAGACAGAGCAAAGTCTTGAAAAGACTGAATGGCCACTATTTGCTATTTGGCTTAATGATAGAATTGAGATTCAAATATAGTAGCAGGTTGCTAGCACATTACCCAAAACAAGAATCCCAAGTTCATAACTCACCTTTTACGATAATTATGAGAAAGAGATAGAGTGGTCCTATCCTTTTTTCTATTGTAGACTGGCACCACAAGACACACGATATTAAAGTTGTATTCAATAAAGTTTCATTATTCTATACTAATATTATTATTATTATTTTTTTTTATACGGGACAAATTACACAGATTGAGTTAGCCTCGAAGTAAGTTCGAAACTTGTGTTACGAGATACTAACTCAACGATACTATATTTTATAATAAATACGTATATAGATAAACATCCAAGACCCAGGCCAATCAGAGAAAGTTCGTTTCTCATCATGCCCTGGCCGGGATTCGAACCCGGGACCTCCGGTGACACAGACAAGCACACTACCGCTGCGCCACAGAGGTCAAAAAATATAATATATAAAGCTGAAGAGTTTGTTTGTTTGTTTGATAAATTACTAATCTCAGGAACTACTGGTTTGAATTGAAAAATTATTTTTGCATTGAATATACCATTTATCGAGGAAGGCTTTAGGCTGTATAACATAACGCTGCAACTATAAGAAGCAAAGAAATAATGGAAAATGTGAATAAGAAAATTATTCATCCTTGAGGGTTTCAATGATGCCCGAAATAACTATTCCACGCGGGCACAGCTAGTTCTACAATAATATTACATGTGAAGTAATGTTTAAATTATTTGTAGGCACTCAATATAAAGGGGTCTTATACGAACTCTCTGGTTTTACACGTAACATAAATATACAGATACGTTAATTACATTCACGTTACATCGAACGTTTTGAGATCTTTGTTTCGAAGAGTTGGGCTAGAAAACATTGAAAATTTTCCATTTTTTATGTACCTACACGAAATTATATACAGGAGCATTTAATACAGTAATTGTAGTACAAAGGTGCTACTTATTTCAACAGAATCTCTTCCATTATACCCGTGAGAGGAGAGATGAATTTTGGAGCGGTATGGCGTGTGCATAATTATCGTTTAACATATTTAACAAACATACATACATGCTATAATAATAAAAGGGGTAGGCTTATAAACTTATGGGCTAGCAACCTGTCACTATTTGAATCTCAATTCTATCTTAAAGCCATACAGCTGAACGTGGCCTATTAGTCTTTACAAGACTGTTGGCTCTGTCTACCCCGCAAGGGATATAGACGTGATTATATGTATGTATGTATGTACATGCTATAATACTTACATAATTAATATTTTCTTTAATAAATATTTAACTTTTTTACTTATCTCCAGAAACTCCTCTCTCCACGCTGCAGAAGCTCTTCGGGAAGAACTTGTCGTGGTAGTCACGCGTCACCTACTTCAGGGTCAAGATCGACCGTTGAAGAACTTCGTCGACTCTGTGGTGCAGTCGACTAAAATGGGAAGTCCTGGACGCAGTTCATCACGCGTCTGGCCAGTGACATGTTCGGCAGGGTGGTAAGGTCAGCGCATCCTCACTTCGTGGGGATCGCGCCGCTCCACGCTCGCCCACCAGACCGAAGACCCTGGCTATTACCAAGAGAAGACAACGAACAAGTTTTTAAACGATAGAAATATTGACATTTAAATTGTTTTTCATTATTATATACATATAATTTTATCAATTAAATACATGTTATAAATTATATTCATTTTAAATTACTTATTAATGTTCGCTCCAAATATAATACGACATTTTTTTTATTTTTATATTCAACCTAATAGTCGACATAAACCTGCCCGCCGTTCCATATTATTTTATAATTGCGATGCCCAACAGGGTTCATATTGTACCTATTTATAAGCAGCAAACTAATTGTAATTTAGCTGATGTACTATATGATATGCAATAAAGAATTTTAAATTGAAATGGAAGCCATTATCACATCGAGCATCACTGCAGTGGACCCCAGGGTGGGAGGACCAAATAAGTGGCCGCCGCCAGCGACTCTGCTGAAGCAAGCAGTGAAGAAATCCGCTCAAGAGGGCCACATGCCTAAACAGCATTCTCACGGAAGAAAAGTATCGTTGAGTTAGTATCACGTAATACAAGTTTCGAACTTAGCTTACCATGCAGGCAGATAACTTACCTTTATTTTATACCGCGTGGAATAGTTATTTTGGGCATCATTGAAGCCCTCAAGGAACCGGTAGTTCTTGAGATTAGAGCGTTCAAACAAACAAACTCTTCAGCATAGGTATAATTATGTTTCGAATCATGTCACAATGATCCGTGGTCACCGATCGACATGTCCGAGATAAAATAAGGTTCCCACATATTTTAATACGATTTTTGTTACACTGATAAAAGTAAATCTTTAACTTACTCACTTCATGTATATTATCTTAAGATTTCCTTTTAATCTCTTTAAACTTCAAAAATGCTGTTTACAAAACATATACATACATATACATTCATATGATCACGTTTATATCCCTTGTGGAGTAGACAAAGCCAACAGTCTTGAAAAGACTGATAGGCCACGCTCAACTATTTGGCTTAATGATAGAATTGAGATTCAAAGTGTGACAGGTTGCTAGCCCACCGCCTTAAAAAACGAATACCGCGTTTGTAAGCCTAACCCTTAGTCGCCTTTTACAACATCCATGGGAAAGAGATGGAGTGGCCCATATCTTTTTTGTACTGGTGCCGAGAACCACACGGCACCAGTACAAATTTCGGTGTAAAATGGTGCACGTGGTAAACTAAACGTGGCTTATCAGTCTTTTTTTATTGTTGGCTCTGTCTACCCCGCTAGGGATATGGACGTGATTATATATATGTATTTATTTATTTATTCATTAGGAATAACAATATTTATTCATTAGGAATAACAATATAACTATATTATAAAGACATATTAAAAGTTATTATATGCTTAAGTAGTAACAATATAGCCCACACCGTTATTCACAAAAAAATTGTAAAATGGTGCATAATTCGCATTTCGTGGCCACACAAACAGAGCTTTAATTACTTACATTCAGGTAGGTGAGAAAATTTCACCTGTTTTCATTACATTAACGACCTCTCCGATTAATAATATATTATACTCCAAGTAGCTTTTGCCGCGTAGTCTTTTAAACGAATCCCACGGAAATAGAAGATGTATTTTTTTGGGAAATCAAATTCAAATTCAAAATTTTTATTCATTATTATAGGATACTATATATCGCTTAATAATTGTCGTATGGTTTAACAATATTGTAATAAGTAATTAATAAAATTTTATTTTTAGTATTTCTGCAATCATAAATATCTAAGTATGTTTGATTATCTTTTTCTATTGGTTTGGAGTAGAGATAACACGTTAATGATTTTAGTCCGAAAAACACGTTTTAACCCTTTCTTTTTTTGATTGTAGTTTGGTTATGTTAAGAAATACAAGTTAAAACGTTAGAAGGAAAATACCTAGCTTGAAATCTCCACTTTCTAAAATCGGGGATACACACACGCATATAATCACGTCTATATTCCTTGCGGGCTAAACGGAGCCAGCAGTTTTAAAAACACTGAAAGGCCACGTTCAGCTTCATGGCTTTATGATGGAATTGAGATTCAAATAGTGACAGGTTGCTAGCCCATCGCCTAATAGAAGAATCCCATACATACATATGATCACGTCTATATCCCTAGCCGGGTAGACAGAGCCACCAGTCATGAAAAGACTGATAAGCTACGCTCAGCAGTTTGGCTTAGTGATATAATGGAAATTCAAATAGTGATAGGTTGCTAGCCCATGGCCTAAAAGAGGAATCCCAAGTTTATAAGCCTATGCCTTAGTCGCCTTTTACGACATCCATGGGAAAGAGATGGAGTGGTCCTATTCTTTTTTGTACTGGTGCCGGGAACCACACGGCACTATTTCCAATTTTATGAAAGCCCAGGGTAAAGGAAAGAACAGCCGACGAGTTTACATGAAAAAAACCAAGCCCTGACAAAATTAAACTTCTTCTCTTAGAAATCAGTTTGTCCATTTTTTTTCTTTTTTAAAAGATTTCATTTACGCTTGAGAAAATAATCTGCGAAATGGTTTTTCCTTGATATTTATTATCCGTCCTGAAAACGAATACTTAAACAGCGGTTGGACTTTAGTTTTTTTCAATAGCTTGATTAATGATTTGTAAGCATTAGCCCCATTTTTGACGTGTGGCCCAAGTGCAAGCGAGTCGCGTGTTCTTGTACGGCCACGTGGAGTGGAAGCCTGCAGGTTATCTTGGAAACTAATCCGCCGAGTAATAGTCCACTAGCTTTTTTCTGCAGCTTCCCCCGCGTGACTTAAGCGTGATCGACAAAAAGCATCTAATTTTAATTTAACGCAGCCTAACATAAACGCGACGAAATTAGCATTACTCAGCGTTTTGCACTTCAGTTAGTGCAAAAATTCCGCTGAGTTATGACCTTTTCTACTTGCTGCAGTACGCAAATGCATCTCAACTGTGTTTTTATAATGTTTTGTTTAACTCTGTATTTTGTGTCTGTAGCAACTGAATAAACGTTTTTATCTATCTATCTACAAAAAGCATCAAATTAAACGCCACCTACAAATGAGTACAGATTATTCTCAAACCCCATACATCTCAAGTAAGAAGATTCAATAGATAACCAGTAAATAGTTAACAAACAAACATATAAACTTACTTTCGTATTTATAATTACTTGGGGTTAAAATTTTCTTACCCAGACCCGTTATTATATAAATGCAAAATTTCAAGTACATTGGTTCAGAAGATAACGCGTGAAGTGGTAATAATCAAACTTATTTTCGCATATCTTATATTAGATGGGATTGAGATTCTCTCATAACTTGTACCAATCATCACGGCTCCAACAAAAAAGGATTTCTCAAAGGTCAGGGCTGACTTCCACTCTGTGGTATCTTCAGCAACGAAGACTGATGAACTTGAAACGTTCAAATGTATATTAAAATAATAGCTTTTCTAGCTCAGCTAGAATCCCAAGTTTATAAGCCTATCCTTTAAAGACTGTTGGACGTGACGTGACCATATGTATGTACATACATACATACATATGGTCACGTCTATATCCCTTGCGGGGTAGACAGAGCCAACAGTCTTGAAAAGACTGAATGGCCACGTTCAGCTTTTTGGCTTAATAAGATAGAATTAAGATTCAAATAGTGACAGGTTGCTGGCCCATCGCCTAAAAAAGAATCCCAAGTTTGTAAGCTTATCCCTTAGTCGCCTTTTACGACATCCGTGGGAAAGTGATGGAGTGGTACTATTCTTTCTATTGGTGCCGGGAGCCACACGGCACGATAGAAGATTAATTCAGAAGATAACACTTGAAGAGGTTACAAACAAACAAACTTACTTTCGCATTCATAATATTAGTTGGGATAAAGAGACACTTTGCCATAAACTTCTGAAAAAAAATCCCACCTTAGAACACAACGCGCAACGCAAATAAGAATATAATTCACCTGAATCCAGTTAATACTGGTCATAAACCGGCTCGAACCGGATCTAGCTGGCTTGGGAGACTGCGTTCCGACCGCCAGGGTACTCTTGAAACCAGAGCTTAAGCTGCATGCTTGCTTATCGATAGGGTCAATTGAAACACAAGTTGGTACATACGTATATACATACAAACACGTCTATATCATTTGCGGTGTAGATAAAACCCAGTCATAAAAAGACTGAAATGCTACGTTCAGGTCCATACCTGAACGTAGCATTATGGTTTTGAGATTCAATTGCAATTCATTTCTTTGTACAATTCAAATCTATACTAATATTATAAAGCTGAAGAGTTTGTTTGTTTGAACGCGCTAATCTCAGGAACTACTGGTTCGAATTGAAAAATTCGTTTGCGTTGAATAGACCATTTATCGAGCAAGGCTTTAGGCTATATAACATCGCGCTGCAACTATTAGGGGCGAAGAAATAAATAAAAAATGTGAAAAACAACGAGAAAAATTATTCATCCTTGAGGGCTTCAATAATGCCTAAAATAACTATTCCACGCGGAAGAAGTCGCGGGCACAGCTAGTAGTTCATATTGTACAATTCAAATCTAATTAATACAAAAGTCACTGACATATTAAATAGATACAACATACTTATTATGAACCTTACCTTTCGGGAGCACCATATTTCATGTCTATTTTTGTACATATTCTTGTTTTTTTTTTTGTTATGGTGTTTTATGAGTAAATTTTTTTTTTCATTTACTTTACTTACATACCTGTAGCTAAAAGTTAGATGGAAAGGCAAGCAGTTTCATTCAATTCGTTTTAATAGGTGACAGGTTGCTAACCCAACGCCTAAAGTAATCTTATGAAGAATGTCTAAAAATTTTCTTAACCAAAATTCTTTGTCTTACTTTTCTAAAAGTAAATGTTCGGTATAATGGTACGTATTACCGATTTGGCTTTTATCTTTTTTTTAACACTACAAAAACCTATATCATTCCTATCTTTAATTCCAGTTCCATCCTCAATATGGAGAGGATCCAACAGTGACCATGATTCTGTTTTCCTTAACCATACTGCATCATGGCTACTCGTTCAGTTCTCAATGTACAGTTCATACATACATAGGTACGGTCGCGTTCATAATTGCAGTCATAGTTCGCAAAACTTTATAGCTTGCACCGCTGCTATCACTCACACATTCACACAAATAACACAATAAACAACAAGCGGTGAAACGTTGGGTAACGCGCCATCAAGAAGAGGGTAGTGTAAAAAGTCGACCGCGCAGCGGCCGTCGTCCGCTAATCAACACAGCGACACGCCGCACAGCGGAGATCCATGGTGGAACAGTACGAAAATAATGGCTTCATACCGACCAGAATATTTGCGGAACAGTTCGACACATTAGTGGTTACTGTTCGTTGAGTTTGCATCGTGAGGGACTACACCACAGACAGCCAGCAAGAAAGCCGTATTTATCCGAAATAAATAAGCAAAGACGTTTAGAATTTGCTGGGCAGTATTTGGATTTTACCTGGAAAGAAGCGATTTTTACGGACGAAAAGTTCGTTTATGTCATCACTACACGGTAGGCTTCATTTATGGCGAAGAAATGCAATATTGTGCCAAATATGGAGTCTGGACACATATCTGTAAATATGTGGGGCTGGATGAGTGCTGCTGGACCTGGGGAACAGGTGTGGATAGCAGGACGCGCTACAGCTGCTGCTGTAGATGTGCAAGTGCTGGAAGAAACCATGTTACCAACTGTGCGGTATATTTATCCGATTGATGATATGCCAACAATATCATTTGTGTCATGTGCATCGAGTCCATATAGTGCGTGAAAGATTCTGCCAGTTTATATTAAAACTACTAATTGCTTAGATAGTATTTAAGGACAGCTTCAATATCTTTTCTTTATGAAAACGAATAATTAAGCTGTAACCTTAATAACAGGAGATAAGTAGATGATACAATTAGTGTAATATGCTGTATGTATAGCTTTATATAATCATCAATATGTAAACAAAACTACAGGTAAACTGTTTCAATAAAATTTACTAATTTTAATTACTTATTGAATGTTTCATTTTCTCCCTCTTGTTTAATATTTCTTGCTGATTTCCGTGTTTGAAGACAACTTTCCGTGTTTGTAATTCTTAGATATCAGTTAGTTAGTCAGTCAGTTACTTAGTTCAAATGGCACCTTGAAACATTAAAAATTGTCAGTAACACAATTTTTTTTTTAATAGGCAGAAAAAATCCTTGGATAACTTCGAAATCCAAGTAACGCTAGTAACTAGAACAAACGAGTGTGAGCAAGCGAGATTATCTAATATATCTTAGATCTCACTTGCTCACACAAGTAATAAAATTGCTACCCAATAACTTTCAAAGGAACCGCTACCTATGTTAGGGTCGTGTGCAGATAAACTTTCAACCTTATTGAAATGTCATAAGTCTGGCAGTCGCAGGCTTCCCTCTATAGGCAAATCTTATGCAAATAATGAGAGACGACGATATCTCGATCGACAATTATCGGGCCCAGTTCGGCCATCGTTGATTACCGTCTCTTTCTGTTTTGTTATGTTATATGTCATAGAATAATAAACTGTTTTACTTGGTAATCATTGGTATTAAAGACCGTATTCATTTGATGGAATATTTATTCTTTTTAAATATGCATGTGTGTGTGTATCTATTGGATCCACAGTGCACGCTATTTTAACCCGTAAGAATTTTAAAACTATGACTGCAGATATGAACGCGATCGTACATACATATAGTCACGTCTATATCCCTTACGGGGTATACAGAGTCAACAGCCCCGAAAAGACTCAATGACCACGTTCAGCTGCTCGACTTGATGATGGAATTAAGATCCAAATAGTGACAGGTTTGCTAGTTCATCTCCTAAAAGAAGGATCGCAATTTTATAAGCCTATCCTTTAGTCGCCTTTTACGACATCCATGGGAAAGAAATGGTCCTATTCTTTTTTGTTTGGTGTCGGTGGTGCCGAGAACCACACGGCAGTACAGTACAGTTCTCCTCACAATATTTTCCCTCACTGTAATAGTATCGGTAAGGAATTAAATTAATGTTTATAACTCAGAAAAGGACTAATTAAGGACGTCCTGGTAAAGGGTCAGGTCAAAAGTACCCGAAACCGCCGAGCTTGCATGAAGAGAGCTATGAATGTGGATGAAGCGAAGGAAGTATGCAGAGATCGTGGCAAGTGGAATGAGGTAGTCTCTGCATACCCCTCCGGGAAAGAGGCGTGATTTTATGTATGTATGTATGTAACTCAGAAAATGATTAGAAGTACATGGCACCTTGACTGTTCAACCACCGATGCTCTTAAGCTTATAAGCCTCTCCTAGCTCTCTCTTAATACAAAAACCTCACAAACTATGAAATAACTCCTACCAGTTGAACGCAATAAAATATAATCCATAATTCCCGGATCCAATCAAACTTCAATACGGGATCCGATTCAATAAGCTGACAAAGTTGCTAGACGTTTTATATCGACACAGAGTTACGACTCTGTCGAACTAAATCATTGGCGCGTGCGAGACATTTCGGTTTGATGGCTTCTGGCTGGTTTCATCTGGTTTAATCTGGTTAAAGGTTTCCTTAAACTTTCTTATTTAGCTAAAAAATACATGTAATCGTGTCTTTATCTCTTACGGGTCAGGCAGAGCCAACAATCTCGGAAAGACTGAAATGCAACGTTCAGCTGTAAGTCTAATGATGGCTTTAAGATTCAGATAGTGTAAGGTTCCTAGCCCATCGCTTACAAGAAGTTACCCAAGTTTATTAGCCTATCCTTTAGTTGCCTTTTACGACATCCATAGGAAACAGATGGAGTGGTCCAATTCTTTAATGCCGGGAACCATATACGTACACATTCCCGTTTCACGACATAATAAGAAGCGAATCAGAAAAAAAAATCGCGAATTCACGCGATAAATAAGGTTTCGCGCGAACCACGTGTCTCTGCTCCAAATATCATCAAAATGGTCCGATAGTTTCGTAGTTTTATTAGTAACAAACAAAAATCTTTGTCCTTACAAATATTATATGTATATTTAGTATTGTATGTATATTTATTTTCAATATAAACCAGCAAGATTCCTCACTAAGCTGACTGAAGGCCAAAGTATCACGTATTGAGAAGCATCTTCGGTACACGAAATACTTGTAAGATCATGCCAAGTTATTTGTATATATAATACTCACGTCTGTATCCCTTGCGAGGTAGATAGAGCTATTAGTCTTGAAAAGACTAATAGGTGGCGTTATGATATATTCAAATAATGACATTCTGCTAGCCCATCGCCTAATAAAAGAATCCCAGGTAAATTATTGTTTACTAGTTGCAGCGCGCAACTTCGTCCGTCTAAAATCTTTACGAAAGTTATTAACTTATTACCTGTTTCAATATCTCAGCTATATAACTACAAAGTTTCATGCAAATCTGTTCAGAAGTTTTTGAGTGAAAGAGCAACAAACACACAAACTCACATCCTTACAATCAATCGCATTTACCTACCTATAATATTAGTGGAATTAATAAAACATTACTTATTTTTTCATCGTTGATTATACAAGCAATGGAATCGAGTATCCGCTTTGAAAACGTTTTGCCATCGATTCAATTCAAATCGATCACCTGAAGGTTTTTCAAGTCAGTGTTTCTCAACCTTAAAGCCATTAATAATGCTATCGTAATCTATCTTTGTCTAACACCTTGTTCGAGAATTGCATTTAAATAATGATTGGAATGAAATTTAAAAAATGATGGAATGAAAATAATAATAGGAAATCGCACAGATTAAGGTAACAAAGTGTTCTAATAGGATCAATCTATTTATGCCTTTAAAAGCGACTAAGGGATAGGTGTATAAGCTTGGGATTTATTCTTTTAGGCGATGGGCAAGCAACCTGTCACTACAACTACTGTGGCCTCTCAGTGTTTTCAAGACTTGGTTCTGTCTACTCCGCAAAGGATATAGACGTTACTATATCTATGTATGTACGCCTTTAAAAGAGGACACTGACTGAAATATAACGCACACTTTGCCTACTACTAGATCTGGTCAGATTTAAAATGTGGCATGTTTCTTTACATGTTAAATAGAGGTTCACTTAGAGAGGATAAACATGGCCGTGTGGTTTTGATTATCTGGGCTCTGTTTACCTAGTGTTTTGTACAATCTGACTATATTTATTTATTACTAAATTTTTCCCGTCGCTTCGTCCGCGTGGTCTTCTCCCCCTTTTTAGCAGTAAATGTATATCTGTATCATATTTCATCGAAATCGGTTCAGTTGTTTAGACGTGAAAGCGTAACAGACAGACAGAGTTACTTTCGCATTTTTATATTAGTTTGGCCTATTAGATAATGAATTCAAAATTCATAGCTTTGGTGTTTTCTTTTTTTTTTTGTAGGTTTGTTCAAATGGTTTTTTGTTCCTGAAGTTTGAACACCGCTGCCCTTTAAATATAACATCCAAGGTACGTATTTAAATAAATTTCACTTGAGAATAAAATACACTTGCGTCCGATTACAATATTTATGAGGTTCCCTTAGTTGAGGCGTGACTGAAATTCCACCCTTTCTTCTAAGATCGGCGGCACTTCGCAATTATTGTGGATATACGAAGAAATAAAGGAGGTTTCTTTGGTTTTTTTTATAATGTTTTCCGTAAGAGCACGTCTCTTCTGCATTATATGGTACAAGTACTAGCGGAGATCCTTGAGGATATAAAAAAGTTGATCTATTCTTTGATTGATGTTATTAAGAAAATGCTGCAGTGGTGGACCGAAGCGTTAGCGGAGAAGCAGCGAGTAAACTTAGTTATAAGTTATTTATTTGACGTCAACCAATGTTGCGGAACCAAGGGTATTTATGCCAATTATGAAGTGATGTTTGAAATATCCCATATTATTATGAATAAAAATTTTGCAATATTTCTTTTTATGCGCAATAAAGTGTTTACAAACAACAAACAAACAAATAATAATTTTGAATTTTGTGCGGTCAATAACACAAAAGTCTCGTGAAGAGTAATCCTATTCATGAGATTGTATAAAAAATATATAGATTTGTATGAAAAAAAAGGTATGCGGAGGACCATGCCGCAACTGGAAAATGTAAACTCTGTCTATCGCTTAGGGTAAATAAGTGTATGTTTGTAAGGTAATAGATACTAAAACCTTCTAGTACGATCGTCGGTGGTAGAATCGGTAAAGTAAATGCGTGATGCGCACAGAAAGGCACAGGTTCAAATCCCACGTTGGCAATGTCCCAAATAACTATTTTTGAATTTGTAGACATTAGTTTGAATACTAACTGATACTCTTAAGGTGAGGGAAAATATCGCGAGGAGACCAGCATATTCAGACAACTGGATGTGTAACCATGGATCTAATATGGGTTAGGGTTACTTGCAAAGGCTGCGGAGGTCAGATGGGAGTCGCTTCGTGTCAAAACTTGACTCACCCAATCTAAGATCCATGGTCAAAGGCATACCCCGGGCCCCGGGCTCCTCTCCAGAGTGGTGAAGATGCAACCGGGACTAAAGCCAGGTGGAAGATCAAAACGGCTAGTACCTATCTACACTTTATCACAATGTGCTAAGTGCCGTGTGGTTCCCGGCACCAATACAAAAAAGAATAAGACCACTCCATCTCTTTCCCATGGATGTCGTTAAAGGCGACTAAGGGATAGGCTTACAAACTTGGGATTCGTTTTTAGGCGATGGGCTAGCAACCTGTCACTATTTGAATCTCAATTCTATCATTAAGCCAAATAGCTGAACGTGGCCATTCAAGACTGATGGCTCTGTCTACCCCGCAAGGGATATAGACGTGATTATACATATGTATGTGTGCTAAAAGGCTTAACAGAAATCTTTAATTGCCGCTTCGCTTTATTAACTTGACTTACAGTCTAAATATACCTACGTGAAATATCCCGAACGAAGGCGCCAAATCCGAAGAAATCCTTTCTTAAATCCTCGGATAGCCCGCGGGATATTTGCATTGGATATTTTCCAGTTCAATCTACTTTGATCCAGATAGGTGCGCATTGGAAACTAACCTCCAACTATATTTTATTTATCATATCGTCCAAGAATACTCTTGAATTATTGAATGAATTTTGTGAAGCCGTAGAGGTGAATTGGGATCACACTGTATATTAAAATAACTTTAATATTTGTATAGGACTTATTTAAGACAAACAAGTAAATTGAACCCTACTGATGATGAATGAAAGCAGGTTGACTAAGCAGATATACAAGGAGAGTGTGGAGGGAAAGGAGTGGGAAGACCTAGACGAACATATCTTGATCAAATTAAGGACGTCCTGGTAAAGGGTCAGGTCAAAAGTACCCGAAACCGCCGAGCTTGCATGAAGAGAGTTATGAATGTGGATGAAGCGAAGGAAGTATGCAGAGATCGTGGCAAGTGGAAAGAGGTGGTCTCTGCCTACCCCTCCGGGAAAGAGGCGTGATTTTATGTACGTATGTATGTATGAACCCTACTCTACACTGTTTCAGGGTCTGGGTCCGCTTTCCTACATTTATTTTCCATTTGGCCCTATCTGTAGTTTTTCAGTTTTAGAATCATTGTAACGAAATAAGTAAAAATGCTGCCAGCTTTGTGGGCACACTCCCGCAGGTTGATGCTATGCAGTAACTGTACATTTCGTAAATTTAATTTTAGTTTGTAATCATTAGGATATTTAGATATTGTATCATTAATTTAAGTTACATACATACATATAGTCACGTCTGTATTGCTTGTAGGGTAGGCAGAGCCAATAGTCTTGAAAATACTGAGAAGCCACGTTCGGCTGTTTGGCTTAATGAGATTCAAATTAGTGACAAGTTGCTAGCCCATCGCCTAAAAAAAATCCCAAGTTTATTAGTTGACCGGAACGAGGTGAAATGCGTCTCCAGAAAAGTAAAGAAGTACCTAACCGGAATTAAAGCCAGGATGATATGAAGACTTAATTAGCTGAATAACCAATACAAAAAAGAATAGGACCACTCCATTTGTTTCCCATGGATGTCGTAAAATGCGAGTAAGGGATAGGCTTACAAACTTGTAGGCGATGGGCTAGCAACCTGACACTATTTGAATCTCAACTCCATCATAGAGCCGTTCAGCTGAATGTGACCTTCGAGTCTTATCCGCACTATTGGCTCTGTCTACCCGGCAGTAGATAAGGGCGGGATATATGTTTTATAATCTGTATAATGTATGATTATAACCACTAACTATTGCGAGAATATTACTCAATATTGCATTAGACCGGCCCATTACCCGAGAGATTCCAAATGGTTTCTGAGTTAATGTCTCGGAATAAGTTTTATTATTATACTTGCTATAATGATTGGACAAGGCTATAAGGTTGTTGTCGAAGAGGTTAAATGATTTTTCTTTTGTTTTTCTAATAAACAAATAAATATCTATACACGGGACAAATTTCAAAGATTTAGTTAGTTTTGGGTCAAAAGTACCCGAAACCGCCGAGCTTGCATGAAGAGAGTTATGAATGTCGATGAAGCGAAGGAAGTATGCAGAGATCGTGGCAAGTGGAAAGAGGTGGTCTCTGCCTACCCCTCCGGGAAAGAGGCGTGATTTTATGTATGTATGTATTAAGTTAGCCTAGAAGACTATTGTTACGAGATACTAACTCATCACTCAAATATTTATATAGATAAACATCCAAGACCCAAGACAATCAGAAAAAGTTCGTTTCACATCATAACGCCAGGCTAGGTGTTATGCCTGGGGAACCGCGGCTCCGACGATGTGGTTCAGCTTTTTTGAAGACTGTTGGCTGTCTACCGCGGGAGACATACACGCGCGTATGTATGTATGTGTGTATGTTTGGTGCAATGATATTGTAGTCTCGGCAGAACTCTGAACCAAGGGTTCCGGGATCGATCCCTGGTTAGGTCAATTTTGGTTTTGAATATTTGTCTAATTACTCGCAATAAGTGTTTATTATTAAGTACTAAAGGCTGCCCGCAACTTCGTCCGCGTGGAATCAATCCCGCGCGAACTTCGGGATAAAAAACAGCCTATATGTTATTCTGGGTCTTCAGCTACCTACATATCAAATTTCATCGTAATCGGTTCAGTAGTTTTTGCGTGAAAGAGTAACAAACATCCATACTGAAATACAAACTTTCGCATTTATAATATTAGTAGGATATAATATAGTATCGTTGAGTAATATCCTGTAAAGTCTTAAACTTACTTTGAGGCTAAATCATTCTAGGTAACTAATTCGACCAGCAAAAAAACCTTGCCAATAACGACCATAAACCACTAAACAAAAGCTGATAGCGTCCATAAATTGAATCTTATTCGAATAGTTCTAAACAATAATTGTCTCCGCCAACTCTAGCCATTAATTGTGGTACAAAAGAGCTCTGATTGGAAAAGTTTCCCAACTACGCCCACGCGACTAATAGTTGGTCACATTTATAATGTGCCGTAATTATAAAGGAGTATAGGACGGCCGCGGCTTAGCCTGGGAAAACGTAAGATTCCCGTTCCCGCGGTAATGTCAGGAAATCGTCTTAGTTAGTCACCCGTAGACCACATAACAGGCGGACAGTGTAACAGTTTTAACATACATGCATACATATGATCACGTCTATATCCCTAGCGGGGTAGACAGAGCCACCAGTCTTGAAAAGACTGATAGGCCACGCTCAGCTGTTTGGCTTAGTGATAGAATTGAGATTAAAAGTTTTAATGGTACTTTTTTTTTATTTGCATATATGTATATTGCTATAATTGTGCCGTGTGGTTCCCGGCACCAATACAAAAAAGAATTAGACCACTCCATCTCTTTCCCATGGATGTCGTAAAAGCCGATTAAGGGGTAGGCTTATAAACTGGGGATTCTTCTTTTAGGCGATGGGCTAGCAACCTGTCACTATTTGAATCTCAATCCTATCTTAAAGCCAAATAGCTGAACGTGGCCTATCAGTCTTTACAAGACTGTAGGCTCTGTCTACCCCGCAAGGGATATAGACGTGATAGTATGTATGTATGTATTGCTATAATTCGAATGGCACGCGCGAAGGCATTTTTATCGCGCAAAAAACTATGGTCATCCCGTTTCACGTCATAATTAAAAGCGAAACAGCGATAGTTTTTCGTGCCACGCTACGGTGGCTGATTCGTGAATCCGTACGAATCGCAAAAAAAAAAAGACGAGGCAAACGCACACCTCGAGCAGCCAAAGAAGAGGTCAAATTCCATTTTCCCTAATGAATAATATTCTTGAAGAGCCCATATATCTTTGGATTCGTTATATAATACCTACTTGGAGCCGCGTTTGAATTTTTGAATACTCTGCGGGAACATTTCTTTATTGTATTTTTAAAGGGATCTACATTCGCCGTGTGGTTCCCGGGATAAAAGAAAAGGATCACTCCAACTCTTCCTCGTGGATGTCGTTAAAGATGAATATGGAACAGGCTAATAAACTTGGGATTCTTCTATTAGATAATGGACTTGTAACCTGTAACAATTTGATTCTCAATTCTATCATTAAGCCGAACAGCTGAACGTGGCCAATCTGTCTTTTCAAGACTGTTTGCTCTGTTTACATAACATGTGATTATATGTATGACATTTACATTAGCTACTTGCTTCCTCACTCACCAACTAACTCGATCTAAACGGGGCTTAAGCGAGACTAATGCCCAGTATCTTAATAGGAATCTCGGTCTTATAATGTCCAAGTCATCAGCGTTTTCCGAAAATACCCTTCTTAAGTACTATCAACCCAGTTTTTGCTGATAGCCTTATATTTTTAATATCTTTAAGTTAAGAGAATTGGTTTGGGTGGGGTTGAGTCTCCAATTTCTTCTTATAGGGGGCCGTAATTAGCTTAAGTTCATTGTTAAGATTTCGTTTCACGTTAATCGGTAAGATAACTTACCTATACATACATACATACATATAATCACGTCTATATCTCTTGCGGGGTAGACAGAGCCAACGTTGATAGGCCACGTTCAGCTATTTGTTAACTTACCTATACTTAGGTACTTATGAATTTGTTTGTTTGTGTGTTTGTTAGCTCTTCACCGGAGTTTGAATTATGGAGAGGGACAGACAGACGCAGGCGGAGCCCGGGTCAAAAGCTAGTAATCTATTATTGTCTCAAATTCTATGCAACTAACACTCTACTACATGTTTATTTCTTCCTACCCCTCTGAGGAAGAAGCGTGATTTAATGTATGGACATATAATTTACACGCGAGCGAATCCGAAAGCAGCAACTAGTAATAATATCTAGGTACATAAAATCGCGCCTCTCTCCCTGAAGGATAGGCAGAGACAATAGTACCTCTTATAAAAAACGGCCAAGTGCAATTCAAACTCACGCACGACGAGTTCAATCCAAGATACCTACTGGAGTATTACGTTTTTATCTCTAACGGGGAAGACATGAGCCAGCCGCCTCGAAAAAACAGAAAAGCCACATTCAGCTGGATATTAAATGGTAGAATTGAGATATCCAGATAGATATAGAAATTGATTAGCCTATCCCTTGATTAACTTTTGATTTATAAAGCTTTTACACACAATATAATTTTTCGTCCGCTATCAGCCCAGCATGTAAGTGTGCACTAGATAAATGTGTGTACCTTCCTTTAGTCGCCTACAATGATTTCCATAGGAAAGATATTGAGGGGTTCTGTTCTAAAGTTCTGGAACCACACGGAACTGTATGAAATAAATCCTATTGTGTAGATGAATTTCAATTTCGTCATTATTAGGCTATACAGCTGAACGGGTCTTTCGGTTAGCGCGAGACTGCTGGCTCTGTCTACCCCGTATGGAATAGCGACGTAATTAATTAAATGTACGTAGGTATTAAATTCAGATTCCAACGACCACGATCCTCAGTAATGAGGATGCGTTTAGAGAGAGAATAAGAGAGAACCTATAAACCGAAAACTAATTGATTGATTTTGTTCACATTTTATTTAAAAAATTATGAAGAAAATATTTATTGACAAAATTATTTTTTTACGTACCTAATTATTTTTTCACATTATTATTTATTTACAAAATTATTAATTTACTTAAATTTTTACTTACAAAATTATTTAATTATAAAAGGCTGTAGTTTATAGAAGGGAAGGAAGGGGAGGGAAAAGGGCGAAAGACTTGAAAGTTGATCGTCTGTCATCTGTAACTTATAAGTTACCAAATGCCCTAATAGATGGCGTTAATATTTATTAAAAGTAAAGTACTTTAAAACGTATTTTACTTTGTAGAAACAAAAAAACGCAAATTCCGTTTGAATAGTTTACGAATGAAATAATAGGTACCTACTTACGTTTTGGGAATTTCTTCAAGTTTTCATGATTTGTTTTGTTTTTTTTTTCTTTGACATAGTCGGTAAAACGACCTTTACACATGACAGATTAAAAAATATGTTCAGCGCCACCTCTGTTATTTTAGTAACATCATTTAAACTGTAATAATAACGCTCTTAAATTAAAATATTTATTACATTGGTTTGATATAATTTTTTCACCTATGTGAAATAAATATTATATTGTTATAAATTTAGTTCACTTTTGATAAAGTTTCAATTAATGAATCTTATCTAATTATTAATAAAAAAATTCAATAAGTAGTGACATCTGTCGGACATGTCGAGCAATGTAACTGCCATCTGTTGAAAACTTTTGGAAAATGCAAAATAGTTCTCATTCCTTCCGTGGCGCTCACAACCCAAACAATGAATTCCAACATGGAGGCAATGTGCTACACTGTTTGAAAATGCAGGTCGTGTCATGCTTTGAAAAAAATCATTTTATACTAGAGTTTGGTGGAAAATGTCGGACCCTAAACGTGCTACTCTTATAACAGTAGGTGCTCCAAAAAGTGGGAAAAATAATGTGAATAAAACAGTGAGATTAACGATAAATTTGGTTGAAAGCAACGAAAGTAAATATCCGGAGCTGAATTACAAAGAACTAGTCAATGCAGAAGAGGTAAGTTATAACAGAAAATCATAGCAATTTACGCAACCATACTGGTTTTCCAGCTCTTGACGATTTAGGGAATGTGTTAAAAAAATCTTGCAACGAAATGTTTAACCGTTTATCATCTACAGGCGGTTTTAGTAGGGCACTGTCCAGATGGTTTGGGATATTTTTTGCTTACGTTACACTGCTTTGTATTAGGTTTGTGACATGAATTTGCTTCCACGAGCTGCACGAGAAGCCCAGATAGCGGTCGCCATGTTTGCAACAATCATAGGAGAACGTTGTCAGCCTAGGAATCGTTTGACGAGGCAATGTTTTGATTCCTAACAGAAGCTTATCAGAGATTGTTTTTACACCCAGATTGTGTATATTCTTATTGTAACTAGAGTAGGAAAGTACTCGGAATTATACTAATGAACAGGGCGTTATTCGAGCGATAAAATCATATGCGAAAGTCAGGTTTCAATGACCTAGGTTAACCTGCCAATTTTGTTGTCGTTCCGGTAAGAACGAGGCTACATTTTAGGTTATTTTCTTTTCATCAAATATAATTATTTCTAATTGAGAGTGCTAATGCATAAAATTGTATAAGTATATAATGTATAAATAATGTTTATCATAAATGATAGGGATTGGCGCGCAAAGGTGCTATGTATGCTGTACTACTCTAGCATACTCGGCTCGTTAGGGATTCGCCTACAGGGATTATTTTTGCATTATGTATACATTTTTCATTTTGTAATACTTTTTTGTTTGTCTATATTAATGCGTACCTACTTAAGCATGTTTGCTAACTTTATCTACAATATTTACCAAGGTGGATTAATTCGCGGAGTGACAGACAATAAACATTTTATGCTTAGCCACACTTTGATGATTTTATGGGTTCCATATATCGATTTGAAAGTAAATAAGTACTTTCAGGTTATGTATTAGGCGCGCATCCGTAGGGTTATGTACTGCGCGCGCGTGTGTGTGAATAATTATAATATGTATTATGTTTGTGTGCGTTTTCTTTGATTCGAAAGTGTTTGTGCATTTTGTTTGTGCGAATTTATTGCTTGTGATTGCAATGTAGGTAATAGGGTTAGTTTAAATATGAATGAGTTCCGTAGAGTAGATTTCGTTTGACGTAGTAGGTAAGTATAAGATATTAGTGTTTTCTTACGTAATTTCGCGATTGTTTGAATTTAGTTATTGTTGAATGGCTATTAGTTTTGTTTGTTTGAATGGTTCCGTTTTGTTTTCATTAGCTTTCTTTTATTTAGATAGGTTAGGTAGGTAGGTTTATAGGTCTCTTTATTTTTATGCATGGAATGTTTTAATTTCAAGTTAAAATGAAAATAGGTACCTACCTACTTACCTAACATTAAAATTTCAATAGAACACCTATATCTACCTAGGTAGTCAGTAGAGGTTAAACTCTTGAAACGGGCCACCGCCGGAGAGGGGTGGGGAGGGGGCAGGGGGATGGGGGAGGGGTTAACACCCCCCCTCCCGTGACCCCCCCTTGCCGGAAGCCTATAGTTTTTTTTTACGAATTTTTAAAGTTTTCATATAAAAAGTGTGCTAAAGGTCATTAACCGCCAGATGGGCAAGGGGGGGGAAAGTCAGAAGGGATGAAAGGGGTGAAGGTGAGTTAAACCTAACCTAACCTATACGTACTGTCTATTATACTTTTTTACTCAGTTTAAACGCTCCGCTCGCTTCGCTCGCTCCGCTTTGGTGGTTTACACCAACCTAACCTAACCTAACCAAACCGAGTTTGATTTGTGACTAATTAGTTTCTTTTCATTGCGGGGGGCTACCGCCCCCCGACCCCCCCGTGCGGGGGGGCTGCGCCCCCCTGCACCCCCTGCTGTCCGTTTACCGACAGCTACTTTCGAAGTCAGTAGATAAGATGACAGTAGCACATAACCAAAACGGCGGATTGCGTTCTGTTCATAGTTAGTGTCTTTTTTGTTTTTACTTTTAAGCAAAGTTTTTGACTATATTTTTAGTGCTAAAATATATTAATTAATGTGTTGTACATGTTTAATGGACAAACTAATTATTTAATACTAAATTAACACAGTTTACAATGACAAACCGAAAATATTGCGTTGTTTAGTGCAATTTTTAAGATTTTCAAAAATTCGTATAAAAAAAGGGGGGGCTTCCGGCAAAAAAAAATACTTGGGGGGGGTCATACAAACCCTCCCCCACCCTCCCCACCCCCTCCCCAACCTCTCTGGCGGTGGCCCGTTTTAAGAGTTGAGCCACATATTTTTCTTTATTCAATTTTTTTTTAATTTAAATTTTTTTTTACTTGTCCGCGACTTCTTTTTTTCTTTTTAATTTCCAGTTTCAACCGGTTTTCTCGATAAAATGTACTTATGCCTATGTTTAGCTACCTAAGTACCTTCCTAGGTTAGGTATAATAAGTACTTTCCCAATATCTTACTCATATGCTCGAAAATCCTATATTGGCTTGACCTTTTAGGTTACCTAGGTTTTAGGACCTAGCTTGTAGCCCAGTTGTAGGTAGGTAGGTTTACACACCGACACAAAAAAAGGACAAAAGTTTTTTAGAATTTTCGAATCGCTATAAAATATCGCGTCGCATCTCGTTTCAGTGTGAACGGACCCTAATATGTGTTAGAAAATATTAAACGAAGGCAAATGCTTTTCTTGTAAATAAATACAGGTCTGTGCTTACCTTCTTGAGCTTATTTATCACACCCAGGCTAGGAGTTACCATTTTTAAAAAGTGGTTTTCAGTTTGACCTGTATGTACCTATGTTTGTAGGTATGTGTAGTGTATGTATGTTCATCTGCAATAATTTCGTGTTTCGCTAAACCGATTTTGATGCGGTTTTCAGGAAAGTGTTTGTTTTTTTTATTTATTAATTATAATACATATTAAATTTAACCGACTTCAAAAAAGGAGTATGTCTATTGGAGGCGGCTCTCTTTTTTACAAAAGTAATTTTTTTCTATTTCCACCATAATCATCGACCTAACCAGGGTTAAGATCGCGCAGTAGTTTAAAAAGTAAATATTTGTATGGAAATAGGTATGCCGGTAGACTAAAGACCACTTCATTGAAAAATAACATATTTTGATGCTGGGACACATGCCTACATACATATAATTACGTATTAATCCGTTAGATGGTACACAGAGTCAACTACTACAAAGTCAATTAAATAGAGTCAAATACCTACCTAATCCTACTACTATTATAAAGGCGAAAGTTTGTATGGATGTATGGATGTTTGTTACTCTTTCACGCAAAAACTACTGAACCGATTACCATGAAATTTGGTATGTAGGTAGCTGAAGACCCAGAATAACACATAGGCTACTTTTTATCCCAGAGTTCCCGCGGGATTGAAAGGGTTTCCATGCGGACGAAGTCGCGGGCGGCCTCTAGTTACCTAATAAATGTTTGTTCAAATTTTTCAGAGAAAGAAAAAGGTGGAAAATGGCATAACCCCAGGACTGGATCCGTTTTCAGACAACGATGATGATGTCGAGAGAGTGGCCAGAAAGTTTGAACAGAAATATGTAAGTAGGTAAAGACGGCACATAAATTGAACCAAAATGGCGGTGCTCGGCTGATGTGGGCCTTGATAAGTGAAGTTCCTACCTATACTGTGCCGTCTGGTTTAACTTTAGACTTGTACCACTCCATCATTTTCCTATGGTTGTCGTAAAAGGAGACTAAGGTGGCGCATTCATCTAGTGCAGCTTTGAACATGCTCCATCATTGGTCAGGTTCCCCTGGAATGGTTGGTGAAGTCAATTGGGACTCGTTTCGTGTAAAAACTTGACTTACCCATTCCGCCATCATGGCCAAAATGCGCACCCTGGACTACTCGCTACCACCTGCAGAGACCACAAAAACAGAGAGAAAAGGAACGTCTTAGGACTTATCTTGCTTCACCACCAGACAGTTTTCAAATGCAGTTATATAAAAAAAAAGCAGCGCTCCCGCTATAAATCCGCTCGTATAACTTAAATATTGGAAAAGCCATGAGGGATTATGGGGGAGCTACCCCCATCCAATGGCCATCGCCTTAAAGAATTCCAAGTTTATAAGCCTGTCCTTTAGTCGCCTTCTACGACATCCATGGATAAGAGATGGAGTGGTCCTATTATTTCTATTGGTGCCGGGAACCACATGCAATTACATAATGCGGCGAAAATTAATTTTTAGTACACAAATACCTATATGTGCTTTTGTAACGCGGACAACTTTCAAACCGTTGGTTTGATTCTGATATAGTTTTAAATGTATGTGGGATCTTTCAATAGAAGTTTTAAGTTCGTGATGCATCAAAATTGCATAAGTCGTTTTTGAGATACTCAAAATTATGTAAGTTAATTCCCGATATATGATGACTTTCAATGCAGCCAAAGTCCGCCGCACGCAGCGTAATTGGAATATTAATACATATTCCGTAACAGTGCAGTCAAATTGACCGTTTAGTTGGTCAGTTAATTAATTTAACACGTCGAGGAAAATAATGGTCAAAGTGCGTAATACAAAAACACGTAATTTTTATTTTATGACGTCCTTACATGAAATACCAGATAACAGTATCTTCTGTTCTAAACACTTATCAGTTGGCAGTGAGTGACACATCGAATTGAATAACTTTACGTTGACACGGTGTTTTAACCGACATGAAAAAAGGTGGTTATCAGTTTAACTTGTATGAAAAATTATACATACAAATGTATGCATATATGTATGTGCCGCGTGGTTCCTGGCATCAATTGAAAAAAGAAAAGAACCACTCCATCTCTTTTCCATGGATGTCATAAAAGGCGACTAAGGGATAGGTGTATTTATAAATCAGTCTTTTCAAGACTGTTGGCTCTGTCTACCCTGCAAGGGATATAGACGTGATGATATGTATGTATAAAATAATTTGTATTTGTTCTTCCAGGGTGGCAAAAGTACATACGGCAAAAAAAGAGGCAGGACAAAGCAGGATGATTTTGCTGATATCGGAGCGGGCTACGATGAAAATGACTCCTTTATTGATAACACGGATGGCGTAAGTAATCTGAACATCTCTCTTAATTTATTAATATAAAAATATAGTATCGTTGAGTTAGCATCTCGTAACACAAGTCTCGAACTTACTTCGAGGCTAACTCAATCTGTGTAATTTGTCCCGTATATATTTATATTTATTACAATTTGTGACGTTGAAGACATAACATGACTCTCCCGGGTGAAGACCGGGGGGATTGTCCGTAAAAAGAATATCCCCTTCGATAACAAAAAATAAGGTAAGTGTGTTCAGAGACAATTTAACTATTAAAATAACAACAATATTTATGAAGGATTGGCAGATAAATAAAAATATGTCTTCACTTTTTACTACGCTTTTATTAGCTTGGGTTGTATGTATGTATGTATGTATGTATGTATGTATGTATGTAACGGAATCTTTGAGCTTAATTTTCACTGATTTCTAAACGTCTGATCAACTTGGAACTTTGCACACGTATCAAGGACCGATGACAATGCAATATTTTGATAAGAGTTTCTCATTATCCTTATTAAAACTGCCAGGATTAATAAATTCATTTTTAGATCCTTCGTATGAGAGTAAGAGAGACAGAGATAGCACCAGTGCCAGTAATCTCCATACAAGAAACCAAGAAGTTCTGACGTATAATGAGTCAAAAAGAGATGTAATATATTTCCATATAATGGCACTATTAACCTGAGGCTTCTTTATTTCATCGCATTGCTCCATTTAGAATTACCATTAGAAACCATAGTAGAATTAGTAGAATATTTTAAAACAATAAAAAATATATAAGTAATAAAACAAAAGTAATAAATGAAAATTGAACAACTAAATTTACAAAAATACAAGAATAAAGTTACTACCTACAGAACTTTGCGATATTTAATACGTATTTAACATATTAATGCAATTCTTGAATTAACATTAGGTATCTTTTGCCTATTTATAATAGCAACACTGTAATACTCGTTTGGAAAATGAGTGACAGTTTTTTATGTCAAATAAGTTTTGCAGTAAGTTTTGATTGAATTCGATTCGAACACCTGTAAACTTACTTTCTGTTGTTTTTTACCGGTGCCTGTGTATTTACCTATTTGCACTTTGTTTTGTGCTGATAACTTGTCGTTATTTGGAGTTTGGAATCTTCCGTTGAGTCGAGCTTTGTTCTTCCGGATATTCGTGTGATTTTATCATCTGAGATTGGACTCTGACTGTGTTTACTGTGTTGTGCAGATATTTTGAGATAGGACTCCTGTAAAAAGTACCTTATTATTTGAGATAGGAGTCCCAAGTTTGTGTTTGTTTTTGTGAAAGACAGATTTTACTACAAAAGTGCCACGATGTCTTCAGATAAACTTTGTTGCGTTCCTGGTTGTAAAGGCAGTGGAGGTATGTTTGAAATATTTTTGTTCCTGTATTAATCTGCCTCTTAATCTTGTGGTTTGATTCCTGGCAAGGCCACAATCGAAAATTATTACGTTTGCTGGATAGTCAAAAATATTATTAACAGTGATTTATCACTATAAAATTCTTTTCAACTGGGTTTAACAATCATCATACATACATATAATCACGTCTATATCCCTTGCGGGGTAGACAGAGCCAACAGTCTTGTAAAGACTGATAGGCCACGTTCAGCTATTTGGCTTTAAGATAGAATTGAGATTCAAATAGTGACAGGTTGCAAGCCCATCGCCTAAAAAAGAATCATCATTATGAGAATATTATGAGATTTAATCCAATCAGGCCACATATAACTTTAAGAAAGTTAGTTGTGAAAACCTCCGGCGATGGGCGCATGGTTGCGGAAGTTTTTTCTAGTAAGATAGTTATACTAGAAGTGTTAACTTCCAAAAAATAATTGTATAAAAAAACTAAAAAACTACGCGTTTTATTGCTAATCGAACTAAAAAATAGAAAATAAATAATAGTTTAAAAAAAAACTAAAAAACTACGCTTTATTGCTAATCAAACTAAAAAATAGAAAATAAAAATTAATGACAAAGGAATTCAGTAGTAGCAAGTCGAACAATCAGTTATAGTCAGTTGTAGTAGTAATTACCTCGGATTAAAATTATAACAAAATTAAATTTATAAACAAAACAATTTAAATCAGAGTAAAAAGCGTGGGGTGCATTTTACTTCATTTTCATAACTCTCTTGTCATAAATATATGCTAATAGAATGATTTTAATATTTACTACATCAGGCACCCCACGCTTTTTACTCTGATTTAAATTGTTTTGTTTATAAATTTAATTTTGTTATAATTTTAATCCGAGGTAATTACTACTACAACTGACTATAACTGATTGTTCGACTTGCTACTACTGAATTCCTTTGTCATTAATTTTTATTTTCTATTTTTTAGTTTGATTAGCAATAAAGCGTAGTTTTTTAGTTTTTTTTTAAACTATTATTTATTATAACTGTTATTTTATTTCTATATACTTCTTTACACACGCCTTTTCCGTTTTACCATATATCCGCCAACTCACATTCTTATCTGTCTCACTCACTCATACCAGTTTCTTTCAATATTAGGCTTGATTCACCTCTCTTATTTATCTTGCTCTGCGCCAACGCCAATCTCCTGTTTGGTTTCCTTCCACCCAAAGGTTGACTGGAAGAGATTGCATTAGCGATAAGTCCGCCTTTGTAACGCGTCTTCATTAATTACCCAAGTTTTGTAATTTTTACTACTTAAGATTCACCTTCAATACACTAGATCCAGCAAAAACTGCTTGAGAATAGCGAGCTACTTGGTAAGCGCTGGAGTAGACCGGATTGCATCAAAATCGGTTTAGTGTTTTAGGCGTGAAAGCGTTACAGACAGACAGACAGAGAGACTTACTCATAATATAAGACGGCTTTCGTAGGGATATAACATTTTAAATCCATACTTTTAATAAAGAGAAAAGATTTGTATTTTTGTTACGGATAAGCTCAGAAACAACTGGACCGATTTTCACTAAATTTGGCACAGATTATATAGAATACAAGAATTCGGGAATGACATGTGCTGCGTTTTTTCTGAAATCTCCCACGGGAGCTGAGCTCCGCGCAAAAGCTAGTTGATTCATATAGTATTCTAGTACTCTATTATATTATTATTGCTTATAAATTTATTAAATGTATTGTCATTACATTTTCCAGTATGATGAGATGATACCACCGGAGTGTGACACGCTGTATGGAGGTTTCTACATCAACAGCGGCTCACTGGAGTTCAAGAATGTTGACAACCAAGCCGTGTTGTCTGATGCTGAACCCGGCTCGAGAAGGAATAAGGTTCAATTCATTCGTTCATTCATTCATATGATAAAGAGCCTGCAGTCTTGAAAGACTGATAGGCCATGTTTAACTGATAGGCTTGATGAAAGAATTGGGAATCAAATAGGTTGCTAGCCCATAGCCTAAAAGAAGAATCCCAAGTTTATAAGCCTTATCCTTAGTCGCCCTTTACGATATCCATGGGAAAGAGATAGAGTGGTCCTATTCTTTGTTATAAAATAAGTATTCCACGCGGACGAAGTCGCGGGCACAGCTAGTCAATATTATAAATATAGCTTTTGCCCATAGCTCATCACAGCTTCACCTCTCTATTAACCGTTCATCAGATGGAAATGAATATTCATTCATACATTTATTTGATTTTCCAGAGACGTATATCTTCAAGCAGCAGCGAAGTGGACTCCTCGGAGAGTTCCTCGGAGTCGAGTCAGGATGTGAAAGATCCTAAGGCAGTCACCAACGGAGTGGTCACACATGACACTGAGCATAGGAAGAAGGTAACATTCATATCTCTTCACTACCAGATATGTGGAGTCTCCGGAGAGTTGCTCAGAGTCGAGTCTGGATGTAAAGGATCCCGAGGCAGTCAGCAACGGAGTGGTCAGATGACACTGAAGAAGGTAACATTCCTATCTCTCTCCGGAGACTCCACAGTCTCCGGAGAGTTCCTCAGAATTGAATCTGGATGTAAAGTCTCGCAAGGCAGTCACCAACAGAGTGGTCAGATTACACTGAATGTAGAAAGAAGGTAATGATCATATATCTTTACTACCAGATAAGCGGAGTCTACGGAGAGTTCCTTGGAATTGAGTCTGGATGTAAAGTTTCTCTAGAATCTCAATTCTATCATTAAGCCAAACAGCTGAACGTGGCTTATTAGTGTCTACTCCGCAGGGGATATAGACGTGATTATATGTATGTATGTGTTATTTGGTTCAATGTTTGTTTATTTTATTTGTGTGCAGTGCGTTACCTATGAAAGAGTATAATACTTAGTTCATATTATTGCCACATCATAACTGTACGTCTTTGAGGTTAAACTTGTTAATTTTCTTTATTTACAGAAGAACAAAAAGAGCGATAAGAATAAGAAAGCGAAGAAGATAAGAAGAACCGACTCCTCTGCTGCTACTTCTGGAAAACAGACTTCGGATGGTGAGGATGAATTTAAAAAGTCATTCACATTGTATCATAGTTCCCGTGGGATTTGCGAAAAAGCCTGTAAATTTCTCGCTTTTTGTAGGTGGCGCTAAATAAGCGCGGGCGGAGCTACGGGTAAAAGCTAGTATTAACTAAAGTTATTATACTTTTAGAAAGTGATCATACTCTCTTCAAAAATAAACTGTTTTATTATTATTTATTAACCGATTCATTGCGGATGACGTCAATGAGCGTCATGTTTTCTTTCAATCAATGACGCTCATTGGCGTCATCCGCAATGAATCGGTTAACAGTTGAACATGGCCTATTAGTGGGCTCTGTCCGCCCTGCAACGGACATAGATGTGCTGTGTTCTAAGCAAGATTTAGACGGGATAAATTTCCTTTAAAAATTTAAAGAAACAAAATTATGTTATTCGCTGTATGTAATTTTATTGATTTTCAGATATATAATTTTATTTTGCAAAGTATATCGGAATATCTAAGACTAAGGGATGGGATTATAAACTTGGGATTCTTCATACAGGCGATGGGCTAGCAACCTGTCACTATTTGAATCTCAATTCTATCATTAAGCCAAACAGCTGAACGTGGCCATTCAGTCTTCGAGACTGTCGGCTCTGTCTACCCCGCATGGGATATAGACGTGACCATATGTATGTATGTATGTATGTTTAATCTAAATATAATTTTCCAGATAACGGGCACGCGGGCGGCGACAGCGCGGACTCTCGCACTTCGCAGTCCGACTCGCTCGCTTCCAAACCGGCGCCCAGCTCCGAGAACGCGGTCACTTCTGACAGCTCCAGGTCAGTCAGTCAGATTTTACAGCGGTTCTCTCGTGCCGATACAACGAAAAAAAATTAATAGGACCCACTCCATGTCTCTCTCATATATGTCGTAAAAGGCGACTAAGGGATTGGTTTATAAACTTGAGAGGGCTAGCAGCCTGTCACTATTCGCATACATACATATCATCACGTCTATATCCCTTGCGGGGTGGACAGAGCCAACAGTCTTGAAAAGACTGAAAGACCTACGTTCAGCTGTTTAGCTTCTTGATAGAATTGAGATTCAAATAGTGCCAGGTTGCTAGCCCATCGCCTACAAAAAGAATCCCAAGTTTGTAAGCCTATCCCTTAGTCGCCTTTTACGACATCCATGGGAAAGAGATGGAGTGGTCCTATTCTTTTTTCTATATATAGTATATTATATGTTTACTGTACATTATTTATCAGCCACACAAAGGTTATCTGCTTAAAACAATGTTAGACTGTTACCTGATGCTTTTAGCATTAAGTCCCCCTATTGTAGGTACTTTACAAATCGTAATTGTAACATGCATACATAAAATCACGCCACTTTCCCGGAGGGGTAGGCAGAGACTACCTCTTTCCACTTGCATGCATCTCTGCATACTTCCTTCG
Organism: Amyelois transitella; assembly: GCF_032362555.1. Classification (NCBI taxonomy): domain Eukaryota; kingdom Metazoa; phylum Arthropoda; class Insecta; order Lepidoptera; family Pyralidae; genus Amyelois; species Amyelois transitella. The sequence goes on from NC_083524.1 coordinate 8,288,629, forward strand.
CTTCATCCACATTCATAACTCTCTTCATGCAAGCTTTGCGGTTTCGGATACTCTTGACCTGACGTCCTTAATTTGATCAAGATACGTTCGTCTAGGTCTTCCCACTCCGACCTTTCTCTCCACACTCTCCTTGTATCTGCTTAGTCAAACTGCTTTCATTCATCCTCTCCGCATGAAAAATAATTGTAACAATAAATAAATATTCCAATTCCAGGGATGCAGAGCCGAAAGTAGAAGTGAAACTTCCGCCATCAGTGTTGTCCATAGTTGAAGAACTGGAGGCAACTGTGGCAAGATTATTGGCTGAGAATCCCAACTTGCCTCATAAGGAGTTAGAAACTAACACGGAGGTGATTGTAAGCAGGTCCGTGAAAAACATATTCATTACATGCAACCACGTTCACAACCCTTGCGAGGTAGAGAGAGCAAACAGTCTTGAATAGACTGTTAGGCCACATTCAGCTGTTAATAATAGAGTTGATATGTAAATAGTCATAGATTCAGTGGAAAGAGATGGAGTGTTCCTATTTTATTTTTCTATTGAGACGCTGTAATATTATGTTAGCAGAAAGCACAGGTTAAAATCCCACCTCTACCATGTATGATGACTTTCAAAGTTATATAATTAGTTTGAATACTAATCGATGCTCTTACGGTGAGGGATAAACATCGTGAGGAAACCTGCAAATTCAGGCAACTGGATGTGTAACCGCAGATCCAATACGGGATATCCCCTGTGAGGTAGACAAAGCCAACAATCATCAAAAGACTGAAAAGCAACGCTCAGCTCTTTGGTTTAATGATAGAATTGAGTTTCAAATAGTGACAGGTTGCTAGCCCATCGTCTTAAAGAATCCCAAATATAAAAGCCTATATCTAAGTCGCCTTTTACGACATCCATGGGAAAGACGGAGTGGTCCCATTCTTTTCTCTATTAGTATCGGGAACCACACTGCACTGATGATAAATATATATTGTATTTTCTGACGGCCTCTGTGGCGCAGCGGTAGTAAACTTGTCTGTGACACCGGAGGTCCCGGGTTCGAATCCCGGCCAGGGCATGATGAGAAAAGAACTTTTTCTTATTGCTCTGGATGAGATCTTGGATGTTTATCTATATAATTATTTATTATAAAATATAGTACCGTTGAGTTAGTATCTCGTAACACAAGTTTCGAACTTACTTCGAGGCTAACCCAATCTGTGTAATATTTATATTATATTGTCCCGTATATATTTATATTATATTGTATTTTTGTTTACAGACTGGAATCAACTCTATCGACAATATCAGACGGTTCAATTTCCCACGCAGCTCGGAGCAGAGTATCGCTCGCGTTAAGAGTGTCACGCTCTAAACTACTTCAGCTTCAAACTGACACAGGCATGTAGAAATTCATAATCATATTACAAACAAATAGGCATGTCTGTATTGACGGGCCACGATCTCAATGATGGAATTGAGATTCAAATAGTGAGAGATTGCCAAGTTTATTAGCATTTCTCTTAGTCGCCCTCTACGACATCAACCACGCGGCACATACGAAATGAGAACAATTGAAAAACATGTCTATGCAGGTACCCTTGCAGGTTAGACAGAGCCAATAGTCATCAAAAGAATGATAGGCCACGTTCAGCCACTTGGCTTAATGATAGAATTAATGAGATTCAAATAGTGACAGGTTGCTAGGCCATCGCCTAAATTAAAAAGTATCGCAAGATTATAAGCCTATCCCTTAGTCGCCTTTTATGAAACCCATGGGAAAGCCATCCCATAGATGTCGTAAAAGGCCAATGCCTAAAGCCAATCGTCCTATTCTTTTTTCTAGAACAGAATAGATTTATTTTCAAAATTGGATACAAGGTATCACTTATTGACGTCACATAACTTAAATCTAATTATAACTACTACCGCTTCCAAAGCGCATGTGTAGAAGAAGCGGCGGGACAAACTACACTGCAGCATATTCATCGGACGTCAATTGACAAATATAGATCTCTTAAATCTAAATCGTGGACGAATGCACATTGTCTCCATTAAAAAACATGAATGAATGTAGAACTTATTATGTCAATACGAACATTTCAGGAGTGAACAACAAAACGGTTGCTCAATCTACAACCACCACGATAACAACCACAAGTAGCAGTACCAAACGGAAGGCAGACGACAATAAGGAGAAGGTGGACGTCAAAAATATGACGCCCGAAGAGATTGAGGCGGATATTGTTAGTACGCTGAAAAGGTATATGTCTAATATTTGTACAGCTGTTGATATTTTGTTGAAATTTGAAATATATTTATATATACATGTATATATAGGTGCATACGGACGTATTAAACCGATTTGGCTGGCTCCTTTCAGAACCATAACCTATTATCACGTCTATACCCTTGCGGGGTAGACAAGAGTCAACAGTCATCGAAAGACTGAAAGACCATGTTCAGCGGTTTGGCTTAATGATAGAATTGAGATTCAAATAGTGACAGGTTGCTAGCCTGTCGCCTAAAAGAGGAAATTCAAGTATATAAACCCCTTAAATCTGAGCCTTTTTTCAGATCATTCATTATCATTGTATTTTTTTCAGACTGGCCGCTTTGATCGATGAACGAAAACCCGGCATGATAGCTAGTTATAATGCCGAATGCGCAAGAGTTCAGGAGGAGAAGTAAGTTTTATTGATATTAATACTATCCTATGCTCTTACGGTGAGCGAAATCATCGTGAGGAAACCTGCACATGCAGGCAACTAGATCCCATGCAAAACCTTGGTTTAAATCCTGACTCACCCAATCCAGGATCATGGGATCCTTTCCTGATAAGTTAGGACGCTAATGGGACAGGATTAATGCTCGCAGAAAACAAACTTAACATCCCTTAATCAGAGGGTTAGTCAGAGACTACATCTTTCCATTTGTCACGAGGTGTATAATTCTATCGCTTCATTCACTTTAATAGCTCTCTTCGTGCAAGCTGTATGGTTTCGGGTGTTCTTGACCTGATAATTTGCCAGGAGAATGATGATAATAAAATACACAGTTATTTTTAATAAACTAAATCCTATTAACATGTCAATAAGTATTTCGAACTGAATAACTTTTACTAGGCGACTAAAATTGAAATCGCGAAAAAAATATCAACTGCTACATACAGCCCAAACTTACTAACAGCTGATTTTATTTTCAAAGTTCGTGGTTGGTTCCATAGCAAATGTTTTTCAATTTTACTGTACTAATTCACTTGTTAAAAAAGTTTAAAAATAACGCTGTTAAATCATGTCTCTAATTTCGGTAGACGTTTGAAGATTAAACATTGAACTGTAGTCGTTACTAAATTCATAAGTTAGACCATAGACTTAGAAAAAATGCAGACAGAATAGTATGCCGGCCCACTGTATATAGACACGCCTCACGCACACGCTCACCAATAGTGACAGTCGGACGCCATTACGTCATAGATTACTTCACGGCAATGGCAAGTTTTCAGTCACTCACACATGCGCACGATTCCGCCATTACGACGCTTCACTTTTTATTCAAGCCACACTCCGTCCGCCTTTTTTCTACGTTCATAATTATTCATTACAACTTTCAGGAAGAAAATACAAATAGCGTCAGCGGACGGCGCGCCGCATATTGAGAAGCGGCTGCCCAAGCGGAGGTTCCCCTGGTGTCCGCGCACCAGGGCGCTGCTGGCCCGGCTGAAGACCTTGGCTGGGGATCAGGTAATGTCATCACCATGTTATCATTTTGAACGGACAAACGTGCCGTGTGGTTCCCGGCACCAATACAAAAAAGAATAGGACCACTCCATCTCTTTCCCATGGATGTCATAAAAGGCGACTAAGGGATGGGTTACAAACTTGGGATTCTGTTTTTGGGCGATAGGCTTGCAACCTGTCACTATTTGAATCTAAATTCTATCATTAAGCCAAATAGCTGAACGTGGCCATTCAGTCTTTTCAAGACTGTTGGCTCTGTCTACCCCGCAAGGGATATAGACGTGACCATATGTATGTATGTATGAACGGACAAAGTAAGAACACACATTTGTCAAAAATGTCACAACAAAAAAAGTGTAGGCAACCCTAAAGTGTGTGTGTTGGCTCCGTCTACCCCGCAAACGACATAGACGTGTTTATATGTATGTGTGTATGTAGTGTCTAATACTTTTGTTATTGATGTTTCCAGGAATCTGCAGCCAAATTGCTCGCGAACCGAGCGCTTCCACTGTTCCCAAGAGGTTTTGTTAGGATGCCGACGCTACTAAGACAAGCGGAGTAAGTCGTTTTTATAATCATTATGATGTACATATATAATGTATCAGAATACGTTATGAGGAGTATTATATTATAGTTATTATAAGAGGATGTATGAAAGTAGCGCCAATAAATGAAAAGCTTAATGGTAATAGGTTGAGTTGGTACGGTTAAGTCATGAGAAGTGAGAAAGGTCACGTTACTAAAAGGGCCTTAAATATGGAAGTGGAAGGTTTTAGAAATAGAGGAAGACCGAAAAAGAGATGGATGGAGAGCGTAAAAGAAAGTATGAGTAGAAAAGGAGCGACCAGTGAGATGGCAAGTGACAAATGTAATTGTAAAAAACTAACATACTGTGCCGATCCCACTTAAAGAGTGGGAATAGGTAACAACAAAGAAGATGTATGTAATTATTAATTAAAATAAATTAGAACATGTGAACAACACACACTAGCCCAATTATTTCCTTGTGCTATCTCAAAGATCAAATCAAAGATTTTTATATATTGATCAAAATTTTATTCTTTTCATCAATACAGATCCTTTTCCTTCTATATGGTACATCTTAACAACTGGAAAGCTACAAAAATATTGTATAAGTTTTTACCTTCTTTTGTTATGTTATGTTAAAAATTAACTTAAATGCTTTCCAAATTTCAGTCTCAGCAAAGAAATCAAAGTGACCGACCTGAAACGGCCGCGGCTCGGTTCGTTCAACCAGCAGCCGCCGCCGCTGCCGTTCACTGAACCCATTCAGTTCCCGAGCTCTTTAACCGTCACCGCTACAGTCAAAACATCACCAGAGAAAACAGAAATCGCCCCAGGAACAGATGAGAAATCAAAAAATAACTCTGTATTCGGCAATATCATCAATAGTTTCTCATTATCCAAAGATTTGATTGTTGAAAAGCCCGACGATAGAAAAGATACGGTTATAATCGAGAAAGGAAAGGAAGATTTGTACATTCCGCCTAATAATATCGGCAGTATAACTATAACTCCTGTTGTAAGTAACCAGAAAGATAAAAAAGTTAATAATACGTTATCTACGGACAAATATAAGGAGCCCGGTTTAATAAGAGTGAAAACGCCTGAAGATTTGAACGATATGGTCAAAAAGGATAAACATAAGAAAGATAAGAAACGTGTTGAATCACCGTTACACGTGGACACAAACATTACTCAGAATAAAAAAGAGCCCAGTCCAAAATCAAAGGAAGAATCACATAAACAAGTAGAAATCATGCGAGTCAATGAGAATGATCTGCCAAGACCAGCCTTGATTCCAGTGCATCATTCCCCAACGTTCGCGAAACCCGATAAAAGACCACCGGAGACTAAGAAGAAGAAAGAAATAGTGATAGTGTCTGATGTTGATCCGTTAGGTGACGTTCATAATGAACCCGTAGCCGTTGATGACAGTAGTAGTGACGTTGAAGTGATAGAAGAGAACACAAGTAAAAGTGAAAACGGTGATAAAAGTGAAGTGCCTTCAAAGGACAAAGTGTCTCGGGACAAAAAAGTGAACAGTGTGAAACATAAAGGAGTTAGGGATAAAGAACATAAGGACATTGAGGAGGCGACTAAGGAGGATATAGATAAACTTATGAAGAATATCAGTGAGATGGAGGTCAGTTGTTGTTCATTGTTTTTTTCTACCAACTATAAAATATAGTATAATTAAATATATACAAATTACTAATATTGAGTTAGCCTAAAGTATGTTCGAAACTTGTATCACGAAATACTAACTCAACAATACTTAATAATAAATTTGAAGTAAGTACTTACACATCTTAACGAGGTTTATATTGTTATAATTAATTGAAATAAGACTAGAGCCGTGACACAAAAACAAAAGGAAAATGATTATTAAGTCTCGATAAAAAATCTATTTGTTAGTATAGAAATATTCACTCTTATTCTTCAATTTATTTATTTATTTATGTACACAAAATTATATACAGGAGCATTTATTACAGTAATTTAAGTACAAAGGTGCTACTTATTTCAAAAGAAATCTCTTCCAGTAGACCCATGAGAGAAAAGATGAATTTAGGATAAATTAATTTATCACAATTACTTAGATTTGTGTCATACTTTTCAGCATGTGCAGGAGCCGCATAAATTAAATAGTAATCCATTTGGAGGGTTGTTAAATAATGGTAAGTTTTACATATTCATTTAAATATCATAATTTTAAAGATATTATTGTCAGGTGTTTGTTTTAAAATGAAGCGGGTTTCACTTGGCAAAATTTCAGTCATTGTAAATGATTACAATTGTCTAATTTAAGCTGTTTATAAATTAATAAGGACATCGTTAGTTTAGTCAAATGGAATATTGTGGAGTAGATTAAATTTATTTTGTTCTTTTATACTCAAATTAAACCTTTTTTATTAATTTGTTTGGGGCATCAAACATTAGGTAATAATATCATATCTTTTGGTTTCACAAAATTGGTTGACGTCGAATAAATTACTTAAAACTAAATTTACCGCCACTTCCAAAGCAGAAGAAGCGGTAACAAACGGCATTTCATAGTTCATATCCCAAAATTATATTGGAGGGCAACTTTTCATAGGCCTATGCTCAGCAGTAGGACTATATAGACTAAAAAACAGCAAATAACATAATTTTCTCAATCAGCGAGACACGATAAGTCTTCCTCGTCGCTCAACCGCGTGTACGTCGAGCCTCGCGACAAATTGTAAGTGATGGCGCCCTAACATCATGACCATCGCTTGCTCTTGTAGATGTTACACAGACATAGATATAGATAGATATGTTGAACCAGTAAATTCGAAAACTAGGTTATGTAGTGGACCAGTGATGTCGAAACATAGGTGCTAAAAAAAAGAGCTCTTTGGGCCGAATGCTTACATATTTTTGTGTCCCGAACAACTGGTTTGTAGTTGATGTTGGCTGTAAGATGGTCTAGTTTCAGATCCTAACGTTTTTATTTAGCATTTTGTTATGTCAACAGAATGATTTATGACTTATTTCTATCAACTTTTTCGTTGATTTAAGATATAATTACTGCACCATATCAATTTTTTATATTTCGTCAAACGACGATTACTTCTTATTTCAAAAGAAGCTTTTTCGAAAAAGTTTCAATATACTTAAGCGAAGAACAGCTCGCAGGGTCTAACTATATCTATGTCTGTGAGATATTATATGCTTTGCGACTTAGTGGCTGTGCGTAAATGTATAATGAAACCATTAAAATGTAATTTCTCGTGACTTTTCATTTTCATTTGAAATTTTTTCATAACGCTGGCTGTAATTAAAATTTTGTGCCAATTCGCTATTCCTAATAATAACAACTTAATTGTACATTACTTCCTTAGTATTAAATAATTTTCATCAATGTCACAGTCAATACTGCAATTTAAAAAAAAAAATTAAAAACAAACGTTTTAAATATTTTGTGTTCTATTTTCTTTTTTTTGTTTCTTTGAGCACTGAAATGACAATCAATACTTTAACTTACATTATTAATCAGAAAAGTGTGTTTGCTTGCAAGATTTTTACACACTAACTAATTTTAAACTTTCGCGTTGAATTATACTATATTTATCAATAATACAGGTATTAAACGCGCACGTAACGTACCTTTATCTCGGACGATTCGAATCATATTACAATGATCCGTGGTCGCCAAGAGTGATAGTAACATAAAGATACGTGCACGTGGCGCGTTTAATACCTTTATGATTGATAAAATAGTATTTTTATATACTTAAAATTGCCTTAGAAGCGGGAGTACCTTAAATTTTAGTTTTTCACAGGCAGAGTTGTGAGTTATCGTGCCTTAGTAAGTTATCGCGTAAAAAAAAAACTTAAGTGTTCAACTGCCCGACAGCCTACTCACGTCTATTTTCCACGCAAAATAGTCTTGTCACATTTGCGGGTGGTGGTAGCACACACAAACAAAAAAATTACTAATAATGCAATTTATATATGTGTATTCCAATTTAATAACCAATAAACACCCTGCATTTAATTGACCCATAAAGACGAAATGTCACCTTAGATGTGCATACAATACCTTCAATTCCGTTAATAATTGCTTCCTATGAAGATTGTATTGTGTATGCACATATGTAGTCACGTCTGTATCCCTTGCGGGGTAGACAGAGCTTGTATTTTATTTGAGGCGTAGATTGTGTGCGCTTTGCAGAATTAGTTGTTAAGCGCAATTTGTACATAGAAATAATTGTAACCCATCGTAGAATTTAAATAAATTGTTTAAAATAATTTGTAAGCCGTGTTATCACGGCACCGTAGAATATGACAACCTCATCTATTTACCATGGATTTCGTCAAAGACGACTAAAGGTCTAAAACTCTCAGTTGTTCAATGGTTTCGGTCATATTTTCCTGCAATATCAACATTTTCTTAATATTCTTATTATATTTTATCAATTAACCTTTCCACCGTGTAAAATAAAAAATTAATTCACCAATAACTGTGACCGTTTTTACCGTTAAAGTATTGTATGTGTAAAAATGATTTTAATACCATTTAGGTTTCCCTGCAAAAAAAATCTTGTCTTACCCGATCCGTTTCGTGTAAAAAAATCTTGTCTTATATTTTTTTGTATATACGAGACAAATTACACAGATTGAGTTGGCCTCGAAGTATGTTCGAAACTTGTGATACGAGATACTAACTCAACGATACTATATTTTATAATAAATACTTATATAGATAAACATCCAAGACCCAGGCCAATCAGAAAAAGTTCTTTTCTCATCATGCCCTGGCCGGGATTCGAACCCGGCACCTCCGAAGTCACAGACAAGCGTACTCCCGCTGCGCCACAGAGGCCGTCAAATAGTGAGTGATGGATAACTATAGTTTGAACGTTTGTTTCAGTACAGAACGAACTTCTTTGAACAAAATGGATGGCTGTAGTCCGGTCACGGGTAAGATTTCTTGTTAATTTCAAGTAGGTACAAATATCTACTATGTTTGACGGCCTCTGTGGCGCAGCGGTAGTACGCTTGTCTGTGACTACGGAGGTGCCGGGTTCGAATCCCGGCCAGGGCATGATGAGAAAAGAACGCTTTCTGATTGGCCTGGGTCTTGAATGTTTATCTATGTATAAGTATTTATTTTGAAATATAGTATCGTTGGGTTAGTATCTCTTAACACAAATCTCGAACTTACTTTGAGGCTAACTCAATAAGTGTAATTTGTACTGTATATATTTATTTATTTATAGCCGTCAGGTGCCGTGTGGTTACCGGCACTTACAGAACCACACCGTATCTTTCCCGTGGATTTCGTAAAAGGCTTATAAACTTGGGATGCCTCTTGTAGGCGATGGGAAGCAATCTGTCGCCATTAGAATCTTAATTCTTAATGTCTGTTGGCTCTGTCTACCCCGTAATATAGACGTGACTATACGTTATGTAAAAAAAAATGTTGGCCACGTTCAGCTTTTTGGCTTAATTTGGTTGCTATCTCATTGCGTAAAAGAAAATAAAAATAATTTTTTTTTTTTATTTATTCATTCATTCATTCACAATTATTTTCACTCTTTTCAGGGTGAACCTCTTTCAAAGACGCTGAAACATTATACACGGATGGTAGTTTTGTGAACCGCCACGTAGACTCCAAAGGGCGGCGGTGTTGCTAGCGCTTTACGTTTTTTTATATCTGAAATAATCTGGGTTTTTTTTTTTTCAATATGAAAATAACAGCTTTTTCTCCAAACGATATTTCTACAATTCTAATAGAATGTATTTACACACTTGTAACAAAACAACATCGTAATAAAAATTACGTAGAAATAGCAAATCCTCGATATGAAGACTGTATATTTGTATTTTATTTTTAAATTTCTTTTTCACATCATTCGACGGCCTCTGTGGCGCAGCGGTAGTACGCTTGTGTGTGACACCGGAGGTCCCGGGTTCGAATCCCGGCCAGGGCATGATGAGAAAATAACTTTTTCTGATTGGCCTGGCTCTTGGATGTTTATCTATATAAGTATTTATTATAAAAATATAGTATCGTTGAGTTAGTATCTCGTAACACAAGTCTCGAACTTACTTCGAGGCTAACTCAATCAGTGTAATTTGTCCCGTATATATGTATGTATTCAAAGCTCGGACACCGTCGCCCTACACCATACGGAAACTGTTCTCTTAATTGGTTTGTATAGACTCATATATTTTATATACATACGTACAGTTGAGTGCAAAAGGTGAGGTAATTTTCTATGAAAAAAAAAACAATGGCCTTTAATACTTGACTGTTTATTAGTTTTTAGTTTTGATAGTTCTGCTCCAACGGTACGTCTAGGAACGTATATGAACTCTGTGATGATTTAATTATAGATTTGCCGATGGTTATTTAGTACATTGTCAAGCATTCTCTTTTTATCTAAATTTCTTTTTGTTTTCAATAAATGAAGCTTAAAAAATATTTAATAATATAAGAAATTAAAAATTACTTTTCTATATAAAATGCTCAAGTTTTTAAGACAGTAGATATTGTTGAATTGTATGTATAATAAATAGTATAATATGTTACACATAGCCTGTGTGATCTTCGATGGTCATATTCATAAGATTATTCGTTAAAGTGGTCAAAAAATAAGTAAGAAATAAATATACATGTTAAAAAAAACTTTAAATTACATTTTAGACGTAAATTACATTTTAACATGGCAACACCTACACGTGCCGAGTTTTTCCTTTAAATTTGCTTAATTTTGGGGAAATTTATCGCGGCACAGTAGGCACTACTACTAAACAAATTCATCGAAATTTGGTACACAGGAAGTTCAACGTAGGCATCGATTATGGAACTTCCGATGGCTAAAAAAACCTTGAGTAAATGCTGATTGAATGGTATTTTTATCACTAAGTGCTTATTTTTTTGATGCCCATCATCTATCACTGCCATTAAAACCGCTTTTTTAATTGGGCATCATAAGAAAAAATTTAAGCCTCGAGGTTTTGAACTAAAAACATTTAGGCTAGAAAATGTTTGATTCTCAAATGATACATAAAAATGTTTTTTTTTATTCTCAAACACATATTATTGAGTATGTTTTAAGATCAATATATTGTACTAATTAATCATCGGATAAAGAAAGCAGACGTCGATATTTTAGTATATAAAATATTAAATGTATATACTATGTGGCTATATACAAAAAAATTAAAAATATGTTGTGGGTAGCTGGCTTATTTTCGCAATAAAATATTTTTACTTAATCCTTCGGGGATAATTTTTTTAATATAAAACTTAACAATAATAATTAGTTTCTTAAAACGAGTGTTTTTCTTTTTTGTTTTGTTAAAATTTTATAAAAGTCATTATTCAGAGATATACCAATCCAAACACTACAAAAAAAAAATTTTTCTAAGCTCAAAGCTCTCTTGTTTCAATAATTTATTTTTAATTATTTAAACTTCTTTTTATTTTATAAGTTCGAAACTTTTTTAGACAAACCTTAGTTACTGAATACCTGTTAAATATATTAGCTATTTTTTTTTAGTCACACTATATTCGGAAAAAGAACATGCTACATACATAGACGAAGAAAAAAAGGCGGACGCAGTTTTACTCTACGGCAAAATGAAGCACCAAGACTATGCCGGTTCGCGTCACGCACACATTCGTACCAATATTGTGACAGGCGGCCGCCATTACGTCGTAGGTTATCTCATTTTCTGTCGCTCACACATGCGTACAATGCCGCCATTACGTGGCTTCACTTTTTTCCAAGCCACACTACGTCCGCCTATTAAAAAGTCCCCATATTTTATCAGTCTGTATATATTGCTTTAATTTAGGAAACTTGTGAACGGATTTCGTTCCTGTATGACATGTTAGAAAACTTCTCAATTTAAAATTATCATTGCATGAAATTCAGGCTGCAATTGTTTTTTGTTTTTTTTTTGTGTATTGCCACAACCCAATAGTATTTAAATAATTATTAAACTATATTGTGGAGCAGTTTTACGTAACCCCTGTAAATTTCATAGGCTATTCGTTTTGTTGTGATTTGAGTTTGCGTTGAAAATTTTAATCCGAAATTCCAAATTATTCGCCAATGTAATAATTATGAATAAATATTTATAATGAATAGAACTGATTCATGTTTTTGATTTTGAAGATCCCGACTTAAGTTTCCTAACCTACGTATTTTCTTGTTTTCTTCGAAGGTAAAACTGTATTTAAACTGAGCTTCCTAAATCACTCAAAAGACAAGACAAGAACCTTCTACTTTTTGAAGTTGTTAAAAAGGAGCCATTTAACATCCATGTCACCTGTTCTCGCAAAGAAGAGAATATATTGATTAAAATGGACAGTTGCACGAATAAAACGCCAAATGTTATTGTGTTTATAAATATTTTTTTATTAATTTCACAAAAGTCATTAAAAGCCACAGTTTGAAGGCTTTTAAGCTGTCGAAGCACAACACTCCAATTTAGACCCAACGAGCTAGAGAATTGGGTCGGAAGCTATCTACAGCCTTGGCCAAAAGTATTAGGCACCCCCAACTTTTATTAAAATAATGAAGTAAAACAACTTTTATTTTCTATATTTATTTATTTCTTAAAAATTAGGTTAATATAAACAAGAAAAGCTTAAAATCTAGTAGGTCCACCTTTAGATTTTATTACTGCACTGATACGAGCCGGCATGCTGCATACTAACTTTGTACACTCATTCCTAGAAATACTGTTCCATTCTTAAACTAATGCATTTTTAATGCACTTTTTGATGAAATACTATGCTCCTTGATCCTCTGCTTTAAAATACCCCAAAGATGCTCAATTGGGTTGAGGTCTGGAGACTGCATCGGCCAATCCAGCACCTCAATATTATTTTCAACAAACCAACGCATCACAATCCCTGACTTATGACACGGTGCGTTGTCTTGCTGAAAAATGACGCCGTCTAGGTTGGTGTCACCGTAAATGCTTATTAGCGATGGTATTAGAGGAGTTTTGAGTACTTGGATGTACTTTTCACTGTTCATACGACCTTCACAAACAAACATTTCACCAACGCCATCGGCAGCCATGCAGCCCCAGATCATAATGCTACCTCTGCCGTGCTTGCCAGTAGGTACAACGCAATCGACATGGTATTCTGCGTCCATACGTCGCCTCACAAAGGTCACACCCGGTGTCCCAAAAACCTGGTTGAGGAAAAAACAATACCTATTAGGAAATTGATTATAATTTGTAATATTAGAGTGGAACTAAAAAGGAAACGTTCTTAATTATAAGAAAACTACTAGAATTGACTCACCTTAAAGTTAGATTCATCAGACCACACCACATTAGCCCAATCTTCCTCTGTGAAATGTTGGTACTGTAAAGCTATTCTAGGCGCTTTTTTTAATTAGTTTCTGACAGCCTAGGCTTCTTCCTGGCTTTGCACCCTTTTAGGCCTGCTTCCCCGAGTCTTCTTGTGTCGGTTCGCGAACTTATTGACTTTCCAGCTTCATCTGACAAGGCAGCAGCAAGCGCGGATGAAGTTTTCTTCCTATTTTTCAGTGACTCTCGAACCAATTTTCTATCTTTGCGATCCGTAGTCACACGTTTTCGGTCTGCTCGTGGTTTGTCGTCGTGGATACCGGTCTCAGTAAACCGTTTGATGGCCGACTGTACAGCGCAACGCGAACATTTCACCAACTTGGCGATTTCTTTCTGGGATCGCCCTTGTTCGTGTAAAAGTTAAATTTTCACTCGATTTTCAATAGTAATTTTACTTTTTTTGGGCATTTTAGAATTAATATGATGTCAATTTGTCGCTCAAAAAAAATTACAGCTCGTTTACTAGTTGAAGTCTAGAACACAACTGGTCATGTAATCACTGATAAGATTACAAAAAACTGAAATCTTTTGTTTTCGGTGACCAGGGTTTTTCATGACCTTAAAATATGCCACCTACTGTGCCAGGTAACGTTTTATGACCCTGACAATACATTAAAGATAAGTATTTATTCATTGTTTCAATAGTAAACATGCATTGTGTATTTTTAAGGGGTGCCTAAAACTTTTGGCCAAGGCTGTATATCTACATAAAACGTTTACATTTTATAGAAAATATCCATATTGAAAGGCAGTTGAAGCTTGCGTCTCGACTATGGGCTACAGCGCATACATTTTCCACCATTTTTAAAGTGTGCGCTATCACTTTGAAATTCCAAAGGCATTTGATATTAAACTATTGCGTCACATAATACTATTTATAAATAATACAGGTATTTAACGCACGTAATATACCTTTAGATATTATACGAGAGTCGCTCGGTGACCACGGATTATTGCAACATGATTTCAAACATTCCAAATTAAATAATGGTACGTTACGTGCGGGTTTTATACTTGTTTTATTTATAAAAAGGCTTTAATTTGTATTAAGGTTTATCCATTTATTTTTCTTTATAGAGTTTTTTTTTTACAATTTTTTGATTTTTTTTTTATGCTTGAGAACCACTTTCAGTTTTGTAGCGTGTTTTGTGGAGTACTGGAAAACTTGAATAAAAGAAATAAGCTACAAAAGCCATTTGTTTCATCAAAGTAAGAGCTCATACCCTCTTTTTTTGTGTCCGGTATCATAATATTAATAAATTGATCAGTCAAATGATGAAACGACCATTGATTTATGTGTAAACTAAATTTGTACCAATATAAGTTTGAACAATATTTCGTAATAAATTTTGTTTCGTTTTAAAGATTGCAAAATACTCAGCGTTTAAGGATATATTCCCATAAACAATATGATTCATTTATTAGAAATATTACCAATTCGGCCAGCTTGTTGCCTATTTCAAATCTATTTTTTTTTCTTACTGGCAAGATCAGTTTGACGGATCAATATAAAATTTTGATAATGTGGAAATTCTTACCCCAATATTCAAACGTGTATGCGCCACCGATTACCATTTATATAAATTTGTATAAATAATGATTTAATTCTTAACTTTAACATGTGAGTAACTCTATTTTACGTATAGAAGAACAGCCCGAAAACAGTGACATTCATATATATAATCGAAGCGACACTGATTCTAATATCTTGAAATATATTTTGAAGCTAGTTTGTGACCTAAACTTACGCTATGGGGAAGAAATTGACCTTTCCCAGCTAATATTGCTGTGACGTGCGCCAGCAAATCGAATTTTAATAAACGTCAAATAATTCTTGAAAGGTCTACTTCTCCCCTTTTCGAAAGTAATATTTTACTTGTCTTGTTACAGACACATTTTACACACTTTATATATAGTTCATCTCCAGAACTTCAATTCGTGTTGGTGGGTCCCAGTTCCCTTATTAAAAAACCGTTGCATAACAAAATCTACCCACTACGCGTCCGTTCCAAATTCGAAACGCGCAGCCATTTTGATTATCCTTATTTACACAAAATGGCGACCTGTTTTCTATCTAGTTAAGTGGATTATTATGATATTATGTGGTACAAATATAATATTTATTGAAAGCTCAATGTGTTTCTAACACCCTTGTTATAATGAGGTTTGCATATCGTTGTAAAAGTATTACCAAGGGTGTAATCTAACCTTAAAATAAGCTTAAGCTTCCTAATGAAATACTATTCCAAGATGTCCGCCATGGTAATACTAATTCAACGACAATTAAATACGCTTAAAAAAGCTTCGGTCCATACTTTGAACAAATTTTCACGCCCAATAAGCTTATATTACACTATAATTTTAATACATAATGCGGTGATATACAAAAAATATTCATCTTTCGCAATCGAACTCTCAAAAATTTATATTTCTTACAAGCTTAAGCAAAAATAAACTCTTTATTTTAATCAATAGGGTCCTATACTCTTTAAATTAAGCTACACCGTGGAATTATCCAGGTTTCAGATCATCGAAGTCTTACCACTAGTTTATACCGTGCTCAATACCAAAATACAGGCATATCCAATCTCTAAACACAGTGCTATTTGTTACAAAAAACATTTACGTACCTCGTGAAATCGATAGTTCTCACTCGCACTCAAGGACTCATCCATAAGTGGAAAAGAGCACGCTGTATATTCCGTTTTTCCCCTTCACTTCACGAGCGGTATTTTACTTTTTTTAAACACGGGTATTAGTTTTTTTTTAATAATTATTGCAGCATCAAACAGTTTCTATTTAACATTTTACAGTCGTATGAAAATTAAACAGGAACGATTAATTAAGGTTGTAGATTAGTTATATATTGTGTGCAACATTCATTTTTATATACTTACCATAACTTATTAAGTGACTATACACAGATTATTATCATTTTCTTGCTAATAATCTAATACTTAGTACGAGTATAAAACAGATCCACTTTCTCATTCTAATCAATGAAGTATGCCCAAAATTAAATAAAATGTTAATGTCAGCTTTGCGCTTATATTTCTCAGTAACTTTAAAATTTGTTAGAAATGTGAAGGTAAATTATAGTGATCAGGTTGAAAGTTTATACTGAATATAAAACCATGTGGGCTTTTCTAGTCTTAAAGATAAATTTATCGATAGTGAGTCGATAGAATCACAATGAAATGCTTTTTTGTAATTTGGACCTACCATATACTTTAAAAACAACTTCATTATAACTCTATCGACTATACCTAATAAAATTATTAACGACTTGATGCCATAATGCTGATTTCCTTAAAAATCCTTGGTATAGTCACAATATAGGTATACTTACTATCTTCCAACATTCAATTATCTACCTTAAATCTAACACAATAGAGTTTATTTACAAACCAACGGCCCATTATTCTAACCTTAGCTAAATTACATCAATTTCTATTTACCATCAATAACTTTAGTATCAACACGCGAATGACTTTTGCGTTAATTTACACAAGCAAGTAACTAAATCTATGGACTAGGATTGGAAAGGTAACTTTAAATAAATGATATATTAAAACTTATCCGATTTTGATTAAGTATTTTGAGAAAATTTCAATTAAGCTCGAAGCTTGCTGTTTTTTAAAGCATAATAAAAAATTCTAAAGCATATTGGTAATTTGATATATTATACATATATAAATATTGACTGTGGAACGGGACAGCGATAGTATTTCGCGCGTCATTCTACTACATAAAATAATTAGATAATTTTTAAGTAGTAACCCCAACACACATTATACGCTTACAAATAAATTTTTGGTATATATTCCGATTACAATCAGGATGGATTACTTACAGATGATATTATTATTTACATTGGGGCAACTACATAACTTTTCATATTTTATTATTATCTTAATAAAGAAAATGCCACTTAAAAATTCACCATTTCCCTATAGTTTGTAAAAATCTGAAATAACTCACGACTTCAATGTGGATTTGACGCGTCTCTTAGCTCTATAACTGTCTCTTTCATGTTACCATAGGCTAAGCAGAGATAGTTATAGTTTGATATTTTGACACGACAACACATTCTTACTGCGAGTTATTCCAAATTTTCACATTCACTTAGTACAAATTTAATTACTTATAATATCTCAATAAAAACAAAAATAATCGTATAAAATCCAATATCAATGTAGATTATTGTTATATATTATGTGTCTGAATTTTCTAATTATTTTGTAAGAAAAATCTGTTCAGCGGATATTTTGTATATCATCATCCTTGTCTCACTTTCCGTGTTAAAGAGGACGACATTAAATAGTCCGTTGAACAGATGTTTTCGTTTCAAAACAAAGTATAATTTTGTTGATACAAAATAACCAGTTTTTATGTTGGTTGGTTGGTTATTATTTGGTAATGATATTGCTCTCTTTTTTGTTGCTCCAAATTAAATCGTAAGTCCTTACAAAAACTTTTTTAAAGTCAGTGGAACATTATTATAAAATGGCTTCAATATAATCTTCTCGTTTTATATTGTAGAAGAAATAACTAAACCAAAAATAATTTTAGTAAATTCGACAAGCCATTGCACATCGGTACATTTCTGAGCCCATCATCCCATTTTTTCATGTGAAAATCTTCCTTGCTAAGACTATTTAGATATTTTGTTGTAGCTGTTGTTAGTTCCAGAAAAAAATTTCTAGCCTTTTCATTTTAATTTTCACACTCATAAAACTTCAAAATTAAAGCAAGTAAATACCTTTGCTAGACTTACTAAAAAAAAATTACAGATTTTGAGAAATCATAATTAGGAAATATCAAGCCCATATAGAGGTCAAAATGTGCAATAGTTATGGCACAAAAATTGTTGGCCAAATGAACCCGCAGTGGAATAAAGTTGTGTCGTGTCGTGTCGTGCAAGCGATGCGGTGCGATGCGAGACTATGCGCGCGCGGCGCTTGAACTCGGCGATTCTTCGGCCGGCGGGGTCGTCTGGAAGATAAGAAATAAATATATTATTTATCATTAGAATAGAAAAGAATTATTTTATTTTCAAAATTGGACACAAGGTATTTCTTATTCTCCTGGATTTAGTTTCTGGTCCGTCCTCACCCTTCTAGAGAGGAGCCCAGGGTGCATCTATGACCACTACTCTGGATTGGATCAGGTTTTTACGCGAAGCGATTACTATCTGACCTCCGCAACCTATTCAGGGAAAACTAACCCATGTTGGATCATAGCTAACACAGTTGCCTGAATGTGAATGTGCAGGTTAGCACAGCCCTAACCTCTGGGTATTTAGATACGTAGGTTCCTTATGTGGTCTAGAGGATTTATGAATGTGTACGTAGTGATCGTGGCAAATATTAACCCTTTCCATGCGGAAGCATTATTTCAATTTCGCCGTCTCTGTACGGGCGGCTTTGTATTGAGGCCCTTCTATAATACGATGGGCGAGATATTACGTCCTAACCAAAATGGTTCTACTGTACGGAAGGCGTATTATTGCGTCCTGTAATTTTTTTCGCTAGACGCGGTTGGCGTATTATTTCGTTTTCAAAATTATATAGACAATTTATAGGTGTTGCCATACCTTGAAACAATAACGTCTTTATTAGCAGAAATGAGCAATATTGAATTATGATTAAGAATAATGAACATTTGCTGCAAAAATAAAAAAAGTATCTCAAATATTTATATAAAATTTCTTGCATATATATTTTTTTATAAAATACTGGATTATGTAGTATATTGAAATCAAATTTTTATTAATCATAATAATTATTTGGGCAACTGGGTATGAGCAAGCATATAAGCAAATAAACACTCAGTTTTTTACATACTCATTTTAAATTTTTTAATATTATTATATAATGCTTTTAAAAAAAATCTATGGTTATAATAAAATGTAACGAGGGTAGCTTAAAATTTAATTTATGAGGGTACAAAAAGTAACTGGCTAGTTGACATATCTTGTACATTGTATCGTGTTTGTATTGGACATGGTGTTATCGGATTTTGAGTCATCATAACATTTCACTTTATTTTGTAAAATTCGTTGCGGTATCTTAAATACTTGAGATTCTTTGACCTCGTCAATAGTTTCGGGAGAAATTTCATTTTCTTCCTCGTTTTCTAGATGAAATACTTTGCGACATCGCATCATCGTCGATAAAATTTGGTTGCGAATATGGTTCATGCTCGTCAATTTGAGTCTCATCTGAAGATTTATCTTAAAAGATATTATCGAAATCAAAAGGATTCGAGGTAAAACACATTAAGAATTATAAGTAATAAACTTACCATTCATATTATTCTCCTTTTATTAGACTTATGAGAATATAATTTAAAAAGCTTACAACACTATCGGCGTAAACCATGCACACGTATCTACATAATAATAAGTAAGTATTTTTCCACCGTTTCACGTAAGGTTGTTGAGTGTATAACTACCGTACAGGGGAACCAACTTTCATATTGGTCTAATCGTTTAACACAAGGATTTGTTTTGGACGCAATAATGCGCCCACCGTGTGGCCAACGGTTTTTAGTTATACGTGATATTACGCCAGCCGCATGGAAAGTGTTAAGTTAAGATGTCTGCCTTCTCCTCCGGGCAAGAGGGGTGGGTGATTTGATGTATTTATACCCAGCAAATGGCGTGCATTACTAGAGGCCTACATCTCGAATATGGGCTGAAGAAGAAGAAGATACCCAGCAAAACATACCTCTGTCCCGTCGTCCCCGGTTCAGGAAGGCCGGCGGCCGGTGAGCGAGCCGACGAGCGTGCGCAGCGCCAGCCCGAGCGACGGGCGCGCGCTGTCCGCGCTGGCCGCCGCCGCGCACGCGCCGCCGCCGTGCGCGTCCAGGCACTTCTGGTAGCGCAGCTGTTAAAGAAAGAATCAATATTGTTAATCATCTGTTGATCAATATTAATACAAATATACGGGACGGCAGAATAAAACACAACTTGAGTTAGCCTCCAAGTAAGTTCAAGTCTTGTGTTACGAGATGGGTACTTACTTACTCGCGGGCGGCCTCTAGTTATTAAATTTAATATAATACTATATTAAATTTAATAACTAGAGGCCGCCCGCGACTTCGTCCACCCGGAAACCCTTTCATAACGTAACAATCAATTATATTCGTCATAAAAAGTAGTCTATGTGTTATATATATTGGGTCTCCAGCTACCTAGTTAAGTTACATACCAAATTTCATCGTAATCGGTTCAGTAGTATTTGCGTGAAAGAGTAATAAAACATCCATACGTAAATCGCGTTTTGCTTTCAATCTGGTAAAAGCATATTCAAAGAGGCATTATTTTATACATTTATGTACCTTGCAATAAAGTCTTGAAAAGCTCTTCCGAAGAAGACTGACTTTAAATATGTACCTACATGACATTCAGAAATCTCATAAGAAGTCAGTATAACACAGGAAAATCATTTCAATGGTAAAAACTAGTAAGTAAATCAGTTACTTTGCAAGCAGCCTCAATAGTCTTGCAGAGCGCGCCCGAGGACGGCTCGGCGTGGAAGGCGTGCGCCACGAACAGGTCCTGCGCCGTGTGCACGATGAACGCGCAGCGCCGCACGTCGCGCCCGATACCCAGGAACGACAGGTAGCGCACGCGACATTCCACTATTGGGCTCGTCTCCTGAAATCAAGTTTATAGTCATCAGTCGGGACTTCAATGGAACAGAAGAATCAATGGTACCGTGACGAACTCTAAGAGTTTAGTTAACAATGATAAGCTTCTTCCTCCTAGCGTCTCGTTTCCTGAAATCAAGGTTGGTTTGTAGACATCAGTCGGTACTTCGATGGAACAGAAGAATCAATGGTACCGTGACGAACTCTAAGAGTTTAGTTAATAATGACAATCTTTTTCCTCCTCGCGTTAGTCCGGTGACAATCTCTCTGAAGAAGAACCCAGGATTCGCAAACAATATTCTGGTTTACCGCTTTGCTTATTAGAGCCAGCTAGTTCAATCTTGCCCAAACACTTCCATAATAAAACTATTTTTTGAGCTTCAGTCGTCTTTTTTTTTGTCATGAAAAATATTTTTCTCTGTTGACCTTACTACTGAACCGTTCCATGGGCAAAAAGCTTTTAAAACTTACCCCTTCCTCAGTAATAGTGATCATTGACGGCGCAACTGCCACAGCTACGGGCCTCCACGCACACGGGGCTCTAGCCGCGGCCAGTCTGTCCAGGGCATCATTCAGCACGTCCATACCCGTGGCCCGGGCCACTTCAGCACTGCCCAGGTACCTCGCGCGAACAGTCTTCCTTGGTTCCTCCATCGGCGTGGGGAACGATGCCCCTGATGGGATAAAAGTTGGATATAGATATCATATGAGGGTATTTTCAAATTGTGCCGAAGAAGTAGCATCAAGTATTCATTTTTAAATAATGATTTATACAAAATGAAATACCTATCAGGTATCTATTTGGATTATACAATCAAGAAATCGGACTAGTTTTATTTTATTTTTGTTCTTAATCGATGTTTATATTTGTTCGTTACGTCGATGATTTGCTTTTCTTCTTTAAAGTACTATTTCGAAATATGCCACTTCTTAGGTACGTGCGATAAGTAAACATGAGTTATGAAATATCTAATTCAATTCTAAGCTATGAAATAATATTTTATTAAAAAATTTTCGTGAATGATTAAACTACCTACTGAAAATGACTGAAAATCAAATCAAGTTTCTAGTTATAGAACAGCTATTTACTCATGTAACTTTAAAATAAAATTATATGAAAAGTCTAAAATGGCATTAAACTAATGGCAGAATAAACTCAAACTAACATCATGCCATCACTCAAAAATTGTAAACACGTCTCTTACTTGCGTCACGATTCTAAATAAGAAAAGACATTACCTTGCAACGGAAACGTACCGGACAGCGGCCGTGGTCGGCGCGCGGCCGGCAGGTCCGTGGGGCGCGGCGGCGGCTGCAGTGACCGCTCTATCATGATCCTCTTGCAGATGTCCCGCAATGCGTTAGCGATGGTGCGGGCCGGGGCTTCGCAGCGGAACACGTGGCACATGTGCTTGCGGGTCGCTCGGTCGCGGGCCACGTAGGCGAAGTCCCTGGATACGATAGATGAGGTCAGTTTAAGTGTGTAAAGTCGATAAAAGTAAAGTGAATAATTGATTTGTAGATCGTTATAGGGGAAGGTCTTATCGAGGATCATGATTATGAGGCGCACTTCGGGCTCCTAACTAGAGAAGCGAGTATGTAACCGGGATGAAACCAGGAGGAAGAATAGGAGAAGTTGAAATGTGAAATTGTGAAGAATAATGAAGATGAATGCGAATTTTGTAATGTACATTTTAGTGTCATCTACATAAGTACTTAGACTGTTTTGTGAAAACTCGCAAGCGACAATTGTTTTAAAAATTTGTGAAAAAATTATCTTTTCTCAAAGCATATAAAACAATACAGATACTATACCGATAAACTACTTTAATCATACCTTTCACTGTTCCCATTCCAAGAGCAGATAGAAGAAAATACATATTTTTTTATTAATTGATGAAATACTGATTGGTTTGAAGTTTTATGGGACCTATTCCCAAAATTCGTCAGTAATAAAAATTAAACGACTAAGCACAAAGTTCAAGCGCAGAAACAAGAGGCAGTAAGTATAGCATAATGCAAGTTTTCGTTTTTTCTTTAGTTGATTTGTTAAGGCACAAGAATAATCCAAGTCATTTGTCAAAATTTGTTTTCTATACATTTATATTTGCTCCTGTATCAAGAAGGAAGTTCAGTCTTACCGTCCATTGTCTCTGCCGACTCCCCACACGCGTATAGTGTGTATGGGTTGAGTGTGAAGTGTTGTGAGGCTCTCCGGGTCGATCAACTTCAAAGCTCCGTCGTCCAAGTCCATAAACAGGTCCTTGCCCTGGAATTTACTTACAGCATCAATTTAAGATACATTTTGAAATTGCAACTATACAAAAAGTTCTCAAGTTAAATCAAAAGATCCAGTCTATAACAGTGCCATAAAGATAAAAATTAATCAGATTATAGAGGCTATATAATCTTTCACACTGACTGCAGAGGCAAAATATAAACCATTGAATAATTAAGACTGCCAATACAACCTACGGTCTTGTAATTAATGGACAAACCAAATCAAAAAAAACAACAACATAAATTGTCCAAACATTGAGAAACAGACCACGTACACGAGGAATAAGACTAGAATTTTTAAACTTACATCACCCCAACGGCCGACTTGGTCCAGCAAGTCATTACGGCCCAGACTCAGGTCCACGATGCACTTGTTGACGGCGCGACTGGACCGCTCCGGAGTCAGGTCAGCTTCAGAGATCTCGACCCAGCCGAGCGAGCGGACGAAGAAGCGCACCGCTCGCACCGAGTCCGGTTCTGGACGGGCTGGGAAACTGCGGCGTCTGAAACGAGTTGAATTACATTATTTATTCCATTAACATGGAAAACAGTAAACCCGGCACGAAGGACCAAATATGACAATGTTTTTCGCACTTCAGCTGAACTTGGTCTTTCTATTCAAGACTGTTGGCTTTGTCTTCACCGCAAGAAATATAAACGTGATTATATGTATGTTACAGCTTTTCAGGATGGTGTAAAACACATCGACAAATGTCCATTTCTGGATTAAGGCTCATACATTATTAAACCACCCTAGAAATTAGTGAGTAGACTCAATGTGTCCATCTTATTGTCAGAGGGAAACACGCCTTTGAGATTCACGATAAGACGTCGACGGATGTGTCAAATTAGCATGTGCCGATAGTCGTTACCAAGTTTAATATTTTTCGGTACTCACCTAAGTGGACTATTAAACTAAGAGATGTCCATGAAAATAACGAGATTAAAACCGACTATAGATAAAAAGACTCACGCTTTACCCACTGGACCATGGAGGCAGTTAAATACTTTGTTACAAGATATAAAACAACTTCCTCGAACATAACACCTTACGGAAAGGGAAACTACGCCGTTTAAATATTAATTTATGTGCGTTCAAACATGTATTAGTACAAGTCACTGCAGGATTATAAACTTAGTTTGGATGCTAACCGATGCGTTACGGTCAGGGAAAGCATTCTGAGGAAATCTGCGTACATACATACAAATATATGGTCACGTCTATATCCCTTGTGGGGTAGACAGGGCCAACAGTCTTGAAGACTAAGCGGCCTCGATCAGCTATTTGGCTTAATGATAAAATTGAGATTCAAATAGTGACAGGTTGCTACCCATCGCCTAAAAAAAGAATCCCAAGTTTGTAAGCCTATCCCTAAGTGCTTAGTCACTTATCTGCGTGATGTAGGAAATTGGTTGTGTAATGTAAACATGATCGAATATAGAACCCTTCAAAGATTGCGGTGGTTAGAGGAGTCGCTTCGTGTAAAAACTTGACTCAAATCTAGAATAAAGTTTTGACTAACCCTAGATGCTTCTCTAAAAACTCTATGCTTCTTTAAAGGGCCAAACGATGATTTATAACCTCATCTGCATTTCACCTCTCTGACCTAAATATTAAGTGAGAAAAATGGGCAACATTCATTTAAGTACACTTCTTCCTCCTGGCTTTAGTCCCGGTTGCATCCTCACCACTCTGGAGGTATGCCTTTGACCATGGATCTTGGATTTGGTGTGCCTTTCTGCGCATCACGCTCTTAGACCGGGCACCATACCGATTCAACTACCGACGGTCTAATTAATATTTCAATGCACAATTAACACAGAAAACAATCGAATGTATCTATGGGACAACTCAATACGGGACTAAATGCTATTTCCACCAAAAAGTTGTCGTGAGTAAAAATTTGAAATAAGACCACTTACTTATACGACATTTCCTCTTTCCGTTTCCTCTCCTCCTGGTCTACATTGTCCAAGGCACCACTCGTGGTGCTCCTCGTCACGGACGTGGTCATCACCCCCTCGTACTTCACGTCAGACATGGAACAGTCCCGCACCATGGAGATGCGGGTCTCCTTGGCTTCCACTGGCGGCATTTTGGGAATCTCACGCTGGATGGTGCCACTTTTTATGTGCCAGTAGTACGGGCCGTCGTTGTCTGGAAAAAGTAGAATAAATACATATTACCACGTCTGTATCCTTAGCGGGGTAGACAGAGCCAACAGGCCTTAAAAGACCACGTTCAGCAATATGGCTATATAATGGAATCGTTATTCAAAAAGTGACAGGCCGCTAGACCATCGCCTACAAGAATCCCAAGGTTAAAATAATGCCGGAAACCACACGGCATAGCAGTAATACAAGCAAGTGAATTTCATCATAAAAATACACAAATGAGGGTAGTTAAGTAAAATTTTGGCATTATCTTTGCTCCCATGTTAACACCAAACCACAAAATAAAACAAACAAACAATGTTACAAAATCTATATGTCCTATTATCTAAAAAAAATCCATACCAAAGAAAAGGCAGAGTGCTAAAGTCAAGATTAGGTACTGCCTACAAGACTGGCATCTGATTCATATTTTACTCTAGAAGACTTTATCGTTGCGTCTTATTTGTTTCATTCTTTCTCTCAAAATAAACCTCAGCTTGTAACAAAAAATATACTGATCTGACATAACTGCAAATGACATTACCAGCTCCTGCAGCATAGCACGCGCGTCGCCGTTTATATCGCGCGAAAAACTATCACTGTCCAGTGTCACGTCTAATAAAAAGCGAAACAGCGAGAGCGACAACAATACAGGCTGACAGTTAAAACAACTGCATCCTTTTAAACATAGACTATACCCATGCTTCTGAGCCGTTTGAGCCTATTTTTATTTAAATTAAACGTCATCATTTTCACGTTTAAAAACCCTCAAAAACTACGTCACACGCTTTAATACAGACCAATACTACAAAAAGCAATTAAAAATAAATTATTATTCTAGTATCAAGATTAAGTAAAGTACAGAGTTGTCGAGATCGCTCAGCTGAATTTTTTATACTTTATTTTTTTCGTACTTACTGAAATATGAACCGATAGTTTTCTTTTAACGTTTTAAAATATCCTTTAGATGAGTACACTTAACAGTTAAATTTATGCAGTTGAATTAAAAGTCACCCTGTATAGTCGTTACCCACATCATCTACTACCTGAATGGTTCCAGTCTACTCACCCTCATGCTTCTCCCATCCGGGAGGCAGCTGCGGTTCCTTCTTCGGCCTGAGTTTTACAGGTATCGCGTACAAGTCATCGTTGGGTCCTTCAGCCGAGTGTGGCACGGGGCCGGAGTGATTTTTCTCTGTGTCCTCTTGATCTGCCCTCTCTTTCTCGGGCGGGGGAGACTCTTCGCCCCCATTTTGGGTCGGTGTGATGAGACCACTTTTTTCACTGTAAGATTTTTAAGAGTTAATTTTTAATTCTTGTTTTAATGCTACTTATGTACTCGTTGGCGTAATTATTTTCTTCACTGTTAACAACGTATATATCTTTTTTAACGTTGTACCTTCATTCTACGTGCTGTCAAAAACCTCCTCCACCTGATAATTTCCCTATTTTTTGTGCACTTGCCACATGTTACAACTCTGATAATCATGAATGAGAAAAATAATCAATGCTCACATACATACATATAATCACGTCTATATCCCTTACAGGGTAGACAGAGCCAACAGTTTTGAAAAGACTGATTCTTGGAAAAAATAATTAATTATTAAACTAAGTTACCTACCTACGATAGCGGAAATACTTAACTGTTTTTTTTTTTTAAATACCTATGAAAAATTAATTTTGATTATCTGTTTTTGATACGAATACTTAATGCATCTGAAAATGGTACTTACTTTGTTTTTGAAACAGGCGATGACGGCTCATCTTCGACTCTGGAACAAACGGATACAAAATTATGTAAAATTTTAACAAAGCTCTATCGACCTCGTAAGGGATAAGAACGTGAGTGCACATCACATGTAAATGATATCTTGCCTTACCATGATATGATAATTTTTCGCCTATCCCCTTGTCCCTTTGAGAGATTACTGGGACAAATCGTCGAATTTGTCCCAGCAGTGGTAGTACGCTTGTCTGTGACACCGGTGGTCCCGGGTTCGAATCCCGTCCAGGGCACGATGAGAAAATAACTTTTTCTGATTGGCCTGGGTCTTGGATGTTTATCTTCATAAGTATTTATTATAAAATAGTATAGTATCGTTGAGTTAGTATCTCGTAACACAAGTCTCGAACTAACTTCGAGGCTAACTCAATCTGTGTAATTTGTCCCGTATATATTTATTACGAGTATTTATTTAGTAAAAACTTAAGCTACAGCAATTCCCAAGGTGGGTTTTGAACCTGTGTCTTTCTGCGCACACACATTTTAACCGGCCAATTTACCGATTCGACCACCGACGCTATAATCAAATAAAATCTTACGTTTACATAAAAAAATATGAGAGAAAGTATTCGTTGCTTTAAGAATAACTAACTCACTAGTGCAAGAAATTAAACATACAACAAAGAAAGTGATATGATAACCATTTTCTTCGCTCCATATATCATCGAGATCAAGGTAAAATATCATTTTACTCGATTATCAACTTTGTCGTTAAATAAAATTGTACCCTTTTAGCAATGACTGTGAAAGTCTGATTAATTTAGTTAAAACTAGAATATAGAGATTTAGACTTAGTTTAACGAAATGTCTTATTCTTAGTTACTTCAACAGTCTTTGTTGTCAATGTTATAGTTAAGAGTTCAGTAAATTTTATATAAGCTGTAAAATTATAATAGTTTAACTTTTACTGATAAGAAGGATGTTATGAATATGTTTATGTCGCGTCACTATTGTTGTGTAACATCACTAGTAGAACAAAGATGGCGTCCCAACCGGGTTGAGGGCTAGCCATTACTCGCGGCAAACTTGTATTTCTCATGTTCATTTAATAAACTCAAATTACCTAATTCAAGTCTAATCATTTATATGAATCCAAGACCGACACAGATATTGGAATAACGAAGTTTCATTTCAGAAAGATTTCAAGCGAAGGAAGTCTTCATCAGGGGCAAGTTTAAAAAGAAACGTGTAACCATTTACGCATCTTCTATACACTCCACACTAAAAAATCATTTTCACACAATTTCTCATAGTCAAAGAACTCATATTCCAAAAACGTGCGTTCGTTAAAAACTTCATGGCCGTCTCTCACCTAGCAGATAGCCCATAAAACAGATGGCAGGCTAATTTAGCACCAAACTCGAGTTTGGGACGGCGTGCCAACGACCAAAGTTTGGGAGCCTCTGGCCGTCTTCACTGTCCGAGGGAACTTGATAGATATAACCATCAATTTATACATAAGTTAACTTTAACCCGTGTGGAAATAACCCTATGTCGTTTTGCCCACTCCTCGACATGTGTATTCAAAATTTGATTAATATTGGTTACAAGAGGCCGCTCGCGACTTCGTCCGCGTGGAATCATTCCCGCGGGGACTCCGGGATAAGAAGTAGCCTATATGTTAGTCTGGGTCTTCAGCTACCTACATACCTAATTTCATCGTAATCGGTTCAGTAGATTTTGCGTGAAAGAGTAACAAACATCCATACTGACATCCTGACATACTCACAAACTTTCGCATTTATAATATTAGTGTAGACTAGAGGCCACCCGCGACTTCGTCCGCATGGAAACCCTATCAATCCCGCGGGAACTCTGGGATAAAAAGTAGCCTATGTGTTATTCTGGGTCTTCAGCTACCTACATACCAAATTTCATGGTAATCGGTTCAGTAGTTTTTGCGTGAAAGAGTAACAAACATCCATACATCCATACAAACTTTCGCCTTTATAATAGTAGTAGGATTATAATATTAGTTGGAATTATATATTGTCTTTAACCCGAAAATCCTAACTTACAATGATAAGGTATGAAGGCTTTATCTCCTACGGGGTAAAACAGAGCCAATTCTCCACGTTGATGGCTATGGTAAAGGAATTGAAATTTAGATATGGTATGGTAAAGGAATTGAAATTTAGATAGTGACAGATTGCTAGCCCATCGCCTAAAAGAGTACCTAACGGCTAACCCATTTTTACCCAACGCTACATGACCAATTAAAGACATTTTGTAGGGAATCTAAAATGGTACGTGATCATCTGTCTACCCCATAAGGGATGAATGTTATCATTTATACCATAACAAGAAGAAACTGTTGTAAATTTCCTGACAAACGGAAAAGCGTTTTCCACAAACGATACATTTTGTGCAAATAACCTTTGTGTCTAGATTCTAGAATTCTCAAATGTTTCCGAGAAAACAAGATATTTCTTGAAACAAACAACTACAGGGTGAGTTTTGAATTGAATCCAAATTTTCATAATAAATTTTGTTGGTTATTTTATTGGAACGGTGCTAGTAACAACTTAACCTAAAAATATTGGACTACTTAAAACATAGACTTTATTCCAGTTACATTTTCACCTCTTTAAAGAGTCTTTTGTGGTTCCCGGCACCAGTACAAAAAATAATAGGACCACTTCATCTCTTTCCCATGGTTGTCGTAAAAGGCGACTAAGGGATAGGCCTACAAACTTGGGATTCTTTTTTTAAGCGATAGGCTAGCAACCTGTCGCTATTAGAATCTCAATTCTATCATTAAGCCAAATAGCTGAGCGTGGCCTATCAGTCTTTCAAGACTGTTGGCTCTGCCTACCCCATAAGGGAAATAGACATGGCCATATGTATGTAGGTATGGTGAAGAGTCCAGGGTGAGTTTGTGACCACGATTGTAGATTGGGTAGGTCAGGTTCCCTGTAGAGGTCAGGTGACCTGACCTCTACATAAACCTATATGGGATCATTGTTACACATCCAGTTACCTGATGCAGGTTTCCTCACGATGTTTTTTTTCATCGAACGAGCATCAGGTAACAATCTAAATTAATCTATACTTACTAATATTATAAAGCTGAAGAGTTTGTTTGAACGCGGTAATCTTAGGAACTACTGATTCGAAATTCTTTTTGCGTTGAATAGACCATTTATTGATGAATGCTTTAGGCTATATACCATCACGTTGCAACTATAAGGAGCAAAGAAATAATGGAAATTTTGAAAAAAAAAACGGGTGAAAATTATGTATCCTTGAGGGCTTCAATGTCCAAAATAAATATTCCACGCGGACGAAGTCGCAGGCACAGCTAGTCACTATATAATTACTTAGCAGGATCTTCAATGTTATAAAAAAAGATCTAATTTCAAAGCAATTTTAAATTCAAAACAATAAGACAGCCAATACAATGCACTTTATATGCAATTTCATCGAGGCGTCGAATGCAGTCAGACGCTCCGCGGACGTGACTGCAATCGGGAAGCGCATATTTCTGGATTAAACCAGTTATTTCCAGTCTGGCTACCTTTGTAATGAGTTTTGGTGGTTACATACATACATACATATAATCCGGGAAAGAGGCGTGATTTTATGTATGTATGTATGTATACATATAATCACGTCTATATCCTTTGCGGGGTAGACAGAGCCAACAGTCTTGTAAAGACTGAATAGCCACGTTCAGCTATTTGGCTTAATGATAGAATTGAGATACAGATAGTGACAGGTTGCTAGCCCATCGCCTAAAAGAAGAATCCCAAGTTTGTAAGCATATCCCTTAGTCGCCTTTTACGACATCCATGGGAAATACATGGAGTGGTCCTATTCTTTTTGAACCACACGGCACCCCTACAAGTTCACTTTTTTTTTTCACAGATTTAAGTGCGCGTGATCCGCTTGACTACATCCACATTCATCTTCTCTTCAACTCATCCGTTTCGGGTAGGATGGATTAGAAATTTAAACCCGTGAACAACAACTTCGACAATCTAGAAGTTTCTCGAGTCCAAGATTGTATTTTTCACAGATTTTCACCATTCACCGTTTCTTGAATAAGCAATAGGTAACAGTTGTCGGAGATACGTGGACGTTTTAAAGCGTATTGTGCATAATACATGTTTAGTATTCTCGGCTGCTTATTCAGATACATATGTTACTACATATAATCACGTCTATAGCCCTTGCGGCGTAGACAGTCTTGAAAAGACTGATGGCCACGTTCAGCTGTTTGACTTCATGATAGAATTGAGATTCAAATAGTGACAGGTTGCTAGCCCATCGCCCGAGAAAAGAATCCCAAGTTTATAAGCCTATAACTTAATCGCCTTTTACGATATCCATGCGAAAGAGATGGAGTGGTCCTATTCTTTTTTGTATTAGTTCCGGGAACCACACGGCAATTTCATTCTATAAAAATTCATACACGACTAAACAATTTTTTAAGTGTTGTCTGTCAGTCTAAAAAACAACTACTACAATTTCTGAACTGAAGAAATTTAAATAATTAAAAGTTGCGAAGTCACAACCTGCACTTACCATGTCGTCCACATATACACTTTCACTGAGTGATGCATCCGTGATGGCCTAACTAATCTGTATTCAGTTACCGATACAGTTTTGCAACATTGTATATTTTGCGTCTTGCATTACTTTCCTATCCATCCCTAGGAAGATGGCAAGAATTCGGTCAAAACTTTGTCAAAAACATACATAGGTACATACATGTAATCACGTCTATACCCCTTGCGGGGCAGACAGAGCCAACAGTCTCGAAAAGACTGATAGGCCACGTTCAGCTGTTAGGCTTAATGATAGAATTGAAATTCAAATAGTGATATGTTGCCAGCCCATCGCCGAAAAGAGGAATCTGAAGTTTATATACCTACCCTTAGTCGCCTTTAACGACATCCATGGGAACGAGAAAGATCATGCATAAAAAAATAACATCTCAGCTTTGAACCGAACTAAAACTTCGCAATAAACACAGCTATTACAGTCGTTAATATCCAAACTTTGCAAAAGCGAAACTTTTTAACAGTATTTTATGATAGCTCGTTAAATAGGTATGTTATTTTTTGTTCGTGTTGCTATAAACGGTCCAACTTCGCGACAGATAAATCTATTTCTGATAAAATGTTTGTTTTCGAACTGAACTAGTGTTTTTCAATTGAAATTGTTATTTTTTTTTTTTTGCTCTGAAGCACTTATTTCAAATAAATTTCAGTATTATACCTACATATTCGAGCTCTAAGCTAATATGAGCCCCAATATGATTTCAAAGTTCAACATTTCACAACCATATTTAGATATTTTTATTTCCATTTTTAGAAAGCTCTGGTACCAAATGAGAAGTTAAGGTCATGCTTTGTTCTCAAATGAAAGCTTGTGAGAACTTCTGAAAAGCTACTCCACATGAGAGGGGTATATTTTTAAATGTGGATGAAGCGAAGGAAATATGCAGGGATCGTGGCGAGTGGAAAGACGTAATCTCTGCCTACCCCTCCAGGAAATAGGCGTGATTTTATGTATGTCTTATTGATTCCGTGTGGTTTCCCGTACTTAAGAATATAACCACTCCATATTATTCCCATGGATTTCGTAAAAGGCGACTAAGGGATATGCTTATAAACTCGGGATTTCCCTTGTAGGCGATGGGCTAGCAACCTGTTACTATTCGAATCTCAATTTCAGTATAAAGCCAAACAGCTGAACGTGGCCTTCCAGTCTTTTCGAGACTGTTGGCTCTGTCTTCTCCGCAAGAGATATGGACGTGACTTAAGGTATGTATGTTCTTATTTTAAAATTTTATCTCCTTGTTACTCCTATAATGTCCCTTCATGGACATTTACAATAGGCGCGTGCTTTTTTTCATTGCTACCTGCATGTAAGTTTGCACAAGATGCGTTCATTCCTAAGTCTCCTTTTACGACATCTACAGTAATCAAGATCGTATTCTATCACACGGTAAATCGTTACCAATGTCATATATTTTTTATGTTTTTTCATTAATAACGGCACGAATTGTTCCACCAAAAAAAATATTTCCCCTTCCCGGTTGCATCCGTTGCATTGGATCGATGGCACGGCTGCGCACTGCACTCCCGGGTCAACGTCCTGTGACGTAACGGGATGTGTTTGAGGTAAAGCGGATTTGATTTGTTGTGACCCCGATTTGAACCCTCATCGCTGAGAGGGTATTAAAAGTCCTGAATTTGGGGGAATTCGGTCTTATATATATATGACTTTAGTGTGTTCCGTAGAGATTGTGGTGACATCTCATACGTCACACGACATGGGCCAATCACAGCGAAGAATGGGACGCGCTCAGCCAATAGCAACAGTCTAAATCGCGCAAGCACAGATTTTTTTGGATAAGTGACTTTTAACGAAACAGAAATATGAATTTATCTTTCACTATTCTTTCACTTTCTTCAGTCTTTAAGACGATGGGCCAATCACCATTTAAATCTAATTCAAACATTTAATTCAGTCTCTGCGAAACTGTTGGCTCTGTCTTCTCCGTGAGGGAAAAATACGTGATTGTATGTATGTATGGGATTATTCCCAGTTACTCCCTCACCTCTGAGGAGAAGAACCCGGGGTGCTTAGACCAATATCCTGGATTGGGCATTTAAGTAAGGTTTTTAACGAATAACCTCCCATCTGACTTCCACAACTTTGCAGGGGAAACTAACCCATATCAAACTACGGTTACCATAGCAGTTGCTTGAATGTGCAGGTTTCCTTACCATATATTCCCTCACCGTTAGATTATCATTAACATTTAAAAACTACATACAGTCACGTTTATATCCCTTGCGGGTTGGACAGAACCAACAGTCTTAACAAGACTTTCAGTCTTTTGACTGTAAGGCTTAATGATGGAAGTGAGATTCAAATAGTGACAGGTTGCTTACCCATCACTTTCAAGAAGAATCCCAAGTTTAATTTATTTATTTTAATTCTTCCTACCTCCCTGGAGCGGAGCCCTGAGGTTCGCCTTTGACATAAAAGTTCTGCAATCAAAAACCTACCTTCTGTTATCGAGATAAGCGTCGTAATCGTCTGGCAGATTCTTGTCCTCGTGCATGTCGTAGAGGTCGCTGTATATCGCGGATTCGAGTCTGGATGGGTCCAAATGGTAGTTGGGGTTCTCGTACGAGAGCAGACCATTCTCTGTGGGCAAAAAAAAAATACATATTAATACAAACATATCTTTACTAATATTATAAAGCTGAAGAGTTTGTTTGTTTGAACGCGCTAATCTCAGAAACTACTGGTTTGAATTGAAAAATTATTTTTGTGTTGAATAGACCATTTATCGAGGAAGGCTTTGGGCTATTATAACGTCAAGCTGCATCTGCTATTAGGAGCGAAGAAATAATGGAAAGTGAAAAAAACGGGGTAGATTATTCATCCTTGAGGGTTTCAATGATGTCCAAAATAACTACTCCACGCGGACGAAGCAGCGGGCACAGCTAGTACATACATATAATCACAATGTTGAAAAGTTCAGCTGTTTGTCTTGGTTGCTAGCTCATTGCCTAAAAGAAGAATCCCGTTGATAACCTTTTACCACTAAGTCGCCTTTTACGACATCCATGGGGAAGAGATGGAGTGGTCCTATTCTTTTTTCCATTAGTGCCGAGAACCTGATCTGATCAGTCTTTTCGAGACTGTTGGCACTGTCTACCCCGCAAGGGATATAGACGTGATTATATGTATGTCAATATAATTATTATTAGGACAGTAGTATACACCGCAAAAATCAATCAAGCCATCACAAGAGGCGCCAGTACTCGTGGGGCTTCGGTAACATAATCCGAAGCCCGACAATGATCGTAATCCTAATAAATTTTAAACTAGA
The DNA here is from genome assembly GCF_032362555.1 of Amyelois transitella. Lineage (NCBI taxonomy): Eukaryota > Metazoa > Arthropoda > Insecta > Lepidoptera > Pyralidae > Amyelois > Amyelois transitella. Next base: position 8,323,980 of record NC_083524.1, read on the forward strand.
TGATTCACGCAGTTTCTCCCGCCTAAAACTAGTGACCCGACAAACAGAGTACCATGTCATTTGACGACCTCTGTGGCGCAGCGGTAGTAAGCTTGAAATCGGAGGTCCCGGGTTCGAATCCCGGCCAGGGCATGATGAGAAAATAACTTTTTGTGATTGGCCTGGATCTTGGATGTTTATCTATATAAGTATTTATTATAAAATATAGTATCGTTGAGTTAGTATCTCGTAACACAAGTCTCGAACTTACTTCGAGGCTAACTCAATCAGTGTAATTTGTCCCGTATATATTTATTACTAGCTGTGCCCGCGACTTCGTCCGCGTGGAATAGTAATTTTGGCATCATATTTAGTTTTGCAAACATCCTCCTCGGCTTTATCAATTATAGCTGCTAATTATTATGCGACTTGGCGACGACTTGGCCCACATCATTACCCGCGACCGAACGGAGACCGTATATATGCGTTTAGGGTGAGAGGTTGTGCGTTTGTGTGTTTGTTTGTGCAAACCAATGTTAGCATATATCTCCAAAACTACTGGTCCGATTTTAATAAATAAAAGGTCAGGCGGTCACGCGTATTAGAAAGAACGCTGGTTCGCCGTATTAAATGTTTCGCTGCAAATTGCTTATAACGACTATATCTCAAAACCTATTCGTCTGATTTATATACTGTAAATGGCAATTTTAGTCTACATGAAAAGCCGAAAGTAATAAACATATTTATTTGGATAAGGATTAATACTGAATTAAAGAAAATTGGTTTCAAAATAACTCATGTTTATAATGAAAAAATAATCTTAAAAAATGAACATAAAAGTGGTTATTGTAAGTAAACCTTAAGAGATAGATATATGCTCTCGCGGATTTTTTTGTGGCAAAAAATGAGTACTTCACATCTTTAGTACATTATTTTACTATATCTTTGTTGGTTTGCGCAGCGTTCGCGTGGAAAGCTCGCAGATGGCCGACTCATTCAACTTTCACCTGCATTGTTGACGTTTCCCGTAGGAAATCCGGGATAAAATGTAGCCTATAGCCTTCCTCGATAAATAGACTATCTGACAGTGAAAGAATTATTCAAATCGGTTCAGTAGTTTCTGAGATTAGCGCGTTTAAACAAACAAACAAACAAACAAACAAATAAACAAACAAAACAAACTCTTCAGCTTTATAATATTAGTATAGATTTATTTTTTATATTTATGTGTGCCAGAGAAAGATACAACAGACGTGTTGTACTTATGTGTTCATTTATTTTTTAATTTATTTGTAGCTTTATTTAGCTAGTGCATTTTGTCTTAATACTCCGAAGCAAATTCTCTCTCAAGAAATGTTCTGGTGGTTGCCTGGAAGAGATTGCATAATGCGATAGGACCGCCTTTTATACATTACTTTAACATAAGCTTAGAATAAATTTATTGTTATAATTTTATGTGCGATAAAGGGTAGGTATTTCTATCTATCTATCTTTATATCGAACGAAGTTTTAATCAATTGATTTGAATATCTATAGGTAATAACTATTGAAATACTATCTTATATTATATATTAAAAAAAAAACAATTCTAAATCACAGACTAAAAAGATTATTATTTCAATTATGACCGCTATGAAGGGTTCCCATCTCGCAGGCAGCATTCCAGCGCTGCATTGCAATAGCAATACGCTGCGCAGGTCACTTGATGCCTCCCTCAGACGTTTGCTGAGTGCTTTGTGAAGCTCTCATCTATTTAACCATCATCTCTTGCTAGTGGTCGATGGGGCGAAGCACCAGCATACTCTTGGGGAGGGTGTCCATTTTTAGAGGGGCGTTTCGTTCTGTTCTTTAAAGGGATTTTGTGACCGTTTTGAGGAGTGTTTCGTTCTATCCTTGTAAGGGACGCTAGGGGGTTAAGTGCTTGGGGTGTTTATAGTTTTTGACATATACTAAGATATAATACAATATGAAATGTAAAATGACGCCATTAAATGCCTAGGAAGGCCTATTTTCTGAACAAAATGTTGATTTTGAGTTATGTAATAGAAGGTGGTGAAGAACTTCGTGCTAACAGCATTCTCATTTCTCAAGGGTTAAGTAATTTATTTGACGTTAACCAATGTTGTGAAACCAAACGTTTTGACAATTATTAAGCGATATGAAGTAAGTATCCTATAATAATGAATAATTTTTTTAAATTTGATTTTGGTTAATATGAAGATCTAGTATACATATAAATTTAAGACCTTGTTGTTCTCATAATAAGTAAATAAAAAAAAATTGATAATTTGAAAAAAATTAATAAATTGAATTTAGAAAATGGCAAGCTGATAAGAAATTTTATATATGTATGTATGTATGTCTGACTGGCAAAAACTAGCCATTACTTCGCCAATAACAACACGATCCCTACCACGTACACTAATACAAAGTAATGACGAGCCCACAGCGCCCTTTGAGCCCTACACGAACGGTTATGTAGCACATAACAATACAGTCAGTATGGTGATGTTAAACACGCGGCAATTATAAGGCACAAGTGAGAAGAGAGAGGAGAGATAGCTATTCTTCTAATGTTAAAAGAAATTTATTCCTTAAAAATAAATCTATACTAATATTATAAAGCTGATGAGTTTGTTTGTTTGTTTGAACGCGCTAATCTCAGGAACTACTGGTTCGAATTGAAAAATTATTTTTGTGTTGAATAGACCATTTATTGATGAAGGTTATAGGCTATACAACATCATGCTGCAACTATTAAGAGCGAAGAAAAAATGGAAAATGTAAAAAAACCGGGGAAAATTATTCATCATTGAGAGCTTCAATGTTGCCCAAAATAACTATTCCACGCGGACGCACATCGCCTAAAAGTAGAATCCCATGTTTATTAGCCTAATTTTAAACTATTCATTTATAAGATTTACGTACATAAAGATATACATACATTACATATGGTCACGTCTATATCCCTTGCAGAGTAGACAGAGCCAACAGTCTTGAAAAGACTGAATGGCCACGTTCAGCTATTTGGCTTAATAATAGAATTGAGATTCAACTAGTGACTGGTTGTTAGCCCATCGCCTAAAAAAGAATCCCAACTTTGTAAGCCTATCCCTTAGTCGCCTTTTACGACATCCGTGGGAAAGAGATGGAAGATATAAAGAGATACATAAAGAAAATAGGAAGACTATAGTCTGGTGCTATTCCGTAAAGTTAAAATCTTCTGTAGCTGAGGTGTCGACTTTCAAAACATCAGGTATTCCCGTTTAGAATGATCAGGATTGCAACGACTGAGGCGTGTGGTCAGGTGCCAAGTCGACGATAAAGTGCATAAAGATTTCAGAATTATGCACCCATTGGAATGCGGTTTTGGATAGGTCGATGCTATCTCTTAAGTATTTCTAATTTATTTAACAAACCGTTTCAAGACTAATTCTACAACTGTGCCGTGTGGTTCTCGACACCAATACAAAAAAGAATAAGACCACTTCATCTCTTTCCCATGGATGTCGTAAAAGACGACTAAGGGATAGGCTTACAAACTTGGCATTCTTCTTTTGGCGATGGGCTAGCAACCTGTCACTATTTGAATCTCAATTCTATCATTAAGCCAAATAGCTGAACGTGGTCATTCAGTCTTTTCAAGACTGTTGGCTCTGTCTACCCCGCAAGGGATATAGACGTGACTGTATGTATGTATGTTAAAAATAAATCTTTCATTCATTAATTCATTCATTTCACCTTTATTTCAAGCAACGTTTTTTTTAATTTGATGTCCTAATTAAACATTGGATGACATAGTGATAGTTGATTTACGAATTTTTTCTTGCATGGCACGGAATATAAGCGGTAAAATAATGATCTTAACATACCTACATACATTTAATCACGTCTCTAACTCTTGTCTCTAACACATTCACGGTATCGCTTCATGGAATTGAGATTCAAATAGATTTTACAGCTAGCAGAAAAATTTAAAATCTTTGACGACTCTTCGTTAAAGATTTAACATATTCTTTTTTAATTTGTTAAATGAAAACTTTTGCCATAATAAGCTAAGAAATCATTTAAAGACAAATTTTTATACCACATGTTATCCTACTACTATTATAAAGGCGAAAGTTTGTATGGATGTTTGTTACTCTTTCACGCAAAAACTACTGAACCGATTACCATGAAATTTGGTATGTAGGTAGCTGAAGACCCAGAATAACACATAGGCTACTTTTTATCCCAGAGTTCCCGCGGGATTGATAGGGTTTCCATGCGGACGAAGTCGCGGGCGGCCTCTAGTTTAAAATTATTTCATGCATAGAATAAACGACACCATACGATTCAATATTTACTTTGACGCTAGACCAAAAGTAATTGTTTAAAAAGACTAAGTTTTACTTTTGATGTCTCCAAAGTTTGATTTCAGATATTTTAGATCCGAAGACGCCTTTATTGAGAAGTCTCCTCAAAAGTGTGAGGTACTACTTGAATTTCAATAGGTCTCTAGACAGAGTGCTAATAAAAATTCAACGCATCTTCACAAGTTATTAAATATTTTTCAAACTTTATGAGATATTTATCGGTATTTTTATAGTTGTCATGTTCGTACTTTATGAGATATTTATTATCGATAAATTTATAGTTGTAATGTTAGTAAGTAATAGAATAATAATATTTAAAATAAACATCAAAACATTAACTTTACTTAAATCTAAATTATGTTCTACACATTTTATCATTTCCTATGACGGCGTCTGTGGCGCAGCGGTAGTACGTTTGTCTGTGACACCGGCGGTCTCAGGTTCGAATCCCGGTCAGGGCATGATGAGAAAAGAACTTTTTCTGATTGGCCTGGGTCTCGGATGTCTATCTTTATAAGTATTCATTTTAAAATATAGTATCGTTGAATTAGTATCTCGTAACACAAGTCTCGAACTTACTTCGAGGCTAAATCAATCTGTGTAATTTGTCCCGTATATATATATTTATAAATTTTCATCTAGAAATTTTATATCTACAATAGACTTCACGCAAGCAAAGCATTTGTCGCCGTATACCAGTGTTTCTCATGTTCTGTAGTTATGTATGTTCCACGTATGTCGGTAACTATTGGAATTCGACGAATGTTTGTTGTCTATTGGTATGAAATACTTGATATGTCATGCTTATGACACTGAAGTACCTATGTAATTTCCGCGTTGAGTAAGATTTTTAATTTTATAAATTTCAATTGAATTAGTCAATCATAACAATGTATTCTTTCATCCACATTTACATTCTAATTCAAAATTTGGATATTTGTAAAGTTGATGTTATTGTTGAAGATGCTGCAGTGAAGTTTGTTACCTCTTCTTCCCCACTGACGCTTTGTAAGCGGCAGCAAACTTAGTTTTAAGTAATTTATTCAACGTCAACTAATGCTGTGAAACCAAAAGATATGACAAGTATTATGAGATGTTTGAAATGTCCCATAATGATGAATAAAAATGTTGAATTTGAGTTACAAGATGGAATATTGAAAATTCTTAACATATTTACATACATAGTAGATTGAGCTAATCCCAAAGGAAGTTCGAAGGATGTCTCTATAGGAATATACCGCTTACACGCGCGAATTTAGCGCCAAATACAAAAGAATACAAGCTTTTCGGAAATTCCACGGGAACTTTAGTTACCCTATGTCCCACTCCAGACTCTTAATTATATAAACGAAGAATTTCAAGAACATTGGTTTAGAAGATAACGTATGAAACACAAAACTAAGTTCCTTGCGCATTAATAATTTAAATGTTAAAAATACTTATATTGGTTTTTCGATCGTGTGGTTCCCGGCACCAATGCAAAAAAGAATAGGACCACTCCATCTCTTTCCCATGGATGTCGTAAAAGGCGACTAAGAGATAGGCTTACAAACTTCGGATTCTTTTTTAGGCGATGGGTTAGCAACCTGTCACTATTTGAATCTCAATTCTATCATGAAGCCAAATAGCTGAACGTGGCCATTCAGTCTTTTCAGGACTGTTGGCTCTGTCTACCCCGCAAGGGATATAGACGTGACCATATGTATGTTTATTCGGTCAGCAATCAGGCAGACAGTAATTAAATAAGAACACAGAAAACGCTACCCTCTCCTAACTTGCACGCCTCCACATAAACCCATGTCCACACCGCGCACAAAACGTAACGGTAATAGCGATCACTTCCGGCGGATAATGACCGTGTATACATAGCCGTACAGTGTACTGCATGCCACTGAATCATTCATACTATCAGATAAACGTTTTTCTAGAATTTGTCATGTTTTTCTCAATTTTTTTTTACATTCATTTTTTTTTATTGTAGACAATGTGCATTCGTCCACGATTTAGATTTAAGATATCTATAGTGATGTGACGTCAATATGTGATACCTTGTATCCAATTTTGACACTAAATCTATTCTATTCTATTGGGAAACTTGAAAACGCCCGCATAGATAAAAAAAAAACTCAGTTAATTTCAGTTGGGCTAGCAACCTGTCACTGTTTGAATCTCAATTCTATCATTAAGCCAAATAGCTGAACGTGGCCATTCAGTCTTTTCAAGACTGTTCGCTCTGTCTATCCCGCAAGGGATATAGACGTGACCATATGTATGTATGTATGTAGATAGCAGATAATTCCGTCCCCAATGACTTAACAACAATTAGTTAAGCAAATTGATGAACTATTTTCTTTATCTCTCTCTCATTTTTCCGGTTGCCCTCTCCACATCACAAGGTTCACATTCAATAGAGCCCGGGGTTCGCCTCTTTTCAATTCATTATTTTGTTAAACAATAACAGCTGATATAATCAGGTCATACTGCTTAGCAGCTTGTGACGTCACAAAATCGATCGAGGCGACCTTCAGACACTTACCGACGTCTTATAAGTTGACTCATTTTAACTCAGAAAAACATACACGCCTTTATGCGTTACGGGTATGACGGGACTTGCTCGAGACTTACGTAGGTACAGCTCGATCGCTTAATGACGAAAATCGGAAAAGGAATCTACACTAATATTATAAAGAGGAAAACTTTGTTTGTTTGGTTTTTTAAAAATTCTTTCACCATTCGAAAGCTACATTATCCACGAGTAACATAGACTATATTTTATTTTGGAAAAAAATAGGGTTCCTAATATATAAAAATAATTGGCAAAACAGCGTTTGCCGGGTCAGCTAGTCGTTTATAAATAAAATGCAAAAACATTAAACGTGACTTTTGTTCTTAAAAAAAAATTAAAGACATACATATGGTCCCGTCTATATCCCATGCGGGGAAGACAGAGCCAACACACAGCCACAGTTTTGAAGACTGAAGGCCACGTTCAGCTATTAGGCTTAATGATAGAATTGAGATTCAAATAGTGACAGGTTGCTAGCCCATCGCCCAAAAAAAAGAATCCCAAGTTTGTAAGCCTATCCCTTAGTCGCCTTTTACAACACCCATAGAAAAGAGATGGAGTGGTGATGATTCTTTTTGTACTGGTGCCGGGAACCACACGGCACGGCAAAAAAATAAACAATGAACTAAATAAAAAAAAAACTTTGTTACTAAGTAAAATGATGGTTTAAAATTAACGACACGACAGACCAATTGTTATAAATCTATTACACGACAAAATTACGGAGTTCTGAAGTCTCATTTAGATAAGGCACCTTTCTATGTCAAATAAGATAGGTAAATAATGAGAGAATGTGCTACCGAATTGCAACATAACTCATTTGTAATTAAGTACACATGTCAGATTCATGAATATTCAAGACACATTGAATCAGTCATTTTGTATGTTTTGTACAGTGAAATTTATGTTCAAAACTTGCAATAGATGAATGTGCTTCTATTCCCTTATTCGCCTTTTACGACATGCATGGTAAAGAGATGAAGCGGTAGGTACTAAAAGTGCCGAGAACCATCACCATTTCATAAAATCACGTTCATATCCCTTGCGGGGTAGACAGAGCCAACCAACCCGGAAAGACTGAAAGGCCACACTCAGCTGTATGGCTAAATGATGGGATTGAATAGTCACGGCGTTACTACAAGAAGGAACCCAAGTTTATAAGCCTTTCCCTTAGTCGCCTTTTACAACATCAATAGAAAATATATTTGCTAGCCCATCGCCTACAAGAAGGATCCCAAGTTTATAAGCCTTTCCCTTAGTCGCCTTTTACAACATCAATAAGAAATATATGTCCTGTATTTGTTATAAATTAATTAAAAAAAAATACTCACTTCCACGCTTATGTAGTCCCATGATTCTGAATAAGGGCGTCGTCACACGGACGACAACGTCACATACTAAGCTCAGTACACACACTTTCTATCACATTTCACTTTTAACAGTTTCGTTTTTTTGTCTGATTGTTCACACTGCACCGTATTGGATGATGACTTATTGCGTGCGAGTCTAAAAACGTGCGATTTTTCTTGAGTCGAAGTAATAAGAGGCGAAGTACATTCAAGGTCAAAAGTGTTATATATATATTGTCGGTTGATAGGATTACTTTTGTCTGTGTAACATATGTTTTTAGTTATGTAAATTATTTAATTAAACTTATTTATACTTCTACATACTTAGATACAGTAATAGAAAAGATTCATTTTCAAATTAACAACATAACATAACAACAAATTAATGACAACATTATTTAAGTCTAATTAGACCTACCTTACATACATACATATAATCACGTCTATATCCCTTGCGGGGTAGACAGAGCCAACAGTCTTGTAAAGACTGATAGGCCACGTTCAGCTATTTGACTTTAAGATATAAGAATTGAGATTCAAATAGTGACGGGTTGCTAGCCCATTGCCTAAAAGAAGAATCCCAAGTTTATAAGCCTACCCCTTAGTCGCCTTTTAACTTTTACGACATCCATGGGAGAGTTATGGAGTGGTCCTATTCTTTTTTCTATTGGTGCCGGGAACCACACGGCACTACCTACCTTATTTTTTTTAAAGATTTTTAGGCTAAATTGTCATAGTACAAAAGTACCAATATGATTGAACAATCATTCTGCATTACTAATTTAGGCCAATAGGTTCGGCGAAGTGAAATTAGGAAAAAAAATTTTAACGAAATGAACGGCACGTATCATTATGCCAAACAGCTGAACATGACTTATTAGGCAGTCTTTTCAATACTGTTGGCTCTGTCTACCCCGCAAGCGATATAGACAGAAATTAGGTTCGTAATGATTTATTTTATGATATATCAACACCTATCAGTTATGATAAATTCAAATTATTTTTATACAAAGTTAATTGTTAAACGTAGACCAATTAGTAAATCACGAAATGATTGTCAAAAACATGGGAACGGTAATTTTGAATGAGATGAAAGTAAAAACTTTCATTTTTTAATTCTGAAAGTGAATGGGTAGTTTCTCAGACTTTTCAAAAACTTGAAACGAATTTCATAAATAGTGGATCGCCGAATAAAATGGCTATGACATTCGAACTGTATGAAGATAAATGGACATGACGAAACTAATATATGGATTCCGTTTTTTCTACGAAACCCTAAAAAAGCATAAGTACTTGTCACATCACTGCAACTAATTCCGCTCTTACTTTTGCCTCGATAAGTTACGTAAAGACAAACAAACATTGGTTTCACGGATGACTTGATTTCGCGCACGCGCATGGTAATTGTTAGTTAAACATCGGAAGGAACCGAATTGAGGTTGCGCAAGAGTTGCGTAAGGCTACATCCAATTTGGATACAATGTAAGTACATCAGGATAATTTCAGATGATTCTACTTCATGGAATTGAGGATCTAAATAAACAGACATACACACAGGTATTTTGTCTTTATACTTAACCGTAGAAAAGTGACAAGACTCTAACGTTAAGCTGCATATAAGAATAATCGTTTTTGAAAGCTAATTCCTTGGTTGACTTTTACAATTCACGTGGGAAGAGAGGAAGTCGGCAAACACTGTTAGTTTTCATTGCTCTCAGAACAGTATGGAAGCTAGCAATATATAGATGAACACATTCATGAGGCACGCATGCGCGACGCCATTTTTATCTCGAGAAAAACTATCGCTGTTTCGCTTTTTATTATGACGTGAAACGGGATGTGACAGCGATAGTTGTTCGCGCGATGAAAACGGCGTCGCGCGTGCCATGCTAAGGGGTAGGTATAGAATTTATAAATATACTACCTGTCCCGGCTAACGTTATTTTGCCATATAAAAACATACATACATACATAAAATCACGCCTCTTTCCCGGAGGGGTAGGCAGAAACTACCTCTTTCCACTTGCCACGATCTCTGCATACTTCCTTCGCTTCATCCACATTCATTACTATTATATATATAACATATGTATATTCAAATGCCATATAATTATTTTTACCACCCTTATCACTAAGGGGTATGAAAAATAGATGATGGCCGATCCTCAGACCTATGCTCACAAAATTTCATGAGAATCGGTCAAGCCGTTTCGGAGGAGTACGGGAACGAACATTGTGACTGAGAATTTTATATATACGAGTAAGATGCTATCATACAATAAGCTGGCCTTCGAATCTTTTCGAGACTGGTAGCTCAGTCTACCCCGTAGTGTTACTATGAGATGTAAAGAAATAATAACTAAGTACATATATAGTTACTCGTCTTTCCATGACACACGCCTAATAGCGACTTAGCAAACTCACATCATTCCGTTCAGTGGGCATGTCAGTGTTGAAATCAGCGGTGTACAAATACTACATTAGTAACATTAACGGTTCATTAAATTGGTACGTGTACTTTGAATGTGGAATGGACAAATAACACGCTAAGTGCTTTACTGTCTCATTTGAAAAATAAGACATACGAGTAGTAAGTACGAGTATCATGGAGTAAGATACATACATACATATATTCACGTCTATATCCCTTACGGGGTAGACAGAGCGAAAAGTCTCGAAAAGACTGAATGGCCACGTTCAGCTGCTCGGCTTAATGATGGAATTGAGATCCAAATAGTGACAGGTTGCTAGCCCATCGCCTAAAAAAAGAATCCCAAGTATGTAAGCCTATCCATTAGTCGCGTTTTACGACATCCATGGGAAAGAAATGGAGTGGTCCTATTCTTTTTTGTATTGGTGCCGGGACCACACGGCACTATGGAGTAAGATACTTTGTAAGAAACTTACTTCCGCAGCTCTACCCTAGCGAATTTAGTCCCACCTACAAAAGCATACAGTTTTTTCGCAAATTCCTTGGGAAATGTAAGTGAATGTGATGAAAAGTACCCTATGTCCTTCACCAGATACTAAATTATATACGCAGGAATTTCAAGAATATTGGATCAGAAGATAACAAACAGACAATTTTTTTTTTATAAATTGATATGGGAATGTTGTGATGTGAAAGAAGATATAGTAACAGGAATGATGATGGTTTGGTCATGTGTCTTGAGCGTGAAGAAAGGCACACACTGTTTTTTTAAACTAACAGACCAGCATAAAGTTAGTTTGAGATAAAAATTAATTAAAATTGTAGAACGTGATCTTATACCATAAATATTTTTAAATTCAATTATTCTGCTTATTAAAAAGTGATTCAATTACATTTTGGTCGTTAATTGACTACTCGTACATTATAACAATCATGAGCACTTCGCGTGGTCATTACGAAATCAAAGAGTGAATAAACAAAAAAAAACGCATTGAACTGAAGGTTGAATCTGAGTAGCGATTAAATCTAGACAAATGAAACATCTCGGTATTTATCTAAAGCTTAAAATGGAGGCAGTTTTAAACTACGCAAAAGATGTTGTTGGTTCAAATTAATAGGACTTATTTGTAAATAATCTTAATGATAAGTAAGTTTTGGATTATTTTAACGCGATGGGCTGTCACCTGTCACTATTTGAATCTGAATCATCAATCATCAAACGTGGCCTTCAGTCTTTTGTTTTTCAGTCTACTCCTAAAAAACCTGATTATATGTATGTAGTATTTCTAATGTAAGAAGGAGGACTTTGTCCTTTAAAATCCGGCGATACCAAAGTAAAAATAAAATCACAAGGCTGGTCACCAACACGATGGCATGACCAAGTGAAAAGTACTACAAACCTATTCAGGTTCTACTAAGTGTTTAGCTATAGCTGTCAAGAATCAATGAAGAAAGAATGTGCACTTAATAAGTTCCAGACGATCCTTAGTAATGAGGAATAAGTAAGAGAGAATAAGAGAGATAGAAAATTTACTGATTTCAGTGAATTATAATGTCGCATGGAAACAAAGGCACATTAACCAAATTATTCATTAAACAAAAATCGGGATTGAGGGGGTCAGAAGGAGAGTCGCTCTGTCTTGCAGGTCTTCCCACATCCTTATATGGTCAATAAAATGCACTTCTCCCCAGAGAGGACGCATGAGGGCAAACGCCAGAAGGATAAGCTATACAAAAACTGTTCTAAAGCGTTAGACACTTCAATTGAAATTCAATATCAAAAAATCTATTTAAAATTCTAATAAACTAATTTCAATTTTTCTTTGCTTTAATAGTCAGAATGACTTATTTACATAGGTCACAGTTCTTTTGCATAAATCACAAGATTTGATCGTCAAAGCGTGGGTGTTCCTCAAGGTTCTATTCTCGAGCCTCTGGATCGTCAATAGGGTACCGGACAGTAATCGAAAAGAAATCTAAGTTGTGTTTTAAAATAAAGTTTGTTATACAAGAACATCACTTAATAAAGATTTTTAAGAAATAACAATGATTTATAATTTTAAATCAATAAATAAAGTTGCAAAAATCCAATATTTTTTATCTGTGCAGCGTAAGAACCCAAACACCAATCACAGTGAGTGACGTCATACGTAATGAGTGATAAGTAAACACCACTGCTTTGTATGTTATTTCGAGTTATTCTACGATTTCTTTGCATTTTTCTAAAAATATTTAATTGTAATTAGTTACGAATTGAAGGATTTTACTCATAACAGAAGTTGTCGCAAGTGCTTGAAGCCGCCTATCAAGCTTTTATTATGGAACAAGATTACAAATCGACAATAGAAATCTCCCAAAAGATTGATATTTTCATGGTCGGCAGTTCCTTTGCCACTAATACCGACTTTTATTTTGCTGAATTTAGCAATGTGAAAACATTTGTGTAAGTATTTCAACCTCTTTTTGTTTATCTTAACAACAGAAATGATTGAAGAAATTACAAACGAAAACATAACCTAAAACTAGTTTCATTGTTTACAAAGTTATTTTCACATATGTTTTTTTTTTCTATGATTTTAAAGGTTAGATATTTATGGGTTTTGCATGTTTCTAGATCTGCGAGAAAATACTTAAATTATCCAAGCACTGATCACTTGTAATATGGTTTGTAGTTTGTTTTCTAAACATATGACGTCACGCGATCTGAATTGACGTAAAGTGCTGTTTTCGCGGCAATTTTAAATAAATTACGTTTTTGACGTTTTAAAATACTCCAAAAGATTTATTTATTTAAAATAATATTTTTTATGTATATAAAAATAAATAAAGATTATTTTTAAACACAATCTGAAAAGTTGTCCGGTACCCTATTGTTCGTATTTCCCTTAAATAATGTATGAGCTCTTGTATGAGTGAGAAATGAGCCTGTCGGGTGTTTTACATAATATATAACAGAAACAATGCGCCAGCATATAATTTCTGGGGAAATATGTACTGGAATTCTCGTTTATTTAAGTGAAGCCGTTCAGAGCTTGCAAAGTTATAAATTACAGACTGTATTATCCTTTTACAGACTAACTTTTAGAAAAGCGAAAAAGCCTTTCTGTCTAGGAATAATGAAGTAAAAAAAGAAAAGAATAGAATACTGGCTGTTTTTACATAAGATCATATCCCGTGGGGATAGGCAGATTACACTACATCTCTTTACCTGCCACGATCCCTGTCCACTCATACTTCTTATATCGTCTACATACTGTAAAAATATTTGACAATTGTTGACAAAGTTTAATGTTAGGTTGTGTGACTGACATTCCTTTAATAAACTTTCGCAATGTCAGCTTTTTCGTGTTGATTTCAAAACATAAATCACTTTAAAACTTTATAAGAAAGCTTTGATGGTGACTTTTCGGTCTTTTTAGGACTGTTGGCTCTGTCTTCCCCGTAAGGGATAAATACGTGATTATATGTATGTAAGAAAGCTAGATATAGTTTGTGTGGCATTGTCATATATCTAAATCTTAGGTTCAATGTCCTCACTATGTTGCTTTTGCCCCGTCACCCCACATATCAACATAGTTATATGTTTTTGGGGTTCGTAAGAGGTTACAAATAATCCGTATTATCAAAACTATGTTGGTTCTCTTGACACAATAAGTAATTACATAGTTAGAAGTTTGAGACATATATCTGACTAAAGGCCGCCCGCGACTTTGTTCGCGTGGAATCATTCCCGCGGGGACTTCGGGATAAAAAGCCTATATGTTATTCTGGGTCTTCAGCTACCTACATACCAAATTTCAACGTAATCGGTTCAGTAGATTTTGCGTGAAAGAGTAACAAAGATCTATACTGAAATCTTGACATACTCACAAACTTTCGCATTTACAATATTAGTAGGATGGTTAGTTACATAAACACCTACACAACTTTGTCTTCGTAGCGTAAATCATGGTAATATTCTAACCTTGCGCTATTTCTAACAGACCTAAGCCACTCTATGAGCTACTCTTAAAGCATGGGTTAGCACTCAAACTAATGTACATACGAGTAACTAAGGAAAAAGTCATTGGTACAAATACCGAGGTGGGATTTGAACCCGTTCTATATGGCAGATAAGAATCAACCGAGCAACATTTGACCACTGACGCTCTAAGGCCAAAACACACAATAGACCCATTTTCAAGGGGGCAACGTTCCGTTCTGAATAGGGGTTGGTATCGTGATCAATCACCCAGCCTTACTTTTAGGTTATGTCCCAAATTAACTTTAGCGCAGAAATGAAGCATCATATTATTTGAATGAAGTAAGACATTAATAATTGTATAATGTACTGTTATACATAATTGTGTTATATTTTTCTTAAAGGTATCGTTATATTTTTATAACTTTATTATTATACCTACTGGGGTCACCTATTAAAATAGTTCATGATATAATAATAAATAAAAATATTGTTAAATGAATCATGTTAAGAAAAAGCCAAAATCAATTCTATCATCAAGCTAAAAACCTGAATGTGACCTATTAGTCTTTTCAAGATTGTTGGCTCTGTCTACCCCGCAAGGGATATTATTGTAACAATATGTATGTATTAAGAAAAAAACAACTAACGAGACTGTAAAAATGGCAGAATTTTTTAGTGGGAAAATTTAATTATTTTAATGACATTGACGGGCGCGGAAAAAGTAAAAAAAAATTATGGTACACTTACAATGAGAAATGGAAATCATGGTTTCCTAAAATAACATAAAGGGAGGCTAACAAAATTCCATGTGTATGACAAGATGTTAAAAACAAAAACACAATGACGAAAACGCCTGATAACTTTTCAAAATTCAAAAACCTCCTTGCCAATCGGGAATGAAGGAAATTTTGAAAAAAATTTCATCAGATAACCTAAGTTTGTTATCCAATGTAAGGAACAATTCCTATGAAAAAAACTACTTTTGTACTTTACTGAACAATGATTTCTTTTTTTCATGTTTGTATCTGTCAGTTTTGTGTATTTGTATTAGAAAAAAAAGAAGTACATACATATGGTCACGACTATATCCCTTGCGGGGTAGACAGAGCCAACAGTCTTAAAAAGATTGAATGGCCACGTACAGCTATTTGGCTTAATGATACAATTGAGATTCAAATAGTGACAGGTTGCTAGCCCATCGCCTCAAAAAGAATCCCAAGTTTGTAAGCCTATCCCTTAGTCGCCTTTTACGACATCCATGGGAAACAGATGGAGTGCTCCTATTGTTTTTTGTAATGGTGCCGGGAACCACACGGCACAAAAAAGAAGTAGTATAGAGCTATCCATCTATGATTTCGTCACTTCAAGCCCTTTCTACAATCTATCATGTTTTGTGTTTTCGGGTTAAGTAAGATGCCGTGACGAAGTTGAATTTTAATATCGTGACAGCAATATCCATACATATTAAAGAGAAAATATTTGTAGGTTTGTAACAGAAAATCTCTTAGATTAATTGATGTGGCAGACAGCAGATGTTTTCAGGAGTACATGCATACATACATATAATTACGAGTACAACTCTCATTGACATTTTTATAAAAAGACTAGTCCCGGCTTCGCACTGGTAGCATTAGTATTCTTTTTTTTTTATTGGTGTCGTGTGGTTCCCGGCGGAATCACCCCGTCTCATTCCCATGGATGTCGTAAAATGCAACTTAGGTCTCGGCTTTTCAAGACTGTTGGCTCCTTCTACCCCGCAAGGGATATAGACGTGATACATATAAATGAATGAATGAACTATAACCAGATAGAAGAATTACCAAGTACATAAATCAGTAGCAATTTTTTTAAGTTAAATGAAATATACAGTTAAGTAGTTACCTCCCGTATATTAAACTTTGTTTCAGAAACTTTACTCTTTTTCAGATATCCGGTGATAAACGTAACATTGCCGCTAATTCCCGGGAAATTCTGACACACAAATGTGTGCTGCCGTGTGTTGTGATATGTCAGTCTTTCAGTGACCTCTTCTATACATCTAGATTTGAATATTATGGTTTTTCTAATCGCAAAATATTAGTGGGGCAACTGGTCACCTTAATCAGGGTTTAACTTTAACCCGGGCTTAACCCTAATTAATTGAAAGTTACGCGGGGCCTTTATGTGACCTTTGTCAGAAACTGCGTTGTTTTAATGCTATTTTTATTAATAAGGGTTAATATCATGTTCACTAAGCTAACTGAAGGATAACAAAATTCTGGATTGGATTCCTATTACAGACACACTTAGATGTCGGTAATCGGAAGGTTAATGTGCATACATAAATACATATAATCTATAGTCTTATTATAAGTCTTATGAAAAGGCTTGGGCCGTTCAGGTGTATGACTTAATGACGTACTTATATCTTTATATACACATAAATACAAACATACCTATTTCACGACTTTATCTTGAGGATAAACAGATCCGAGAGTTTCGAAAAAAATTATAAGCTACCTAAGATCGATACCTAAGAAATGAACAAACGCTAATCGAGTTAAAACAACCGATTCAGAAGTGAAACGCGATTAATCGATAAAATCTACGATTAGCTAGCGTTTTTCAATGACCTCTAACTAACAACATGAAATCTATAACGTCCAGTTTATAAACTCTAACACAAACAAACCTCACCTCACACGCTCACCACGTCCCGAAATAAATCCTTAATCACGCAATATTAAATACGCAGTAACCTTAATCAACCTTTGAAAATATCGATTCTCTTTTTTTTCTCTTACAGCACAACACTAACTAACCTTAGAGAAACAAATTACACAAGTCGATTTCAAATTTCGAACACGTCTCGTTTTTGTTTTTAATTCGTTGAGCATAGACGGCGCGTCTATCGCAACGTAGGGCCCGGCGCTAACTGCCGTGCTCTGGGTTGGGTGGGGGTGCCAAACCTCCCAAAAAGGTTGTTCAGACGAGGTTTTATACGATGTGGTCTGTAATGTATGGATTTGTGGCTGAAACAGAAGTCTATTCGGCGTTGTTGTGACGCGTAGATCCAATTAATTCTAGAGGTTCCGACTTTATGGCCATTCGAAATGGATTTATGCGCCCTATAGATACTCGTACTGAAAACGCATATTGCTACGTCACTTCTATAAACACTAATATCTATAAATGCGAAAGTCTGTCTGTCTTTTAGGATTTTACGGCTACATGACTGAGCCGATTTTGGTAGAAATAATAGCACGAACGTAGTTAAATAAACAAAGATAGAAATAAATAAATGCAGTGGCGCAGGAGATTTTCTGTTTTTCTGTGCCTGAAACTATAAATCTTTTTCGTGCTAAATTTCTACTGAAATCAATTTTATATTTTACACAGGAATATTCTATGTCAAGGAAACAGCTAATAAGCTTGCGATTCTTCTTTTAGACAATGGGCTACCATTATTAAACCATATACTTAGCTGAACGTAATCTGATCTGACACTCGGTTACATGACTGTTGGCTCTGGTCTACCCCGTAGGGGATAGATACGTGATTCAATGTATGAACACCATAATCTCATACATACATAGGGTCACGTCTATATCCCTTGCGAGGTAGACAGAGCCAACAGTCTTGAAAAGACTGAATGGCCACGTTCAGCTATTTGGCTTAATGATAGAATTGAGATTCCAATAGTGACAGGTTTCTAGCCCATCGCCTAAAAGAAGAAACCCAAGTTTTTAAGCCTATACCTTAGTCGCCTTTTACGACATCCATGAAAAAGAGATGGAGTGGTCCTATTATTTTTTGTATTGGTGCCGGCAACCACACGGCACATAATCTCATGATAATACAAACAATATTTAGATGTCATTGCCCTTATTATTAGGATACTCGTACGCTATTAAGTTTGATACGCTTCGCAATACTAGGTATTATGATGGCTTTATATACGTAGTTTTGAAAATGTCACGCCTATTTCTTGACCAATTATGGCTCCCTTGTACCTCTTTGATGCGATGAAATTATTATGAACTAGTGAGCTGCCCCGGCTTCGCTCGGGTAGCATCTATACTATAATTACTATAATATATTATAAAGCTGAAGAGTTTGTTTGTTTGAACGCGCCAATCTCAGGAACTACTGGTTCGAATTGAAAAATTCTTTTTGCGACGAATAGACCATTTATCAAGGAAGGCTTTAAGCTATATCACATCACGCTGCAACTATTAGGAGCAAAGAAATAATGGAAAATGTGGAAAATTATTCATCCTTGAGGGCTTCAAAGATGCCCATAATAACTATGTTGTGAAAAAGAAAATAGAAATAAATAAAAATAACTTCAAAAGTAAATGTCAGGGAGCGGTTTCAAACAAAACACACAAAAATATCAGAATTGCAATTGCATCCTTAAGCCATCCGGCTAAACGCGGCCTTTGAGTCTTATGACGTCTACCCCGTAAGAGTTATCATGTGTTTGTTATCATTTTTTCTCTCTTTTTATCATTATAGCATGTCCGATTGCATTCATATTCTGGGTTTAAACCTCAGTGTGTGCACTAAGAGAGGATTTCCTAAAATTTACACAAGTACGAAAATTAACACGCCTACGAAAATTAACTCATTTCTATCAATATGCCAAACAGCCGCAGTGTAGTTTGTTCCGCCGCTTCTTTTACACATGCGCTTTGGAAACGGTAGTAGTTATAATTAGATTTTAGTGATGTGACGACAATAAGTGATACCTTGTGTCCAATTTTGAAAAGAAATCTATTCCATTCTAGTTGAACGTGGTCTATCAGTCTTTTTGAGACTGTTGGTTCTGCCTACCCCGCAGGGAATATAGACGTGATTATATGTATATGTAAGTATGTACGAAAATTAACAGGGTTTTTCATTTTAGGCGTGTGGAGCCACAAGCTCTACTAATATAGAAATCTATCCGTAATCAATCCAAACCCTATTCTCAAAGGCGTAAAGTTCAAATGTCAATTCATCCAAGATCACACCACGCTGGTAATTGCTTAACTGCGCTCACGCATCGCTGGCCATCGTTTCGAGATCTATGCATTGACTATCCTGCATTGCATAACATTGGATGCAACATGCGACGTACCGGTCTACTACGCAGAATATGGGTGACCATGATTTAAGTCTGTTCGTGAAAAAATAAACTATTTGAAAAAGTAAATCAAAGTAAATTTGAAAATAAAAAGAACAGAATGACCCTCTTTTTATTAAACGGTTTTTATTATTATTAAACGGTTTTATTTAGCTCACCCCGTTTGTTTTATTTATTCTTGGGTCAAATTTAGTAATTCAAATTTCACCCTCTTCCTGTCAACCGATTAATCTGAAATTTTGTATACACTTTGGATTTTGGTGACAATATAATTATGTTTATTCATTATCATTATAAATTCAAGATGGCCGCCGTTACAAAATGGCGGATAATTTAGGTTTCATTAATCCCATCAATATGGGTATCAAATGAAAGGGCTCAACAAGCAGAATACAATATACTATAAAAAATTGAAATCTAAGATGGCAGCCTCTACAAAATGGCGGATAACTTAGGTTTTATCAATCCCATCAACATGGGTATCAAATGAAAGGTCTCAACAAGTAGAATACAATTTACTATTCAAAATTAAAATCTAAGCAGTGGGATAAAATGTAGCCTATGTTACTCCTGAAGGTTAAGTCTATCCCTGTGCCAAATTTCATTCAAATCGGTCCAGTAGTTTTTGAGTTTATTCGTTACAAAAACAAAATTAATATAAATGTACTAAAAACCAAAAAATAAAAAATAGGTAAAAAAACTTTTTAAGTTAAACGGTTTTATGTTAAACATACATTGCAATGTTTAATATAAATGTACTAAAAACCAAAAAATAATAAAATAGATACAGTCGTGGGAATTATAAACATATGCATAGACTAGACTAAAATAAAACCGTGGGGCACGTCAATTGTCTACAATCGTTGATTAAAATGTTTGTTTTGTAATGTTACACTATAATTAGGCAGTTGTTCAACCGACAACGATGGACGTGTGATAAGTAGGGCTAGAATGTGGAAACAAGTTAGCAAGCTCGATTAAGCGAGTTTTAGGGTTTCATAATGTTGAGCGAGTAGTACTTTTATCATAAGTTTTGTCGATTAAAGACAAACTACGAGCAGTGAAACGATTCCTCGCTAGCCAGCAAAATAGTAAGTAATTTGCGCACCGTCTGCGGGCCAACTGCCTAAGTCACACACATTAAGTCTATAATTTGTAGACAATTGACGTGCCCCACGGTTTTATTTTAGTCTAGTCTATGCATATGTTTATAATTCCCACGACTGTATCTATTTTATTATTTTTTGGTTTTTAGTACATTTATATTAAACATTGCAATGTATGTTTAACATAAAACCGTTTAACTTAAAAAGTTTTTTTACCTATTTTTTATTTCTTTTTCCTTTACCATATGTCTCTTTCTTTTTACACGAATAAGAAAAAGATAAGAGCATTTTGCATACTAGTGCATGTTCTTTTTATAGTGTTAATTTAAGTAAAAAAAAAAAATATTTTTTACATCTGGCGCCGCCTGTTTTCCTTGCCTGTAAAAGTTTGTATGTCCATCACATTCGGTCAAGAAAACAATTTTTTTTATTAATTCATTTAATATTTATTTAATTCATGAGATCAATTTGGATAATAATTATACGAAATTAGACACACAAATAAATCGATTTAAATTATTTTACATGTCATATATTATGTGAATTAGTTTGTAAGTATACTTAAAACTTGTTTGTATAACATATAAGGACTTACAGGTAACGCTTCTTTGGATTATGGACCAGTTTTAGTAATAATTTGTAGACGAAATGCTAAACTGTATTATCTGTAATCTGTCTGTGTGCCTAATAAATAAAAAAAAAGATGCTAGATTTAATTAAGTCACCTTTTAACAAGGAATGATTCCCATTTGACACCGCAACTTACCAGCACATTCAGACAACCAAGCCAGTTGTCTGAATGTGCAGGTTTCCTCACAGCAAGAATATATTACACACACGGTAAGAAACATGTCTCTTAATGAAAAGTAAGTCTTAAGGTACCTTCGCAGGACTGATGATGCAACCCAGTTGGATGGATAGAGTAGAACTAACGCTATGCAAATAATTTACAAAGTGACTCCACAGAGTTTAATAATATAGTCGATCTCAATAAGAAATTTCTATCTTATCCGGAAAATTCAAAAGATATGGTAACATTACTAGCCGTCGACCGTATATCACGCACGATATTTGAAGCTATGTTCTACTTGGGTTCGCACGGTCTCATTGGACCCTTTGATGATGAAACTCTATGGTTTTAGTTTTACCATAGACTAGAACAACAATAGAGTCGATTACCATCATGGAGTCGACATCAGAACGTTGCCTTTCAGTCTTTTCGAGACTGTTGGCTCTGTCTGCCCCGTAAGGGACAAAGGCGTGTATGTATATCATCACTCCACTCCATCTCCTTCGAATGTCTTCAAAAAGGAATAATATTGAATGAAAATACTTGGAACAATACAAATGTGAGGAGTAAGTACATGCGTAATATCGAATTTTAGGGCTGAATACTGGTCAGCAATGAATAAATAATGCTATTGATTTTCAATTAGTAAGGTAGGGCACAGGGCAACTTGATATTGGGATAACTCTTCAATAAAGTTTGAATAATTGTCTGTGAAACATGTAGAATCTACCTACTTACCTTTCCGTGGAAGGAGTCGTGCTTTTTATGTATTTATATGACAGCTTTACGATGCGTGTGGACATATTATACATACATACATATGGTCACGTCTATATCCCTTGCGGGGTAGACAGAGCCAACAGTCTTGAAAAGACTGAATGGCCACGCCCAGCTATTTGGCTTTTAGATAGAATTGAGATTCAAATAGTGACAGGTTGCTAGCTCATCGCCTAAATGAAGAATCTCAAGTTTATAAGCATATCCCTTAGTCAACTTTTACGACATCCACGGAAAAGAGATGGAATGATCGTATTCTTTTTTTATATTTGTGCCGTGTGGTTCCCGAACGGCGAAGTTACTAAAAAAAAAATAAACTCACGTTTCGCCTTCTTAAAAACGCCAAACAGCACAGCACAGAATATGAACCGGCACATAGCAAGGCCACCGGTCCATTATACCATTTCCTACTTTAATCCATTCCTGACTAATCCAAAAAAAACCAACACAATATCGACTGTAAACGCACTGGCTTTCTAGTTGCAAATCTTTGACCTTTCCAATTCATTATAAGGTCGATTTTACCGTGAAAGCGTGTGGGAGTTCCCCAATGACTCATATAAAGTGATACGTCAGTCGTGGACATAAAACAAAACTATGAAAATGTATGTATGCAGTAGTTACAGACTTGCAGCGTAAATAAATGCTATAAAGCCTTTTTAAGGTCTTGTTTTAGCTGGCGTTAGTCCCGAGTTTTAAAACTCGTAGAATAGAATAGAATAGATTTATTTTCAAAATTGGATACAACGTATATCACTTATTTGACGTCAAATCACTTAAATCTAATTATAAAAAGCCAAACAGCTGAACGTGGCCTATCAGTTTTTTGTGGCTCTGTCTACCCCGTAAGGGATATAGACGTGATTATATGTATGTATGTATGTATGAAGTTATGGTTCATACGTTTACAAGCGAACCTGCGAACAAGTGATCAATATCCTGAATCTCACCACTGTCACGGAACAATACAATATTTAGTTGTTTTATAATTGTGACGGAAGCCTGTATCGCGTGTGGCTCGACACGCACTTGGCCGCTCGCCCCATATTCGCCAAGTTTAAAAATATTACCACAGAACGGACTTCATCAAAATAAGGATCTCAATACTACTATGTCAGCAAGTTCAAGTAGCTATTTGAATGTAAATACATGAGGATTTTCGGAAGACATCTAAAAAACCGGAGCATTGCCTTGAAGTTCGGCTTACTTAATATCATAAATAAAAAATGACGTCACATCATCTACTCGTATGACGCAGGGAAACAATAAAATTCCCAGTCACACTGCTCATACCGCCGAAATAAATCTACATTGGTCGAGTTGGTCGACCAAGACTTCCTAAAAAATGGAGCGTTATTCGCCACGGAGTTATAGCGAGAAAAATTTGCTATTTAGTCTAAGTTTGACCTCATAATAATTAACTATATTGCTAATATATTGACAGACAGAAAAATCCTGGCTAGACGTCGTCGCCAGCGATGATATGCCAACCAAAGCATTTAAAGAAACGGTATGATGTAAATCCTGACTCTTTATAAATGCTGTACAACTGCAACGCAAATATTACTCTCAATTATGAACTGCTGTAAGGGATTTTATTTGAAATAATCTGTTTATTTGAAAATGTTTCTTTCTTTGAACTTTTGTTCTAAAATAATTATGTTATGTGTACATGAAGTGTTAAATAAATAAAAAAAATATTTTTAAAGAAACCTAAAATTGTAAAATAATCTATTTGTAATTCAAAAGGCTCAACCCTGGTTTTATCCAGAGAGGTGAGGATGTAAGCAGGATTATCGCCAGGAGGAAGATAAATAAATAAATATTTACGGGACAAATTACACAGATTGAGCTAGCCTCGAAATAAGTTCGAGACTTGTGTTACGAGATACTAACTCAACGATACTATATTTTATAATAAATACTTATATAGATAAACATCCAAGACTTAGGCCAATCAGAAAAAGTTCTTTTCTCATCATGCCCTGGCCGGCATTCAAACCCGGGACCTCCGGTGTCACAGACAAGCGTACTACCGCTGCGCCACAGAGGCCGTCTTAATTAAGATGCAAACTTAATTTCAAAATATTTAATTATATTCGAATTTTTACTCAACATACTCGCTGTTTCACTCGCCCATTTCTCGCCCATTGTGAACGTTGTCTTAACATCGACCTGCGCTTGCGTAAGATGACCTCTACAGTTCTAGATTTAGGTCTGATAGCTGGCTGTGAGCTCGCCAACTTGTATTTAGATGTACATGTATATTTTTATCAGATTTGAATATGTAGATTTATTAAATAGAGTTTTTAGTCGCTATAACATGTTGTTTGTCTGGAATAAGCAGCAGTAGTTTTGGTTCAGTTATTTTTGTAGTACATGGAATATATGTATTATTCGAATAATTGTATATAATTTTTCTACAGGTATCTATAGGACACAACGTCATTTCGTGAACAAAATAAAACTAATCCATCTCTCAAGACTAAAATTCATAAATCATTTCATTCTTTTTTTAAATATTTTTTTTTGTTTTTATATCACCGGCGAATACAACTATAAATGTATAATACTTACATGTATAATAATAATGTTTATGTGTAATTACGTTACACAGAAATTAAGAAAAAGGTACCGGAGTTAACCCTTCTGGACAACGGCCAGGGGTAAATAAAACCACTTACTAAAATACTTATGTAAAAATATTTATTCTATTAGAAAGCGATGACCGCTGAAGAAGATTCGGAATTTTCTAGAAATGAAAAGTTAGAATTAAGAAATTAAACTATCCCCTTACCATGAGGATGAAGTTGCCACAGGGTACACGAAAACAGAATACAAGGCATCAATTATGTAATATAATATATTAATACATTTGCCGTGTGGTTCCCGGCACCAATACAAAAAAGAATAGGACC
The DNA here is from genome assembly GCF_032362555.1 of Amyelois transitella. NCBI lineage: Eukaryota > Metazoa > Arthropoda > Insecta > Lepidoptera > Pyralidae > Amyelois > Amyelois transitella. The sequence continues at coordinate 8,349,322 of NC_083524.1, forward strand.
ACTCCATCTCTTTGGTGTTCACTCCATGTCGTAAAAGGCGACTAAGGGATAGGCTTACAAACTTAGGATTTTTTTAGGCGTTGGGCTAGCAACCTGTCACTATTTGAATCTCAATTATATCATTAAGCCAAATAGCTGTACGTGGCCATTCATTCTTTTCAAGACTCTTGGCTCAGTCTACCCCGCAAGGGATATAGACGTGACGTCTAACATTTATATTTTACTACCGCTTCCAAAGCGCAAGTTTAACAAAATACCAAATACCAGGAGCTATATTCACTAACCTTACATTTCCATAAAGAATTTCATTAAACAAATTAAAAGTACCAGGCGCCCATAACCCATTGGGGGTTGACTGAGTTATCTACGAGTGCACCCCCCCACCACGTAGGCTGCGCCGCGGAGTGGGGAGGCGCCGTGATGGCTGCAGATAGCAGTCGCGTGCCACGAGCAGTTTCGGTAGGGTTGGAGTTTCAGATACCGCCAATTTATTTGATAATAAAATTTTAAGGTTAGTAAATTAAAATAGTACTTAGTCGTTGTAAAATGCTTGTGTAACAATTATGGATTTTATAAACCCATGTTGCGACATCTCTACGCCAAAAGTTACAAAAATAAATCACGCGACGCTCTCAGTCTAAAATAGCGAAAAATCTAAATCGCGCAAGCAAAGATTTCACGGATTGGAGCATATACAGGGTGACATTTAAAACAACTGCATCCTTTTAAACATAGACTATACCCATGCTTCTGAGCCGTTTGAGCCTATTTTTATTTAAATTAAACGTCATCATTTTCACATTAAAAAACGCTCAAAAACTACGTCACACGCTTTATTAAAGACCAATACTACAAAAAGAAATTAAAACTAAACATGTAAATAAATGTCTGAAAAATAAATTATTTTTCTAGTATCAAGATCAAGTAAAGTGCAGAGTTGTCGAGATCGCTCAGCTGAATGAATTGTGTCGTTGACCTCTGAATCTTACGCGTCGCTTTTCCGCCGGCCAGGGTGATATGACGTATTTAGGATCGTGGATTTTGATACTTTTATTTTTTTTCGTACTTTCTGAAATATGAACCGATATTTTTCTTTTAACGTTTTTAAATATCCTTTAGATGAGTACACTTAACAGTTAAATTTATGCAGTTGAATTAAATTTCACCCTGTATGTCGGAGCCGCGGTTCTCCAGGCATAACACCTAGCCTGAAGATCTTCCCTTTGGTGGCGGTCGAGCCGAATCATTGCTCCCGTCAAACCTAATAGTGTAATTTGTAATTTGGCACTTCAAATTCACGAGGTTTTACGAGTTTTCACAAACAGCATCGGTTAGCACTCAAACTAATGTATATAACTCGGAAACAGGTAACGGTACATGGCCAAGGTGTGATTTGAACCTGTGCCTCTATATGCGGGTAAAAGTATTTTTTAAACGGGCACCTTATCAATTCGTAAAAGGCGACAAAGGGAAATGCTAAATACATTTGGAATTCTTCTTGTAGGCAACATCTCATATAGGTTATTTAGCCATAAATAAATAATAATAAATAAAATAAAAAACGTTTATTTACTCGTCATATAAATTTTCTTACTAACTAGTTAAAAATAATGTGTTTAATCTATAAATGACATTGAAAAATCCAGCATACAGCTGAACGTGGCCATTCAGTCTTTCCAAGAATGTGGGCTCTGTCTACCCCGCAAGACCTGACTATATGTATGTAAGTTCCTAATCGATTCGACCACCGACGCTGTTTCTTTCTAAACCAACAATATTATGTAAATTCAATGAAACGTTTCATTTCCATTTAACTAATCTTCATTTTATTTTTCACTGAAAATGATTCATTCTCGATTCGATGACACACCATTCACATGTAAAATATAAGTAGTATCCATTATTTTTAAGCTACAGTCATATTTTAGGTCATAACAAAACCAGATCTTTACTAATCTCTGCATTGAAAGAATCATAAGGACATTCTCTTTCCCATGGATGTCGAAAAAGGCGATGAAGGGATATCCTTATAAACTTGGGATTCTTCTTTTAGGCGATGGGCTAGCGACCTGTCACTCTTTGAATCTCAATTCTATCGTCAAGCCAAAAACTGAACGTGGCATATCAGTCTTTTCAAGACTGTTAGCTGTGTCTACCCCGCAAGGGATATAGACGTGACTATATGTATGTATGTATTATCCCTTACTGGGAAGACTAAGCAATAGTCAGCAGAGTCGAAGGCCACGTTTGACGATTGACAGTTGGCTAGCAGGGTAGACCATCATAAACATACATACATACATACATACATACATACATGTAATCACGCCTCTTTCCCGGAGGGGTAGACAGAGACTACCTCTTTCCACTTGCCACGATCTCTGCACACTTCCTTCGCTCATCCACATTCATAACTCTCTTCATGCAAGCTCGGCGGTTTCGGGTACTCTTGACCTGACCCTTTACAAGGACGTCCTTAATTTGATCAAGATACGTTCGTCTAGGTCTTCCCACTCCGACCTTTTCCTCCACACTCTCCTTGTATATCTGCTTAGTCAACCTGCTTTCATTCATCATAAAAATTATATCAAAACATGATCTTTAAATTTAAGCCAAGGGTGGATGTCTGGTACTGCATCTGAGGTCAACGCCCGGATAACGTATTGTGGCTGGTCAGTGACCAAAATATGGTGGTTTGATAAAAAAATCTTAGACATTATTTTTAACTATTATGAGCATACATTCAAGTGAGAACAAGTAGATTTTATGATGATTATGATTTTACAACCTGTTACCGCGACTTTGTCAGCGTGGAATAGTTATTTCGAGCATCATTGAAGCCTGAATAATTTTCCCCGTTTTTTATCACATTTTCCATTATTTCTTTGCTCCTTATAGTTACAGCGTGATATTATATAGTAAACTAATTTTACTGCCGCTTCCAAGGCGTCAGTGCAGAAGAAGCGGTAACAAACTGCACTGCAGCATTATCTTCAACATCGTCTACTTCACAACTATGCAAGCGTAGAATAGAAATGTGGACGGGAGAATACACATCAGATTAATTTATTTCTATGAGATTTTAATAAAAAATTTAAAAATATATATATATAATTTTTTATGGACGATTATTTGAAAAAATAAAGTGGAGTGTATACCAAGTTAAGTGGTTGGTAGAGCCGTGTGGATGTATTTCCTGGCACTAATAAAAAAAATTAAAGGACCACTCCGTCTTGTTCCCATTGATGTTTTCAAAGGCGACTAAGGGGTAGGCTTATAAACTTGGGATTCTTCTTTTAGGCGATGGCCTATAAACCTGTCACTATTTGAATCTCTACAAGTATCATTAAGCCGAACAGCTGAACGTGGCTTTCAAGACTGTTGGCTCTGTCTACCCCGCAAGTGATATAGACGTGATTATATGTATGTATGCATGCATTCTTTAAATACCGAGAGTCAGACCACACAACACTCTTCTTTTGTATTGATTGAAAAAAAATTTTTTTTTTCTAATAATGTGTAGAAGTTAATAACTGCAAATTATAGTGAGGATTCAAATCGATGGCGCCTTTACGGCGAGTTAGACTAGGCTGGGTTCCAACTACAACACATTTTACCTAGTCATGCAATATTTAACTTACATATGTAGGTATTATCTGATGTGAAAAAGGCCTGCTATAGCCTATTTTGTAAATAAAATATTGATTTAGATTATTGATTTGATGTCTGGAACTGAAATTTCTATATTTTCTATAGTTTAGCTGAACCATTACGGTGCTGCATCAGATGTTCCAGATCATACATTTTTCAAATAAAAAATTATATTATTTTATATTATTTAATATTATATAATTTAATATTTTAGTGCTCTTTCAATGTTTCTTCTTTGCCTATATTTGATTTTTTTAAATTTAGAATAGATTAACTTTTACCCTTCCTCCTAGCTTTAGACCCGGATGAATCCACGCTATTCTGTAAAGGACTGGCGACGTCACTAACGTCACACGACATCAGCCAATCACAGTGATAATACGACGCGCTCAACCAATAGCAGAGAAGAACAGAATAGAATAGATTTATTTTCAAAATTGGAAACAAGGTATCACTTATTGACGTCACATCACTTAAATCTAATTATAACTACTACCGCTTCCAAAGTGTGTAGAAGAAGCGGCGGAACAAACTACACTTAAGCATTTTCAGCGGACGTCTATGGCGACATCTCACACTATCACAGCGCGGATACTAAATCGCGCCAGACTGTCTCTATGCGCATTATGATATACCTAATGTGACAATTTATAATTTCCTTTTTATTTGTTTTTTTTTTAATGCATGATCAAATATAAAAGTAAACAATATTTTGTGAGTGATAATCAACTATTGTACATCCTCTCCAGGATAAAACATAGTGATACCATAAACACATGTAACAGATCTGTTCTACTTACTTATGTTTTACAATAAAGTTTTGAATTTGAATTCACACATTTTTAAAAACCACTGACTTTTTGTAGTAACATGCCAAAACTACAACTTACCTATAAAACTGGAGTCATCATCGATGCGATGATCATGTAAAGCGTGCATGACTAGCGCGGCGAGGAGGGCGGGGCGCGCGGCGGGGAGCGGGGGGGCCAGCCCGCGCAGTGACACCGGGGCGGCGGACCAGATTGCCCCACAGAGCATGCCCTAGCGGGGACAGCGGGGCATGCCGATCGGGGGCTGAAAGATTTAAAAAAAATTAAGAATTTGTCTCTAAATTCCTTTAAAAAATAATTTCATAAATTCTTAAAAATATATTCATTTAAACTTATTAACAGATTCTAATTGAAAAGGTCGATAAAAGATTAAATTTGTGTCTAAATTCCTTTAAAAAATAATTTTATAAATTCTTAAAAATATATTCATTTAAACTTTTTAATAGATTCTAATTGAAAAAGGTCGATAAAAGATTAAATTAGTGTCTAAATTCCTTTAAAAAATAATTTCATAAATCCTTAAAAATATATTCATTTAAACGTATTAACAGATTCTAATTGAAAAAGGTCGATAAAAGATTAAAAATTAAGATACTTCTGACTCTCTAAATACCTGCTTACAAGGTAAGTACTGTTCAAATACAGTTCTTACTTTGACCTACCTCATAAAGAAGACAAGCAACCTTCACAAGGACGGTAAACGAAGGCAGACTCAATGTATACCCGAAAGCGGAGAAATATTGACTATTCCTGTCCTATTATTATTATCTATACATATAATAAAACAGTAAAAATATTTTGTCTGTACATTTAGTATTTTGACGGAAATGGATAGATCGTATGATTAGTATATTGATTTATTTCACATTATTGTAGATTCAACTCGAAATTGCCTGGACGAAGTCGCGGGCAACAGCTAGTTTAGTATAAAATATAATATCGTTGAGTTAGTATCTCGTAACGTCTCGAATTTATTTAGAATTATTTCGCCTAACTCAATCTGTGTTATCTGTCCCGTGTAAATGTATTTATTTTATTTTTTCATAATAATTATCTATTATTCCTTGAATTGATTTATTTATTTTATTTAATTACCATGGTCACGTCTCGAGAAGCGATAATTTTACCATAGAACGGCTTGTCATCCAGGAAAAAGTAGCAGACACTAGACCGCACTAGGTCGCCTACGTGTTGGACCGACCAAATAAAGTCCCAATAAAAACAAATAAATACAATAACAACCCAATAAAAACCCAATAAATACAATAACAACCCAAAATAAATATACAAATATAATAAGACCACATATAGGTATACCACCAAATACGAGGGTGAATCCAAAAGTTCATGGCCTAACCAAGAAAACAATATTTTCTTTTTTAAAAAGAAATATTTTTATTTTTCGACATAAATCACCGTTTAGTTCCATCCACTTCCTCCATCTCTTCTGAAATTTTTTAATACCTTCGAAAAAAAATGATTCCTCAATGTCATCAAAATACTCGTCCACCGCAGCTATCACCTCGTCATTATTAGAAAATTTTGATCCTTTCAAGTGTTTTTTTAATTCGGAAAGAGGTGATAGTCCGACGGAGTCAAATCCGGCGAATAAGGAGGGGGGAACTATTGACCTGACCTTTTATAGAACGTCTCCGATTTGATCAAGGTACGTTCGTCTAGGCCTTCCCACTCCAACAGTTCCATTCACACTCCCTTTGTATATCTGCTTAGTGCCAAACCATCAAAGCATTCCCTTTTCTATTCCTGTCTGTATATCTTCTTTCACATCACAACATTCCCTTATCACGCTGTTGCTTATCCTGTCACTAGTCCTGGTCGCATCCTCATCACTCTGGAGAGGAGCCCGAGGTAGACCTTTGACCATGGATCCCGGGTTGAGTGAGTCAGGTTTTTACACAAACCAACTCCCATCTGACCTACATAACCTTTGCAGGTAAACCTAACCCGTATTACATCGATCATGGTTACACATCCAGTTACGTACCTTCAACGTAAAGGCATCGGTTAGTATTGAAACTAATGTACGTACATTACTTGTGTTGTGTGGTTCCCGGCACCAATACAAAAAAGAATAGGACCACTCCATCTCTTTCCCATGGATGTCGTAAAAGCCGACTAAGGGGTAGGCTTATAAACTTGGGATTCTTCTTTTAGGCGATGGGCTAGCAACCTGTCACTATTTGAATCTCAATCATATGTTAAAGCCAAATAGCTGAACGTGGCCTATCAGTCTTTACAAGACTGAAGTATCTGTCTACCCCGCAAGGGATATAGACGTGATTATATGTATGTATGTACATAACTTAGAAAATAGTCATTGGTCGAGTCGAGATGAGATTCGAACCTGTGCCTTTTTTGCGCATCACGCATTTCAACTTACCGTTTCGACTACAGACGCTTATGCAAACAACTACATTTGTATTTGTATATGCAATTTCGTAACTGGGTGTAACAATTTTAAATTTGACAGTAAGAATCTTAAGTGTAGATAAAGTAAAGGGTCAGGTCAAAAGTACCCGAAACCGCCGAGCTTGCATGAAGAGAGTTATGAATGTGGATGAAGCGAAGGAAATATGCAGAGATCGTGGCAAGTGGAAAGAGGTGGTCTCTGCCTACCCCTCCGGGAAAGAGGCGTGATTTTATGTATGTATGTATGTATGTTAGACTCTTAATACTAAGGAAGGATTTCCCGAAATTTCCACGGGAACGGAAATTAACTTATTTATCGTTTTCCGCGGGCGAAGCCGCAGTCTTTCTCTTGTACAGTAAAATATGTAACAGAAGGCATTCAATACGAATCCCGAATCGTGCATAAATTCTGCCAGCGTAACCCCTCTTTGCATAATGACGACCCATCAATAATCATTTAGTCTCGATTAAAATTTACAGCGTTCAATCTCGTGGATACAAGCTCTTGTTCACGGCTTTACATAGACACAATCACGTTTTTATACTTTACGGGGTAGACAGAGTCAACACTCTTCTAAAAGATTGGAAGGCCGCGTTCAGTTGTGTTCAGGGCTTTGACCGCGTTTAACTAGGTTTAGGTTCCTATGAATGTCGTAAAAGTCGACTAAGGGATAAGGCACATACATATATAGATATTTTGCAGTCTTACCAAGATCTAATACGGGTTAGGAAAATGCAATTGGGAATACGCTAGTATGAAAAAAAGACATAATCCTACTAATAATATTATAAATGCGTAAGTTTGTATGTCAGTATGGATGTTTGTTACTCTTTCACGCAAAAACTACTGAACCGATTAAGATGAAATTTGGCATGTAGGTATCTGAAGACCCAGCCTAACATATAAGCTACTTTTTATCCAAGAGTCCCCGTGGGAATGATTCCACGCGGACGAAGTCGCGGGCGGCCTCTTGTTATTTAATATTAACTTACGAGTATTAAATAACTAGAGGCCGCCCGCGACTTAGAGATTACTTATAAATAAGATTTAGATACAGAAAGATTAGGATCTAATACAAACGGTAATCAAAAATATACATACATATGTGTGAATAAGCAAATAAGCATAGCACTCAAGTCGTAGATGTGCGTCTTATAAGAATGTAGACTATGCTTTATGGTGTAAAAGTAAAAATCAATGTGTTAGGTACACATACGTATGTTAAAAGATAATAAGCTTTACTAAAACACATTGTTAGTGTATATTGCACATATAAAAATAAAGTAAATCTGAGTGAAGAAAGTATAAGCTTACCTTTCAAGCGTTGCTACTAACACTGTCGAAGAATTCGAAAAAAATATTACGTAAGCGAACTTTTTAACTTTTCAGTCAATTTTGATTTCGATCAGTCAATAATAATTCACTTTACACTGATAAGCCGCTTCAAACAATTCATTTATATGTTCGTTTCTCGATACAAATGAAACATCTGTTAGGTAAAATAGGAAATAAATGGAAATAAAATGGAGTCTCGAACGGTATAGGGGTTACTTTTGGTAGATTTCTGCGCATGCGCGGGGTGGCCACCCCTTGAGTGCGTTCCGTGCGCATTAATTCGGAGGGTTAAATATTTTTACACATCAACACTAAGCCATTTCCATTAATTTGATGATTACGAAAGATAACTAATTAAAACAACCAGTACTAATAATAAAAGTTTATTTAAAAAATAATAAGTAAGAATTTTGTACTGAATTTATCTTGTCTATGGTTTGTCAACCACGTGATAGGTAGTTAAGCCTGTTAGATAGAACAGTCATATCACGTCTTTGTTTCTTACAGAGCAGACAGATCCGAGAGTCAGAAGGCTCGAAGACTACGTTTAGTTTAAATGCTGATACAATTGTGTCGTGTGGTTTACGGCACAAAATAGAATAAGACCACTCCATCTCTTTACACAATAACAGTATCAATTAAGTCCTAGTAACGCATATAGTCGTGAGAAAGATTTGTAAGCACTGTTTTTTTTTTCATGTAAACCTTTCTTCTAATGAATGAAAATGTACGAGACGTGTGCCTTGTGATTAGGTACCGGCACCAATAAAAAAGGAATAGGACCACTCCTTCTTTTTCCCATGGATGTCGTAAAAGGCGACTAATGGATACGCTTATTAACTTGGGATTCTTCTTTTCGCGGGCGACCTGTCAATATTTGAATCTCAATTTTTTCATTGTCTTTCATAGTTCTGTCTGATAATCTGAGGCCTCTCAGACTTTTCAAGACTGTTGGCTCTGTCTACCCCGTAAGGGACTATATGTATGTGTGTATGTATGTACGAGACGTCAGTCGTATCATCTGGTAGGTAGTATATATACAGAATATATGATATATGACTGGAATTCCAGGGGCATGCAAGTGTAGTAAAAATAAAACAACTACAAACTATAGGAATAAAATTTGTATTTCACGACCTGAAATGTTTAATACACAATATTATTCTTTAATAAAATATAACTATCGTAATAATAACACTCAAAAATACATCGGCTTAACAATTTTAGATAGATTTTCCATAAGTCATTATAACATTATTTGCCAAAATATGCAAGGTATTAAGCACTATTTCTAAGCTAAGTTACGTGGTTTTTATACAAGTGACATTTTTATTTTTAAAACATCGAAACATTAGTAAATATATATCTATAATTTGATTATAATGGTGCTAATTTCACAAGGTAGGTACTTCTACTTTAGTAAGTTAATTTCAAGGGGTTTTCGATTTCACAGTCGGAGTGTGTAACCAGGAAAGAACACATAGCTATTGCAAACCGCACTTATGTATTTATGCTGCTATCCTTTTCTTTCGCTCACAAATGTAAGATCTGCTAGAGCGAGAAATAATGTAAATAGGAAAGTGTGACTCTTATTATAAATACAGACCGAGGAGAAAAATGCATTGACCTCTTTTTAAAATTTCAATTACAAAGCTGAAAATGTTACGTCACTTTAAAAAAATAAATAAGATTTTGTTTTATTCATCTCAATGAAATAAGGTTATCATTAAACGTATGAATTTCTCAGCCCGATCTTTATTGACCTTTAGACGCAAATCACACAAAAGAAGAGTATGAAGCGGCAAAATATGTCATGAAATAATTTTTTTAACGTTTTTCGGAAATTAGTAGATATCGTTGAGTTAATATACCATTATACAAATCTCGAAATAACTTTAGTACGAGTCAAATTGCCTTCAATGTGATTTGCGCCTTTTAATAACATATTATTGTATTAGTAGCTGTGTGGCAGTTCTCTAGTATTTTTTTTTTCATAGACTTAAGTAAAGTTAAAAAAATAATTATTTTCGAAATTTCATACAATAAGTTAATATCCTGTGCTGGTTTTAATTATAATTTATATTTAAACGTTTCGTCGTACATAGCAATTGCTAAACAAATTTAATATAATATTTGACAGAAAAGAAAACTAGAAAACTGTTACATCAGCATGTATAAATAAAGAAAACCTCAGTATAAAAGTATAACATCAGTGAGACAATTATAATCAGTCTCACTCAACCAGTAAATCTAAATCAATTCCACAGCGGATATTCACGAAATGTCAAATTATTGTACTTCATGTACAACAGAACTACATTAATGTATAATAATAATTTTAATAAATGCACAATTGCGCTGACAGGTTTGCCTTTAAATTACTTGGCAACTGTTTTATTTTAAAAAAGGCTTTATCAAATATATATATACCAAATGCTAACACAGTAAGCCAAACTTAGGTAGGTACATCTGAGATAAATTAATGATTTTATAGTTGAAGTTAACTGTAATGTTATTAAATAATTAGTCCATTCTGACAGACAAAACTTCCTGATTGTCGTGAGTCTTGGATATAATTATGTAAGTATACCTATTGGTTAAGAAGAATTATGAGTATGCAACTCTCGAATTAACTTTGGGGCTAAGAAATATTACCTACCTATTTTTCTTTCAGACTACCTTTTACTCTATAATGCTGTCAAAATGATATTATTAATCCATAATTGCCTCTTGAATTTTTATTTCTTACTTTTTATATCAGGGACTACACTTAATCTACTGTGTAAGACATTTTAAGGTCTCAAGTTTTACTTTGTTGATGGCTAAGTTGCATACACTTTCATCTAAATTACAATGTTGCATTTAATGTAAGTAATAAACGCGCGATTAAGTTACATTATATGCAAAGACTATGGTAAAAATAACAGCTATTAATAACAAAGTCTTCTTCTTCCTCCTACTTTTAGTCTGGGTTGCATCGTCACCACTCTAGAGATGAACCCGGGATATGCCTTTGGTCATGAACCCTGGATTGGATGTAGCGGTTTTCTCACGATGTTTTTCCTCACCGTAAGAGCATCGGTAAGTATTTAAACTAATGTACTTAACTTTGAAAATAGTCATTGGTACATGGCCGAGTTGGGATTTGAACCTGTGCCTCTCTGCGCATCACGCATTTTAACCGGGCACCTTACCGATTCTACCACTGACGCTCTTCATCAATCATTAAGAAGAAAGTGTTTGCTGCAATTATTTGTCTTGTGGGAACTTCGTACTAAACTCAGTTATTCTAAATTTATTTACACTATTTTATTAACTACATGTTACAGATTCAGTTGAAGAATTAAGTGTAGTCAGTTACTTTATTTAAAATTTATTAAATGAGCAATATGAGCACATCGGTCGAAAGTTTTGGCAGAAGATAAAAATTTACATTATCAGTCTAAAACGGGTAGCTGTTAATTGCCTATTCAGGCCTCCTAAGAAATTCAGTGACTAAATCAAATAACTGAAATAGAATTTAAAAAGTTACTTAATTCTTAATTAACTTCTCTGAATAAGTTACTGAATTATTTAGCACGTCTGAATTAAGTAAAATGGAACACGCGCCTAAATGATTAAATACAAACGTTAATAAAACATTGGCAAGATTAATTAAAGTGTCAACAGTGTCACAGTAATTTTAAAATTAAGATTTCACGAATTTATTTGGAAAATATCTTCGTGTTTATTGTAAAATATAGATTTCAAGGAGATAAATCTCATTTTAAAATTAGTTTTCAGTAAAACACATGCTCATTACGAAATCAATTGTGAAATACACAAGAAAAAAAATAGTTACGGTACAGATCTTTTTCATCGATTAGTTGATCATACAAAAGTATTTCATTCAAAAATTTAATAGCTTTTGATAGAAAATAGAAAGAAATAAGTCTTAAATATTTCGTAGACGCAATCTACAAATAAGACATGGAAATCTAGAATACTGAACCGACGTTACCTTGTAACTAGCACCAGTATTTATTTGGTCATCCCCTGCTTCGCCCGCCGCTCCCACTCCGCCCTCATCTGCAGTATACCCTTGAATTGTGGAGACGCATCAGCTTCCCCATCAGCACCATCTTTCTCTTTCTCGCCTTCATCCTTCTCCGTATCTACGTCCTTTTCTATCACAGCACTCTCACGTTTCTCTTTATCAACGGATAACCTTCTCAATTTCTCATCATCTCTCCTTTGCCAAGGCCTTTTTGTCAGCGTATCGGCTTTGTACGCCATCGCCTCGCTTTTTGTTATATTTTTAATGTCATCCCTGTCATTCGACGGGTCAGGGAACGTCCGGTTTCTTAACCGTTTCTCCGGCGTTGAATCGGACACTTCTTTCTTGTATTTATTAACTTCGCTTCGATATACCGGGGCGCTTTCCCTTTTTGGATTTGCCACACTATTAATGCTAACGCTTCTCTGATAATGGGGCACCCCAAACTGGCTTACTCTAGCAGCTATATCTACTAATCTTTTTTCCTCAGCTTGCTCCCTCAAGCTGGCATCTTCATTTTCTTTATCACTATCCCTAGATTTAATAGAAGCGTTAAATTCGTTTTTGTGAATCTTTGTCCTATTAGCACTTATATTTTCATTTATTTCGTCTTTTGAATTATTCGTCTCAGCAATGTCTTGGGCGAGACTATCAGCTTCTGAATCCTTAAGTTTTAATGACCTCCTGGCGAACACTTTCATCAATTCAGGTTCATCGTCGTTTTTTCGGTCACTACTGTTACGAATATCCTTGGGCAACATTACAGGTTTCCTTCGATAAACGACAGCTTCTTCATGTCTATCAGGCGCCTTAATATCATTGCTATCAATACTTTGAATAGAACTTTTACTTCCAAAACTAGAATGTGATTTTTGATCAATAGATATGTTGTCATATATTCGTTCATTACTACCATCTGTACTCATTGAATTAGTTCTTGGCTTTTCTGGTCTGTCTTGTAGTTCAACACTTGTTGCTTTTCTTTTGAAGAAAGCTTTGGGAGTTAAGGGACTTTGCGGGATATTTGACTGCACAGACTTTCTAGAAACTGCTGGAGAGACCTTTTCTTCGGGCTCCACAATATTTTCCACTACCTTGTTTACGAGTTCTTTCTTAGTTGGGATACTTTGTGTCAATTTTGTTTCAGTAATTTGAAAGCTTTCTACATCTAACTCTTTATCAGCTTGAGGACTATCAATTTTCTTTGGCGTTACGTTTGCAGTCAGCACAATATTAGTTGCAGGTTTAACGTCAACTTTATTCAACTGAATATTAAGAAATTCAGGAACACCTGGCTTAGTCCCTGATTTCTGTATTTTCTCATCGCTCTTGTTCATTTTTGTAGCTTCGTTAGTTTTTGCCGGTACTGGAACTTGGTCATTATTAATGTGAGTTACAGAAATAAAACTCTCTACGTCCAACTTATCTTTTTGAGTATTTATCTTCGAGCTTTGGCTCAAAGCACTTTCGACTGAAATGGTTTTTCTTCTGTCATCGATTGGTTTTTCAGGACTACTCTTAACGCTATCTAATGAACTAGACTTGAGTATTGGGGAAATAATAGGCTTAGGAGAGCTAATAATATCATCAATCTTAGCCTCTATCTGAGATATATCGCTATCACGTTTATGACTGTCAACTGTGATGTGTATACTATTGGTAAACAATTTACGGTCTTCATTTACATCCGTTTTCAGGCTATCTAAGTAACTGCTATCAGTACTAGGCAGACTGTCATAATTTGCTTCAGCGTTTGAATTAAGAATATTATAGTTCCTAGCAGATATTCTTTGAGAATAGTCATGCCTTTCTGTTACGTTTCTCCTGTAGTTAACTTCCCAGCTTTGTAGTAAAGGTTCTGATATACCAACAATAGCCGGTAGACTGGGCATTTGATTCTCTTGTGAACTTATTGATGTTGTCTCTGAAGCATAGCGGAAACTATGAGATTTCCCAATGCTGCTTCTAGTCTCGACGTATTCATCTCCGAGAGAACGCATATCAGAACGAACAAATGCATCGTCTGATTTATTGGTCTTATGTATAGACTCGCGTTTGCCATCGGTTTTATCATTAAACTCGGAAACATGCTCTGATGATCTGTGTTTAATATTTTCAGAACTTTGATGTTTTACTGTTTTTGGAGGAGAACATGATGATGATATTGTAATACCAGGATTAAAGTATGGGATGTTCTTAGGCATGCTACCACTATGAAATGTGTAATCGTTATGCACACTTTTAATTTTCATCGCTCGTGTTGGTGCTTGGTCCTCTAGTGGCACTATTGCCGGTAAAAGTGTATCTTCTCTTACTCTATTAGCTATCTCGTTATTGATAAAATTTTTCGAATACGAGTCCCTGTGCATAGAAGTAGGCCTTTTGGTTTTCTCATGAAAATGTGCATGGTCTTTCAGAACATCAATGGCTTCTTTTGAAGTACTTCGCTTAGCTCTATCTACTTTCTCACTAAAGTCATCGCGTCTACTGAATCGACTTTTCATTTCTAAATTCAACATTTTATCCGTTTCTTCAGCGACTTTGAGATCAGTTATATTATATTCGACACCGGGTACTTTGGCAGCGCTATAAACATCTTTATATGCATTATCTTGCATGTAACCTCCTTTGTTGTCTAACCTTTTATGCATTTGGTTTGCAAATGCTTTTTGACCCGGAGACTTGTGTGTTCTTTCAACGGGAACCGGTTTGTACGCTTGTCCTTCTCCGTGGAACCCGCTTCTTTCGTTATCAACAACTTTGTATTGAGCTGTTGCTTTGTCAGTTTTAGATTTCTTAACATCATGTTGTCCGTCTGTGTCTGTTGCGTCTTTCTTTGATTTCTTACCACTTTTCCTTAGTAGCAATCTACTGAAGAACGATTCCTCTTTCTTTCGAATGACTTCGTTTTCCATTTTCTTTTCTGACTTAGATTTCTTTTCGAGGCAAGATTCTTCGGCTTTTTTCTCCGTGCGGTATTTAGTCATTCGTTCCTCTGAGTGGCAAGTGGTCATTTGACTTTCTGAAGTGACTTGTGGTTTGGGAGAGCTGTCTCTTAACGACTGCCCTTGCGAACTGGACTTGCTCCTCTTTATCGAGGACCGTGGGGTTTCAATTTCGGCTACACTTAGCTTCGCCGGTGTCTGGCCCATGAGTTGGCTGAGCGCCAGTCCCGGTGGTAATGACGAGGACTTCAATTTGGTGTCGCTCGGCGTTTCCAGGACTCTCTGTAGTTCTCGATTCACTAGCAAATGCTGTTCTTTGACGATCATATGCTTCGTAGTGGTCGATGAAGATAATGATTCTGCAATAATTAAATATAACGTTTTAACAAACTAAGTTTATGTAAGTTCTGTTTTAGAATCTAAATCAACAATCACATTTCGTTCTTTCAATTTATGGTCAAAATTTTGTTAAAGACGATTATGAATAATACGTCTTTATCCCTTACGGGGTAGACGGAGCCAACAGTTTTGAAAAGACTGAACACGAACTGGCCACGTTCAGCTGTATGTCTTAATGATGTAATTGGGATTCAAATAGTGATAGGTTGTTAGAATATTGAACAAATTCTTTAAGGCGATATACTATATAATTGGGATACTTCTGAATGCCAAGTTTATAAGCCTTTCCCTTGATTTACTTTTACAAACTAGAGGGAAAGGGAAGCAGCTAGCACAAAACTAAGTAGGTTTTTTCTTCGCTACCCGACCAGCATAGAAGCTAACTTATTACATTAAGCATGTTATAATGATTTATATGGATGACGTACCAGTAACAACTTCTGAGGTTTTGTGTGTGACTTCAGGAGTAGTGCTTCGTATCATTTCTTCGTTGAGTTCGGGCGTGATTGGCAAGGCTGATGCAGCAATCTGGAAATTAAAGAAATAAAAATTACACAAATGCTCGACTAGGTAAAATCATAAACAACTGGTGATCCTCCTTTTAAATTTTTTTTGTATGAGCAAATGAAAACTTGGGTCCTTAAACATATTTTCCACTACAATGTAATATTCATAAGCGGTTTCCTGGTCCACTTAAGGGAAGATGAAGTAAATAAAATAAATATATAAGTGACAAATTACACAGATTAAGTTAGCCTTAAGTAAGTTTGAGACTTGTGTTACGAGTAGATAACTTACCCAACGATACTATATTTTATAGTAAATACTTATATAGATAAAATTATAAGGATAAAGATGCTTTTATGTCTATGATTGAGAAGGCCAAACAAAACGAAATTAATAAGTAACATCCAAAAGCGTATGTGTCAAAGCCTCACAACCAAGAATGAAAATATATAAATAATACAGGTATTAAAAACGCATGTAACGCACCTTTATTTTATCTCGGACATGTCGAATCATGTTACAATAGTCCGTGGTCACCGAGCGATGTGTTTAATAGTAAAACGCAAAGCGAAAGTTGATATTGCAAACTCGTAGTGACTAAAGGTAGGTATGTCAAAAGAAAGAAAGGTAAATAGCAGTGCGTTCTGCCAAACTTTTTAATCTCAATTGAAAGGACTCACTGGAATATTTTTCTTCCGCCGTGGCGCGCCGTGTGTTCGTCGCGGTCGCACCGCCATCTTGTGTTTCGCGGCGGAGTGCGACAGTGGCGCCACACCTGTTGGCGGTTCTGATGTGTCTGAAATTAAATTAATATAAATACTTAAATGTATGCTTACAAAAATAGAACATAATTTGTATTAATTTAAAGGAAATATGACTAAAGTAAACTTGAAACCATCTCTCGAGAATGTTCTTTCGGCCATTCCAACTGCTTTCTGCATCTCTCAAATTTATCACAAGTTACTGTTATATGTATATCAGAGTGTTCACTCCTAATAGGGTCATGGGTCATGAGAGTGTTGGTAACCATTACATTGCTGTTCATTTTCGAAGACATTTCATTCATAATTCAAAATTTTTATTCACTATTATAGGATACTTCATGTCGCTTAATAATTGTCAAAACGTTTGGTTTTACGATGGACGTCAAATAAATTACTTAAAACTATATTTACTGCCGCTTCCAAGGCGTCAGTGCAGATCGATTGAGAATTAAGAACTATTTAAACAATAAACTCCTTCATTCATTCCTATAATCACGTCTATATCCCTCGCGTGGTAGACAGAGCAAGCACTCTTGGAAGACTGATAGGCCACGTTCAGCTGTTAGACTTAATGATAGAATTGAGATTAAAATAGTAACAGGTTGCTAGCCCATCGTCTGAAAGAAGAATCCCAAGTTTATAACTCTATCCCTTAGTTAAACCATAGACGCCGATAATAAATGGGAGAACACACAATGGATGAAATTTACTATAAATATGTATGTTGTCTTGTTTGTATATTTTGCTTTACCAATTTACTGTATGTTTGTATTCTTTCACTTTACAAACAAATAAATAACTTACCGTGTGGTTCCCGGTACCAATAAAGAAAAGGATAGGACCACTCCATCTCGTTCCCATGGATGTTGTAAAAGGCGACTACGGAATAGGCTTATAAACTTGGGATTCTTTTAGGCGACGGGCTAGCAACCTGTCATTATTTGAATCTCAACTGTATCATTAAGCCAAACAGCTGAACGTGGCCTGTCAGTCTTTTCAAGACTGTTAGCCCTGTCTACCCCGCAAGGGATATAGACGTGATTATATGTTTGTATATATGTAGTCGCTTAAATAAAATTGAAGTGCCAAATTACACAACTATGTGGGTTAAGCGGGAGCGATGATTCGGCTCGACCGCCACCAAAGGGAAGATCTTCCGCCAGGCTAGGTATTATGCCTGGGGAACCGCGGCTCCGACGATGTTGTGTCGGAGGTTGTATATATAATTAACTTACTGTATACATCAGAGTGGTCGCTCCTGTTAGAGTGGTCATGGGAGTGATGGTGACCACTGCTGCTATCCTCGTCCATCTCCGAAGACCCCACGCTGAGGAGGGAGCCGTCGCTGCAAGAAGACTGCGAGATGCCAGCATGGTGCCTCTGTAAGTTAAAAAAAAAAAAGAAGTGATTAGCATTACGAAAACATTTTCTTACAATTGTGCCGTGTGGTTCCCGGCACCAATACAAAAAAGAATAGGACCACTCCATCTATTCCCCATGGATGTCGTAAAAGGCGACTAAGGGATAGGCTTACAAACTTGGGATTCTTTTTTAGGCGATGGGCTAGCAATCTGTCACTATGTGAATCTGAATTCTATAATTAAGCCAAATAGCTGAACGTGGCCATTCTTTTATGCGATGGACTAGCAACCTGTCACTATTTGAATCTCAATTCCATCTTAAAGCCAAACAGCATTTTTAATATCAGTTAGGATTAATAATTAACTCTAGTGCCGGATACTTGTGTGCGTTCTTTTATAAAAGTCATTATACTCGTACCCAAAACGGTAGCTCTATTGTCATTGCAAGATAAGATCTTATGTATTCAGTGATTCGTCTGATGAAATTGGATGATATAAATTCAATTAGTGTAAATAGATACTAATTAAAACAAAATTTTACAATGTATTAGATACGAAACAAAAACATAGATACCATAAAAGATTCAACATGTGGGCACTATCATAAAATCTAAGTATGTTTCATTTTATGTTGATAGTAATAAATTTATAATGTGCCGTGTAGGACCACACGGCACATTATAAATTTATTACATAATAATACACCAATATAAAAAAGAATAGGACCACTCCATCTCTTTCCCATGGATGTCGTAAAAGACAACTGAGGGATAGGCTTATAAACTTGGGAGTCTTCCTTTAAGTGATGGGCTAGCAACCTGTCACTATTTCAATTCTAAAATTGATTTCATCATGCAAGTCTTTCAAGACTGCTGGTTCTGTCTACCCCACAAGGTATATAGACTTGATAATATGAATTAATTAATAAATTAATTTGTTATTTTATTAACAACTTCTTTGTGCAATTTTATATAGGTATAAGTCTAGTATATTCTTAAAAAAAATTATGATATATGGAAAAGTAGGTACCTGCGAATGCCCATTTTCTGAATAAAATATTGATTTTGATTTCGGAGAATTTAAATTCATTTTGTGGAATACAGTAATTCTAGATTTCAAATATCCTTTGAACTTAGAATTACGAGTATATTTGAAAAACAAAACTCGTATGTAGACTCTTAATAGACCTTTTTTTTTTTTTTTTTTATACAAACCTGTATTTTTGCACTAATATGCTTTCGCCTCGGCGGTCGCTTCACGGGCACCTCCTCACTTTGAGTGATGTAGAGCATCATTTTGATCGATTTATCGACACACTATCGATGTTTTATCATCACAGCACTATTTTTATCACAGTTCTATTGCACTTCAGTATCAGTTTTTTGTTACTTCTAGGTATATCAAATTATCTACGATGTTTTACTCAACTTAGAAAGAAAAGAGTATTATTAGTAAAATAATTGGAAAATAATGTGTTTAATTCAAGTACAACGCCGGTTATTGGGTTAATTTTTCATGCTGTGTACACTAAATTTAGACATTTTACTTGTTCACTACATATACATTTCCTTAGGATAATAATGCAATTTTGTAATCTGTCATTAGGTGTACCTTAATAAATAAATTGTCTCAATCCGTCTTTCCATGCGCACCCTAGGTATGAAAACCCCTGTTTTGGTAAAAAAAAACTATAAGTTGCGTAACTTCTAGACTTTATAAGTTAGGTATATCAATGACAATAAAAAACATATTTTTTCTATCTTTTTTATCTTAATATTATTTTACGGGTAGGCAATACACGTAAACGAAAGACTTACAGGGACTACATTATTTTGAAATTCATTATAAGTTTGTATTTTTATTAAATTGATAATTTTAATTGTATAATTAACTGTATTCAAAATAAATTTGGTAAATAATAAATCTATTTCAAGGCGTCATTTTTGTCAAAATGAATAGTAAGCTTACCTACTTTCTCTTAACTCCTGCGCAATATCTGCGTGATAGCTATATCTTATCAACACACACCATAAATAGATATTGAATTGTTTTAACGACAGATAATGCAATATTTCAAAAACCTTTTACGTCTGGGAAAGATTAAAGAATACCTAATACATTTCATTTTCATTTGTAATACAATATTTTTAAATATGAGAAATTGTATTAAGTTTGATGTTGGTATAAAAATCCTTTTCCGTGGTAAATAATGTAACTAAGCTCCTGCAAATATATAATAGGTAATTAGTCGAATGCTAATACCCGGCACGTAAGTTGACCTATGCGCAAAGCTAATAAACAAGCCCGCATAAAGATAATAATAAATGTGGAACAAGTGAAGGGTGTATGCAGGGATCGTGGCAAGTGTAGTCTCTGCCTACCCCTGATATTGTTTTGATATATTCCGGGTGCAAGCCGTGCAAGATAGAGGGAACCGCCAACTGTCCTGATCAGCTGATATTCTGCATGACCTTATATGGTAAAATATTTTTTATCATTGACAAGAAAGCTGATAAGTTACAAGATCTGTCAGTGACGCAAAATGATGATAATATTTGATAAAGAATGCTAGAGATTAATATTATGTATGTAAAGAAAAATAAATTAGAAAGCGCATTAAAAACTGTTTTTTTTTTCAGGCGTAGGATTATTTACTCGTATTAAAAAAATAGTGCAATTTGTCTGAAGGTGAAGAGAGTTACGAGGCGATCGAAAAATTGTCTCTGCCTAAAGAAAGATTTTTGTCGTTGACTGTACGTAACGCTTATACTATGTCATCACATATAGGTATAATGCAATATCCAGGAGGAACGTCCGCATAGTACCAGACCCCTCTTCCTCTATCATATAATGGCCCTAATATTGGATAGAGTCATTGAGCAATATATAATAACACTAGACACAATGAGAACACTATATTTATTAGAACCTAATTGATTTTTTGAACGAAAAATACGAGTAACAGATAATTCTTCACTTCAAATAAAAATACTTAACTTTTGAATTAATTTTTATTTATATTGGTAAGTTTACAAACATACATATTATCACGTCCTTGCGGGGTAGACAGAGCCAACAGTCTTTGAAAGACTGATAGGTCACATTCATCTGTTTGGCTTAATGCTAGAATTGAGATTCAAATAGTGTCAGGTTGCTGTCCCAGCGCCTAAAAGAAGAATCCCAAGTTTATAAGCCTATCTCTTAGTTGCCTTTTACGACATCCATGGGAACCAGATAAGGTGGTCCTATTCTTATTTTTATTGGTGCCGGGAATCACACTGATTATGTATACTGTAAAAAAAATCGCGATTACTTGCTCGACGCGTTTGATCAAGTAATACTTGCACTAAACCCCTATCTACCTACAAATAAAGACTCAAGGCGTAGAGAAAGTAGTACATAATTAATATGTGTATTGTATGTGTACCTAAGTGCAAAATTAACTATTCACACCACATTCAGTGATGTAAGTGCGTCAGCGCACATCGACTGTCTAGTTTTGCACGTCAATCGATTATTTTTTTTCTGCACTCAAGTGTACAATGTTGCCATTAAATTGACAGTGCACGTATCACTCGCATTGCGCTTAAGTGTACCCGTCTCGGAAATCAATGTTGGCACTAATTGAAATAGTGTTGGTTTTCACAACAGATTCTTTTTTGCTAATAAGCGAAATTGTAATGAATTTCAACATTGTTATTTAGAAACGGAGTCAATAAACGATTAACACCCACGTTTTCTGTATCATTGCCGTGTGGTTCCTGTTGTATCATGAATGTGCAGGTTTCCTCACGATGTTTCCCCTCACCGTAACAGCATCGGTTAGAATCCAAACTAATGTACGTAACTTCGAAAATAGTCATTGGTACACGGCCGAGGTGGGAATCGAACCTGTGCCATTCTGAGTATCACGCATTGAGCCGGGTACCTTACCTATTCTACCACCGACGCGCTCTTTATTTTGTTCGGTAGTTACATACAATTTGTGTCATTCAAAGTTATGATACTTTTTAGTAAAAATGTTTATCAAAATGATAAGATATGCAAAAAAGTAAAACAACGTGTTCTAATAAACTTTATCAGCAATTATTCCGATATTAATGATATAGAAGAATAAATATATTGTATGTTATTGATATACTATATTATATATGACAAACAAACTGCATATTATCATGTCTATATCCCTTACGGGGTAGACAGAGTCACAATATTGAAAAGACTGAAAGGCCACGTTTAGCTGTATGTTATAATGGTGGAATTGAGATTCAAATAGTAACAGGTTGCTTGCCTATCGCCTATTAAAAAATTCCAAGTTTATTAGCTATTTCCTTAGTCGCCTTTTACGACATCCATGAATAATATGGAGTTTACTTTACGTACATACTTTAAAAAAATATATGAAAAATAAAATAACAAAAATTAGAATTCAAAAACCGAAACAAAAGAAAAATCAATGCTTAGTATAACTATCTCGTAGAAAATCCGCCAGTACCAATTTACTTGAGCCTTACTTGTTCTTACTTTTAACTGAATGGGAGTTCTACTTAGAGTGGTGGCAGAGATGCTCTTGCGCACGCTTTCTATGCACTTTCCATGGTTCAATTGTTTCCACAGCTAACTATAACGATTAACTTGTTTACAACTGTCTATGAGAAAGTGTCTTTATAATATTTTCCATTACTTAACCATTGATTTCATATAATCAATACATATAATAAAACAGTAAAAAGATTTTGTCTGTACATTGAATATATTTAAAAAAAAAAAATATAACGATAATGAAATAGTAACCGAGCATGAATTTGAAAAAAAAAGTGTGTCTGTTTGTATGTTTGTTTGCACACGCCAATCCCCGGAACTACTTCTTCAGATACAAGCATTAATTGCTAAATAAAGTTAAAATAAATGAATAGTTTTTCGCAACGAACTCGCTATAAACTCTAAAACCATGGTGTGCAATATTGATAAGTAAAAGAAGGAATACGTAATGATAAGTAAAACGTAAATAAATGAACCTTGGTCCAATTTTCTGGTTAGGTCAAACTTTGGGATCCTGTCGATAATGAGTTTCCGCTCTAATTAATCTTTTTGAATTAGATAATACATATGTAGATATATTTATGTTATATTATAAAAAAAATGCCGTGTGGTTCCCGGCACTATTACAAAAAAGAATAGGACCACTCCATCTCTTTCCCATGGATGTCGTAAAAGGCGACTAAGGGATAGGCTTATAAACTTAAGATTCCTCTTTTAGGCGATGGGCTAGCAACCTGTCACTATTTGAATCTCGGTTCTATCATTAAGCCAAATAGCTGAACGTGGCCATTCAGTCTTTTCAAGACTGTTGGCTCTGTCTACCCCGCAAGGGATATAGACGTGATCATATGTATGTATGTATGTATGTATAAAAAAAATCACATACATATAATAACGTCTATATTCGTTGCGGTGTACACAGAGCCAACAGTCTTGAAAAATATTTTGTGTCACTGTGATGTCATTGTGAATTCCAATAAGGCAAACACTCTGTAAGGTTCTAAGCTAATAGTTTATTTTACTCGTAGACTATGGGTGAAAAGATTTCGCAATATAAGTATTTACGCTCGGCTAACTGCCTGTCTTAACTTACGATACATTTAGTGCTTTTGTCCTATAGGCACCTCCTACGACATCCAAAGAAATAAAATTATTCCTACTCTATCGTACTAAATACTCTTTATATAACCACGTAAAGTAAAAAATAAATAAGATATAGTAATTAATGTTACAATATTACTATGCTTTGCTATTACTTTTAAATTTATTTATAGCGTACCAAAAATTAAAATCCAATAAGTATTGCTCATTATGATTGTACTCTGTCAAAAATTACCTGACTATGTAATAACAATAAACACAAAAAACAACCATTAAAAATTAATTTTAAAATAATTATAAACATTGCAAATAAACCAATGCTAATAGTTTCCTAACTGATTTTTAATTTGAAATAGTATTAAAAATAAACAATTAAGTATCTACCTACCTATCTTTGAAGAAACAATTTATCGGATGTCAACGGCAATTTGGCGATCACAGATTAAAAAACACAGCAGTTTGGCGCAATTTAGACGGAAACGCATCCGGTTACGCAAGTAAAAACAAAACGTTATCTTTTATACCAACCTTTGTTTTGTTCAATGTTCCATCTGAACGATTTGAATTTCTGTTTTAACCTGAGGTTTACCTAAACGGTGCTCTGTGGTTTTAGAAAAAAAATTACCACGTTTTGTTTTAAGTCTGTAATGTTTTTTGTTAGATACTCATCTTATTTGAGAAAACTAAAACATTTTGATGCCCGTGGGGAAACAAAGAAACAAAGTACCTGGTATATTATGTGAGCTTATAACTGAATATCAGTACCCCAAATTAAGTGGAATGTGATAAAGCTTTATTAGAACTGTTCACAAAAAAAAAAACTTTTAATTCGCTGAGTTTCACTGAAGCTCAACCAATCATTAATTTCTTATAATTATTCATTAAAAGTTAATAAAATACATATAAGTAACTTTTTATTGTGTTGAGCAAATCAAATATATCATATTTATTAAGCGATCCATTTATGTAAACCTATCTATTGACATTATATATTATTTATAATTATTTTAGTGTTAAAAAAAAATAGACCAAAAATAAGTTCCAAACAACACATTAAACATTAACTACATAAACAAATTATGTATTTTTCAACCGCTACCGACTATAATGAAACTGCACGGTTGGTGGCCTGAAAAATTGGGTGTTTTCTCAAATATGTTGCATTATATGATTACAGAAGCCAAGGAAACATTGATTGGTGTAACTAATTGTACGTAACAGAATGCATAGCTACGCGTTACAGATTATAAAACTAGGTTGAGGTAAAATGTTATTTTTAAAGAAATAAATAACTGCATCCTTTTTTCGGAATCTTATTAAATTTTTCCTGTTATTAATTCCTTAGATTAAAATAAAATATAGCTATTATAGCTACTTTACTTAATTGTATCGTAGATTGAATTTCATACCTTCGAAAAATCGATAGCGTAGAGTGGATTTCGATTATTTTCTTTAAATATCAGAATGGTTTTCATTAAATATCAGATGTTTGTCTTAATATTGTTCAGTTTTTAAAAGTCAAGAAATATAGGAGCAGAATATGCTGTAACAATCGTTTTGATGAATGGTTTGTTTGCTATCGGTTGCCCCAGCAACCTTTATCCGGGCAACGCTTAAAGATCGCTTAACTGCCGTATAAAGTCAACAACAACATGTTTTTTAAAGAATAATTAGCGACAAACAACGTTTTGTAAGGTTTCAGGCTTAGTTCAGCATGTTACAATACAGAAGTGGAATTAATGTCGAATACTAATCAATTTTACATTTTAAGGTGTTAAGAATTGCAGTGCCGTGTGGTTGCCGGCAGTACCGTGTGGTTCCCGGCACCAATAACAAAAAAGAATAGGACCACTCCATCTGTTTCCCATGGATGTCGTAAAAGGCGATTAAGGGATAGGCTTACAAACTTGGTATTCTTTTTTAGGCGATGGGTTAGCAACCTGTCATTATCATTATGCTAAATAGCTGAACGTGGGCATTCAGTCTTTTTAAGACTGTTGGCGCTGTCTACCCCGCAAGGGATATAGACGTTACCATATGTATGTATGTAAATTGCATTATATCAGATCTTACCCCCGCTGCATTGCAAGCGCGGCCGATTATATCTGTTTTATGGCGCGAAAAACTATCGCTGTCCCTTTTCACGTTATAATAAAAAACGAAACAGCAATAGCTTTTCTAAAACAGGCTCGCGCGTGCTCGATACGGGTTCAGGAGTAAAAACATCAGATTTTAAAGTAGGTATAAGACATAGAAGACCTAGACGAACGTATCTTGATCAAATTAAGGACGTCCTGGTAAAGGGTCGGGTCAAAAGTACCCGAAACCGCCGAGCTTGCATGAAGAGAGTTATGAATGTGGATGAAGCGAAGGAAGTATGCAGAGATCGTGGCAAGAGGAAAGAGGTAGTCTCTGCCTACCCCTCCGGGAAAGAGGCGTGATTTTATAAATATATGTATGTATGTATAAGACATCAGTACAATCTTCTTACACCCGTGACCCTGGTGAGAGGGAAGCCAAGATCATGGTCAAATAAAAAGTTTCCTGTCAATGTGTCTCTTACCGTGAGCGGTTCGCAATCAAACTAATATACGTGATTCAAACAGATTCGTTAAGTCATGTCCTTTAGACGGCCTCTGTGGCGCAGCGGTAGTACGCTTGTCTGTGACACCGGAGGTCCCGGGTTCGAATCCCGGCCAGGGCATGATGAGAAACGAACTTTCTCTGACTGGCCTGGGTCTTGGATGTTTATCTGTATAAGTATTTATTATAAAATATAGTATTGTTGAGTTAGTATCTCGTAACACAAGTCTCGAACTTACTTCGAGGCTAACTCAATCTGTGTAATTTGTCCCGTATATATTTATTTATTTATTTATATTTATGTCCTACTACAACTTAAATTGTGGCTCATAAATAAAGGCTTTTGTACTATTTCGGACAATGTGCGTGTGTTGCAATGTTCAATGTCAGATGTTGGCGTTAATTACTTTTTTATGAACAGATATTTTATTGAGTATGAAAATTGACCTCTTTTACTCGAATGCTCAAAATTAAAGCGTTATGGTTACAAGGTCTGTGAATGGAATTATCATAGCACCAATGATGATGGCAGATGGTGATTAGTCCCGTTTGCGTCTTCACTTTTCTGATGAGAAGCCTGGGTTTGATATTTTCAACTTGTCCTGATGGCCTAGGAACCTGTCACTATTCGAATCTCAGATCCATTAAAGTACAGGCGTGACCATTCGGTCTTTTCAAGATTGTTGGCTCTGTCTACCCCGTATACAGTATAGACGTGATAATATGAACGTATGTATATTTGCTCAGTTGGCCTGCTTTTATTCCTTTAGAATCGTCCTCAAAAATATGCGAACTCCTTCTACTAGGAAAAAGAAAAGAGAAAAGAAAGAGGAAGAGAAAAGAGGAGAAGAAAAGAACGCGTCAAATAGACACTTAACTCAATGATTCACAAAATAATCGGAGATATTCCGAGACTGATCGATAGATTACCGCATGTTAATGGCAAAAATGTCTTCCACGAAGAGTTTATGACGAGGAGTTCAAGATTACAAGGATCTCCTTCCTTCTATGATGTCAGGTAGCAAAGAAAAAAGAGTTGTGTGTGTGTCAGCGGCGTCTCTTCCCACGAAGATTGTTAAAGTCAATTATTGCTTATAAACTTGGAATTCTTCTTATAGGCGATGAATTAGCATCCTCGGACTATTTGAATATAAATTCTATCATTATGCCAGACGAGAATGAATAGGTCTTGATAGACAGATAAATAGTGGAAGTACAAGGAACAGATGTTTTTTTGTTCGTGGCCGAGATCCTAAATATCATTACTGCAGTGTAGTTTGTTCCGCCGTATCCAGTTTGTATCCAGTTTTGAAAATAAATCTATTATATTAGCTAATATAAAGAAAACTAGAATCGAATTCGAGACCTCAAATTAAGAAGGAAAACGTAGGTAAACCCAAAGGGGCCGCTACACTACCGTCCATCCATTGATAAATATTTTTGCATTTTCTTTGAAGCAATATAAATACCACGTCCCTAGATTATGTATGAATTATGCACGTAATTGGTCATTAAGATAGATCAATAAATCACACATAATAACGTTATTTCTAATGCTTTCGTTCGGGGAAATTTAGCAATTTATTAGTTTTTTTTTACTGTTAAGTAACTGCGCTAACATCACGTAAGTGCGAGTTTCTTTCCTGAATGAAAATTTAACCAAGGTAAGAAGACCATGTGTGGTCCTAAAAGTAACGATAAACTGCTAAAAAACGATCATAACGGTGATTTCAAAATAAATATGTGTCCAGAATAGAAACTACGTTATTTTTATCTTTTTAAAGCAGTGTGAATTTAATAATGTTGAATAAGTAAACTTTTTATCTATGTATCTTCCTAAGCTAAAATATAAACCATGGAATTGCACTATTGCAGTCATTAATTGTTTTAAATAATATTAAAAAAAAAGTTTTAAATAATAATAAAAATTTCCAAAAAAAGAGTGTTTTTCAAACGTTATTAAAAAAAAGAATTAGCACATTGAGCACATTTACAAACTCCTCACTTTTTACTGATATATTAAATTTTGAGCATATCTAACACATTAATTCCCAAATTATTTCAACCTATTTTAAACAAAAGCACTAAAATTCACAACACACTTTTTTTGTTTAACACTTTTTCAAATTTTTTTTTATGAACCACTATTAAAAAAAAGTCCACTATCAATTATTATTTTTCTTTCACACTTCACAGTTCATTTTTCAACTCAATAAAAATTTAACAGATACCAATATTTTTTTTAACAAATTTTAAAATAAGAACAAACACTGCCGTTCGCGCATTTACACACGTAGCTCGCGCGTTAGCGCTTCACATAGACTGACTGTCTAGCCTGCCAGCTAGAGTTAAGTGTATGAATGCCTTAATAGGCGTGACGATTTTTTATTCCGATGACCATGTGAACGGCACAATGCCGAAATGAATAGGCGTATAACGTAGGTGTTATTATCTGTGCATTAATGTTTTTTTTTTAATATTTGGCAATGCCATCGCCAAACAATAAATAATTAAATTTAAAAAAGTAAAATATCGGTAAAGGTAACTGACATACCTATTTAGAATAAACAATATTAATTACGTGTGTGATAAAATTTCATCGCAATTATTAATATCTTATAAGATTATCTACAATGATAATAAAATCAAAACATTGAAAAGCGATTTTTTTATAAACAGTACAAACTTTCACAAAGGTATTTATATTAAATGAGTTCTAAATTTGAATGTGTAAATTTTTTAATTAAAGAACCGAATCGATATCTCGAATACAGAATCATCAAAAGATCCTGTACTTAGTTACTTTTCAATATCTATAAAATACCAAGTATTTTTAAGAGAGCGTCAGTGGTCGAATCAGTAAGATGCCCGGTTAAAATGCGTGATGCGCATATAGGCGCTAGTTCGAATCCCACCTCGACCATGTATAACTATTTTCGAAGTTATGTACATTACTTTGAATACTAACCGATGCTCTTGCTTTGAGGGAAAACATCGTGAGAAAACCTACACATTCAGGCAACTGGATGTGTAACCATGATCGATCCAATACGGGTTAGGTTTACCTGCAAAGGTTGCAAAGGTCAGATGGGAGTCGCTTTGTGTAAAAACCTGGCTCACCCAATCCAGGATCCATGGTCAAAGGCATACCCCGGGCTCCTCTCCAGAGTGATGAGGATGCAATCAGGACTAAAGCCAGGACGAAGACCAAGTGTTAAAGGAAGCTCGGTGATCTCGGGTACTTTTTGACCCTGAAGATTAGAGTACTCTTGATCAGGAACATCCTGACAAAAGGTCAAGTCAAGAGTACCCTAATCCAATAAGCTTACATACAGTGTTATAATTGTAGTTAAAACGAGAGAAAAATGAAGGGATCTTGGCATCTGAACAGGGTAGACTCTGCCTACTCCTCCGGGAAAGTGGCGCAATTTTATCTATACTAATATTATAAAGCTGAAGAGGTTGTTTGAACGCGCTAATCTCAGGAACTACTGGTTCGAATTGAAGAAATATTTTTGTGTTGAATAGACCATTTATGGGTGAAGGCTTTAGGCTATATAGTATCACGCTGCTATTAACTATAAGGAGCGAAGAAATAATGGAAAATGTGAAAAAAATGGGGGAAAATTATTCCTCCTTGAGGGCTTTAATGATGCCCAAAATAACTATTCCACGCGGACGAAGTCGCGGGCACAGCTAGTGTTATAATATGTATTTTATGGTCAGTAGACTCTCCCACTGTACTTATTTTCAATAGTGATACGTATAACAAAGCCATACAAAGATCATACATATTTAATTACATGAAGCCTCGTGTTCGGTCAAGGCTTTATGCAAACGTGAAAGTTCTATTGATTTCAATATTATTGTTTAAGAAGTACCTAAAAAATGGGGAAAAAGGCGTGATTTTATGTATGTACTAGCGGTCCCGACAGACTTCTTTCTGTACAAAACATTTGTAATGTAGCTTTTAGTTTTTTATTCTTACCTATTTTAAAATCGGGGAAAAAATTCTGCTGAACAGAACCGTCACCCTGGTGACAGGGCTGGAAATTAATGCAAAAGCATTGAAGTTAAAATTAACTATACGTTTTAGTTAGAAAACGTTTGTATGGAAAAAAGAAAAGGGCTTTGCCTTGCGGTTCCCGGCACCAATACAAAAAAGAATAGGACCACTCCATCTCTTTCCCATGGATGTTGTAAAAGGCGACTGAGGAGTAGGCTTATAAACTTGGGATTCTTCTTTTAGGCGATGGGCTAGCAACCTGTCACTATTTGAATCTCAATTCTATCTTAAAGCCAAATAGCTGAACGTGGCCTGTCAGTCTTAACAAGACTGTTGGCTCTGTCTACCCCGCAATGGATATAGACGTGATTATATGTACCTATGTAAAAACCATCCTCGAAATTAAACGAACTTAAAAAAAAATTGGCCATATTGGTCCAGACGTTGTTGAGTTATACGCTTAACATCACATTTTGCGATGCATTTTTATATCATAGACTAGCTGTGCCCGCGACTTCGTCCGCGTGGAATAGTTATTTTCACTATTACTTTAAATCATACTGCTAAAAACTACGGAGCCCTAAAAACGTACATCCATGGCAGTCGTCAAAATTATTCCAGCTTATATTTCCTCGCGCGTTCGTTCCCAAGGGAGCCGTCAATTTTAATGGCGGCTGGACGGCATTCCCGTTCATATCCCTCACGTGATAGGTCAACTGACGCCTTGCTGGTATTTATGACTAGCTACTTGCCCTCTTTATACATACAAACATACATATAATCACGTCTTTTTCCATTACAGAGTTAAGAGAAAATAATCTGAAATAACTAAATAAGTACTAAAAATACTGAAAGGTCACGTTCAGCTGTATGGTTTAATGACAATATTCAAACAGTGACAGGATTCTAGCCTAGCCTAGCCTAAAACAAGAATCATCATCTCGGAGAAGAATTTGTTCCATCTTAATCATTATCATATCATCAATATCATTATTGATAAGATGGAACAAATTCTTCTCCGAGTCGCGCCGGTTTAAAGACGCACGTGTTTCTGACTCAGTCATTTGAGAGTTAATAATCCCTTTATGTATAAATTTATATTATATACATTCTAGCTGTCCTGGCAAACGTTGTTTTGCCATAAAAATATTTTTTAAATCATTTCTAGTTAAAAAAATGTTAAGGGTGGGCAACCCTTATCACAAAGGGATATCAAAAAAAGATGTTGTCGATTCTTAGACCTACTCAATATGTTCACAAAATTTCATGAGAATCGGTCAAGCCGTTTCGAAGGAGAACGGGAACGAACATTGTGACACGAGAATTTTATATATAAGATAAATAAATATATGTTAATAGTAATAGTAAGTATGTTTATTATAGAGTATTTATTATCACCCAAACAAAGATTATCTACTTAATCCAATGGTAGATTGTTAGATAATGCTATTAGCATTGATTCCTTAATTGTTACAATAAATAATAAATAAAGGTCAAAAGTACCCGAAACCGCCGAGCTTGCATGAAGAGAGTTATGAATGTGGATGAAGCGAAGGAAGTATGCAGAGATCGTGGCAAGTGGAAAGACGTAGTCTCTACCTACCCCTCCGGGAAAGAGGTGTGATTTTATGTATGTATAATAATAAATAAATAAAATGATTAAAGAAACGCGCATCCCAAATCGCTGGGTTTCTGAAACTTTGCTTGTAGGCTTCTTACGTGGTCTAGGGGTGCGCTAAGAGAAGATCTCCCAGAATTCCCACAGGACGGGAAATAAACGGGAGTTTTCGCTTTACCTAGTACAATACCTAGTTTAAGTATTTAACAGTAACCGTTAATTTTTAATTGACACGATAAAGCAACACTCAGTATCAGCTGTAAACAGTTGATTGCATAAAAAGCGTTTGAACCGTCGACAAAAGCCGTTACAACGGTTTTATTGTGTTATGTGTGACTAGCTTATGCCTGAGACTTTACCTATACGTGGATAATAACGTTTCTATGAGAATTTTTCAAGAATTTTCTCCGATAAAAAAAAATTACACTTCTACGTACCAAGGAACACACATGCCATATTATAATTGTTTTGATCTGTTTTTTTTTACATTTTTTATATACTACATATAATCACGTCTATATCCCTTGCGGGATAGACAGAGCCACACAATTTTGAAAAGTCTGAAAGGCCATGTTCAGCTTTTTAGTTTAATGATAGAAATTATATTCAAATAGTGACAGAATGCCAGCCCATCGCCTTAAATAATCCCAAGTTTATAAGCCTACCCCTAAGTCGCTTTTTACGACATCAATAAGAAAGAAATGGAGTAGTCCTATTCTTTTCTTTTTTTATTCTTTTCTATTGTTTGGTGGTTGGTCCTAGTCTTTTTTATATCATCTTACAGATTCGACCTCCGAAGCTCTTAGCTTTTTCCGTATGTATCTATTGTTAATTTTATTATTTCAATTTATTCAAGATGAAGTGTTCAAAGACCATTTCATGCTCATTGCAACAGAGCAAAGAACTGCCAAGTTCCGTCCTCAAGTTAAAAGACTACTGTGTTTTAGGGAAAATAACAAACTAGGCCCCATGGGTTTACGCATTTTTTTTTTTGTAATGTTTGTATTTTGTCAGTATGCATGTGCACTTTATCGCACCACCAACTTAAAGTTTTTCTGTTTGGTCAGCTGGTTGACTGGTAGAGAATGCCAAACGGCATTAAGTCCGCTTTTGTACATTTTTGTTTTTGTGCAATAAAGTTTAAATAAATAAAGGAAGTGTCTAGCCTGCCACCAGTGGTCATTAAATAAAAATAAATATACTGCCATTTGTGGTAAGATAAAAAATAATATTATTCTGCCGCTATAGGCAGAAAAACAAATAAGGCTTTTCTGCCACAAGTGGCAAGTTAAACCAACAAAATATTCTACCGCTAGCTAGAGGCAGCATACCTACCAAAAATTAACAGCAACTAAAGCTGAAGCAAGCTTTTTGCGGCAATTGATATACTTATCAAAAGGTAGTAAATGATACCCGATTTCTAAGAAATAGGTATATTTATTTTTCATGTACGAATACATAACAATGTTTATTTAGATATTGTTATTTTTTTTTATTAAGTCCTACTACTGTTAGATCATGTCCTTTGGGTCGACCTCAGCGTTTTCGGACAGCTGGTAATCTTATGGTTTGATTAACAAGAGCATTACAGGTCTGTGCCTGATTTAATGCTAAAGGCATTAAATCAGGCATATATTTATCGTGCCATATATAGTGCATATATGTATAGTGCCGTGTGGTTCCCGGCACCAATACAAAAAAGAATGGGACCACTCCATCTCTTTCCCATGGATGTCGTAAAAAGCGACTAAGGGATAGGCTTACATACTTGGGATTCTTTTTTAGGCGATGGGCTAACAACCTGTCACTATTTGAATCTCAATTCTATCTTAAAGCCAAATAGCTGAACTGAACGTGGCCTATCAGTCTTTACAAGACTGTTGGCTCTGTCTACCCAGCAAGGGATATAGACGTGATTATATGTATGTATGTATGTATATATTTGTCATTTCTATCTTCAGTTTTTTCATGTTTCTCAGCCTTTTCTAAATTTTGTTTCTGTTCAACAGGTTTCTCTATATGTAGATTTATTTCTTTCTCATCCTGTTTATTCTGTATTATAAGTTGTCTCTCTGCGTATTCTATCTTTTCTATCTCTAAATCTTCTGCAGTATGGTCGATTATATGTGCCTTATTTGTTTTTGGTTATGTTTTTGTTTTTGTCACATTGCTAACTTCGGTGCGATACTTATAATACACGTAATGAAATATATGCTTTATATGAAAGTTATAAGGAACATACCTATTCCAATAACTAATAACTTGTGGCGGAATAGCATTTTATATTAGTCTGCCGCAATAGGAACAACTTCACTTTCACGCTGCCCTAGTGTACTTTAAAATTAGACTTTATTAGTTTGACTAAAGAAAACAAATTTGAATACCACAATACTTGTGGCAAAATTATTTAATTTCTTATTTTACCACTAGCGGCTTAGTATTTCGATTTGTTAAATGGCCGCTGGTGGCAGACTAGACACTTCCATAAATAAATGGGTCGGCCACCGTCTGTGCACTGTGGATGCACCAGTGAAAGCGCATCTTAGTCAAGATCTCGAAACCTTGGCTTCCTAGGTTACATACGCATTGTTACAAGTTAACCTTTCACATGATACAAAGCGCAGCATTTACGAGCAAAAAGTATTTGTAACGCCATCTACATTATAATGTTGACAACAACGGCTTTGTGCTAAGCATCGGAAATTAATACGAAGTAATGTTTTGCCATCAAACTAGATGGCGCTATTCGTAACAGAATTTTTACCCACAATTTTCTACATGTTTCACAAGATAATTCAAGAAACTTTTGCCGTCTTCTTCGAACGGCTACTTCGGAACTTATTTAAAATTATGTGAAGAAATATAAAAAAATATCATACCTTATCAGCCTTATCAGTGGGTGGGGAAGCAGGTGGGCTCCGAGGCAAGCCCAGGTCTTCGTCATCGTCACTACCGTCGCCTCGCCCGCGTCTGCGCACAGCCGCCACCAGCTCCGCCTGATGGCAAACATTTACAATTAGATTAAATATTTTCTATTATTTTTTTAATTTTGGTTCATGACTGAGAAGCAGGAAGCCTTTCCTATATTTCAGGCAATCTCTTAAAGCCATGACGGTGATAATAATTTTCGGCTCGGGCATCACCATTTTTTTTACCAATTTTAGACTACGGCATTCTTAATATACATACATACGGTCACGTATGTCATCACCTTTATACCTTTTTCATAATATCACCTTTTACCATAATATCACCTTGTGGGGTAGACAGAGCCAACAGTCTTGAAAAGACTGATAGGCCACGTTCAGCTATTTGGCTGAATGATAAAATTGAGATTCAAAAACTGACAGGTTGCTACTTGCTAGCCCACTGCCTTAAAAAAGAATCCCAAGTTTGTAAGCCTATCCCTTAGTCGCCTTTTACGACATCCATGGGAAAGAGATGGCAGAGGCCCTATTTCTTATTTGTATTCTTAATTAAACTAGCTTTAAGTCTTTGATTATCCCTCTGTTGCTATCTACAAACAGAATTAACTTCCAGGATACGCATCCATTAGTACGTTGCCCTATATTCAATAAATGCGTATTAAATTATCAAACATTTTAACGGAACTGATAGCTTATCATTACACGACTGCAGTTTCCTCCCTGGACTATCTCCGTGGTCCAGTAGTCCAGACGGAAGCCTTGTGACCCTAAAAAACGAGGAGTTCAGACATCACTCTCCAAACGTGACCTGGTTACGTCCCCTCCTCTCTGGAGTGGAGCTCGAGGTTCGTACATCTTATACATATATACGATCACGTCTATATCCCTAGCGGGGTAGACAGAGCCACCAGTCGAAAAGACTGATAGGCCACGCTCAGCTGTTTGGCTTAGTGATAGAATTGAGATTCAAATAGTGACAGGTTGCTAGCCCATCGCCTAAAAGAGGAATCCCAAGTTTATAAGCCTATGCCTTAGTAGCTTTTTACGACATCCGTGGGAAAGAGATGGAGTGGTCCTATTCTTTTTTGTATTGGTGCCGGGAACCACACGGCATGCCTTCGCTTACTCTATTATCTCTATTCGAGATTGTGGGTTCTGTCGACCCCGTAAGAGACTTCAAAATAAAACCACTCCCTATCTTTCCTATGGAAGTCGTATAAAGCGACTGAGGGCTATGTTTATAAACTTGGCATTTTAGCGATGGACAAGCAACCTGTCACTATCTAAATCTCAATTCATATCGTCTAACTGCTATCTGAACGTGGTCTTCCAGTCTTTTCAAGAACATTGGCCCTGTCCACCCCGCAAGGGATATAAACGTGTCTATATAAGTATATATGTTTATATGAAAATACCATGTAATATGTGTATGTATGTCTGAAAGTATACAAACCCAAAACTTCCCAACTCTGGATTCCGTGACCCAGGCGAACCTCCTCCTCCATGTTTGACTCATCCCCACTTATCCTTGACTTGAGTATCACTTTATCACATTATATTATCACAATATCATTTTTCTGTCATACAACATGAGGATAAGTTTCTGTTTTGGATTGTAAAAATTATATATTCTTATTAAAATTTTTAGTCCCTAATTCCTTCCCGCGGGATAGGAAATTCACTATTAATTGACTTCTAGACCACATCAAGAACTTTACTG
This sequence comes from Amyelois transitella, assembly GCF_032362555.1. NCBI lineage: Eukaryota > Metazoa > Arthropoda > Insecta > Lepidoptera > Pyralidae > Amyelois > Amyelois transitella. The sequence goes on from NC_083524.1 coordinate 8,386,078, forward strand.
GCAAATTCAAAATCTTTTCAGCCAGCGGTTTTGACTGTTCTGTACAATTTGTAGATTTAATTTTTGTTTGTAATATTTTTTTTCATAAGTAGGTTTAGTTTGTAATCATTAAGTTATTTAGATATAGTATTTTATAAATATAAATTTACTTAAATTATTTTGTAAAATTATGTCTTTTTGGTTAAAAAACCGACCTAACTCTGAAGCGTCACAGTTCGACTGAATCATATTAGATAATGCCAGTTTCATTTTAATCATAAACCATTATTATTCATGGAATAACAGTTGACTAATTGAAACACTAATACAGGAATATTTTATCTATATGGAATTTTAAATAACAATATTATTAAAATGTACAAAATATTTAAAAAAGCAAAAACCTTTAAAACCTAAAATTCAACTTTTAGGCGATGGGCTAGCAAGCAACTTGTCACCTTTTAATAAAGATTTAATACAGTTATAGCTAAACGTGGCTTTCCAATTTACTCCCTATAGGCACTGCCTAGCCCGTAAGGGATAGAGACGTTATTATAAGTATATATGGCATTTAAAGTTAAAATGTGAAACAGCGAAGGTATGACAGTTATTTTATGAAAAATAAAAATGTTATCAAAAAATCCAAACCAGCGCGAATATATTTACTTGATTAAGTATCCTTAGAAAACATTCCATCCACAACAATAACATTCCCACGCTCTTTAACGAGGTACTTGGCATCCAATTTCAAGAAAAGTAAAGTTTGAAGTACTCAGTCAAAATACGATATAATTAATTCCAGGGACTAAAAATAAGAATAATTTTCTTTGCAAATTAAATTACCTACCCTAAAGGTCGATCAAAATTTTTTTGACACTAAAGTGTATGGTACGAAATGACTTCCTTGCGATACTCCAAAACTATAAACGATTTTTGTTACGGCTAAATTACAATGAGTGTTTCATCATACTATCCATAAGCTTTAAATATTCAATAACATTCAAGAATATCTAATAATACAGACTATACAAGAGTTACAGTGATTTTTCGTGTGACCTAGCTTATCGAAAGAGTTGCATAAATCATAACAATCGTGCATTTCCGATTTTGCAACACCCGAAGACAATGGAGTTTATCATACTATCTCATTGTTTCGCCGAATCTTTTCTCTCGGCACATCGTTCATTTCGCTTGAATACGCTTTAGGTAAATTACAGTTACATGTGTTTTAATCTAAAAAAGGAAGTCTTGCTTGTATTGTGTTTATTTTGGAAGTACTGAATTTAGGTGAACCAAGAAAATATATAGCAATGACTTCATTTTTATATCCTATGTAAGGTTCATGTTAACACATTAGTAGCCTTTGCCTGAAATGTGCAAGATTCCTCACGACAATCGTACATCCATCTCAGTTTGGTCCAAAGGTTCGACTGGCAGAGAATGCCTTGTGGCATTAAGTCCACTTGTTGTACATTTTACGTGCAAAAAGTTTAAATAAATAACTAATCTCTTTCACCGTAAAAGAGTCCTAATTGTTGAATTGTCGTACATTTGGTTACCAAGAATAGGCATTAAATCAATGTGTTAATACGAGTCGGTTGGGAGGATAAAACTATTGTTATATTATGTTGTTATTAAAGCCATGTACTTACGTACAGATATATTTACAACAATAATTTTCCTCTTAGCTTATTATAAAACGATATCGGATGACTGGGTCGAGCTAAAAACCACACAGAACCTTGACATGTCCAGTAAAATTTTGCTAGACTTTTCAAGTCACTTGGTTTAAACTTTTTATTTTAATTTAACCCTTGTAAAAGAATATTTTTATAAACCTACCTTTTTTGATACTTTTAAGTATTTGTAAGAAACTTGAGATTAGTAAAGTATACATATAAGTGTGAAGTGATAACAAACAAACAAGTATTTGATCACACTCCCGCATTTAGGTATAATATTAGTTAGGATATTGGATATGCGATATAAACCTTAGTCTCGATTGGTTTCGTAAGGATTGCTTGGCGCAAAAGCCCGCCTACGTAGCGTATCCATGTTTTGCATATTCAAATGGCATTGTCGTAATAATCTGGATTAAGTCACCGTGTCTATTACATTTTATTGTCTAAAAGCGTTGGTATTTAAAAGATTTAAAGTTCTTCCGATTAAATGTTTTGGAAAACAGATTTCTTTACCACAACTTTCAAACTGCTCAACCGAGTAGTTGCTAATATTTGTTGGAAATATTTGTTGGGTTAGTGCATTTTTGTCAAAGATGTTGAAAGGTTAGCAATTATTTTCAGTGCCATCTCATAAATAGCATTTGCTTGTTTAAATTGCAAAACTTCTTCGTAAACGTAACAATTTAATCAATCACAGTTTTCATTAAAGCTACACATCATTTAATTTTTTTTTTAATTTACTTATATCTTGTTTCCTGGTCAACATTTGAAAAGTAAAAGAAACATGTTTTGTGCAAGAATCTGTGTACGATTTCACTTTTCGACGATCAAAGACATTGTCCTTCCGTAAAAGGACATTAGATTTCTCAAACTGGTAAGTATTAACATTTTTAACAAATACAATAACGAAACGAATAGAGAGTGTACGACGATGAGACCATCTTTTAAATATAAAAAAAAATATATATTATTTAAAAAAATATCACACGAGTAAAAGTATTTAAACTGTTTAACAAAAATAAACAGTTAGGTTTGTTAGGTTGGATATCACTTGAACAATAAGAAAATAAATTTATTTACATATTATACTGTAAAAAAAGAAACAAATGTAAGATTACCAAGAAAACTTTAGTCGCCAGCAACCAAGCCAAATTCCAAATATGACGTATAGCTCCTGTCAATGATCGCGCCATTTTTAAAACTATATCACACACAAATATCACGATTGAAACAGCCACCAATTTTTTTTTTAAATCACGGAGCACACATTCGCGTACGGAACGCCCGAAACACTGTTGTGTGTTGAGAGAATTTTGGAAAGTCACAGACAGTACCGAGCATTGAAATTAATGTATTGCGATGGTAAGGCTTGATACACGATAGTTCTTTGCTAACAAGGTTTCTAGTTAGAAGAATATATTAATATACATACATATATATATATATAATCACGTCCATATCCCTTGCGGGCTAGACAGAGCCAACAGTCTTCAAAAGATTGATAGGCCACGTTTAGCTGTTTGGCTTAATTATTAATATCATGCAGGGATCGTGGCAAGTGGAAAGAGGTAGTCTCTGCCTACCCCTCCGGGAAAGAGGCGTGATTTTATGTATGTATGTATGTATGTATTAATATCATCTAAATTTAAGTAAAGATGGCCCTTTTAAATGATTACATAAGTTGCTAACCTTAAATTACTTTGACTTAGATATAAACTTACTTAGTAACATTTATTAAATTTTGATTATAATTTTTTTGCACTCTTAAAGTTAATACCCTAATAAATAAGAAATCCTTATATCTTGCCTCTTTGTAATACTTTTCATAATGTTAACGCAAATTATGTATAGTTTCATAAAAAATTAAATGCTCAAATAAGTACCTATACCTACCTTTGGTATAGTATAGTTTTCCCGAGATCTACCCTGTATGAAATATAGACCTGATTGTATGTTTGTATATTTTTTCTTTTTCAGAGGAAATTAAAAGTTTCTTGTGATTACTATTTAACCATTCACCAAAACCTGGCCTACTAAATACTTCGTTAAAACCACATATACATATGCTAAACAGCTAATTTATATGTTAAATAGGTCTTAAATTGCTCATTGTTGTGCTGAGTGATTTGATCTGATACTATCAGTGTTGGTCTAGTAGCGATGAAAAAAACATAGTGTTTGCCGGCTGCTGCTCTTCCTAAGCTCTCCTCCTCCTCTTTTTTAAATCAATCAACAGAATTTTAATTCTATCTTAAAGCCAAATAGCTGAACGTGGCCTATCAGTCATTTCAAGACAAAGGTTGATTGAAAAATATTGATATGATTGAAGGTGAACAAGGATTGAATATGCCAAGTGGAATGATGAAGTCTCTGCCTACCCCTCCCAAGAAAACATATTTCCACATTCTCGACTTTTTTCAGGCTAGTGAAATCTGTGTGATTTTTTTTATTATACAATAAACAATACCTACATAAATATAACATTTTTTAGTTTTTTAATTATAAAACTTGACATTTGACCTCCATCTTATTTTCTCCGTGTCTCTATCGAAATGCAGAAATCACAAGGAGCGGCAAATGTGTTAATCCGCCACTGCATGGTACGGAACCCTTCTTCCGCGAGTCCAACTCACACTTGGCCGGTTATATTGATGTTTTGCAGCATTCGTGTAGACTGCGCTAAGTTTTCAAACTTGACGCGTCTCAATGCCAAATAGTAACTCGACCAGTTATTGATCGGCGTCTGCGCATGAGTCACGGCACGGGTAATTTGAACAAATCCCACTTATGTACATCCATATAGAGAATGCAATTGGAATAGCTGTTACCCGCGACTTTGTTCGCGAAAAGTAAAATCAATTCATTGCGTCAAAAAGAAAAACTTTTTAAACTTAAATATAATCTGTACAAAAGGTGTGGTTACCGGCACTTTAGAATAGAACCATCTCTTTCTTGGGAATATTGTAAAAGTCGAATAAGGGATAAGCTAATTGTAGGAAGTATAGTCGCAAAGAATTCACTACAGAAGATAGAAGTTATATTCCATCTCGTTCCCATGGATGTCGTAAAAGGCGACTCAGGAATAGGCTTATAAACTTGGGATTCTTAATTTAGGCGATGGGCTAGCAACCTGCAACTATTTGAATCTCAATTCTAACATTAAGCCAAACAGCTGAACGTGGCCGTCAGTCTTTTCAAGATTGTTGGCTCTGTCTACCCCGAAAGGGATAAAGACGTGATTACCTTTATGTATGTATGTAACTTGTTCCTCCTGGCGTTAGCCCCGGTCACATCCTCACCTCTCTGAAGAGGAGCCTGGGGTGGGCTTTTGACTATGATCCCGATAAAGACAGGTTTTTAAACGAAGCGACACCTGTCTCACCTCCGCAACCTTTGCTGGAGAATCTAACACATATTGAATCATCCATACTTCTTTGTTATAAACTTTTATTATAATAACAATAAAGAAATTATTAAACAGTACTCTATATATATCTCACTTTTTATAACTAACAAGCGACCCGCCCCGGCTTCGCACGGGTGCAAAATTCGGAAAAAATTATACATAAAAACCTTCCTCTTGAATCACTCTACCTGTTACAAAAAAACGCATCAAAATCCGTTGCGTAATTTTAAAGATTTAAGCATACAGACAAACAGACTAAAATAGCGACTTTGTTTTATACTATGTAGTGTAGTGATACACATCTTCTTATATTATAAAATGAAAACATTTGTTTTTGTATTTTTGTTTGTAACGAATAAACTCGAAAACCCGGGATAGAACAATCTTCAGGAGAATTTTTTCTGAAAATTCCTACGGACATGGGAATAACTAATAGTAGACAGCTTGTTACTTATAATAGGAAGAGTCCTTTTTCATTTAAGCAATTCGGGATGTGTAACCATGACTTTAGTTGCCACTGATTTCTCCTGTTCGATAGGGTATATGTCCTAGATATATAAGAGGTCGCGGCAACGGACACAGATCTGACCTTAGTCTTTCTGAATCATGGTCTAAGGCAAACCCCAGGTGTGGAATCCCTTAAAATTGTAACGTATGTTGCGAAATAAAATCGTGTTAGTAGGTACCTATGAAGACAATATAAAATTTCAGCCTGTCATACAAATAGAGGATTTGTTTTTTTTTATAAAATTTTGTCTTTAGTGATAATTTTGATGAAAATACTTAAAACTCCTTCGTGCGCGAGATCGACTCACACTTGGCCGGTTTAAGCTGGAAAATTTAACTGATAGTCAAATCTAATCTAGGACCTTTGAATAAGCAAACCAAGATCTTATGAAATGAAAGTTTGCTATAAAATCTGTAGGCAGATGAAACCACGACCGTAAATCTACTTTAACTAGTACATAACAGTAAACATAACGTTATTCTCGTTTTTAATACAACCTCACAATACTTTTTCTTCTAATATACATAGGTAATTACTTTCTTACGATGATCATTACCAAACCGAACACGTTTGTAACCGGATATAGATAAACTTTTCAAAAGATTACACCAAACAGGTTATGTGTCAACCTTGAAACTTATCCTCTTTAAAAATAAACTTCACAAAACTACGGTCACTTGAAAACACTGGCCACTATTGTTTTAAATTCGCGATTCAAATATGGAAGACTGATGCCGTCCGCGCGGGGCCGCCGACTAGCCCGTGATTCATCCCATCTCGACGCGTGAAGAAAAATAAAAAAGTAGTTTGAAATATAAAAAAAAATGCGTGTAATACACTGGTGCACACAAGCGCGATTGTTGGCGGACTAAAAAGCTAGTCGTGGGCACGAGAGCAGAACCGGACAGGCGCGATTTTACATCTCTATCGAATTTCTGCCAACCAATGGCGCACCGTATGCAGCGAATTTTGAATTAAAAGTTCGAATTTTAAATCGCGAATCGGACTGGTCGACCTTTGATAATACAGATTTGGGCATTCGTTATTAACACAGAGCACGGTATGTCGCACCAGCAGCGACCACAGAACTCATTAAATCGGCTACAATGACCTTTACCGCTTTTTGTTCTGTGTTTTATGAAGACAAATTTATACCCTTGTCTATTTTTTTACGGTATTGTACAGAAGAAAAAAAAACATTATTTATAAGTTTTCTGAAAATCAAACTAAAATCTTTGCTATCACACAAGACATTAACTATGTAACGATTGCATTACTAGCGTGCAACAGTGCTTTGCTCTTCGTCATTTTGCGCGAAACAAGTCAAATAATCGCTTCATAAAATATCGCTTGAAACTCAAGACGTGTGGCGGAAAAAAATACAATTACATAGAAACCGACTCACTATACGTATTATATCTTCAATTACCGCATACTCAAGTGAGTAATGGAATAATACAGAAAAAGTGAATAACTGACTCGTTAAAATTGTTGATGCTCGACCATAAATATAGGAGGAAACTGGACATCCCGTCATTTAAAAATTCTTTTTTTAAGATAGAAAATCAACCATCTTTAAAAAAAACTGTTGAAAAACATCACAACAACGTTAAACACTGGCAGGTTAAAAATAAATAATATTTCAACATACTTTTGATATTGGTTTGACGAGAAGGAATTCTATTTTTTTTTTTGACAACTTAGCTTGCTTAATATTAGATCAGATAATCTCCTATTCTATCTTACCCATATTAAAAATGCGTAAAGTTTGTATGGAACAAAATCTACTGGACGAATTTTGGCGAAATTAATTACACGAGTAGAATAACCTTGAATATAATAAATATCACATGCGGTACTTTTCATACCGAAATTCTCACTGGAAATGAAGTAGCCGCGCCCTATGGCAAAGCAAGTTATGCATAAATCTATGGTTTTTTTTTTGTCTGTCTGGTTCTTGATTTATGTATTTGCATTTGGTTTCACTTGATTAACTATAACAATCTAGAGGAAGAAGACACAATTATCACCCACCTTCTTTCTTTGCTACCGGACCAGAATGGAAGGCACCATAGTCAAAAGCAACAAAATAAATAATATTCTATTCATAGACAAGAAATGTTTCGCGCTGGCCGTAAAGACTGACGGGAATTATTTTATCTGTTGGGCGACAAAAGAGAACAAAGCATACGTCACTTCCGGTCAGTTTAGCAACAATTAGCCCAGACGATTGTCATCTGTCTTTGTTCAGAAAGTGAATTCATAAAAGGAAGTTATGGTAAACAAAGATTATTTTATTTTACTGTTAAGTCCCTTTTATACATACACTAGCATAGCGACCCGCCCCGGCTTCACACGAGTATCATTTATGGATATGAACCTGCCTCAGAAAACCTTCTATCCCACATTACAAACGAATTTAGCCGTAGCATACAGTCAGAGAAAATAAAGAGACTTTACAATATGTATGATACACATAATCACGTCTTTGTCCCTTTCGGGGTAGACTGAGGCAACGGTCTGAACGGCCACGTTCAGCTGTATGATTTAATGATGGAATTGAGATTCAAATAGCGACAGGTTGCTAGTCCATCGCCTAAAAGTTTAATCCCGAGTTTAATTTCTTGATGGAATTTTTAAATGACTTTGATTCCCTTATTTTTCTTTAATATTGGATTAAGCATTTGTCTTCCATCTCACCTGATGGTAAGTGACGATGAAGAAGATGTTATATATGCCTATTTAAATCCAAAAATAGAGCAGTAGTCGAATAGTTAAAACGCGTGTGGCGCAAAAAGCAGAGGCACAGGTTCAAATCCCTCCACGACCATGTACCAATAACTATTTTCAAAGTTATGTACATTAGTTTGAATACTAACCGATGCTCTTACGGTGAGGGAAAACATCGTAAAGAAACCTGCACATTCAGGCAACTGGATGTGTAACCACGGATCCAATACGGGTTAGGTTTCCCTGTAAAGGTTGCAGAGGTCAGATGGGAGGCGCTTCGTGTAAAAACCTGACTCACCAAATCCAGGATCCGTGGTCAAAGGCATACCCCGGGCTCCTCTCCAGAGCGGTGAGGATGCAACCGGGACTAAAGCCAGGCGGAGGAAGATAAATGCCTATCGAAGAGATACCCATTTATACTCTTGAGTTTATAATGTCGTGTTTTTTGTAATGCTGAATATGGAACTCGTATCACACAAAGACGAGAATAAAATATATACGGGACAAATGACACAGATTGAGTAAGCCTCGAAGTAAGTTCAAGACATGTGTTACGAGATACTAACTCAACGATACTATATTTTATAAAAAAATACTTATACAGATAAACATCCAAGACCCAGGCCAGTCAGAGAAAGTTCGTTTCTCATCATGCCCTGGCCGGGATTCGAACCTGGGACCTCCGGTGACACAGACAAGTGCACTACCGCTGCGCCACAGAGGCTAAAGAGGCAGAGGGTAAAGAGTTTCTCTATTGCATTCTGAGCTGAAGTTCTCAGATCAGATAGAGGTCAAACAGTTACGGCACCCGAATAAAAAGCGTTATGCACAGGTTAAAGTCAAGACTGCTGGCTCTGTCTACCCCGCAAGGGATATAGACGTGATTATATGTATGTATGTATGCACAGGTTAAATCCTAGCGTGGCCGTACTGAACAATTTTGCGAGTAAATTATTTTAATTGCAGATAGATGCTTTTACATTGAGAGAAATTAAGGAAAAATTAGTTGACCGATGCGGGCGGTAACAGTTAATCAAGGGAATTTCTCACATAAATAATATTACCTATATTCATGTGATGAGTTGACAACATGTCACTATCCGACACTCAACACTTACAGTTTTTCGAGACGTGGCTCTATCTTACCCGTACGATAAAGACACTCGTCTTTAAAGCCACGGGACCGACATTGTAAATAATAATAACTTACCCGATGCGAGTTAGATAAATGCGCCACAAATGATGCGCAGGCGTCGGACCTATATTTATGTGATGAGTTGACAACATGTCATTATCCGACACTCAACACTTCCAGTTTTTCGAGACTTGGCTCTGTCTTACCCGTACGATAAACACACTCGTCTTTATAGCCACGGGAACGATGTCATTGTAATCACTGCATAGTATAAAACAAAGTCGCTATTTTAGTCTGTTTGTCTGTATGCTTAAATCTTTAAAATTACGCAACGGATTTTGATGCGGTTTTTTGTAACAGTTAGAGTGATTCAAGAGGAAGGTTTTTATGTATAATAACATCTATTAAATAAGGTTTCTAATGTGGTGTCGTTTTTTTCCGAATTTTGCACCCGTGCGAAGCCGGGGCGGGTCGCTAGTTAATAATAACTTACCCGATGCGAGTTAGCTAAATGCGCCAAATGATGCGCAGGCGTCGGCCGCTCGTCGCTCGACTCGTCCCCGGACCGCTCGCCCGTGAACACAGAGTCGTGCGACACGGAGAGCCCACTGCCGTACGCCCCTTCTCTGTGGTCAGAGCAAAATTTGTTATTATCGATACATACATACATATAGTGCCGTGTGGTTCCCGGCACCAATACAAAAAAGAATAGGACCACTCCATCTCTTTCCTATTGACGTCGTAAAAGGTGACTAAGGGATAGGCTTACAAACTTGGTATTCTTTTTAGGCGATGGGCTAGCAACCTGTCACTATTTGAATCTCGATTCCATCTTGAAGCCAAATAGCTGAGCGTGGCCTATCGGTCTTTTCAGGACTGTTGGCTCTGTCTACCCCGCAAGGGATATAGACGTGATTATATGTATGTATGTATGAATGTACATACATATAGTATACACATAGATACATGAAAAGAGTTATGAATGTGGATGAAGCAAAGGAAATATGCAGAGATCGTGGCAAGTGGAAAGAGGTAGTCTCTGCCTACCCCTCCGGGAAAGAGGCGTGATTTTATGTATGTATGTACATACATATAGTCATGTCTATATCCCTTACGGGATAGACAGAGCCAATAGTCCCGAAAAGACTGAATGGGCACGTACAGCTGCTCAGCTTAATGATGGAATTGAGATCCAAATAGTGATAGGTTAGGCCATCGCCTAAAAAAAAGGATCGCAGTTTTATAACCCTATCCCTTAGTCGCCTTTTACGACATCCATGGGAAAGAGATGGAGTGGTCCTATTCTTTTTTTGTATTGGTGCCGGGAACCACACGGCACACGGCCACACGTTATTATCGATACGTAATATAAATAGCAGGTTGACAATACAAACTTTCTTACAAGGAGAGAGTAGATAGGAACGTTAGAAGGGTATGTTGCAAGTGACATGATGTAGTCTCTGCCTTCCAGGGGAAAGGACGCGTATGGACAACTAAGTGTATTTCTGTCTTTAGCTATATTGCTATATATACAAACGTCTATTTCCCTTGCAGGGTAGATAAGAGTCAACAGGCTCGAAAAGACGTTCAGCTGTTTGGCTTAATGATACAATTGAGATTCAAATAGAGACAAGTTGCCAGCCCATAATCTACAAGAAGAATCGCGAGTTTATAAGCATATCCCTTAGTCACCCTTTACGACATCCACGGGAAAGAGATGGAGTGGTCCTATTGGTGTCGAGAACTTACTACTTAACCTAGGCGATAGGACGATGTTATAAGTTTGTGCACAAAGCGATTGTCATGTAACCGCTCCCAAAGAATAGACCAGGGGAACCTGTTTAAGAACTTTGATCAGGTATATGCCATATATCATCAAGCCTCTCTCCACAAGAATCGAAAAAACAGAACCAGATAAAGAAGACAAGACATGTATCTTAGGGGAATCACAAGTATGAGCAAACGTAGGCCTTATTTATTCCTTCCGTAAATAGATTTGAAACGGGAGCGATGATTCGGGCTAGACCGCAACAAAGGGAAGATCTTCCGCCAGGCTAGGTGTGATGCCTGGGGAACCACGGCTCCAACGATATTGAGTCGAACATTACATACATATAATCACGTCTATATCTCTTGCGGGGTAAACAGAGCCAACAGTCTTGAAGAGACTGATAGGCCACGTTCAGCTGTTTGGCTTTATCGAGTAGGAGTTTGTATTTATGCTCAAATCCGTGAAATCTTTGCTTGCGCGATTTAGACTCTTCGCTGCTATTAGCTGAGCGCGTCACATTCTTCGCCGTGGTTCACAGTTGGTGTGTGACATTAGTGATGTCACCACAGACTTACAAAACCAAAACTAGAAGAGTTTAATCGATATTTACTTTCTTCTAGCATGCCTCTCGGCGTCCAGTAGCTCGCTGGTGGAACTGCTCTTGGGGTCAGGCGAGGCGTCCACTCTTGCGCCGCTGCCTCGACGCTTGAACATGCGCCGGAGACCTCGCAGGAACCCGCCTCGGCGACCCTCTCCTGGAAATTAAAGTTGGAAGTTCTATCAGATCGATGTTATCTATGACTACTTATTACGTGTTACGCATACGCTCGCATCATCATTTACATACATACATATGGTCACGTCTATATCCCTTGTGGGGTAGACAGAGCCAACAGTCTTGAAAAGACTGAATGCTGCTATTTGGCTTAATGATAGAATCGAAAGAGATGGAGTGGTCCTATTCTTTTTTGTATTGGTGCCGGGAGCCACACGGCATTTCTTACAATACTTTGTTAATTGAGTTATGTCATTGGTATGTTCAGTGTTTTAAACCGAATTTCTTTTTCAACGTTTATAAATATCCTTGCGGTAAGTATAGTGGAGAGTAAGGGAATATACTAAATTCACTAAAGACTGATCGGCCACGTTCAGCTATTTGGCTTAATGATGGAATTGAGTTTCATATACATAGTGTAGTATATTCATGTAGTACAGGTTGCTAGCCTATCGCCTAAAAAAGAATCCCAAATTTGTTAGCCTATACCAATTAATGACGACTACACAGTCATGAAACTAATGATGGCAAAGATAATGCCGTGTGGTTCCCGGCACCAATACAAAAAAGAATAGGACCACTCCATCTCTTTCCCATGGATGTCGTAAAAGGCGACTAAAGGGTAGGCTAATAAACTTGGGATCCTTTTATAGTTTATGGGCTAGCAACCTGTCACTATTTGAATCTTAATTCTATTATCAAGCCAAACAGCTGAACGTGGCCTATCAGTCTTTTCAAGACTGTTGGCTCTGTTTACCTCACAAGGGATATAGACGTGACTATATGTATGACAGGTTGCTAGCCTATCGCCTAAAAGAGAATCCCAAATTTGTTAACCTATACCAATTAATGACGATTATACAGTCATGAAACTTATGATGACAAAGATAATGGCGCCAATAAAGCTGGAGAATCGAATACTGACCATTTGTGTGCGTCTGCGCATGCGGCGGTCTGTAGGGCGGCTCCAGCGAGCCCTCGCGCACGCACGACATCAGGCCCGCGCCGCCGCCCGACATGTGCACGCGCACGAGCGCTGAAATTAAAAAAAAACAATCGTAAATTCCATTGCTCTCGTTCCCATACGTACATATAGTCACGTCTTTAACCCTTGCGGGGAAGACAGAGCCTTATAAAGACTGATAGGCCACGTTCAGCTATTTGGCTTTAAGATAGAATTGAGATTCAAATAGCGACAGGTTGCTAGCCCATCGCCTAAAAGAAGAATCCCAACCCCATTCCCATGGATGTCGTAAAAGGCGACTAAAGGATAGGTTTTTAAACTTGAGATTCTTCTTTAAGGTGATGGACCAGCAACACACACAGTTGCCTAAACGTGCCTTATTTCTCACAGTATTATTGTTATTCATAAATTTCGGACTGGATTCATATTTCCCTATTAATTAAGGCAATAATGGGCCCGAAACTGGAAGGTTGGAATGAAGCATCTAATAAATTAATGGGCACCAACTTAATTAACTTTGACCTTTTATAAGTCTGCCTGGCAAGAATATTTTCTTTGGTAATGAAATTGCGTGAAAAGTTTATGATATAAATAAAAATGGCGAAGATATGTAAGTTCCACATATTAAATACTAGAGGCCGCCCGCGACTTCGTCCGCATGGAAACCCTATTAATCCCGCGGGAACTCTGGGATCAAAAAGTGGCCTATGTGTTATTTTGGGTCTTCAGCTACCCACATACCAAATTTCATCGTAATCGGTTCAGTAGTTTCTACGTGAAAGAGTAACAAACATCCATACTTCATCCTGACATACTCACAAACTTTCGCATTTATAATATTAGTAGGACTAGCTTCCGCCCACGGCTCCGGCCGCGTGTAAAGTAGTAAAAGTATCTCCTTTTCCGGTCTCCACACGGATATAACGGTGATAACATGTACATACTTATACATACATACATACATATAATCACGTCTATATCCCTTGCGGGGTAGACAGAGCCAACAGTCTTTAAGTAAAGACTAATAGGCCACGTTCAGCTGTTTGGCTTTAAGATAGAATTGAGATTCAAATAGTGACAGGTTGCTAGCCCATCGCCTCAAAGAAGAATCCCAAGTTTATAAGCCTACCCCTTAGTCGCCTTTACGACATCCATGGGAAAGAGATGGAGTGGTCCTATTCTTTTTTCTATTGATGCCGGAAACCACACGGCAAACATACTTATGTATGCATAAATTATCAAATAAATAAGTATTGTAGGCAACCTTCTTTATATAAATATTAACAGGCAAAGCCAGCTGGCATACATATGCCATAGCAAATGTTGCACTTGTTTCGGTGAGAAAAATATATATCAGATTTTTATTGTTAAATATTTTTAATTTGATTTCCAATAATATAACGCTTTTCATTTGATTATTTCTCTCTGTTCTACTTCTGTCTTCTTTAGTGAATTTAGTATATTCTCTTACTCTCCACTATACTTCCCGCAAGGATATTTATAAACGTTGAAAAAGAAATTCGGTTTAAAACACTGAGCATACCAATGACATAACTCAATTAACAAAGTATTGTAAGAAATGCCGTGTGGCTCCCGGCACCAATACAAAAAAGAATAGGACCACTCCATCTCTTTCGATTCTATCATTAAGCCAAATAGCTGAACGCGGCCATTCAGTCTTTTCAAGACTGTTGGCTCTGTCTACCCCGCAAGCGATATAGACGTGAACATATGTATGTATGTTCTTATTTTACTATTAAAACTGTCGCAATAAAAACCAATAACCCTCCTTTTTGATGACCGCAGTCGGTTAATACCCCATAACTCATTTCCGTCTGTTAAACAAAACTGGTACCTATATTAGTACCCGATATTTGTCAACATCGCAAGCTCCTATTTAGAAGGGTTAAAATTAACTGGACGGGTTAATAACCCCCGCTGCATCAGGGTTAGACGAAACATTTGTATGTCTATTTTAGTTATTAGTTGAAGAGTAAGGATAAGAGCGTGAAGAGTGATTGGATGAATCATTAGTCATCCCATTTCTAAAAAAATAATACATTTTTCTCAACATGGATGAAAAATTTATTGATTGACTAACTGACTGACATATATATCATCGCACAGCCCAAACCGCTGGGACTTGGGTTGGGATGTGAGGATTTCCCAAAATTCATGTGAGAACTGAGACAAACGGAATTTTTCAATTCACGCGAACGAATCTGCAAGCGTACTCCAAAAACATGCGTATATCACGTCTTTCTATTTTACGGGGTATACAGAGCCAGCAGTCTCAAAAGCCACGTTCAGCTGTTCGGAGTCTAAAAGAAGAATCTCATTATAAACTTCCCCTTAATTGATTAATCTTTCTTATTCGTATCATTAAAATAGTAGTCTGTATCAACCCTAACTCCTAGGCGATGACCACACGATGACGCATCTCACATCACTACATAGAAATTAGAACAATTTAAAAGCTAGAACTCACAAAACACTACTAACTGTAGCAATTGCGTTACCTCGTGGTACAAGGTCAGGGCTGATCATGTCGAGGTCAAGGTTGAACCCTGGATCGATACGGATGCTGTGCGAGACAAGGATAGCTGTATAGAAGTCGATAGAAGCGAGAAAGGGACAGAACACGATTTACTCCCAGTTTTTATAGTGCTTGGCAAATGTTCTGGGAATTTAATAATGCATTAGATTGGATGTTTTGTCCAATACAAAAAACGTTTTTGGGTTAAACCGTTAGTCTGGATTACAATTTACTAATATTGCAGCCGTGGAGGTATACTTCTAAATTTCACGAAAATACGAGTATTCCATGGCCCTTGAAATTGAGAAGTATTGAGAACATTCCGAGTTTTCATTGAAGTCAATAAAGAACATTATAAATGATAGATTTTTAGCGGAAGCGATGATTCAGGCTCGACCGCCACCTGAGGGGAGATCTTCGGCCAGCCTAGGTATGCCTGGGGAACCGCAACTCCGACAATGTTGAGTCAGAGTTTATATTTATGCTACGAGTACAATCTGCGAAATCTTTGTTTGCGCGATTTAGATTCTTTGCTGCTATTGGCTGAGCGCATGAATTTCTTCGCGATAATTGACAGTTTGTTGTGGGACATTAGTGATGTAGCCACAGATTTAATGTAACTAAATAATTTAAATTTTTATGAGAAGGAAACAAAATATATTAATGTGATAATATACACCTGCATTCAGGTTATGTTTTAAAAGTTTTTACATGTTAGAAGTATTTTTTTTATTAATCTTTACATGTTAAGTTTCGGTGATAATTACTTGGCATAAACTGTTAAGAAAGTTTAACGAGAGAAATATCATCCCGTTCAGTGAATGGATTGGTTATTACTAATGTCCGACCGAAGCTTCGGCTTCGGCTTCGGCTTCGGCCACCTTCGGCCAAAAAATCCACCTTCGGCGAAACATTCGGCTTCGGCCCAAAACCCGACCGAAGCCGAAGGTTTCGCCGAAGGTCCGAGCGACCGTCGAGATTGAACGAACTGTTACGAAAGTCATGAGGCGGCGGGGAGTCACTGTCAAAATATCACATTGCTGATTGCATGCATCAAAACAAGTCCGTACGTGTATTTAAACGAGTGTTTTTGTAAGAAATCAAATCATTATTTTTTACCAGTAGGTAAATCACAAAATCACAAACTTTTATTTATCTCTAAACCAACCATCTCTATGATATATCATCAACTTCTATATGAGACAGTCAATATATAAACCTTTAATATTGAGGTTTTGAAATAATTTTAATATTAAACATCTTGACCGTTATTCGAAGCCTAATAATAAAGTATGAGAGTTGCCATCGCTTCCTTCCGTTTCCTATCCCTTTCTTTCTTTGTTTCGCTGTCTCTTTCGCACTATCCACCACCACCAGCAGCAAGCGCCCCTAGTTTTGCGCGCTTTGATTTTCTCATTGACGTCGTTGTTTCCGACCCGTTAACACGTGCCTGGAAACCTGTGCTATATTTGGTTGGTTATACTTTTTGTTCATATACTTATTTACTTCATATACTTATACTTTTTGAAAAAATATCAGGTATGTGTATCCCTTTTTGTTAAGAGCTTTAGCAAAATTATTATTTTGAAGGTAGATTAATAAATCCTTTTAAAAACGATTAAAAGAAGTGTATTTGGATGGTCGATTGCTTTTGAACAAAAGGTTTAGTCTCCTTTTACGACATCCAGTTCTTGACCGGGGAAGCCTACTGACGTAGTGCCACCCCACATATATTACAGTGAAAATTATTTTAGACAATTGATTTAAGTGCCAGTTGAGTCTTGTTTCTTAGAAAAATAATTAAAGTTTATTAATGAAGTATTGATTCTGTCTCTTATACGCATTTTAGTTTAAAATATCAGTGAATTAAATGGAGAAGTGCCGGAAGATACAAATTGTGTTGATAAACCCAAGCGATCGAGAAAAAGAAAGCGGTATGAGAGTTCGAGTTCGAGTAGCAGCAGCTCGGGAGGCGCAAGCAGGAGTACACGTAAGCGTTTTCGTAATTCTGATCATAAGTTAGAGAAATTAATTGCTGAAGTGGCCGGTATTAAAAACCGGTTAGATTCAAATAGATATGACTCTGTCTATCAAGATAACAATGACTATATCGACGATAATGTTAGTCGCATTCTTTACGACAGCAAATGTGTTTCAAAAACGTTACCGTCATTCGCCAGGATTTACAGAGTTAGAGGTAAATTATGAAGTTAGGCGTTATGATGCTTCGCGTACTTTTGTTAATGCCGACAAGGCATTTGCTTCCTTGAGCTTCGCCCTTATTAAACACTTGCGCGACTTTTTGGGTTGGGCTAAAGAAAATTCAAATCCATCTTACAATGAGATACTTTTAAAAATCTAGGACATTTTTGTGACGGGTAATTTTTCGAAAATAAGTAACGATGCTCTTCAGATGGTCTGCGGTCATAGAGCAGAAATTATTCAACAGCGTAGGGAAACTATTTTGGCGTCTGTTAAAGACCCTCTTCATAAAACCCTCTTAAGGAAAATACCGCCATCGTGCAACACGCTTTTTGAGAACGAAAAATTTACTTCTGTCCTGGAAAAAGCCGGCGGAGTTCGTAAGGTTTTTTGGACCCGTGAAAAGGATCGCGTTTTTGCGACGCAACCCGATCCATCCTCGTCTGCTCAACGGAATTCTTCTGCACAGACATCTAAAAAGATTGACAACAAGAATCATTTTCATTCTCATCCGTCTAAAGCTGGTGGCAGCAGTAATTATGGACAAAAGACATTTCGTGGTCGAGGCGGTAAGCATACAAACTACCGTCGAGAAAATGAAAACCGCACACGGAAGTACTCTCCCTCGTCCCACCGGGACAGGCGAGGTCGTAAGACAGGAAGTCGTTGACTCACCGAGTCCCTTCCAAGCCGGCCAATTACAATATTACCTCGCAAGGTGGAAGCAAATGGGTGCCTCCGAATTTATCCTGAAGATAATTTCAGGTTACCGTATCCCTTTTTTTTTTTTTTTACAAAAACCTCCACTTCATATACCAAATGTAAAAGAAGGCCGGCACATTACACCACCCTCGACGGAAATGACTGTTATCATTATGAAAATGAAATCAGAAGGCGTCTTATCAGTGGTTCCCACGATCTCGCCAAGTTTCGTCTCCCGTATGTTCTTAGTTCCCAAAAGCGATGGAACAATGAGGCCAATCTTCAACCTGAAGACCCTCAACTATTATATTTACACAAGTCCGTTCAGACTCATAAATATTTATAAAATACCCGACTTCCTGCAGTCAAACGATTGGTTGATAAAAATAGATTTGTCCCAGGCGTACTTCCACCTGCCAATTGCGTTATCACACAGGCCATTTTTACGCCTAGTATACCAAAAACAACTCCTGGAAATGAACTGTCTACCCTTCGGTTTGAGTTCGGCTTCAAAGACGTTTGCTGCGTTGAGCAATTGGGTTTGCCAGATTCTTCGGGAACGTGGAATAAGGGTAGTGGTTTATCTCCACGATTATCTTTTAGCGAACCAGAACCCTCAAACCCTGAGAAGACAGGCATCAGAGACATTAATCCTTCTAAATCACTTAGGGTGGACAGTGTATTACGACAAATCACTGTTGATGCCATGCCAAGAAGTAGAGTATCTTGGAATATTGTGGAATGCGCGGGACCACCGACGAGCGCTGCCAGAAAAGGAAATGTTTGAAATTGACGGCCATGATCAACGATCTCGTCAAAAACAAAACTGCCAGCCTCAAGCAGTTACAAAGCTTAGTGGGAATGATGAACTTTGCCAGTTTCGTGATACCACGGGGGAGAATGAATTCCCGACGTTTGCAGAAGTTCACAATTGTCCATTCAAAGAATATGACCACACACCATATTCCATTTTCGGACGATGTTTTAGTGGAGATGTTTTGGTGACTCAGCCACATAGAGGATTGCTCACGGATACACGTTCCTCATCCGTCTCATTACATAGTAACAGATGCGTCAGACCATGCCTGGGGCGCACAAATAGACAATCACTATTTGTCAGGGACTTGGACCGTCCGGGAGAAGCACTTACATTGCAATCTCAAAGAGCTTCTAACTGTGCTCAAAGTGTTAGAAGAGCATGGTCAGAGTCTCCGCAACGCAGCCGTTCATTTGCAGTGCGACAACAAAACTGCAGTTTCTTATCTACGAAACGAAGGGGGGACCAAGTCTCAGCAGTTACTAGATTTGACCCACAAAATATTGAGACTTTTAGACTTTCATCACATAAACCTTACTGTACACCACATCTCCGGACTATACAATGTCGAAGCAGATCGGTTATCCCGGTATCAAGCTATACCCGAGTGGCACCTTCTACCTCGAGCCACACAGTTAATTTTTACAAAATGGGGGACACCCACGATACATTTGTTTGCTTCCCATATCACTCGGGTAGTTCCCATGTATTGTACACTGGACTTCCAGGACAAGCACGCCGAATTTCACGACGCTCTGTCCCACAGTTGGGATTACCCACTGGCTTGGGTGTTTCCTCCACCCTTTTTGATACCCAAAATCTTACAGCACCTGAATTCATGCTGAGGCACATACTTGATCGTGGCCCCGAGATGGGAGCAGGTGTTTTGGAGGCCCGATCTAAAGTCGAGGTCCAAGGACCCACCATGGACCATCAGAAATCTTTCAGAAGTCCTGATAGATGCAACGACCGGATTAACTCCTCCGAAGGTAACGCAGATGTGCCTGGAAGTTTGGAGATGTGGGGGTGACGTGATTACTTAAAGGATTGGTCCGACCAGGAGCGTTCTTTACTTCTCAGAAGCTGGGGACCATCCACTATGAAATCTTATAAGCCGGCATGGACCAGATGGTGTCATTGGGCTCAAACAAATAATATTTCTATATCACGGCCCAGTGGGGTCCAACTTGCTTAGCGTATTTACATCAGCATGAGGGTCTTTCATACAGCACTATTTTATGCCATAAATCCGTAGTTTCTACTTTATGTGATCCGGAGTCAGGTGAACGCTTGAGTGGACACCCATTTGTTAAGCGCATTTTAAAGTCCATCTCTTTATCTAAACCAAAAGACTCGAAACCACCTATTTGGAATATTGATTTAGTAATAAGTCATTTAACGCAAATTAATTCGGACACAGATAATTTATATGTTGTTTCTAAGTGTACAGCTTTTATTTTGTTACTTTGTTCTGGTCGTCGTGTGCACGACTTAACCTTACTTCGTATTAATTCGAATAATTGCATAATAACCGGTGATTCAATAATTTTAATGCCAATATTTGGTTCGAAAACTGACTCTGTTGATTATCGCCAGTCAGGTTGGCATTTAAAGTGTAATTAAAAAACAATAAAAGCTTAGATCCTGTCCATTGGATAAAAAGACTGATTGACGTTGGGCGTGAGTGGAGAACTATTGCTAATTGTGAAAATTTATTTATATCGACCAGAGAAAAACCTAAACCCGCTACACGATGTATTATAGCTGGTTGGGTCAAGCATTTATTACGCGAATCAGGCATTGAAGCTTCGGCTGGAAGCTTTAGAGCTGCAGTTGCATCCAGGAGCTGGTTAGATAATGCTCCTCTGGAAAGCATTTTAGAAAGAGGTAATTGGAGATCAGCCAAAACCTTTCAAAAATTTTACTGCCGAAAGGTGCTAGAACCGTCTACTGATTCTACTGGCACAATGACGCAGTTGTTTGAATCAGTTTGATTTAATACTTGAAGTTTGATTTATTTTGTTGGCAAAATATAACATATAATAATATCATTATTATTTTTATTGAGCGATCCATGAGTGATTTTTGAACCCCATTACATGTATATATATTTTTACAGTAATACTGCATCACTACACTTTAAATTTTGTTGATGTACCATTACACAGCTCAGTAATCACATTGACGTCATCCACCACCACCAGGCGATAACAAACACGTCTCTCATACTTTATTATTAGGCTTCGAATAACGGTCAAGATGTTTAATTAAGACGTTTTACCTGAAAAATAAAACGTGTATTAAACATACTTACCTTATTCGAAGCCTAATAAGTTTAATTCTGCCTGGTGGCACAACGACGTAATGAGAAAATCAAAGCGCGCAAAACTAGGGGCGCTTGCTGCTGGTGGTGGTGGATAGTGCGAAAGAGACAGCAAAACAAAGAAAGAAAGGGATAGGAAACGGAAGGAAGCGATGGCAACTCTCATACTTTATTATTAGGCTTCGAATAAGGTAAGTATGTTTAATACACGTTTTATTTTTCAGGTAAAACGTCTTAATTAATTGTAGCTTGTAGACAATACTACAATACTGATGACAAAATATGGGATGCTCAAGCGGGATTTCGAAAGGGAATGGGATGTACTGATCAGGTCTTTGCGGTGCATAGCCGAAAAGTTTTTGGCCAAGAGTCAAAAAGTCTATTGCACATTCGTGGATTTGGAAAAGGCCTATGACAGAGTTGAGAGAAATTAATTGTGGTCAGTACTTTCTATGCATGGGGTGAGCAGTCTATTGATACGAGCACTGAAATCCTTATATGAGGATTCGTGTGCTTGTGTCAGTCAGGATAAACGGAGCGCACACTGAGTGGTTTAAGATTGAGAAAGGCGTTAGGCAAGGATGTGTTGCGTCACCGTGGCTGTTCAACCTATTTATGGATAGTTGTTTGACAGATTTGAAAGAATATGTAAGTGGATTAAGGATGAATGAGTTACTCGTCAAATGTCTGCTCTATGCCGAGCGACGATCAGGTTATACTGGCGTCATCAGCGGAGGAGTTACAGGAGATGGTAAACTATATGCATGAAGTTTTAAAAGAGAAAGGAATGAAAGTGAACGTAAGTAAAACAAAAACACTGGTTTTTGAAATGGAGAAAGAAATGACAGCATGTAATATTTTAATTGGAGGAGAAAAAGTTGAGCTAGTGAAAGAGTTTGTATATCTAGGATCAAAGTTTACATCAGATGGCAAGTGTGATAGTGATATTGAAAGGAGAGTGAACGCGGGGAACATGGTGAATGGAGCTTTGCATGCCTTTATGAGCAGTCAGAAACTATCCAAAAAGGCTCGACTGGCTGTGCATAGGGGCGTGTTAGTCCCGACATTAATGTATGGGAGTGAAAGTTGGGTATGGCAAAAGAAGCACGAAAGCAGAATAAATGCAGTGGAAATGAGAGCGTTATAACACCGACCGGATAAGGAACAGCGTGATAAGGGAATGCTGTGATGTGAAAGAAGATGTAGTTACAGGAATAGAAAAGGGTATGTTGAGACGGTTCGGTCATGTGGAGAGGATGAATGAAAACAGGTTGACTAAGATATACAAGGAGAGTGTGGAGGGAAAGGTCGGAGTGGGAAGACCTAGACGAACGTGTCTTGATCAAATTAAGGACGTCCTGGTAAAGGGTCAGCTCAAAAGTACCCGAAACCGCCGAGCTTGCATGAAGAGAGTTATGAATGTGGATGAAGCGAAGGAAATATGCAGAGATCGTGGCAAGTGGAAAGAGGTAGTCTCTGCCTACCCCTCCGGGAAAGAGGCGTGATTTTATGTATGATGTAGACAATATTGAACAAAATTAATTACTGAGTGCTGAGAGAATATAAACCTTCGGCTTCGGCTTCGGCTTCGGCCGAAGGTTGTGGCGATAGCCGATTAATCGGCTTCGGCTTCGGCTTCGGCCAAAAATAGACCTTCGGTCGGACACTAGTTATTACACACTTTTCTACATTCATTACAAGGTACAAATGAAGGGTTGTTGACCTTCGTGCCAGCATTGCAAGGACGATCGATTTGACCTCAACTAGCTCTTATTCGTGACTTTGCCTTCGCGACAAAAGGCGTTCCGAACCATAATTTCCGACGACTGATATTGAATCTTTGGATTTTATAAAGATTTATAATTAAACACTCGTATTTTATTATTCGTCTCTGCCTACCCCAATGGGAAACATGAGTGATGGTATGTATGTATATTGATACTCTAAACGAGTATCATCTATTCATACATTAATAATAGTCGCATTTTACGTCATCCACCACCATATTTTTATTGGTGCCGGGAACCACACGGCACGTGAAGAAACAAAAAAAGAAGGTTTGACAAAAAATTGTCATCATTCTTATTTCAAAGAAAAACTTAAATCTTTTTGACATCGACTTGAAATCTAAGTACTTGACCAAATGATGGAACAAGCCTAAACCGACCGACCCTTATCAATCATGAACACCACTTACTTCAACTAATCCAGGCGATACATACATACATACATAAAATCACGCCTCTTTCCCGGAGGGGTAGGCAGAGACTACCTCTTTCCACTTGCCACGATCTCTGCATACTTCTTTCGCTTCGTCCACATTCATAACTCTCTTCATACAAGCTCGGCGGTTTCGGGTACTTTTGACCTGACCCTTTACCAGGACGTCCTTAATTTGATCAAGATACGTTCGTCTAGGTCTTCCCACTCCGACCTTTCCCTCCACACTCTCCTTGTATATCTGCTTAGTCAACCTGCTTTCATTCATCCTCTCCACATGACCGAACCATCTTAACATACCCTTTTCTATTCCTGTAACTACATCTTCTTTCACATCACAACATTCCCTTATCACGCTGTTCCTTATCCTGTCACTCAATTTCACACCCATCATACTCCTTAACGCTCTCATTTCCACTGCATTTATTCTGCTTTCATGCTTCTTTTGCCATACCCAACTTTCACTCCCATACATTAATGTCGGGACCAACACGCCCCTGTGCACAGCCAGTCGAGCCTTTTTGGATAGTTTCTGACTGCTCATAAAGGCATGCAAAGCTCCATTCACCATGTTCCCCGCGTTCACTCTCCTTTCAATATCACTATCATACTTGCCATCTGATGTAAACTTTGATCCTAGATATACAAACTCTTTCACTTGCTCCACTTTTTCATCCAGGCGATGATTGGCAGGATCTGCTATATAAGGGTCAATGTCTAGAATTTATAGACACTAAGTTCTGAACTTGGGACAGTAGGGTCTGACTTATAAGTATATTAAGTAAATTTGGAAATTCAATGAAAACTCGACTAGGTACGTTATGAATTTGGTTAAAGATATCATAATACATTTACGTTTATAATTATTTTCTACAGTAACTTCTTTAACATGAAACAAATAATAATTGGAAAACTTTCATATTAAGTATCATAATTTAGTTATTGCAAAAACCGAGGCTATCAAAGTTGAAACCTATCACTATTTGAATCTCAATTTTATCATCAAGATTTCGAGCTGAAAGTGGTTTATTAAGTCTGTTGACCCTATCCACCCCGTTAGGGATAAAGACGTAAATATACATTTGTGAAGGAAATCTTTCATCTGTAACATTTGAAAATGAAAACGAAACTATAAGTTTTTTTTAAATTTAATCTTACATTGAAATTTAAACTTAAATGACGTGCGGACATGCATAAACATATACATACATACATATAATCACGTCTATATCCCTTGCGGGGTAGACAGAGCCTACAGTCTTGTAAAGACTGATAGGCCACGTTCAGCTATTTGGCTTTAAGATAGGATTGAGATTGAAATAGTGACAGGTTGCTAGCCCATCGCCTAAAAGAATCCCAAGTTTATAAGCCTACCCCTTAGTCGCCTTTTACGACATCCATGGTAAAGAGATGGAGTGGTACTATTCTTTTTTTTATTTGTGCCGGGAACCACACGGCACATGCGTAAACGATGCGATTTATTTGTTACAGCTTACAGCTATTGTATAAGCACAATTTCATTGTAACTATCAATACGGCCGCTGGCCTGATTCCCATACATTCGGCATTACGGCCACTAATGATAGCCACACATTATAATGACACAATTCGTGTGCAATCGGTTTTTTCATCCATGGGTTAATTTGTACCGAGTACTCTCGTAAAGAAGACATAAACATACATACATATAATTACGTCTGTATTCCTTGCGGGGTATAAACGTGAAGTGACGTTGAAGGGATACAGACGTGATTATATATATATATATATTTACAGTCTTTACTTCCAGTTTTTAGCTGTAGTTTATCATTATAATTAAACTAGCTGTGCCCGCGACTTCTTTATTTTGGGCATCATTGAAGCCCTCAAGGATAAAATAATGATCCCCGATTTTTTTCACATTCTCCATTATTTCTTCGCTCCTAATAGTTGCAGCGTGATGTTATATAGCCCAAAGCCTTCCTCGATAAATGGTTTATTCAACACAAAAACAATTTTTCAATTCGAACCAATAGTTCCTGAGATTAGCGCGTTCAAACAAACTCTTCAGCTTTATAATATTAGTATAGATTCGTTATTATTTTGTATGGAATTTCATTCTGTATATAATAAAATGTTACATTGGTAATAATATTTTTCTCCTATTGTAATACAACGTATTGAAACAGGTGTACGAATGGCATTGCCAGGCCACGACCTCGGAATTCGTACGGTCGGCAAATAAATTATTTAGGACTGTATGTACAGGTGCTGACGGTACATGAGGCATAAGGTATAAACACATCAGTGTCGTGTAATGTCTAATTACAAGAAACGAACTCAATCTGTAAGCATAGTTACTTTTAAAGTGCATACATACATACATGTGGTCACGTCTATATCCCTTGCGGGGTAGACAGGGCCAACAGTCCTGAAGAGATTGACAGGCCACGTTCAGCTGTTTGGCATTATGATAGAATTGAGATTCAAATAGTGACTTAAAATAAAGGGAAATTCAGTACAAGGGCACTATTTATTTCTAGAGAATGTTCTTCCACTAGACACAAGACTGGAAAGTGTTAAGTGTATCATTATCAGGCGCATCTCAGGCCCCTTTCCAAAAAGGTGAGGATTTAACTAATAGAAAGTAACTTATAATAAAATAGAAAAAGCGAACTTAGCCAATTAAGGACCACAATATGTGAAAGCCTTATAATTTCAAACAATGCCAGCGATGACAATGGATGTATTATCTGCTGACTCAGGGAGGTACAGAGTAAAAAGGATCGCAATACAATGTGTGATGGATGGATTGATGGATTAAAAGAATTCGTTGGTAGCACAATTTTTGCACACATACAATGTTAATTTTTCTAGGTTGATCCCATACTAATCACTAAATTTTTTCTTTGTACCTTTTATTCTTCTCTGTCTGTATGTTTGCGCTAATCTCGGAATGTTGTGGATGGATTATGTTCCTGTTTGAAATGTTGGAAAGAGGATTTCTCTCGGTTCAGCTCAGACCAGATCGAAGGAAGGTTATATCTATACATGCTTATTTAATGTTTAAAGGAAATATATTTTTATTTTTGTTTCTAATGAATAAACTCAAAATCTAGCTGACCGACTTTATAGACATTTGGCACAGGAAGAAATGAATGAGACTGTACCTTCAGATGAGATGTTACATAGAATTGAAAATGAAATGGAATTTTGCTTAAGAAAATTTCTATTGGAGCGATACCCTGGTCTGAAGCGGTTATGTGAATTAAAAAATTAAATTCTTCGGTGATGCACAATTTTATGATAAAAGGTACACATAATCATGCCTATATCCCTTGCGGGAATGTCGTTAAAGGCGACTAAGGGAAAGGCTAATTAACTTGGTATTCTTCTTGTAGGCGATGGGCTAAAAGGCGACTAAGGGAAAGGCTAATTAACTTGGTATACTTCTTGTAGGCGATAGGCTTAAAGGCGACTAAGGGAAAGGCTAATTAACTTGGTATTCTTCTTATAGGCGATGGGCTAGTAGTAGCAACTTGTCACTATTTGAATCTCGATACCATTTAGCTATATAGCCTAACGTGGCCTTTCAGTTTTTTCAAGAATGTTGGCTATGTCTGCTACCCAATACGTGATAACATGTATGTATGTATGTACTCATACTTTTCACGATACTTAATATACATTCGACCCATATTGCCACAAACCTCATTATTTATATTTTCGTACAAATTTCTGAGATAATTTTATTTTAACAGCAGAGTATTAGAATAAATTGGAGAGCTTTCCCAAAGCTGTTGAGATATCGATGTTGGAGAGGCTTCGTAAGGGTCATTAAGATGGAATTTTCTTTAAACAACACGAAATAATAATAAAAGAAAAAATAACCTTTGCACGTGATACAAATAATTTGATGAATAATATCATGTTATAGCCGATTTGTATATATAAAAGAGAAAACTGATTTACTGACTGACATCAACATGCTTCAAGTATGGAGTAGATCTCATGCCGTAGATGCCGTAGGTTCATATTGTACCTGCCTATTTATAAGCAGTAACTGTAATTCAACTGATGTACTTTATGATATGCTATAAAGATTTTGAACTGAATTTAATTGTATTGATGTCATAGGTAACCTAGGTACAATAGGAGAGGATTTCCAGAAATTCCCGCGGAAACGGAAATTTACGAGTTGTCGGGAATTGTCGGAGCCGCGGGTGTACGAGTACATACGGGCGTCTTTATCCCTTACGGGGTAGACAGAACTAAACAGTCTGAAAATGACTGTAAGGGCACGTTCTCAAGTAAATAAATAGGTAGATTGATTAATGATGAAAACTCACCCGATTTTAGAGGTTTGTTTTAGCTCCTGTTGCCATGGTCACGCCTGACCTCGTCCTGACCTGAAATGAAACGTACAGGGTTAGAAACATGTTTGGAGTTATTATGAAAACATTATTGTTTTACTTCCTGGTGTAAGAATCCATACCTACTAATATTTTTATGTGTGTTTGTTTTTCCGTCTGATACACATACCTATAGTGTAATACGAAGTTACATTACACGCGGGCGGAGGTGTAGGGCGAAAGTTACTCTTAAACATAAAATAAAATGGCTGACTGACTAACTAATTGATTAAAATAAAAATCAATACACAATAATAGACTATCCTTATGTTTCATAAGTCTAAACAATAATTTTCTATCGTAAAAAAATTTCGAGATAAGAATCATTATTATTCTTGTGCCGAATGTTGATGAAATAGTTACATACATACATACATACATAAACTCACGCCTCTTTCCCGGAGGGGTAGGCAGAGACTACCTCTTTCCACTTGCCACGATCCCTGCATACTTCCTTTGCTTCATCTATATTCATAACTCTCTTCATGCAAGCTCGGCGGTTTCGGGCACTTTTGACCCTTCACCAGGACGTCCTATAGTTACGAAGGAAAAAAATTCTTATTTATAAACTGGTTTCGAAAGTGATGGAAGGGATGGTTTTGGGATGCACTAAGAGAGATAGTAAACATAATACATATATCAGCCCCAGGAAAAAATTATTAAATAAATAAATAAATAAAATCCATTTATTTCAGGCTATACTGATAGGCCCATAATACAAGAGAAAATACAAAATACAAAATCATCCATATATATCCATCATTATTGTTGTCCCATAATTTCATGTCATAATTAAAAGCGAAACAGCGATAGTTTTTGCGCGATAAAAATGGCGTCACGCGTGCCATGCGCGGGCGCAGGACCGACTCATGAGCAAGAGGCGTCACATTCAAATCCTCTGCGGCCACCTTTTCAGAATTACGTAGTAATTAGTAGGTACATTAGAAAGTGAGACTTTGTTAGTGATTTCGTTATAATTTGACAGCTAGAAAGTCGACAATTAGCACTGGGTTTAAATTATTTTTGTGGCAAACGAGGTGTGACGATGATAGCTGAATTTTTGATATAATCGAAAGATGAGGCTGTGATGTTTGTTCTTTTCTTACATTGGAAAATAGAGAGACGCCGCGGCTCCGCCCGCTTTAATCTAAAAATCCCGTAATTCCTGTTCCCGCGGGAATTTCAAAAAATCCTTTCTAAGCGGACGTCCTCTAGTCACTACTTTCTATCAAATTTCTTCCTTATCGGCCTAGTAGTTTTAGAGATATCGTAATGAGTATCAAAAAAGCGTTGGAGTTAATTAACGGGCTACTAATAGGATTTACCACCGATTGCCTATAAGATGAAATCATGCCGAGTTTTTAAGCATTTTCCTTGATCGCCTTTAACAATCTGCAGGAGAAAAGAAGTACACATTATGCTTTTTTTCGCTAAGACATTTTGCGCTAACCATTAATAAAATTTATAAAATATTCAAACAAAATAATGTAAACAAAACAAAAACTTTTTCTTCCTCTTGAGTTTTCAAATTACTTTATGACATTCATTCAACATCATTTGTGACTCCACAATGTTTGGGTTTCATTACCATAATAAAATTAATGAAGACAATATTGTTTGCAGGAATGTAGGTACATTCAACCGCAAATCAAGTTAATTTTCAGGAGGCGAATTTGGGTAGGTTGATGTGTTGTTGACTGTACATAGGTCCAAAGAGTTGAAAAAGAAAACGAAAATTTCATTTTAATTGAACTTTCTGAAAATACGGTCACACAAGTAAAAAAAAAAGTTTGTTAACAGACAATAACGCCGTGTGGTTCCCATCACTTTAGATTAGGACCGCTCTATGTCTTTCCCATCCTATGGATGTCGTAAAAGGTGACTAAGGGAAATACTACACAACTTGGGATTCTTGTTGTAGGCGATGGGCTAGTAACCTATCACTATTTAAATCTCAATTCGACCATTTAGTCATACAGTTGAACGTGGCATTTCAGTCCGCGAGACTGTGCGCTCCGTCTATCCCGCAAGGGATAGAATAAATATTACCTATGTAAGTAATATAAAGATATAGAAAATTCTCAACAGAATTACTACAGAAATCCTTATCCACAACCATCTTATGTAGAAAAGAAACTAACATGAAGAAACCTAATCATTAAATCAACTGGATGTGCAACCATGATCGATCCAATACGGGTCAGGTTCCCCTGCAAAGGTTGCGGAGGTCAGACGGGAATCGCTTCGTGTAAAACCCTGACTCACCCAATCCAGGATTTCAATCATAGGTAGACTTCAGGCTCCTCTCGGACAGAAGGTGCAACTGAGAATACGTAGATATGAGAAAAAGCACAAATAAATAAGTTAGAAGTGAATGTAGACCTAAGAACACAGTACACAGTTCGGCGTAGATGTAATAAATAAATAATAAATCATTTATTCATAACCCAAAAATGTTAGTTTACAAGGTCAGCTTATTCAGGGTGTAAGCCCGGTTAGTTTTACATTTGCATTAGAAGGTTGAATCTGTAAAACTGTATTATCAGTGTCAGTGATTCCACGACATCTTTGACTTATTAAGTTACTGTTCAAACATATCATACAGGTAGATGCACACTGACGTCGACGCTCGAAAGACGCCAAGTGTATCCATACCCTAAATTAACGTGGCATTGAACCGATTCTCACAAAACAAAGCGAAATTACGAAAAAACCATGATACTGCGAAAAAAATTAAGAAACTGTTTCGTAAACAGAGTTTTTGTTAATGTTTTTGGACGGCGGCCTTTTCGACGCATTGGCAAAGTAGAAACCATTGAACTTGAGGCTACAGGTTCAATCCCCATAACAGAGAGTTGTATATTTTTTTATGTTAATGTAAAACAAATGTCATTAATGTTGTTCTAGAAATTTTGGCATTCGTTAATTTCAAACTTTATACCTTACGGAGTTATATCAGAGCAGTATTGCAGGAGTTATATATGGAGTTATATATATCAGAGCAGATTGCAATGACTGAATGTGCTTGCCACTTCTATAGTCATATATAATTTCGATTCAAACTAAAAAGCGTCGGTGGTCGAATTGGTAAGATGCCCGGTTTAAATGCGCGATGCGCATAAAGACACAGGTTCGATTCCCACCCCGGCCATGTACCAATGACTATTTTTAAGTTATGTACAGTTTGAATTCTAACAGATGCTCTTACGGTGAGGGAAAACATCGTGAGGAAACCCTGCACATTCAGGCAACTGGATGTGTGTGTAACCATGATCGATCCAATACGGGTTAGGTTTACCTGCAAATATTGCGAAAGTCAGATGGGAGTCGCTTCGTGTAAAAAAACCTGACTCACCCAATCCAGGATCCATGGTCAAAGGCATACCACGGGCTCTCCAGAGTGATGAGAATGCAACCGGGACTAAAGCCACGAGGAAGAAGAAGTATTCGGTGTACATTCTAATTTGCAC
This sequence comes from Amyelois transitella, assembly GCF_032362555.1. Taxonomy (NCBI): domain Eukaryota; kingdom Metazoa; phylum Arthropoda; class Insecta; order Lepidoptera; family Pyralidae; genus Amyelois; species Amyelois transitella. Next base: position 8,417,689 of record NC_083524.1, read on the forward strand.
ATACATACATATGGTCACGTCTATATCCCTTGCGGGGTAGACAGAGTCAATAGTCTTGAAAAGACTGATAGGCCACGTTCAGCTATTTGGCTTAACGATATAATTGAGATTCAACTAGTGACAGGTTGGTAGGTTGGTTGTCCCATCGCCTTAAATAAGAATTCCAAGTTTGTAAGCCTATCCCTTAGTCGCCTTTTACGACATCCATGGGAAAGAGATGGAGTGGTTCTATTCTTTTTTAGTATTGGTGCCGGGAACCACACGGCACTAAGCACATATGCATTAAATCACGTAATGTTATTAATATCGGATCCGCAAAGGATATTTGATATTTCGATTCAATTTCCTTGAAGCACTCCGGTTTACATTTGTATGTTAAATTATATGGCTTCGTTCGAAACTGGGTGGAAATTAAATTAATAGTAATTATGATACATTTTCATAATTAAATCTGGTGAGCGAGTGGAAGATATCACATACACATATTCCTAACGGGGTAGATAGGCCACGTTCGGCTGTTTGGCTTTATGATAGAATTAGAATCAAGTCGTGATAGTTGCTAGCCCATTGCTTAAAAGAAGAATCCCAAGTTTATAATAATTACTGAAGAGTTTGTTTGTTTGTTTGAACGCGCTAATCTCAGGAACTACTTGTTCGAATTGAAAAATTATTTTTGTGTTGAATAGACCATTTATCGAGGAAGGCTTTAGGCTATATAACATCACGCTGCAACTACTAGGAGAGAAGAAATAATGGAGAATGTGAAAAATATCGGGGAAAATTATTCATCCTTGAGGGCTTCAATGATGCCCAAAATTCCACGCGGATGAAGTGGCGGGCACAGCTAGTTGTTAATAAATACGGTGGTTACGCAAAAGGCGAGTTTAAGCAAAAATTCCCTTTAAGCCAAGATCCAATTATACACTGGAACAGCTCTTGGTAATTCGTTTTTGGTTTTTCCTAATTGTTTTAAACGCTCTCCGACTTACTTCACAAGATCTTTGGGGTCCTTTTCAAGGGCATGTAAGTACTTATTCTTAAATGAGTTTGGTTAAATCTTCATAAATATTACACCTTTTTTGGTGAATTTTTTTCCGAATTTTGCACCCGTGCGAAGCCGGGGCGGGTCGCTAGTTTAATTACAAAAAGAAAAGGACCACTCCATCTCTGTCCCATGATGTCGTAAAAGGCGACTAAGTGCTGGGGCTTACAAACTTGGGATTCTTTTTTTAGACTATGGGCTGGCAACCTGTCCCATTAGAATCTCAATTCTTCAATAAAAATCAGATTTTTCAAGACTGTTGGCTCTGTCTTCTCCACAAGGAATATAGACATGAACATATGTATGTATAAAATAACTTTGTCACACTTTAAAGTGCCCGCATAAATTACTTAACTGGTACGTATTAAGACTAGCAGCTATTTAGAGTTTAATTTAGGTCTAGACTACGTACAAAGCCTATTGTGCAATATGAGTAATATAAAGCAGCCATACCATTACAATTCCAAGATATGAGCGATCATGACTCACTCTTCATATGGCATGGGTTAAAACAATGTTAAGTACAGAGAAAAGGACTTCTACAACTCAAAAATTGTAAGATATTTAACGTGTGCATACATACAATCACGTCTATATCACGGCCTCTGTGGCGCAGCGGTAGTACGCTTGTCTGTGACATTGGAGGTCCCGGGTTCGAATCCCGGCCGGGGCATGATGAGAACTTTTTCTGATTGGCCTGGGTCTTGGATGTTTATTTATATAAGTATTTATTTATTATTAAATATAGTATCGTTGAGTTAGTATCTCGTAACACAAGTCTCGAACTTACTGCGAGGCTAACTCAATCAGTGTAATTCGACCCTATGTATGTATAAATTTTTTTTTTTTTTTTAAATTTTATATCCCTTGCGGGGTAAACAGGGCCAACAGTCTTGAAAAGACTGATGGGCCACGTTAAGCTATTTGGCTTTAAGATAGAATTGAGATTCTGAATAGTGACAGGCTGCTAGCCCATCGCCGAAAAGAGGAATCCCAAGTTTAAAAACCTTTCCCTTAGTCACCTCTTACGACATCCACGGGAAATGAGATGGAGTGTTCCTATTCTTTTTTATATTGGTGCCGGGAACCACACGGCGCAAAAGTTTAAGGTTTAAAAATATCAATAGTTTCCATAAACCTGTATCTCTCTACATTCAACGTTTTGTGACAATGGCAATGGCTTCGATTTCACGCCAATCCTTCCGAGCTCGCACGCTGTCTGAAAATAAACGAGAGAGGAGCATTTACTCCTCTCGGTTTGTTTGGCGTTTGTTGTGAGACTTTTTTTGTATGTTATACTAGAGTATCTTAAGTGCCGTGTGGTTCCCGGTACCAATTGATTTAAATAGAACCATTTACTCCTCTCGGTTTGTTGTGAGACTTTTTATGTATGTTATACTAGAGAATCTTAAGTGCCGTGTGGTTCCCGGTACCAATTGATAAAAATAGAACCACTCCATCTCTTTCCCATGGATGTCATAAAAGCCGACAAAGACTAGGTTTATTAACTTGGGATTTTTCTTTTAGGCGATGTGCTAGCAACATGTCACTAATTGAACCTTAATTCCATTATAAAGCCAGATAAAAGTGGTCTTTTTAAGACCGTTGGCTTTATCTACCCCGCAAGGAATATAGACGTGATAATATGTATGTATATAGTATCATCATTTTATACACAGTCGTCACGCGGACATGTGTAAATCTGTAGAAAATGCACTTTTTCAGCATCAATAAATCACTTTATCGCGTGAAACTGACGATGACTCTCAGGAATTTCTCACTTGTAGTTTTGTATCGGATTATCCGATGCATATTTTTTTTTATTTTTTCTTTGATAAATCATCTTAAATAGTCTAAGCTTAATTATCTTAGAAAATTGGCTTACATATACTGTTAATGATTATAAAAATCGTTTACAAATCACAACTTATAGCCCAAACTGTTCGGTTAGTAATTTTTTATTTGACTTAGTGCGTACTAAGAGAAGGTTTGACGGCAAGTTTTAAATTCTGTGAAATAGCGGTTACACGCTTGTCTGTCCCGACCAAAGCATGATGAGAAACGAACTTTTTATAATTAACCTGGGACTTTGATGTTTATGTTAATGTCTATAAGAATTTTTTATAAAATATAGTACCGTTGAGTTAGCATCTCAAAGCACAAATTATCGAATTCAAAATAAAATCGGACTAACTTCGAGGCTAACTCAATCTGTGTAATGGGTCCTAATAATAATAATATATATATATAATAACTAATATTATTTCCTGAAATTCTCACAAGAACGAAAATTAAGAAGATTTTTCGTTTTTTTTTTACTAGTGTATTGTAAGTCCTGCTTATTCAAAACTCACGCCTCTTGTAAAATGTCAATTTACAACAAAAAACTAAATCTTACGCCACCTGACTAATGTATTTTCTCTGACATCGAAGAAGCTTAAATTGTATTAGATATAAAAATTTCGAAGACGAACGTATCTTGATGAAATTAAGGACGTCCTGGTAAAGGGTCAGGTCAAAAGTACCCGAAAACGCCGAGCTTGCATGAAAAGACTTATGAATGTGGATGAAGCGAAGGAAGTATGATCGAGATCGTGGCAAATGGAAAGAGGTAGTCTCTGCCTACCCCTCCGGGAAAGAGGCGTGATTTTATGTATGTATGTATAAAAATTTCAATTTTATACTAACAAGGATATAAAAGATGTAGCCACGGGATCGAACCCACGGACCGTACGAGAAAGCGGTCAAAATTGTCATTTGCTCCGCACGGCACATTTGTCTCGCTTGGTTTTCATTGAGAATATTAAGATAAAAACTTTATTGCTAATCACCTTGGAGTTTGTTGTCTAGTTAAGCAATTTATGAATTACACAGACTTAATCATTTAAGAATTTACATACATTATATATAATCACGTCTATATCCCTAGCGGGGTAGACAGAGCCACCAGTCTTGAAATGACTGATGGGCCACGCTCAGCTGTTTGGCTTAGTGATAGAATTGAGATTCAAATAGTGACAGGTTGCTAGTCCATCGCCTAAAAGAATCCCAAGTTTATATCTAAACAAAACATTCCAATTATAATCTAAATAACCCTTTTCATTCTATTGCGGAGTTATTCTTTGCGCTTCGCGTGGCATGAAAATTGCCAGGCGAGTTAAGAATCTTATTTTCGAAATGCTTTCGCCGGCGGGTTTACCTGCGCTTGATTTATAAAATAAAAGCCAAATAGCTGAACGTGGCCATTCAGTCTTTTCAAGACTGTTGGCTCTGTCTACCCCGCAAGCGATATAGACGTGACCATATGTATGTATTTAATTTTAATCTGTATATAAACTATCCGTGCCGTGTGGTTATCAGTACTTTAGAATAGTTCGCGGACAGTACTTGTCTTTGAATATAGACTCAATAATTAGAGTTTCCAACTATTAAGATACTTGTTGATTGAAAATGTAAGAAAATACATTCATATTAATACGTATACATAGAAAATACGTCTATATCCCTTGCGGGTTAGATAGGGCCCACAGTCTTGAAAATACTGATAGGCCACGTTCACCTGTCTGGCTTACTGATAGAATTGAGATTCATATAAAGTGACAGGTTGCTAGTCCGTCGCCTAAAAGTAGAATCACAAGTTTAATAGCTTATCCTTTAGTCGCTTTTTACGGCATCCATGGGAAAAAGATGGAGTGGTTCTATTCTAAAATGCCGGGAATCACACGGCTAATAATTTAATATGTGTAATCATTTTACTTCAACTCATATAATACCGTAATTGCCTCAATTTTTTATATATGATCCTCTTATTGCCAGGTTGGCTGGAAGAGATCCCATTTAGGGATAAGCCCGTCTTTGTACAGTACAGTTTTTATTTGTAATGTACTCCTTTTGTGAACGATAAAGCATTTACTTACTTACCGTAATTATAACTAACAGCTGATTTCATACGACTTTCATTCAAGTTCACGAACTGCATTATTTTCCGTACTGCAATTATTATTAAGCGGCCGCCTTCAACTTTCTCAGTGCATCACCCTTTGTGCAGTAATCGATACGAACTTGAGGTGGCCAAGTTCAATACTGACTCGTCCACCGCCACCTTGTAACAATTATGTGTTGAAGTTTTTTTTTTTTTATAACACACCTCTTTGTGTACGCAAAGACTACATCAAAGAGGCAATTCTGTGGAGGGTGCAACAGGGAACACGCAGAGGTGAGGCAGAAAAGTTTTATGTAGCACAAAGTATTTGTATATGTACATACATACATATAATCACGTCTATGTCCCATGCGGGGTAGACAATATTTGAATAGAAGTATTTGTGTACACTAATTTAAATATTTGTGTCGTAAAACGAGACTAAGGGATAGGCTTACAAACTTGCGATTCTTTTTTAGGCGATAGGCTATCAATCTATCACTTTTTGAATCTCAACTCTATCATTAAGCCTAGCTGAACGTGGCCATTCACGTCTTTTCAAGACTATTGGCCCTGTCTACCCCGCAAGGGATATAGACGTGACCATATGTATGTATGTAATTTAAATATTTGCGTCGTAAAAGGCGACTAAGGGATAGGCTTACAAACTTGCGATTCTTTTTTAGGCGATGGGCTATCAATTTGTCACTATTTGAATCTCAAATCTATCATTAAGCCAAATAGCTGAACGTGCCCATTCACGTCTTTTCAAGACTGTCGGCTCTGTCTACCCCTCAAGGGATATAGACGTGACGTATATATATATATATGTATGTGTGTATGTGTACTGTATGTGTACACTAACTAATTCAAATGGGAGTTTGGACATACTCGTAACCCAAATAAGGGCCGGCGCCAAACGACACGCGTGAACAGCATCGAGTGGGCGAACTCACTTCGTTTACATAAACTTGCAAGTTGAATTGCTTGTGTTTCCTACATACATACATACATATGGTCGCGTCTATATCCCTTGCGGGGTAGACAGAGCCGACAGTCTTGAAAAGACGTGAATGGGCACGTTCAGCTATTTGGCTTAATGATAGATTTGAGATTCAAATAGTGACAAATTGATAGCCCATCGCCTAAAAAAGAATCGCAAGTTTGTAAGCCTATCCCTTAGTCGCCTTTTACGACATCAATGCGATAGAGATGGAGTGGTCCTTTTCTTTTTTGTATTGGTGCTGGGAACCACACGGCACTGTGTTTCACTAGTGTTTCCTCTTCAGAATTAAAGGGAACTTAGGAGCCACATGTAGCTGGTTAAACAACTTTGATGCTATTGAAATTTGTATACCATAAATCTGAATGTAAACCGCAGATCATGTTGGATCGAGTGGTCAAACAGACATATGTTGTAAGTTATTTATTTATGCAGGTATATTTCAATGTAGTATGTATTTATATTGTGTTTAAATTAGGTTTAGGTATATTTATAATTTGCAATTTATTTTATATGTACTGCGCCAATCGCCTGTCTATTTTAATTTCCTCCCACCCTAAGGTTGACTGGAAGAGATTGCTTTAGCGATAAGTCCGCTTTTGTACCTCATTACCTGTGTTTTGTTTTCTGTTTTTCTTTTTCTTATAGTGTAATAAAGTGTCTATCTATCTATCTATCAGACGAATCCCATCGCATTAAAATTTTTGATCAAATTAGCGTTTCTATGGAAATTAACAGGAACACGTTTGATACTGTAATTAAAGATGCTAGCGAAATGAACTCGTGGTAGTAATCAGATCACCCAAAACAAACCTGGAATTGTCTTTTCTAGAAGCTGGCTTCTTGCCAGACTTTCACTAAAGTTAGATTTTACACATACGAGTGTGTACTTATATACGGAAAAAAATGACTACCTCTTGATTACTACCAACATTGAAGGAAATGGTTTTAAAAAGAGTGAATTTCTGACACTTATTCTTTTATCCCGTAATGAAGACCGCAAAGAAGTTAATTATATTGAAAAGAGGCTGAATTGCTTCAAGAAAATGTATATTTGTCCGCGATTGTCTCGCGTTTCGCTGGACCGATTTTGATGCGGTTTTCAGAAAAGTGTTTGTTACACTTAAGAGAAGGTTTTAGAAATTTAACCGACTTCAAAAAAGGAGCATATCGATTGGTTCTTTAAAAAAGTTATTATAACATATTCACCCTAACTTCTTCAGTTGAAATTATCACATATCACAATGAAATTACTTTTTTTAAAAAAGAACACCGCCTTGCTTACAAGCATACATACAAACAGGTTAAACTGAGAAACCACCTTTTTATCACAATGAAATAACTTTAATAAAAAGAGCAACGCCTGGCGGTTTTCAATCGCGGACAAACATACATACATACAGGCCGTGTGGTTCCCGGCACCAATACAAAAAAGAATAGGACCACTCCATCTCTTTCCCATGGATGTCGTAAAAGGCGACTAAGGGATAGGCTTGCAAACTTGGGATTCTTTTTCAGGCGATGGACTAGCAACCTGTCACTATTTGAATCTCAATTCTATCATTAAGCCAAATAGCTGAACGTGGCCATTCAGTCTTTTCAAGACTGTTGGCTCTGTCTACCCCGCAAGGGATATAGACGTGACCATATGTATGTATACAGGTTAAACTGAGAACCGCCTTTTTTTGGGAAGGCGGTTAAATAACCTAGTACCTACTGTCTATTCCAGGGTATTGGCTCTCAGCCAGACTTTCACTTTATCGTTGCATCAGTCCATGCAACTCTTCGGACTTGTTCCGACTGGATTTTGAAATATTTCCACATATGATTTGATTGAGAACAATGTGAATGATTATCGTAATCTTGAATAATGAAGGTCGAGCTAGAAAGGCCTTAAAGTTATTTTATCAGATTTACTTTTATACTAGAGAGTCATAATCCTATCTAATTTAGACTAGAGAGTCATAATCAGCATTTCCCATGAATGTCGTAAATGGCGACTAAGGGATGGGCTGGGATTCTTATTTTAGGACTAAGGGATAGGCATACAAACTTGGGATTCTTTTTTAGGCGATGGGGTAGCAACCTGTCACTATTTGAATCAATCAATCAATTCTATCAATAAGCCAAATAGCTGAACGTGGCCATTCCGTCTTTTCAGGACTATTGGGTCTGTCTACCCCGCAAGGGATATAGACGTGACCATATATATATGTATGTCTTATTTTAGGCGATATGCTAGCAACCTGTCACTATTTGAGTCTCAATTCTGACATTAATCCAAACAGCTGAACGTGGCCAATCAATATTTTCAAGACTGTTGGCTCTGTCTACCCCGCAAGGGATAAAGACGTGATTATATGTATGTATGCACTAATAATTCTCTCTCTCTCGGAAACTCGGAACTCGGAAAGTAATATGTTTGAAATGTTGAGACGACAGTACTCTGATGTTTATACGAGTATCTATAAATGATAAATTCAAATTCAAACTTTTCAAATTCAAACTTTTATTTGCATAATATGAGTACAACAAGGTCTTAAATATAATGTATAACAGATCTTCATATTTACCCTTTCGGATGTTGCAAACATTTTTTATGTATTAGTAGACATACAAACTTATACATAGAGGTACCTACTTAGTATCACATTATAATTTTAAATCTAATTAGAATTGTTTAAACCTAGTATTGCACAATTTATATTTATCTGTTAATAGGTGCTTATTTATTATTATTGTAAATATTTATAATGTTCTAATGTTTTCAAGTTTACAATGTAAAACTATTATAATCCTACTACTTATTTAAATTAAGGTACTCATCTATAGAATAAAAATTGTTTTGAAGAAGCATAGACTTAATTTTTTTGTTAAAGTGAGTTAATTTATTTTCATTCTTTATAGAATTTGGTAGTTTATTATAAATTTTTATTCCCATATGAAATGGGCTTTGGTGGAGCATTTTTATTCTTGCAGGTTGAATGCATAAGTTATTTTTATTTCTGGTGTGATATGTATGTGTATCTTTTATTTGAGTAAATAAATGCTTATTTTAGTGTACAAATTGACATATATCCTGAATGTAAATTGAAGGTAGTGTTAGTAATTCAAATTTTTTATAATATGGTTTGCAGCTTTCAGTATTTTTTATTTCTGCTAATATTCTAACACATTTTTTCTGTAATATAAATACTTCATGAGCGCTACTACTATTACCCCATAGCATTACCCCATACTTTAGCCAGCAGTAAGCATACGCATAGTAAGCCGATAGTGCAGTTTCAAGATTTGTGCAATGTTTTATTTGATATAGTGCATATATAAATTTACTTAATTGATAATACACGTGCGAAGCCGGGGCGGGTCGCTAGTTATTAATAAATTCATACATTTTTCAGGGTAGGTATAGCTCTATTATTCAAGCCTGAGTAATAAGAACATTTCTGTCATGTAAAACTCACGTGTTTAAGCAAATATATGTAAAAGTCATATCAACCTTGAAAACATGACGACACTAAATAATCTGGTTACAGCATATTGCGTACAACTTAATTAGATTTCATAAATCTGTTTAAATACCCGAAAAAGTAATTAATTCTATTTGTAGCTTTTGCCCGCGACTTCATCCACCTTATTTCTATAAATTACATGTGTGGTGATGAGCTAGCAACCTGGTACTATTTGAATCTCAATTCTATCATTAAGCCTAACAAGTGAACGTTGATTAACAGTCTTTTCCAGGCGATTGGCCTTGTCTACACCACAAGGGATATAAACGTGAATGTATGTATGTATATAACTTATTATTTTATTCCAATGTCTAAGCTATACTCATATTATAGTAAAGGTTCATGAAAATTTGTCAAGTAGTTTTTGCGTTGAAGAGTTACAAACACATACTTACATTGTCGTTTATCGTGAAGGGGAATAGTAGGAGTTTTATTTCTGAGAATCCCCCCTTTCTCGGTACTCTGAAGTAACTACATGATTTACCTTAATAAAATTAGCATTTTTTTTCGGAAGGAAGGAATTTTAAGAAGTCACTAGGTACTTGACGTTGTGAGAAGCGGAAAAACACATAGTTTTCTATTTTTGAGATAAAATAAAATTTGTATGAATTTTGAATATTTTAGGCTTTATAATCATTGCAGCAGTTAACTAAGTGTAAATCAAAAAATACAAAAAATATCCCGAGGTCTTCAAATCACTATGAAATCAGTGTCATCCTACCAAAAGTACAAAAGTCACAAAATGTTGTTCATTGTGAATTTATAGACATAGACAGTTGTATAATAAAACTATAATCACTTCATACGCATAACAAGTTTGTTTATCGTTGATATCTGTTGAATTGTTTACCGTAAACAAAACATAACGTCGTAAACAAATCGTTGATGCTACACATGCGCGGGCGCAAGGTCGCAGGATTGGCAGGAAGTAGGCGCAACTGATGACTCACCAGCAATAACTATGTTTGTACGTGGTTTACTGATAATCTATAATGTTTGTTTGTTTGTAATTTATAGCACAAACAGACGCAGAGATAAAAGTCTAGAATTAAAACGTTCGTTGGTTTCTTTGTAGTACTAAAAAGAACCCTTTACTTCTGTGTTTTTCCAATATTTTTATACATACATATGGTCACGTCTATATCCCTTGCGGGGTAGACAGAGCCAGCAGTCTTGAAAAGACTGATCGGCCACGTTCAGCTATTTGACTTAATGATAGAATTGAGATCCAAATAGTGACAGGTTGCTAGCCCATCGCCTAAAAGAGAATCCCAAGTTTGTAAGCCTATCCCTTAGTCGCCTTTTACGACATCCATGAGAAAGAGATGGAGTGGTCCTATTCTTTTTTGTATTGGTGCCGGGAACCACACAGCACAATATACACATATTTTTATATAATAGACTAGTTAAGCCCAAAATAGACTTCATATAAGAATACTTAATATTAGCGATGTTTCTCTAACATATAAAGCATGTATTTAAACCGGGATGGTTTACATACATGAATGACTAATGAACTTCTGATGAACTGCATCAAAATCCGTTGTGTAGTTCTAAAGATATAAGCATATACATAGATGCGGGAAGCGGGAAACGACTTTGTTTTATACTATGTAGTGAATAGCGACAGCATATACAAATAATTTTTATGTATTATTTGTTTTGGAAAGAGCTTACCTTTTTAATGTTTTACTTTAGTTCCATAAAAAGTATTAGTACCTGAAAACAAAAGATAACGTTCATTTAGAAATTAAGTATTTGTCTTCTTATAAATAACCAGATTTTACCCGTAGCTTCGCCCGCGCCTATAACACGACCTCAAAATTAATACAGATTCTGCGCTAATGAATCAATTAAGTTTTTACTGAGATCAATAATACCCTATGTCCTTCTGAGACTCTTCATTATCTACTTATAACTGCGTAAATTTTAAGAAGATTGCTTCAGTAGACCTGTGACACATACATACATACATATATTCACGTCTATATCCCCTACGGGGTAGACAGAGCCAGCAGTCTCAAAAATACTGATTGGCCACGTTCAGCTGTTTGGCTTAATGGTAGAATAGAGATTCAGACCTGTGGAAAGATAACAAACAAAAAATTAACATTTTTCGCATTTATAAAATTGATTTGGATTGCGAATGTATAAAACAAAATAACGAACACAAAATGGCCGAGACTAGCCTATGTTCTTTCTACCTCGCAATACATCTGTATACTTAGAGGTACATCTATCTAGATGTGCACGTTTCAATTAAATGCAACTCGCGTTATTTAAAATATTTGAAGGAAACCTCATTAATTTTTGCTACAAACTCAGGTGCAACTAAGTCCATAAAAGTTCAAAGGCAGGTTGTGGGTTAAGTGCTTGCATTACCCGCTCTGTGAGCAAAGTCGGGGCAGGAAACGTGCATAATTCACGAGTTTCAAGGAGTGCTTAGCACAAATTGTCCTTTTCACAAAAAGTATACTCTCTGCATACTATATGCTTAGTGCAGTGTGGTTCCTGGCACCAATACAAAAGAGAATAGGACCACTCCATCTCTTTCCCATGGATGTCGTAAAAGACGACTAAGGGATAGGCTTACAAACTTGGGACTCTTTTTTAGGCGTTGGGCTAGCAACCTGTCACTATTTGAATCTCAAACAACACATTACTCAAGTCATAACATGTAGCGATTCCGACTAGACTACGCTGTATCCAAATTCGAAACTTTAATTAATTATTTGGTGCCGTGTGGTTCCCGTCAACAATACAAAAAAGAATAGAGCCACTCCATTTCTTTCCCATGGATGTCGTAAAAGGCGACTAAAAGATAGGCGCTCACAAACTTGGGATTCTTTTTTAGGCGATAGGCTAGCAACCTGTCACTATTCGAATCTCAATTCTATCGTTAAGCCAAATAGCTGAATGTGGCCATTCAATCTTTTCCAGACTGTTGGCTCTGTCTATCCCGCAAGGGATATAGACGTGACCATATGTATGTATGTATATATGTAATTAATTATTATGGGACACTTCAACATAACTTAATAGTTGTCATATCTTTTGGTTTGACAACATTGGTTGACGTCAAAATAATTACTTAAAACTAAGTTTGCTGCCGCTTCTGAAGCGTCAGTGCAGAAGAAGCGGTAACAAACTGCACTGTAGCATTTTCTTCAACAACGTCAACTTTACAATTATCCGAACTTGGAATAGAAATGTGTATTTATATATAATCTCAATCACAAAATAGGATCCTTCCTCACCTCTTTTAAACAAGAACAAAACAAGCACAAGCACGTCAATATCTTTTGCGGAGAAGACAGAGCTTATAAGTAACATATGTACATCTTTAAAATATAGTGCCGTGTGATTCCCGGCACCAATATAAAAAGAATAGGACCACTCCATCTCTTTCCCACAGATGCAGTACAAGGCGACTAAGGGTTAGGTTTATAAACTTGGGATTTCTTATTTAAGCGATGGGCTATTGGAATCTCAATTCTATCATTAATCCTATCAGCTGAACGTGGCCTATCAATATTTCAAGACTGTTGGTTCTATGTACCTCGCAAGGGATATAGACGTGATCATATGACTGGTAGACACTATGTATTTCTTCACGACCAAACCAGCTAGGTATTATGTTTTCCAAGTTATAAATTTTGCATCTGAAGTAAATATTTTACAGGTTATTACGATAAATATGGGCGTCCATAAATTCACGCGAATCAGGAAGGTCCTTGTAACTTGATCCACGCATATGGCATACACAGAAGCTATTGCAAATCAAGCCCTATGATTGAAGCACCAAAGCGTATTTTACTTTGAGTTTGAGGTTACCAGGGCCGTGTTAAGGTCAGATCATTTCTCCAGCAGTGTTTATTGCTGTTTCGATTGATTTAAGGGTAGTAGTTATTCGCGGGCATATTATGTAATATATGACTGCCTTTGGTATTTACGTAAACATTATAAGACGAAGCAATAGAATACATACATTCATATAATCACGTTTATATCCCTTGCGGGTAGACAGGACCAACAGTCTTGAAAAGACTGATAGGCCACGTTCAGCTGTTTGGCTTAATGATAGAATTGAGTTTCAAATTGTGACAGATCGCTAGCCCATCGCCTAAAAGAACAATCCCAAGTTAATATGCCTATCCCTAAGTCGCGAGTGGTCCTATTCTTTTTTTTGTTGGTGCCGGGAACCACAAGGCACGAAGCAATATATATGTTAATTATAAGTTTGGCATGGATTTAGTTCGAAAAGGCATTCGAACTTTTTCTAATGGGCGATATAGTTCAAACTGTAAGTACTCAAGGTCAGGGGCTTTTCATAAAAATATTTATGAATTTGAATGGAACTTTTTTTTATTTAATATAGAATTAGGCATTTGTTTTATCAACTGATGGTAAGTGACGACGTAGCCTTAAGAAATTAATAAAGAAAGCCTATAATAACAATGAATTAATAAACACGGGACAAATAACACAGACTGAGTAAGCCTTTGAGTAAGTTCAAGACTTGTGTTATGAAATATATGTAAATAAGTTTTTCGAGATCAGAAAAAGGTCGTTTTTCAAAATGGCCGAGCCAAGTACCAAATCCGGAATTTCTGTATCACAGACAAAACTGGTCTTTTCACGAAAAATTACATAAAAAATTATAACATAGCGAATCACATGAAGATACACGTGTTTACAAGGTTTCCCTCGCGTTGAAAGGCGTAGAAGGTTACAAGGGGAGATGAAAAAGGAAAAAGTGAATGAGTAGGTCGAGGGCGCTCTGTGATCGCGGCGAAGGAAGCTAATTAGAATGGTAGTATAAAGATACAAAAACCGGCTAAGTGTGTGTTGTGCCCAAAGAAATCAGAATAATTTCAATTTCCTATGTTCGTGCCACATATAGTGTAGTAATTCCTTATCCTACTAATATTATAAATGCGAAAGTTTGTGAGTATGTCAGATTGTCAGTATGGATGTTTGTTACTCTTTCACGCAAAAACTACTGAACCGATTACGATGAAATTTGGTATGTAGGTAGCTGAAGTCCCAGAATAACATATACATAGGCTACTTTTTATGCCGAAGTTCCCGCGGGATTAACAGGGTTTCCATGCGGACGAAGACGCGGGAGGCCTCTAGTTTCAAATAATTACGAACACGTCGGAAAATAGGAGGAGGATAGGCTTACAAACTTGGGATTCTTTTTAGGCGATGGACTAGCAACCTGTCACTATTTGAATCTCAATGCTATCATTAAGCCAAATAGCTGAGCGTGGCCCATCAGTCTTTTCAAGACTGTTGGCTTTGTCTACCCCACAAGGGATATAGACGTGACCATATGTATGTTTGTATATGTATATATGTGTATGTATGTATGTATAGATGTGTATACTCTCCATACTGCTTACTATATTATGTACTGTATTACCCCATCAAATCTATGATATTTTTCCGTCTCAGCCCACTGGTTCCCAGTCCCATTTTATATGTTACATGGGACATTACGTATGAGTGGGTCACATACGTGGTGTTTAGTGACTGATGGCACGAAATTGCACTTTGTTATGTCATGTTAATAGTTCACATCGACGTGAGAAGGCCACTCGTGTAAATTGCTTTTTCTAACAGACTTTAAAATGAATCAGTTATTTTCTATCTATCTATATAATCTTGTTTTTATTCCTTGCGGGGTAGACAGACACAGAAATCTTGAAAGGCCACGTTTAGCAGTTTGGCCTAATGATAGAATTGAGATTTAAATAGTGACAGGTTTCTAGCACATCGCCTACAAGAGGAATTCCAAGTTTCCAAGTTTATAAGCCCATCCCTTGGTTGCCTTTTACAACATGGATACTTCAATTCTAAAGTGCCGGAAACCACACGACACTAGATGTAGAAACTTACATTCTGATCTTGATATAGCAGTACAGACGAAGATTACAATCTTATTTCTAATTTTTTTTCACCAACAATTTGCTTACATACATTGTCTTGTGTTTTATTGATTTTCAACAAAAACAAATTGATTATAATTGGCCTGTTTCATAAATGGGTGTTGTTTACGATGCATGCTATCACGCGAAAGCATTTAAATATAGATCTACATAACTGCTTAACTGTTTAAGCAGAAAAATCTAATTTTCACTCAAGAGTTTTGGATCTGCCGTGTTAAAATAATTAAAATGAGATTGCCGTGTGGTTCCCGGCACCAATACAAAAAAGTATATGACCACTCCATCTCTTTCCCATAGATGTCGTAAAAGGCGACTAAGGGATAGGCTTACAAACTTGGGATTCTTTTTTTAGGCGATGGGCTAGCAACCTGTCACTATTTGAATCTCAATACTGTCTTAAAGCCAAATAGCTGAACGTGGCCTATCAGTCTTTTCAAGACTGTTGGCTCTGTCTACCCCGCAAGGGATATAGAAGTGACCATATGTATGTATGTAGTTTTGGATACCAATACAATGTGGTATGAGCTATACCTATATGTACATAGATACATACATATAATCAAGTTTATATCCCTTGCGGGGTAGACAGTTAGACAGTCAACAGTGATGAAAAGACTGACAGAAAACGTTGATCTGTGACAGGTTGCTAGCACATCGCCTAAGATAAGCTTTGAGCTTATTTTAATTAGTCTAATTAGTAACTTTTGACTTCGTTAAACCACTAATTTAAGACCTGCAAATATTTATTACTAACTAGGTTATTTGTTTTGTAATTCCAATTTTAGAATACCATAAAATACATAAGAATTAATTTAATCCGTCGTTCACATACAAATTTTTAGTTTAATACAATAATCAGTCATGAGAGAGTATATAATCTCCGTATGTAATATATATATATATATATGTATGTATGTTTAGTGTAGTTTATAGGTATATATTATGTATATATTTATAGTATATATGGTGTAAGTAAGTTTATTATACATTATTATTATCATCCACACAAAGGTCATCCGCTTAACCCAATGGTAGACTGTTAGATAATTCTATTAGCATTAAGTCCGCCTATTGTACTTTACAAATTGAAATTGTTACAATAAAGAATAAATAAATAGTTCAACTGCAACAAAAAAATTAAATCTTCGACCATATCTTGAATATCTTGAACAAAGCACAAGTGTCTATTTTAAAAATATCAAAGCTAGTGAGTTTATTTTCTTAACTTTTACAGAGAGCAGTTTTCTTTGCTGTCAGTTGGAAGCTATACCAGGATTAGGTGTCTGAAGTCAGAAATAGAAATACTCGAAGATCCAGTGGGATGAACGGAGGGAATATTTTATAAGCTGTTCTAGGAGTTCTATTATAGGATTTGTGGCTCGTTTAAGAGACGGAGTGGTGCCCTTATAAACACAATCAGACAGGCTAGATTTGTCACGAATTAGTTTCAAATAGTTCCTATATATATTTTGTAAATTGACGTCCGACGAAAATGCTGCAGTGTAGTTTGTTCCGCTTCTTCTACACATGCGCTTTGGAAGCGGGAGTAGTTATAATTAGATTTAAGTTATGTGACGTCAATAAGTGATACCTTGTATCCAATTTTGAACATAAATCTATGCTATTCCCGGCACCAGTAGAAAAAAGAAAAGGACTACTCTATCTCTTTTCCATGGATTTCGAAAAAGGCGACTAAGCAATTTGCTTACAAACTTGGGATTCTTCTTTTAAGCGATCGGCTAGCAACCTGTCACTATTTAAATCTCAATTCTATCAATAAGCCAAACAGCTGAACGTGGCCTTTCAGTCTTTTCACGACTTGGCTCTGTCTACCCCGCAAGGGATATAGACGGTATGTAGTTTGAAATAAATCACTATTAAAGCTTCAATGCCCGATTAACCTATTTTGCGAGTCCGTTAATAGTGGAATATCTGTGTACACTGAACACATGGTTGGGCGCTCATCTGGACCAAAATTAGATCACCATACATACGTGTTTGATAGTGCCCTACATTTTGAAGCCATAGGGTCACGATGACCGACGGCGATTGGAAAGGTTAATGAATCTGAATTAAAAAGCGTTTTGCTAGTTTAATTCAAGGACGAAATTCTCAATTAGACCGTACTTTTTTTAGTATGTTGATCCCTTTTTTTTAATGGACTGAAACACAGGCTTCTTTTATTTCATTTATTCTTACTTACATACAACATACCAGTGAGCAAACATGTATAGATATAAATGTAATGTAAAGATAAATGTATATAGGGCTGGTCTTTATTTCGCTCAAAAGATAAGCATTGCCATTCAACGTGGCAATGCTGCCAGCCTTCTGGGCACTTTACCTCAAGACTCAGATCTGCCAAGACTTGCATTTTTGTAAATATTTAGTTTTATATTGAGGCTTATTTGTAGTTTTATTAATAAGTTTTATTTAGATTTATTTAAGTTTTAGTTAGGTAACTTACAATGTGTTATAATAATAGCCTGGAAATAATCGTCAAAAACTAAAATTGTAAGAATGATATGTTGTGTACATACACAACATATCATATACTATATCTATACATCTTGCATTCCATCATCAGAATGCAATATCACTCATAGTCACGTAACACACGAATGCTATGTTTTTGTATGCATTTTACAATGCTGATTGTAATGATTTAATGATAGGTAATGACATTGCTGGGAGTAATGAACTTGAATCTCTCTCTCTCTTTCTTTCACATACATACATACATGTAATCACGTCCTAATCCTTTACTGGGTAGACAGAGACAACGGACGTAAAGGCCATGTTCAGCTGTATGGCTTAACTAGTTTTTACTTGCAGTGAATTTAGCGCCAACTACAAAAAGTTACTAATTTAACGCAAACTACAAAAGAATACCAAATTATTCGTTGGGTAAATTATTTTAAGTTGGGATGATGTCAAGAATAGTTGCTAACCCATCGCCTAAAATATCAATACATACATATGGTCACGTCTATATCCCTTGCGGGGTAGACAGAGCCAACAGTTTTGACAAGACTGAATGACCACGTTCAGCTATTTGGCTTAATGATAGAATTGAGAATTGCGATACAAATAGTGACAGGTTGCTAGCCCATCGCCTAAAATATTAATACATACATACTTACATATGGTCACGTCTATATCCCTTGCGGGGTAGACAGAGCCAACAGTCTTGAAAAGACTGAATGCCCACGTTCAGCTAATTTGCTTAATAATAGAATTGAGATTCTAATAGTGACAGGTTGCTAGCCCATCGCCTTAAAAAAGAATCCCAAGTTTGTAAGCCTATCCTATATTAATCTCAAGATTATTAGCCTTCTTAACGCAGTTGGCATACATTATGTTTTTTCTGCCCGATTCTAGACAAACATTGAAGCTTTTTCACACCCACATCACAAAATTCGGTACGGGATAGACAGCGCCTATCGAATAGTCAGTAAACTCGAAGACTACGTTACCTTGGATGAATAATTGAAGAAATGGGTGAACCTGAACTCAGATAAGAACCAACCTGAATATTTTCGACGTTAAATCCGACCAAATTAATATTTACCTGAAACAAATTGATTTAAAATAATAAGTATAACAGATTCTACACATTTTTATTGACAGTATGATAAATTTATCGATACTGCACAATGTGGTGTTTATAATTTTAATCATTTGACTGATGTGCCGTGTGGTTAGAATTAGTGGTAAGAATAGGACCACTCCATCTCTTTCCCATGGATGTCGTAAAATGCGACTACGGGATAGGCTTACAAACTTGGGTTTCTTTTTTAAGGCGATGGTTTAGCAACCTGTCACTATTTGAATCTCAATTCTATAATTAGTATTCAAACTAATGTACATAACTTTGAAAATAGTCATTGATACATGGCCGGGGTGGGATTCGAACCTGTGTTTTTATGCGCATCACGCATTTTAACCGGGCACCTTACGGATTCGACCACAGACGCTCTTGTTCTTGTATTTAACAAGACTGCAACTAGCTTAAGCTTAAGCTAACTACAAAAAAGAATAGGACCACTCCAGCTCTTTCCCGTGGATGTCGTAAAAGGGGACTACGGGATAGACTCACAAACTTGGGATTCTTTTTTAGGCGATGGGCTAGCAACCTGTCACTATTTGAATCTCAATTCTATCATTGAGCCAAATAGCTGAATGTGGCCATTCAGTCTTTTCAAGACTGTTGGCTCTGTCTACCCCGCAAGGGATATAGCCGTGACCATATGTATGTATGTATGTATGCGACTAGCTTTATCTGCAGTCGACTGTACCTAGTCCATGTGATAGATAACCTTGCTATCAATTAGTTGGCTCTGACCTGGACACATATGTTAGTAAACAGTTGAGTCAGTGTCGACTATTTGCAACTATACCATATTTGGCTTCAAGGTCAGGATAGTGTTGGTAGTACGTACTTGTATAGAAGAAACGTTTTTATTAGCCTAACATCTAAATATGAATAAAAATTGTTTTTGTACCAATTATCTTAGTAAGAATTAAGTTTTTATATCGGCAGTGCCGTGTGGTTCCCGGCACCAATACAAAGAAGAATAGGATCACTCCATCTCTTTCCCATGGATGTCGTAAAAGGCGACTGAGGGATAGGCTTACAAACTTGGAATTCCCTTTTTAGGCGATGGGCTAGCAACCTGTCATTATTAGGATCTCAATTCTATAATTCGCTCAGCTATTTGGCTTAATGAAAGAATTGAGATTCAAATAGTGACAGGTTGCTAGCCCATCGCCTAGAAAAGAATCCCAAGTTCTTTCAACCTTTTACGACAACCATGGGAAAGAGATGGAGTGTTCCTATTCTTTTTTGTATTGGTGCCGGGAACCACACGGCACCTACTCTCCTACCAAGTTCGACATATGTAGGTACAAAATACGTGATGATCTGTATACACGTGCATTAAATTGCACACACATGCATTATTAGCATGCAAGGCGCACGCCATACATATGAGACACCTCGTTATAGTCGTAATGTTTGTTTATCACTATGATAAGTTGCATTATTATCTATACATATAATCACGTCCATATCCCTTGCGGGGTAGACAGAGTCAACAGTCTTGAAAAGACTGATAGGCCACATTGAGCTATTTGGCTTAATGATGGATTTGAGATTCAAATAGTGACAGGTTGCTAGCCCATCGCCTAAAAGAATTTCAAGTTTGTAAGCCTATCCCTTAGTCGCCTTTTACAACATCCATGGGAACGAGATGGAGTGGTCCTATTCTTTTTATATTGGTGCCGGGAACCACACGGCAATATTAATCAAAACATTAAAACATTGCCGTGTGGTTCCGGGCACCAATAGAAAAAAGAATAGGACCACTCCATCTCTCTCCTATGGATGTCGTAAAAGGCGACTAAGGGGTAGGCTTATAAACTTGGGATTCTTCTTTTAGGCGATGGGCTAGCAACCTGTCACTATATAAGCCAAATAGCTCAACGTGGCCTATCAGTCTTTTCAGAGCCAACAGGCTCTGTCTACCCTGCAAGGGATATAGACGTGATTATATGTATGTACGTATGTACATTAAACCGACATTGAAAACCCGGTAATGGCTAGTGGGGGAACAAAGGTTGACCCCGTACCATCTCGTCACGGACCCTCGTTCCGGATGACGCCGCCTATCATTGAAGTTTGAATTGCATGTTGCAATTGCATACTCATTTTATTGCGCTTGATACATACATACATACATATATACGGGACAAATTACACAGATTGAGTGAGCCTCGGAGTAAGTTCGAGACTTGTGTTACGAGATACTAACTCAACGATACTATATTTTATAATAAATACTTATATATACATAAACATCCAAGACTCAGGCCAATCAGAGAAAGTTCGTTTCTTATCATGCCCTGGCCGGGATTCGAACCCGGGACCTCCGGTTTCACAGACAAGCGCACTACCGCTGCGCCACAGAGGCCGTCATACATACATACCTACATACATAAAATCACGCCTTTTTCATGGAGGCGTAGGCAGAGACTACCTCTTTCCACTTGCCACGATCTCTGCATACTTCCTTCGCTTCATCAACATTCATAATTCTTTTCATGCAAGCTCGGCGGTTTCGGGTACTCGATTGCAGATATAACAACCAATTGTGAATTGTGAGTATATATAATTTGGCTTCATCCACATTCATCAGTCTTTTCATACATATTTTATATATACTGATTTTAATTTGTTAAAAATGTAAAATTAGAAAAAAAATACATACTTAAAAAAAATCATCATTGTCTCAATAAGTCGTCTACTTAAACACCAAAATGACTACTACTTGGTCAAGTCCTTTTTCTTCTAACATTGTACATATATTAATTTAATATTTCTTGTTAAATTAGTTATCTACATAATAACTTAAAACACAAATGCCACAACTAACATTAAGTAGCAAACAAAATTACGAGATTTCTAAAAATTTTCGCAAAACCCGAATCTGTTTGACCTAAGCTTTGAATGTCAATATAAAGTTGATAGGTCGCATATACCGTTGGGTAATTATGATAATGAGTATCTTATGTAGGTACATATGTTTAATGTTGTCAGTTTGAAATATGACGTGTTGGGCCATATTTTGTGTTCAATTTGATTACGATGATTGCATTAACTGATTTTAAACTTTTGCGTTGCATTATACTATTTATAAATAATACAGGTAATTATGTTACAATGATACGTGGTCACAGAATGACTCACGCTCGTGACCACGTCGTGTGTGACCACGTCTACTGATATTATTATTTTTTAGCACACACACGTTCCTTTATTAGCACATACTTAAAAAAGAATCTGAAGGCACGCTGCTTATAAATTAAAGTTTTAAATACATACCATCACAACATACATATGTACATACCATCACGCCTGTGACCCACAAGGGTAGGCAGAGACTATGGAGTTCCACTTGCTAAGATCCTTACTTTCTCTGGATTCCTAACACTCAAAAATGTTGTCATACATTCTCGACGACTGATATTCAAATAATGACAATAGGACTAAAGGGGTCAAAATAAAATACTGCATTAGCAATACAGTATTTATATATAAAATTCTCGTGTCACAATGTTCGTTCTCGTACTCCTCCGAAACGGCTTTGTGAGCATATTGAGTAGGTCTAAGAAACGGCCGACATCTATTTTTCATACTCTTAACGTTTTTTTTTTAAATAAAAATTATTTATATGGCAAAACAACGTTTGCCGGTTATTTCATATTTATTTCGCTTGGAAGCAATACGTCCGTCTTACTCGTACAGAGCCCGTGACGCAGAAGTAGAGAGTATAAACTAAACAGTTGGCAGTTATTAAATATTACTTTATATATTCCAAAAGTGACAGGTTGCTAGCCCATTTCCTAAAAAAGAGTGCCTATAATACTTTAGTCTTCATCTTTTATAATAATATTATAGAATTCAGTTTCAGATAGTGACAGGTTGCTAGCCTAAAAGGTTCCATTTACTCAAAACCGCTCCATACTTAGTAGTATAACATAAGATGGTAGGAAATTCGCATCAGTGGAGCGAGTAAGCCTATTCCAGTCCATAATAATGTGGCGTTGTTATGGCAGTAATAATTATATAGTCGCAACAGTTTTGCGAAGATTTATAGCTGGAGAACACGTAATGTTACACGGAATAGACATCCCAACCAACCCAAAAGAAGTAACGAAGAAATTTAAATAGTTTAAAAAAAACTAGGGATAGGCTTACAAACTTGGGATTCTTTTTTTTAGTCGATGGGCCAGCAACCTGTCTCTATTTGAATCTCAATTGTATCATTAAGCCAAATAGCTGAACGTGGCCATTCAGTCTTTTCAAGACTGTTGGCTCTGTATACCCCGCAAGGGATATGGACGTGACCATATGTATGTATATGTATATGAAAAATTTTAGTTTTAGTCCCAAAGAAACGTTTCATATAATTACAACGCACACATTTTGTTTGTATAGTGTGGTTTCTGGCATTAAAGAATAGGACAACTCCATCTCTTACCCATGGATGTCGTAAAAGGCGACTAAGGGATAGGCTTATAAACTTGGGATTCTTCTTGTAGGCGAGGGGCTAGCAACCTCAATTGAATCTCAATTCCATTTAAAAACCATACAGTTCTGTTCAAGACTGTTAGCTCTGTCTAGCCCGTAAAGGATATAGACGTGATAGTATGTAAGGATGTATAGAAATTTTCTGTTTTTATGGTCACGCCTCTTTTCCGGCAGAAATTACAGATGCAGATTTTTTATTCGTTCTGAATAAGGTCATAATGGTAATGGTTTTAAGCGAAAAGTGCAATCAGTCTAATCTGCAGATCAGCTGTTCCAGTCTATTTGGATCAGAGATATCTATCTCTTGCAACATAATCATCGGCTGTAGTGAGAGTTAGTTGCGCAACTTTATGTTGTGGAGAATCACCGTCGAAATTGCTAAAGATGGGTAGTTGGCGCTCAAACAGTAGCAACTACTAACTAGTCACTTGAAATAAATTTCAATTCATTTATTGCACATCATTTTGTACATTTCAGTTCTAACTACTACAATAGTCACTGTTTTAATTATGGGTACAACTAATAATGGGTAAGTTGTTGTTAAGTTTCGTGCGGTTCCCGGCACCAATAGAAAAAAGAATAGGACCACTCCATCTCTTCCTCAAGTAGGTATGTCATAAAAGGCGACTGAGGGATTGGTTTACAAACTTGGAATTCTTCTTTTAGGCGATGGGCTAGCAATTTGTCACTATTTGAATCTCAATTCTATCAAAAAGCCAAACAGCTGAACGCGGACTTTCAGTCTTTTCAAGACTGTTGGCTCTGTCTACCCCGGATATAGACGTGATGATATGTACATATGTATGTTATTTGAAATAGGTATTACTGATTTCAAGTGTGTAGCGGCCGTTCAGCCTCCATGGACAGACTCTAAGACTTGACATTTTGGATGACCAAAACTGACTGACAGACTGATAAAAAAAGGACAATCAAAAACTAAGACTAAGACGACGCCTTGAAGGGCCAAAATTCTGTTTCATTCAGACACGACCTAACAGCCACCACTAATTCGACCACTGCAGCTATCTCTTATTCTATTAAGTATACATTCGTTACTAAACCGCAATAAATCAAAAATTGTCCAAATTGAGAGCAATCACAGTACTCATGACAGCAAGCGTCGGCATGAACATAATTCAATTATCATTAGAACCTAATTCGTGCGTAACCTAATTCTCAATCCTTATTTTACAAACAAACACTTTAGCTCTATGATTTTAAAGTTCAAATTGCACCACTTTCGTCGATTTAAGTTGGCTTCAGCCTAATTTTGATCATAGACTTTATTACTTATCTAGTAAAGTTAAATTTTCAATGATTTTAAGTCGCAATAAGCGCATACTTCTTGGTTTGGGATTTAGGAGCTGGCGATAGGATTGTTGTCATATATTGGATTTAAATAAGAACTTTGTAACTACGTATTCATAAAATATTACTATGAGAATAAGTTTCATTATACATTTTTTTTAAATATCTATATCTATATGTTGCGATAATTTTATATACCTATTTCAATTGTAATGTTAGTTCACTTTTAGATAACGGTATTATACAACTAATGCATTTACTCGTTATATTTTCGCTAGATTGCACTATCTAGTAGTCCGTCTTGAAATAATAACTATTTGTGTTTAGATTAAGCCGGGCTCAAGCTCCTCCCACAGTAGGTATTTTTTGTTTTCTAATACCTAAAATGAAAGTGTATTTAAAGTGCCGTGTGGCTCCCGGCACCAATAAAAAAAGAATAGGACCACTCCATCTCTTTCCCATGGATGTCGTAAAAGGCGACTAAGCTTCTTCTTCTTCTTTGATCAGCTGAATGAATTATGTCGTTGACCTCTGAATCTTACGCGTCGCTTTTCCGCCGGCCGGGGTGATATGACGTATTTAGGATCATGGATTTTGATACTTTTATTTTTTTTCGTATTTTCTGAATTATGAACCGATATTTTTCTTTTAACGTTTTTAAATATCCTTTAGATGAGTACACTTAACATTTAAAATTATGCAGTTGAATTAAAAGTCACCCTGTATTAGTATAAGAAGAGGATCGACACTATCAGTCAGTTGACATCACATTATCAGCCGCAATTAAACTTAACACGATATGTACGCAAATATATGTAAAATATATGTATATTGTACACAATTGTAATACGTAATTCAACTTTCCCTGTTTTGACTGCTTTGTCATGTTTGTCACTCTTTATTACATCACTTACATCTTGAGTAATGTGTCTGGGTTCGTATCGTTGTAATGCTTTCTTTCTAAGTACCCACTCAGTTAGGTCGAATCACGCGCAGAAATTTTTAATTAATTCGAAGACACTTTCGGTTTATGTGGTACTGAGAGAGAATTTACAAATTTATTATTAGCTGTATAATAGCCTTTTTATTTGTAAACAGTGCATATAACAAGTTTAACAGCCATATTATTAGCTAATACTATTTTGCCTTTTTTAATTATAAACACTGCATATGACAAGTTTGGCTGGGGGATTCATGGCTTATTCTGGAGGGAATATTATGGACACCGAAACCCACCATATTTCATCGTCAACAGATGCTGTGAAAATTTTCAGCACGAATAATGAATCACCCTGTAGCGTCGTTGACTTAGAATCTAATATGTAACTATAACACAACTTTTGTACTTCCTTTGAGGCTAGCTCAATCTGTGTAATCCCAGGTCATCTATATGGATATATACCAAAAATTCCAGTCCCACGCCCCGTAGGTCTAGGTCCCGTAGGACTTTGGCTCAATGATAGAATTGAGAGGTGCTGTGTGGTTCCCGGCACCAATACAAAAAAGAATAGGACCACTCCATCTCTTTCTCGTGGATGTCGTAAAAGGCGACTAATGGATAGGCTTACAAACTTGGGATTCTTTTTTAAGGCGATAGGCTAGCAACCTGTCACTATTTGATTCTCAATTCTATCATTAAGCCAAATAGCTGAACGTTTTTTTTTACTTTTCGATTTTCGAATTATAGTCAAATTTTATTCAAAAACAGCTCCGTATTTTTATTTTAAAAATCCCAAAAAATAATAAGCGACACTTCAAGACCATTACGTAGATACCTAGTTCAGTAAATTTGTTTAGTTGTTTAACAACTTACTCGTATTGTCAGTGTGCTTTTAGATCGTCTTATGACAAAATATAATTATATTATCATCAGTTACATAATCAGTATTCGTGATCTATCATTAAAAAAAATGTGTATAATCATGACACAGCACCATGGCTAGAGGATATAATCTTTTCACCAAACAAATGAGTTTACTTTTATTATATAACACTATCATTACGTCTAATTATAATATAAGTAACTTAAATTTATTTAAAATTATAATAATTTCAAGCAAGCATTGCATAAGTAACA
Source organism: Amyelois transitella (assembly GCF_032362555.1). NCBI lineage: Eukaryota > Metazoa > Arthropoda > Insecta > Lepidoptera > Pyralidae > Amyelois > Amyelois transitella. Next base: position 8,444,599 of record NC_083524.1, read on the forward strand.
TTGAATCTCGAAAGATATATTCGGAACACATAAAATAAAGAAATACATACATACATGCATATGGTCACGTCTATATCCCTTGCGGAGTAGACACAGCCAACAGCCTTGAAAAGACTGAATGGCCACGTTCAATTATTTGCTTGGCTTATAAACTTGAGATTCCTCTTTTAGAAGACGAACTAGCAACCTGTCACTATTTGAATCTCAATTCTATCATTAGACCAAACAGCTAAACATTTCAGACTTTTGATGGCTGTTGGCTCTGGCTACCCCGCAAGAGATATAGACGTGATTATATGTTTTTTTTTTTAAATAAAAACCTGTACGGTGTGCCCCAGGGAAGAATACTTAGTCACACACATTTATTTTACTTTTCATTAATTCTTTGTTTATTGAAGCATTGTTTTAAAATTGACTTCATTTACAGCTGGCTTATTTATGAGTAATTATATTTAAACTATTTTATTCATTTACTATAACCAATGCAAAGATAAAGTAATTAAGATGTGTTTCTTTCGCAATTAATATAATTATTACGGATGTTCCATGGAAAAAAGTAAATAATCTCATGACCTTACAGAACATGATCGTCTGAAGAGTTCACCAACCTTACGCGCGCAATTACAAGAGTTAATTAGAGTGAGACAGTGAAAGGCAATGCGTGAAAGTAGGGGGTGTGAGCGAGACGAATACACCACGAACGTTTACCGTAACGTTAGCAAAAAAATGTAGGTTGAAAAAATTATAGGTTATTTGAGCTGTTTACGTTAGTACGAAATTTGCAGAAATAATATATACTTATTTGTAGTTTAATGTTTAGTGGTAATTATGATCGTGACCTTGCGAGGTCGTGGGTTCAAATCACACGTGAAACATTATAACTATGTCCATAGTTGGAAAAAAGTAAGATAATTTATCTGCTCCTGAAAACGCAACATTGTGGTCAAAGTATTCCAAGCATACGTAATATTCACCCAAAATTTCTTATCCTCATCAATATAATTAGTGTTTCTTCTTTCAAGGTCACATTATATCTCGTCATAACCCACATCAATCATACACGTGACAGTTTCAAAGGCGTAGGAGACTGTCTGATTGTTAACTTTGTTCGGATATTCCGGTTTCCGAGATTCGAGTCCGTGGAAATTCTCGAACTTGCAACCGTTTAATACAAAACAAGTATAGTATAACACCTGTGTTTCCTTCAGGACTGACAGAGCCTAAGAGAGGTTTGAGATGACTCAAAGGATAGAATCAGCTGTTGGCTGAAGGAATTGTGATTTAGAAAGTGGCAGGTTGCTAGCCCATCGTTTCGAAGAAGAATCCCAAGTTTAGAAGCATTCTTTATTTAATTATAGAATATGTTTAACTAAGTGTCAAGCAAAGTGCAAAGAAGCAATGCTGCCAACTTACTGGGCACCCTGCTCCCTTTTATTTGTGAATATTAGGTTTATTGATTATTTTTATTAAGTACTTTTATATCAAAATTCAAATTCAAAATTTTTATTCATTATTATAGGATACTATTATATCGCTTAATAATTGTCGTATGGTTTAACAACATTGGTTGACGTCAAATAAATTACTTAATAACTAAGTTTACTGCCGCTTCCAAGGCGTCAGTGCAGAAGAAGCGGTAACAAACTGCACTGCAGCATTTTCTTCAACAACGTCAACTTCACAATATTATATATATATATATATATTTAATATGTTAGATTAATATGTGTGTTAGTATAATATACCTAGATTTTATTTAGGTAATTGATAAATTCTAGGGAATTAATTGGAAAGTAATAAAAAGGAAGTAATTTTAAGGAATTAATATCTATATTATTAGTATGAATAAAGTCAAACAAAGAAAAATTGTTTTTTTCAGGAAATTCCCATGGTGATAGGAATAAAAGTTTAACGTGACCGGGAACTCCAGACAAAAATTTTTTTTAAATTTAAAAATAAACACTTTTTGTCTTTATAATATCAAACAATATGGATAACTATAGATTTATCGTTATGTTTGAACATCGAATGCAAACTTTGCTTCACTCGTTTGAACTTTGAACTTAAGCCCTCAACCCTTTTGTGAAAAAATAGCCCACTTATACCAGAGTGGGTTTATTTGTTTCCAGTTGTGATGTTTTTATTTTTAAAGGGAAAGGGATATAAAAATAAATTCATGGATTATTTATTCATTTTGTTTCATTGTCGTGATATACGTGCGCGTTTAATACCTGTATTATTCATAAATAGTATTAAACAACTAAAAAGTTTAAAATCAGTTAATGGCCAATTTCATTAAAACCTAACCAAGATTAAGGTGTAATGCACATTCAATTTCTTTGACCACATAAACTACAACGCGAGACCATCTGATGTTATCCGCCCACGGCGTAATTTCACAGCGTGGGAAGAACGCCTTTACGCCATAATATATCCCGTTATCAAGTTATCCGGAAAATACAATTTTGGATACGTCTCAGATATATCCCTGTTTACGGATATTGCGGATATAAAGACCCTGTTAGACGAACGCGTTATTTTGTGGCAGGTCTTAAATAAAACCAGTGTTTACATACATACTTATAATCACGTCTATATCCCTTGCGGGGTAGACAGAGCCAACAGTCTTGTAAAGACTGATAGGCCACGTTCAGCTATTTGGCTTTAAGATAGAATTGAGATTCAAACAGTGACAGGTTGCTAGCCCATCGCCTAAAAGAGGAATCCCAAGTTTATAAGCCTATCCCTTAGTCGCCTTTTACGACATCCGTGGGAAAGAGTTGGAGTGATCCTATTCTTTTTTGTAATGGTGCCGGGAACCACACGGCACCTAGATATATCCCTGTTTAAGGATATTGCGGATATAAAGACCTTGTTAGACGAACACGTTATTTTGTGGCAGGTCTTAAATGAAACCAGTGTTTACATACATATAATCACGAATCTTGCGAGGTAGACAAACTTGGGATGACTTTTCTTTTAGGCGATGCGCTAGCAACCTGTTACTATTTTAATCTCAATTCTATCATTAAGCCAAATAGCTGGACGTGGTTTTCAAGAGTTTTGGCTCCGTCTAACCCGCATAGACGTGATTTTATGTATGTGCCGTGTGGTTCCCGGCACCAATACAAAAAAGAATAGGATCAATCCATCTTTTACCCTTGGATGTCGTAAAAGGCGACTGAGGGATAGGCTTACAAACTTGGGATTCTTTTTTTAGGCGATGAGCTAGCAACCTGTCACTATTTGAATCTCAATCCTATCATTAAGCCAAATAGCTGAACGTGGCCATTCAGTCTTTTCAAGTTTATTGGCTCTGTCTACCCCGCAAGGGATATAGACGTGACCATACATATGTATGTATATATAATTCGAATATATTTCTTCGCGAAAATTGAACATTTCTCGTATGTACCTATAGTTTCCCATTTTCAGCAAAAGCAATAGCGATAAATTGTCTACTTCCAGATTTTCCCCATATTCCCGAGAATTCCCGTGAGTCATCCATTTCTGAGCAATAATCGACGGTGACTCAGCCCCTTTGAGATGACATCAAACAGATAAAAACCTTTTGTTTAAGGTATATCCATAGCTGTACGTTTTGAAATTGCTAATAAAACAGTCAGGTCATGTAGAAAATGATTTTTTTCTACATGACTTTGATGTGTTTCCGTAATTCTGTAATATGGTTATTTTTTCACAATTACAGTTGAGTTATAACATTATTAGTACCAATCTCACTTACTCTCCAGAGTACTTCTTATATAATAACATATGGCGTATATATATGTGTGGTCCCGGCACCCTTAGGAAAGAAAGAATTGGACCACTACATCTTTTTCCCATGGATGTCGTAAAAGGCGACTAAGGGATAGGCTTGTAAACTTGGGATTCTTCTTTTAGGCGACAGACTAGCAAACAGTCACTATTTGAATCTCAATTCTATCATTAAGCCAAACAGCTAGACGTGGCCTATCAGTCTTTACAAGACTGTTGGCTCTGTCTACTCCGCAAGGAATATGGACGTGATTATATGTATGTATGTATATGACATGTTTCGACCTTTAGACACTTCTAAACTTAGAAATTAGCTTAATTTGCGTGATTTCTTCAATTGTATTCGCGTGCTTTACCAAATTTTCCACTCTATTTTCCTCTAGGATAAGGTACAAATTGAATTAAAATCCAGTTCAAGTTCGGTAACAAACAAACATACAGCCGGATATTCGCACGTAACAATAACAACCGAGTGAATTCTTCCCAAGAAAGCGCATCGGTGCGTGCGTGTTTTTATCATACAACAAACTAATTGATGCTAAACTCTCTACTAACAAAAAGTGCCCGCTGAGGTGTGAAATCCAATGACAGATGCTGGACTCATCTGTTATATTTTTAAGAGATATGTGCAGTTTAGATAACTCTAAAATAGTCTTTGAAAGCAGACAGTCATCATACACACCACAGATAGACCACCAAATATTTTTATGTTTTTTTTTTAATAAAGTTAGTTTTGTTTTTGTCTTTTCACGTAGTTCTATGGCAGTTACAAGATCAGATTTATGTTTTTTTTAAAGGTTAGATTTGTTTTTGTCTTTTCACGTAGTTCAGTCACAAGATCAGATGGTAGGGTAACAACTCTTGCAAGAATCCAAACCAAAATCCTTTTCATGATACGTATGTTAGTAGTTATTAAGTAAATTATGTAGGTAGTTTCCAAATAGTATTTTATCTCGTGAAGCTGGCCTATCAAAGCGTCGGTGGTCGAATCTGTAAAGTGCCTGGTTAAAATGCGGTTTCGCATAAAAGACACCGGTTCGAATCCACTGCGGCCATGTACCAATGACTATTTTCGAAGTCATGTACTTACATTAGTTTGATAACTAACAGATGCTTTTACGGTGAGGAAAAAAACATCGTGAGGATTCTCGATTGAATCAATATGAATAAAAATTAAGAAAACTATGTCTGGCAACTCGTATTCTTAACAATTGTTAAGATTAAAAGGTGACAATTTAAGAACCTTACACTTAACAATATCGAAATCCACATAACCTAACATCCGGACAAAATGAAGTTGTGAAGAATTAAGATCATTATCGAAGACCCGAACAAAATGTAGTTGAAAGTATAAAGCAATAACATCACTAAAGCCGTCAAATTAACGTCGTTATTAATGAACGGCCTGGTGAATTAATTGCCGCTGAAAGCGCTCTAATAGGTCAATCTCAAGCCTTTTACGCCGACGAACTGGGAGCTTCACTTTGTTGGAAATCTGCAAACCAAATAAGTCAGATAAAATACCTATTAGGTCGTGTCACCTGATGACATGATTAATTTAGGGCGGTCGATGAAAATTGATCGAAAAACAAAAGATGAAGTTTTAAAAGGGAAATTGTTAGTAATAGAAATATGAATAATTTTTTTGGAACAATTTCATGGGTATTTTCAAGATGCAATCCTAAGCCAGGCCATATTAGATATGTTTTTTTTTTGTGACCGGCTTACGAAGATTTGAGTCTAGTTTTTTTGCACAGAATTTTTGGCGTCGTTGTATATTCCCGTAGATATTTTAATCTCAAATACTTATTGATAATTGCATAGTCTGCCCGTTCCCCTCACGCCCTAAGCTTAAGAAACTGTTAGAAAATATCATAGTCTTAAAATTTATGAAAAAACATCTCAAAAGATAATTTCAAGTCTATCGTAACTTCCTTTATTATTCGATTTAAAACAATGAACATTCGTCATGGCACCAAACCGATATCAGCTAATGGCTTGCTACCGTGTTACTAGCTAATCGCTGTTGTTCCAAGCTTTCTCCACGAATCGAGTCTAAATGGCCGAAACTATTCTGTTGATAAAATGTTCGTTTAGATAATAACAACGAGATACCGCATTTTAGATTGCTACAATTTTTTTTTTAAGATATCCAAACTTTTTGTCTATCCTGCTTTATCAAAATGGGTTAAATTGTACCATATTTATTACCATAGTAAGATTGTACTCATTAAATGTATAAAGTATATCTCACCTAAAATATCTATATTAATATTTTTGCCATACCTGTATCAAATAGCAGGTACCCATCGCCGTGAATTTTTCGATACAAATATCTTGTAAACTTTATAACAAATAATGTAGCCAACAACACACAATAGAGCGGTTAAAAAAATATTTTTGAGATGCTTCATCTTCTGCAGCCAAATCTTGTATGGTACATAATAAAATCCCATATATCTTACTTCCATTTTAATGTATGGCTAAGTTGATCCTATCCAAGGTGTTTTCAGCCTTCAAACGTGTAACAAAACACTATCCCACCACGACCCATGGCTGTGCCAGCCTTCCGGTTTATCAAGAATATTTGACAATTTACAAATTTGACCATTTTCTAATGTAACCCATTCACTAAAACATTTAAACACGTCCGAAGCCATTGTTTCAGCTGCCTCATGTCTTCATTTACAGTTCAGGTTACACAACAGTGTCAGAGCTGTGTTATGTTATTGTATTGTAAGGTATTGTGGACTCTGACATTATGTTTATCAATATGCCAGACCTACAATACGATACATAACTTCATTAGTTTTCGAGTGTCAAATTATTCATATTATCTTTCATGTTAATATTATTATCGTCGATTATATACATAGAGAAGAGATTTGTAGTTAAAAGAATTATTTAAAAAATTTCGTACAGCAATTTCAATGCTTTTTGGCACAGAATAACACTAAAACCTCAGGTATTGCTGATTTTTTTATACATCCCCATCTCTAGTCTAGAGAGTAGACCCAATTGTGATTGGGCATTTAATTTTTTTACAGGAATCGTTTCGTGTCCTGTCTGACTTTGCAGGGATACCGCACACATATTAGATCCTTGTTACACATCCAGTTGCTGTTACCTTAATGTACAGGTAAATTTTAGGTAACCACTTCTGATATTGCAGTCCAAATTTGCTAAACATAAGGAGAAAAACTCCGGGTTAAAGTCTCGTACAGACATAAAGTCAAACAACAGATATTTGTTTATCTATTGACCTTTTACTCGAACGGCTTGACAATCAAGGGACAGAGTTTGTGGACCCAAAAGTTAATGATTTGTGGACCATTGTCATGTCAAAACTTCTGTCTGTCTCTTTACATTGCCTTATCCCACTTTATTTTGTGTCAAAACTTTTATCGGAACATTAAAACGTTTGATTTATGTGGCAACCCTTTGTGTTATGAATAACGTCGAAATTTTTTAGACGGCTTGTCACACCGTTGAAACCTTTTGTGTGGATGCTAAAACAATAACTCTACATCAACGGTTCGGTTGACTGCTAGAAAACTCTAGTCATGAGTAATAAATATAAAAAAAAATAGATCGTAAAAACAAATATTTCTCTGGTCGTTTTTTCTTTTGATGAAGCGAAAGACCCTGAAATAGTAAACATGACCAATCTATAGTATTGCTAGTTTAATAACTATTAAACTCAAAAACATTGGTCCATCAATCGCAGCTAAATTATCCTCTTTACTTATTGCTTTATTGATGATTAACATCAATCGTTCATCATCAACTGCTTGGCGTTAGTCAGGAGGAGACCGGGGTTCAGGTTCGACTGCGACGACCAAGACGTCTTTGCTTTTGAGAACAGTTTTTGGTGAAAGTTGTTATTTTATTACACCTCATACTAATTACTATCCATAAGCAAGAGATGAAGTCTTCCGATTCTAAAAACCCCACGACTTATTAGAATCGCAATAATATTCAGATTTCTGTTGTCGAAATGCTAGAAGAGCGTATTTGCGATGTAAATTCGCGCAACACATTGAGTGAACTCGGACCCATGTGGCATAAAGGGGGCATTGTATAGGCATTCCTCGATTGTGACGTGAGCAAGTGGAATAACAACTCTAACATCTGGCATTTATACATTGTCCAAACACCTGCCGGTTTTAGTACTGACAAACTTAATATCTATGGGCTGGTAGTTTAATAAAATATAATCATTTTTGATAAGTTGCAGAAAGCCGATTTTAAACTTTCGCGTTGCATTATACTATTTATAAATAATACAGGTATTAAACGTGCACGTAAAGTACCTTTATTTTATCTGGAGCGACTAGAGTGTCGCTCGGTCACCACGGATCATTGTAACATGATTCGAAACGTCCGAGATAAAATAAAGGTGCGTTATAAATATCATTAAAGACATTTGTTTATATCAGAATAATATATGGGAACTTATGCAAATTGAAGCGTATATTGAAATAATAAAATCCCATAAAAAATCTGGCTTAAGGATGCAAAGTATGAAGGGCAGCTCCAACATCCTAAAACTCAATGATGAGAAAATCAATTCACTGGAGAAATTAATAATGTAAAAATTTAAGTAGTCTGAAGTAAATTTTTCATATATATATATATTTTATTGTAATTTATCATCATAAACTACAGAACGAAATTGAAACTTTATTTATCGTTGAGAAAAATATGGATTTAAGTATTTTTTTTAACATTACCCAAAACTAGTCTAACAAAAATACCTGAAGTGTTCGAAAAAATCTGTTAGCACTTTGTAGCTCCAAATTCCCAAGTTAACTTTCGACTTCCCCAAAATCAATGTTTACTCAACATAATGAGTCTACTAGGGGTTGAAAAATGTGAGCATTGAAAAACATCGTCAATGAATGTTCAAATAAAATGTGTTGATTTAAGCCACCTGCGATGTAGGTTTGTGGGTGTTAAATTTTTCGTTTTAATAAAGTTTACTCACGTTGTTGTTAGTGACTACAGATTAAAAAGTAAAAAAAAAAAAACAAAAACGAAAAAATTTGGTAGTTAACAAATATTTTACTACAGTCCATGCTGTTTTGTAAAGGTTGGCAGAGAATTGTTTTAACATTAAGTTCATCTGTTAGAATTATTAAGATCGACTTACTTAGAATCGCATTTTTTCGATAGATTGCAAATTAGCATCGCCAATGCAATTTTATCGTTTTTATACCATACTTAATTACCAATATTTAGATAAAATTGATCCAGCAACACTAGTTTCTTACGAGAAAATCGAGTGAAACCAAGAGAACGTTAAAGAAATCACTTCCACTATACGTGACGACCTAGTCCTCAGACAAGAGTATCGTATTACTAAAAAACCGAGCCCGCATCCTGTCTACAAATAAACTGAGATTGCCCGAGCGACTCTGAGACAACATAGTGACACTGCTGGAAAGATGTGGAGAATTGACTTGGGCTCAAAATAGTCTGTAGCCCGATTAACTGTAAAATGTTAGTCTCCAGAGCAAGCTTTCATGCTGGTCTGGTAGCAAAAAAAAAAGTGTGTGCCATCAGCTTCAGATAGTAAAAGTCAATCAAGGGGAAGCCTAATAAACTTGGAATTCTTCTTCGTTCTGTGTTTTGATCTCATTTTTATGGCCTTATCTACCCCGTATGCATAGCAGTGTAGAATCATACTTCAAACCCTAGAGTAGCGATGTTCAATGCAAGTTTTTTTGTACTCTGAAATAATTTTTATGGGGAACAGAAAATAAACTAATTTGCTCTAATCTCTTCCGTGATTTAACGAGAAAATATTGCCAATTGTAAATTACATATAGACGACTATAGCATTAATATTATATTGAGAAGTTAATCATATTTTTTAAAGTACTGTAATGCAAGTACCTAATCTTACACTTTTTGATCAGGCTCATTAGACATCACATCACACACTATTGCGCTTGCGCAGGTCTACCTCATTATCTGAGTTAGTAACTAAGTGTAACAAATTAAAATCCTAATTAATATTCCATTCAGAGTCGACACCGTTATAAAGCGATTAACTTGTGCATTAAAAATAAATCTCTTCATCATTGTACAGAATTCAAAGACTCGGCCGATGCGTTGGTGGTAAGGTGGAAAGCAACGCTTTTTGAATTGGTTAGGTAATATTTTCCCATAATTTTTGGTGCCACTTTGTGTGTTAATTTTGATGAAGCTCTTTAACTAAATGAAACATGAAACTATTTCTCGTAGAAATATGATTTATTTTTTCAGATATGTGTGGTTACTACCAATTCTTTTACACATTAACGAGTTTTAGCATTTAGGTCCATATCTAGTCGTCCGAAAATGGATAAAAAGATACGATTAAACTACTGTCAAAATAACGATAATGCTTATATACCTCACTAGAAATACTATTTATTATTTGATGTTGCGTACGATTGGAGACTATAAGTCTACAGGATAGTTAACATAAGCAAAAGAATCAAGAACTGGTAACGAATTAAGGTCCTAACAGATACAAAATTAATACTCAGAAGAATTCAACTTTACAGTAATACTGATATGAAGGTCAGCCAAATGTTATGATAAATATACAAATAGGAATATACAAAACATAAGAAGAAATAAGAATAAAAAGTAAAATGGATGCACTAATTAGTTATTCAATTAAATATTTGTCAAGAAACCGGCTCTGTTAGTCAACAGATAACATAAGAAATTAGCAGCATAATCATGGATAAATGTGCCGTGGTTCCCGGCACCAATAGATAAAATAATAGGACCACTCCATCTTCTTCTATGTTTGTATGTATGTATCATGAATAAAAATTGCTCATAGCAACATAATATTAAATTCGATTCGACCTAAGACTACCAACATTTTCAAATGTTATCGGGAATGGCGTATTACAAGGCAAGTTAGGAAACGAGACATATTTTTTGTCGTTTGTCAGGAAACCGGCTCCGCTAGTCAACAGGTAGGGTGCAGGGCACTGACCTACGCTGCATGAATGACGTTCAGCTGGCCTTAATGAAATATCGTTTGTTATTTGTCTTATTATTATTAAAAAAAAAACGTTGAACAACACTCAAAACTTAATATTTGTTATCAAAATTTTTGGAACAGTTTTGGATTTCTGTTTGTTTTATTAGATAGGTTTTATTTGATCAAAATTAGGAGAATTGCACAAAAATATTTGATGGTGAAGGAATGTGAAAGAAACGAATGAAGAAGTTACTTTACTCGTATGCTTAGATCGTGACAACTGGAAAAATGGTGTTTTTTTTTATAATAGATTTTAGTCTTTGACTGTTGGCTCCGTCTACCCCGCAAGGGATATAGACGTGAATATATGTATGTAGATTCGAGTGCGTTTTACCTCAATATGCCTGTTGGTAAACAAGATGAGGCCTAAGGTGGTGCATGCAAGCTCAAATAGTGCTCATTCACTCTTCCCTTAAGAATCCCCAAGTTATAGGTATGTATCGGAGAAGAGAGATGTGGGAAGGGAATTCCAAATCACAGCGGTTCGCATGATAAAAGATTTTCCTTGGTAGAATACCTACTTAAATGGTACCTACCTACCTATCGAAAGTGTTCAATTTTCTCTGTGGGTTTCAAAGGAATATTAAAGTAGGTACTTACCTACCTACCAAGTTCATTTGATAACTAGATAGTTACTTTGGACATCTTTTTTGATGTAGTGATCATCTAGTCTTGTCTGTTCCTTCCAAATATCATCAAGATGCATTCTATGGTTTAGGCATTAAAGCCTGACATACCATGTAACTAGTACCTACGAAATACAGAAGACTATGTAACGAAAAACAAAAACAAGTCTAAACACGTCCAAAGCGTTTTTGCCTTAACAAGAAATACACCAAGAGGTCTAGTTTTAAATGATAATGTTAAAAAATAGGTACTTAAGCCCGTCAATGCTATGCAATGTAAATATGCTCTTGAGATAATCAATGTACGACGAACGTGCGAAGATAACATAAATTAAACAAAATCTTAAGCAGCTATATACCTACCTAGGTACCTACTAAACTACTGCAGAGCGTTATACAAATAGCCTTTATTACAATTTTAAGGATCTAATTAATAAATAACTACGTACGATAGAGAAGATAAAAATGTACACGTTTTGATACATCAACGGAAATGCAAATGCATCTCATAAACTAAGGAAGTATTGAAGGGTAACGAAGTGTAAGTAGGTAAAGCTAAATGCCACTCACCTCTCGCAAACTGCAGGCGAAACGAGTGGTTTCCAGCTAGTTGCAAGCCGCCCGTGTCCTTATGAACAGAACAAAGGTCTACTTTCACCAAACGAGCAGCCCCAAGAGTCGACCATATACGGCCCTCTTGCGATGAGCGCGCCTTCGTCTACTTACGCGCTTTTTTATTGAACGAAACAGTAACGTTCAATTGAAACGGTAAATTACGATCGCAAAAAATCGTAAACTCACTTCACAAACACTTCTCAGGATCCAACACTGTGATCGCACCGCACTGATACCGTTGTAATGACCGAGAAAAGTTTATCAAGGGCCCGTGTCTAAAAAAAGTTGGAAACTTTTCGAACGACGTTTTTTATTTCGCGAACGCAAATGCGTTTCGGGGCGACGTCGCCGCGCGAATGAATGCCGGCATCAGTCGGCCGCGTAGCGATGAGAACAAAACGACACGCTGGAGAAGCGGAGCGTGCAAACGCGATGGAATACGGGCGTTGTATGCGGGTGCGGGAGAGACAAAACACAGAACCGTTTGCTAGCCACCACCGCCCGCAACCCGCGCGTGCCAAAATTAAGGGGAAGCAAAACACCTGCTCAGTTTTACAAAGTTTAATAATCATGGATAGGTTGGGTATTTCATTGCTATATAATTTGGAACATATATAAAAGTTAAACACTAATTACAGATAAAATAACTTTGAAAGGGAATTATCAAAACGTGGTCTTAATATTTAGGTTATGTTATGAATGATACATCGACCTTTATTTTAAATTTTCTTAAATTTATTCAGTCAGCCTTAATAGAAATGGAGATTTTTATTAAGATATTTAAGATAAGACAAAACACAAACAAGTTTTAATTACTTATAAAAAGTAGGTGATAGTACTGTGCTTAAAATAATTAAAAAAAAAACACGAAGGTACTGCGTTAAATAATTAATCTAGGCGAGCGAAACCAAGGGCAGAAGCTAGTTCCAAATAAACCTAGTTGCAGACAAGTTAAAATTCTTATCATCGTAACTAAGTATCTATACATATACATACATGTTTCACTGAGAATGTTTTGCCATCTTTCTCTGACTGGTAATAAATAAATGAAACAGACAATTTAAAATGACATTTGTTTGATATACAATTTGTATACATACATTTATTTTATGAGTAAATTAAATTTGTGAATAACTATACAAAAGGTGACTGAAAGTATTAAAAAAAATCCTGAATTATACCTATCTATTTACATGCTTTGCAAATTACGATAACATAAAAATTTTAATTTCTCAAATAAATAATTACTATTTTATCATCAGAATTTTTGCTTACTTATAAAAATAATTTATCGCAAACTCCGAACTTTATGGTATGGTATTATTTCGATTTAATCAGGAACAGTATAGATGTGTACCTCTGTAATTAAATATGAAATTATTTTTGTGGGCGACTGTACTTAAAGTATCACAAAATAGACTAAAGTATATAGAAGGAACTTTGCTCATACTATTATTTATTTATCTGTCTGTGATCAATATGATTAAAATCTTGTATAAATATTACAGTTCAACAAAAGTAGCAGTTCTTACTTTTAGTTTTTATTGCATTTTTTAACAACATAAAGCCATAAAAAGGAAGTAATTAAAACAATCTTGTTTTATAGCTTGGTTAAAGAATTGTTGGACTGAAAGTACTAAAAATACTAACTCAAAATGCAACTTGGGAACTGCTACAATGAGGGAGAAAGATGTATTATCACGTTAAATTCCATTTTGCATACATAAGGTACATATTACGCAGGCAGAGATATGGACGAAAGCTTATAAAAAAATAAAATAAACATGATTTTTATGCTTTCATTACATAATCCACTTCAAAATAATTATCTTCAATAATTGCAGCCTCAAATAAAGGAAAAGCAAGTCACTAGTTAATCTTATCGTAACTTGTACATTTTACACTGTATTTGTGAGAGAACAATCTTTTATATAAAATTCAATTACGTAGATAAATTCTAACTATTCTGCTTAATTAAATCCACAGGAACACTTAGTTCGGGTGTTATCAATAAAGGGTTCACTTGCACCCGTTTTTCCTCAAATAACCTTCGCTGCGCCAACACTTGAGGTGCTACTCTCTTAAAAAACGAAGTCCTTACATACAACACTATACTATTAATAAAACCTATGATAAAATAAATACCTCCTATAATGGAAAAGAGTCTAAGCATGAACTGTAATATATTCTCTCGCTCTTGATGCACTTTTATCTTCAAGGCCGCCATGTCATACTTGAAGAATACTCCAGGTACTCCGTGGGATCCACGAGAATGACTTATCGGCCTCTCCAGTTCTTTAACTGAGTACTGAAACGTCTTTATAGACTCGAAGGCCGTATCAACATCTGTTGGCACAACATCAATGAAGTATTGATAGAGCATACTTTCTTCATTCGTAGTCTTCTCATCTCCTTCTAGTGGGTAAATTATTCCATAGGCTGGACTGCCGAAACTCAGTCTGTGTATTCTATGGCTGAAGTTTTGAGGCATGTCATCAAAGAGCATGTTTAGGTGGATATGCCCTCTTGGCAAATGTAGACTTTTACCAGCAGTTATATGAAAGTTTCCAGCAACTTTGTTCAGGGTTAATACTCCGTGAAGCCTACAGGCGTCGGGTCGTTTGTTGGGTTTGGTTTTCCTCGGCGGCATCGTCGCTCTGACAGACCCGTGGCCTTTTTTCCATAGTAGTTTCCATATAGAATGGTACTCTTCTCTAAGATATGAATTCAAATACTTTACTGCATCGAAAGCGTCTTGCTGTTCTTGTGTTAATTCAAACCAGGTGTCTTCCTCTTGTAATTCACCAAACCCGAAGACGCTCTGAGAGGTGGAATCCAAAATATCAGCACCAATATTAGAGCAAGGCATAGCAACGGTGATATCGATGTTTATCCGCAACTTTTCGTCCATATCCGTGTCAGGCATGAATTTGAATACTAAGTTGCTATCCACATAATAAGTTACTTCACTGTAAATCAACCAGAGAATAATAAAAAATGTGATAACAGAGAAGGTTCCGCCTACCGGTGTACTATCTACGTATTCTTCAGGGACTTTTGGAAAAGCATCAAGCTCCTTCACTTTGTCTAATACTTTATTTTTGCCTCTATATCTCAACATTTTAATTTTTAAAGTTAGCAAATATACATAGGAAAAAAATATATATTTTCCGGTTCAAAAATTCAAGTGTTTGTTGTTGACGATGACGACTTGACGTGTTTTTGACTTTTTGACAAATATCAATTTGTTAGATTTTGTCATTGACATTCACAGTGACATGTATTATTTAACTCAGTGTAATACTCTGTGCATAATTAAATATGTATTATTTCTCTTTGCATTGTTATTTTATTTATTTAAATAAACTCGATCGATTAAAAAGTATATTTTATGTTATTTAAATTTTGTATTAACTAAATAATCATAACAATGTATTCTTTCGTCCACATTTCTGTTCTTAATTTGGATAATTTTACAGTTTACGTCATTGAAGAAAATGCTGCGGCGCAATTTTTACCGCTTCTTTATTGACCTTAGTTTTAAGTACTTTATTTCGCATTAATCAATGTGTAAAAAACCATAAGATATGACAATTATTAAGTGATGTCAAAATGTCCCATAATGAAAAAATCACTTAATTTAAACTTTTTATTTAAATCCTTGCGATACATATTAAAATAATATTTTGTGTTCACGGGTACATGTTGGTTTACTAATTAAATTTTATTTGCCTGTATTTACAAGTAGTTAATCTGAGTTGTGTCTGAGTCTGTCGTTGTCATCTGTCATTATAGCTGTAATTTTGTTTTTTCCTCCTCGTCAGACAGAAATCTTGTCGCTGCAAAATACGGAATTTGCTATTTTTATCCGCATTTCAGGTTAATAATACAAATATTTATGCAGTCCGACAACGAACACACGCTGCTGCATTCATGCTTCGACTCATTAAAAAGCGCAGTCATGGGTTGTTGCTACAGTATCTGCCATAAAGAATCCGATCCACAGGTATTTTACGCCTCCTTTTTTAAATTTATCATTATTCAATGGGACTTTTATGTGTATTTGACCTTAAACTCTGCTCTAAATGTCCAGAATAATCCAGTTTCTTTGTGCATTGAGTTTGCATTTTTCTTTGCTTACTCACACATAGTTACTATCATAAATTTTTGACAAATACAGTCGTTTTATGTTATCATCAGTTCCTAGTGGCCGCTTTTTATCAATTTCATTGTACATAAACGCGGTCATTACTCATATTTGTTCGGCCTTGTCGCTACAGGTCATTACTATCATAAACATTTTCCCTACTTAAGTATTTTTTGTGATTCTATAAATTAAACAATCAAATAAGGTATTTTATATATCGGAACTATATAAAAATGCTTAACTATTCAAGTAACAGGACTCAATTCTAATTAGCTGGATTTAAATGGAATGTATTAGCAAAATTGAATAAAGAATAAGGACCACTCTATCTCTGCCCATGGATCTCATAAATGGCGACTAAAGGATTTATACAGTTAGGATTCTTCTCATATAGATTCAAAAAATTACAGGTTACTAACCCATATCTACAAGAATATTTTTATACTTTAATAAGTATTAAAGAACTTAAAAACAAAATATATATATTTCTTTTCTATAATTGATTTGTGATTTATTTATGGAACTATACTTTAAGAATAAAACAATTAAAAAATTAAAAAATAATATATATTTTTCTTTTCTTAAATTGATTTTTGATTGATTTTTTAAACTACCTAATATTTTTTTATTGATCTGTCTAAGAACTTATCTTGTATAGTATCTTTTAAATGGTTAAAAGAATTTTTAAAATACCTTTGGTGGCTTTGTAGATTACCTACCTCAAACACAATCACAATCAAATAAACTCACGATAGCTTTTCATTTATTCATTCTTCTTGTAAAAACTGACTCAATCCAGGATCCATGATCTAAGGCATTACCCTGGGCTCCTCTTCAGAGTAGTGAGGTTGCAACGGGAATTAAAGCCAGGAGGAAGAAGAGATTATACAGTTCTTATGCCCATGGAAGCTATAGTCATCCTCCTGGCGATTACAGGATAGAGACTACAGGAAACACATAATGTCTTGGATGTTTATCTATAAAAGTATTTATAATAAAATATTGTATCGTTAAGTTAGTATCTTTTAACACAAGTCTCAAACTCACTTCCAGGCTGTCCTGTATATACATATTTACAACTAATATTATAAATTCGAAAGTGAGTTTTTTTGTTTGCTTGTCACTTCTTCACAGGTTATTTACTGAATAAGTCTTCTTGAAATATCTCGTTTATGACGGCCTCTGTGGCGCAGCGGTAGTACGCTTGCCTGTGACACCGGGGGTCCCGGGTTCGAATCCCGGCCAGGGCATGATGAGAAAAGAACTTTTTCTGATTGGCCTGGGTCTTGGATGTTTATCTATATAAGTATTTATTATAAAATATAGTATCGTTGAGTTAGTATCTCGTAACACAAGTGTCAAACTTACTTCGAGGCTAACTCAATCTGTGTAATTTGTCAAAAAAAAAAAAAAAAAAAAAAAAAAAAAAAAAAAAAAAAAAAAAAAAAAAAAAAAAATAACCCCATGTAATTAAGAGTTTGGAGAAGGACATAGGTGACCTAGTAAAAACTATACTTCCCATGGCATTTGCGAAAAACCTGTAGACTTTTGTAGGTGGCGCTAAATTCGTTGCTTTTTTGTAAGTGGCGCTAAATTCGTTGCTTTCAGTATGTTGGTGCTAAATTCACACAGGCGAAGCTGCGGTTAAAAGCTAGTATTTATATAAATTACAGGAGAACATAGTAAACGAGAGGACGCACCTGTTAGAGGTGGCGGAACAACAGCAGGAGGCGGCGCCACCGTCGTCGTCAGCGTCGACGCCGCCCCGCAAGCCCGACGAGCAAAATGTACTCAGTAGGATATTGCATGAGACTGCCACGTGAGTACATATATCGTGTCTTTATCGGTGTAGGAGCAACAGATTTAAATATATTGAGAGGCCATGTTCAGCTTAGAAGCTGATGGAATTGAGATTTAAATAGTGAAAGGTAACTAGTCCATCGCCTTAAAAAAAAATACCAAGTTTATTAGCCTTTCCCTTTTCTTTCGTCATAACGCCTATATTTGGGATAAGTAGGCAGCGACTACATCTTTCCACTTGCCACGATCTCTGCATACCTCTTTCGCTTTATTTTATACTTATTTAAGCTATTATATAAAGAAACCTATATTGATTAACTGTTAAAGCAGAGCTCCTTGTAGCTGTAACTTTAAGAGCAAAATAAAGGCTTTATTATATAATTGAGGACGCCCGCGACCTGTCCGCGTGGAATATCTCAAGAACTCCGGGATAAATTCCTATGTAACACATAGGCTACTTTTGGGTTTTCAGCTACCTACATACCAACCACTTCATCGCTATCGGTTCAGTAGTATTTGCGTGAAAGAGTAACAAACATCCACACATACAAACTCACAAACTTTCGCATTTATAATATTCATGAATTAATAGGGTTTGTTGTACAATTGCAGTAACGTGATCGACGTGGGCGCACTGGGCCCGTACGCGCTGGAGCCGGGCGCGTACAGCGAGCGCGTGCGCGCGTACACGGCGCGCGCGGCGGGGGCGGGCGCGGCCGCCGCGCGCGCGCGCCTGCTGGCCGACGTGCCGCTGGCAGAGAGGAACGCGCTGCTCAGCAGGCCCGGCCTTACTGCTGAAGATAAGGATTTAGTGAGTATATATTCTCAATGCATGGGTAAACTCACAGGATGCCATCGGAGTGTTTTGCGATCTGACCAAAGCATTTGATTGCGTAGATCATAGAACTCTTCTGCTCAAGCTTGCTAATTACGGGTTCGACACTACTGCCGTTGAACTAATTAAATCATATCTTAGTGATAGATTACAGATGGTAGATTTTAATAATACAAAATCGAAAGGAGCGAAGGTAAAAATTGGGGTACCGCAGGGTTCCATTTTGGGACCTTTTCTGGTTTATATTAACGAGCTGTCTTACATGATTGAGAAACAGACTGGCATTGTATGTTTGCAGATGATAAGTCACTAACTAAAATTAAGATGAACCGCCGTAGCGAAATCAGTGATGATGTAAATAGCATTTTAGCCGCCATTTCTAACTGGTTTACAATCAACAACTTACTGTTAAATGCAAATAATACCCAATGCATTAATTTTACACTTCCCAATGTGCGGCAGGCAAATGTCCATATTAGTAAGTAGTAAAAGATTAGATTTTGTTGATAGTAGGTACTACTTTTTTAGGAATAAAATTAGATATTTGAAATGGCATGCTCATATTTAGAAACTTTCTAAAGGCTCAGTTCTGCAGCATATGCTATTCGTCGTGTATTAGGCATTTGACGGATGTGGCAACTGCTAAGCTAGTATATTTTAGTTATTTTCATTGTTTAATGTCTTATGGTCTATTGCTTTGGGGATCAGCAGCAGACATGCAAACTATTTTAATTCTAAAAAAAGGGCAATTCAAGCTATCTGCGGATATTTACTATAACAGTAAATATAGAATAGATTTATTATTCATATGGTTGCCGGTTGAAATAGAAAACGAAGAAAATGCTCCAGTGCTGTTTGTTACCGCTTCTTCTGCACTGACGCTTTGGAATAAACATAAATAAAAAATAGATACTGACAAGCAATCTTTCCATTGCAGATATCAAATGCCGTTAAAAAAGCAGCCGCTGCCATATCAGAGTTGCGTGTGGAGCATCACGAGGATTTGGTGGTGCCGTTCAGAGTGCCATAGCAGAGACACAACCGAGTAAGTACATACATACATATAATCACGTCTATATCCCTTGCGGGGTAGACAGAGCCAACAGTCTTCATAAGACTGATAGGCTACGGTCAGCTGTTTGGCTTAATGATAGAATTGTGATTCAAATAGTGACAGGTTGCTAGTACATCGCCTTAAAGAAGAGTCCCAGGTTTGTAAGCCTATCCATTAGTCGCTTTTTACGACATCCATAGGAACGAGATGCGAGTGATCCTATTCCCCTTTTTTTATTAGTACCGGGAACCACACGGCACACCGAGTAAGTTTACGTCATGAATCCGAGAAATCAATAGATCTATATGCTTAATGCCTCAATGGCTCATATTTAGGTCGAGTGATTCGGCACCATATAATACAATTTTTTGTTTGCTTCTAACCCAGCTGTAATCAAACATTCATGTAGAACGTGTCATGCAATCTTAAAAAAACTTTGTCATATCGATTCATTAATAAGATACGTTAAAAGATGTGGTTATAGAAAAAAATGTGAGGAATACAGTTCAGTATAAAAATATTATACAAAAGAGAGTTCAATGAAGTAGATGTGTTATCAAAGTCTTGTTTTCTTTTTCCAGGTATTATTATTCTCGGAAAATTTATAGATAAAAACAGATATTATAAAATTCATCCTAATCTTAAGCGATCTGTCAGGCGGCCATTTTGTATTGCCCTCTTTCATTAACCGTATCGACATGACAAGGATGGCATTACTAAATGTCAGTTTGACAGATAATTTTTTGATTGTAATTAATGTATCTCTAATTTGTATGGTTTACCGATTTACCAATATAAGATGTTGTATATTATATAATTGACTGAATCGGCACCAAAAAATGTTTGTTTGTTATCTGAAATTATATATTGCATATTGTAATTTTGTTTCTCATTTTTAAGTAGATCTAGGGCAGTGCTAAAGCGTGTAAATTCCTCTAATTATGTGACGGATTGATTCCAAGAATATTACTTTTTGATGATTAAATACCAGTCTTAATATTTTGTTGCTTGTTTTGACCATATTATAGTTAAGTTATAATAGTTATTTAACCAGTATTCCTTTCCCAGCGTATTTGACTTGTAACCACAATATTATTTTGCTACATATTATTTTAGCAAATAGTTATTTCATTACATCAAAAATCACTTACAAAGACATAGATTAAGCTAGACCCAGTATGTGTATGTAGATTCACGGGCCAATCAAAACTCTTATTTTATTGATTGAGCTTTTTTTTACAAAAATTAATGACGCCTTTAATCCTGATCAAAGTGACATGTCAATGATAGAAAAATACTTTATAACAGCGTTTACACTTTTTAAAGAAAGTCACTTATCCAGGTCCCAAAGATGTACCTTAACATAAATACACATACATACATATAGTCATGTCTATATCTCTTGCGGGGTAGACAGAGCCAACAGTCTTGAAAAGACTGATAGGACACGTTCAGCTTTTTTTGCTTGTCGATAGAATTATATTGTACCTAAACCTGTCTAGATAAATTTATGTCTTTGATCACTAACCATTATTCCAGTATTTCAGGACAACTAATATTTTACAGTGAAATAAAATATGTTAAGGCCGAAGAACTGCTAATTGAATGAATCAATTTGTATATTGTTAGTTAGACTAGGATTACGAAAAAACGTGACTGAATATAGGTGTTGGTTTCTCAAACGATGACGTATGATGAAGTCGATTTGAACGAATTGTTTAATTTGAAAAAATAAATAAATGGAAAGATTCAATTTAAAAACTAAACTAATTTAAGTAAGACTTAATTTGTATAACATTTGAAACGGTTTCCCAATTTTTTTTAACCATCATTTGTTTAGAAAAGTAAAACTACTTACTACTTTCGAAAGAAACATTAAAAGATTTGCCATATTATTCTGTGATAATGGATGGAATAGACCATCCATCATCGGTCAATTCGTTGCTTAATTTCATTTTATTATTGGGCAAAAACAAACGAGTCAGTAGGACGCATCCTAACTAAACAAAATATGTGGCGGAAAAACTGAGAACCTTCCCCGTTTGAAGTCGGTTAAAAAAGTAGACTTAATCGTTTGAGAACCGCCATGTTGGTAGTTAGACGTAGACACTAAGAATTATCAGGATTGGATAATGCTTATAGTGTTTACTCATTGGAACTTGTAAATTGTGATAGCTTAGAGCTGGGTTCACAATTCATCTACACCCGCTTTTACAAAACGATGTCACATTTTTCAGTGATAAGTGTTTCGTTATTTTTATTATAAATAAAAATTTCGATTATTTACTAAGAAAATACATTTAAAAAATAATAAATTTTGTATTCAATATCATTTGTATATCAATGCGTTGTGGACACGGCTTTATATTTGAAGTAAATGCAGCATTTCCTAAGCTTAACATTTTAAAATAAGTTTTGTGAATTGTATTTTAAAATACTTGTTACAAGAGTTTCATTCAGTTACGTTAAAAAAATATCCTCTACTCAATATTGAAATAGTAAAATTGTTATTTTATTGCGCACAAATTAAATATGTTTTAAGCTAGTTTCAGATACGATTTTTTTATCAACTTTTCTCAACTCAATTTTATTAATTTAAAAGATTCGATAAGTTCAATATTGACAAGACTCATCATATCCAAAATAGTAGTATTTTTTTGCGTGAATTTGATAATTCATGTAATTACTGGAACTGAAAGCTACACATCAGAAAGCAAATAACCTTTAATATGCAAAAGTTGCATATTTTTTTAAATTAAAAAAAATCTTTCCATGCGTATAAACTTCTATGGATGAATTACAATGCCTTAACATGTCATCTAGCCAGAATGTCAGATTAATCCCACTTTTATTTGTAATGGTATAATAGTTCTCTTTAAAATGTTTCAAATATGGCTTCTCGTCATCAATAACATTAGACGGCCTCTGTGGCGCAGCGGTTGTGCTGGAGGTCCCGGGTCGAATCCCGGCCAGGGCATGATGAGAAAAGATCTTTCTCTGATCGTCCTGGGTCTTGGATGTTTATATATATATATATAAGTATTTATTATAAATTGCAGTATCGTTGAGTTGGTATCTCGTAATACAAGTCTAACTTACTTCGAGGCTAACTCAATCTGTGTTATTTGTCCCGTATATATTTATTGTATTTATTTTATGGTATAATAGTTTTCTTAAAATATGTTTTAAATATCGCCTCTCGTTGTAATAATTAACATTTATATTATCTTTTTGTAAGTGATGTGCCTAAATTTATACATGAGCTGTATTTTAGCAATTATACATACATACATACATATGATCACGTCTATATCCCTTGCGGGGTAGACAGAGCCAACAGTCTTGAAAAGACTGAATGGCCACGTTCAGCTATTTGGCTTAATGATAGAACCGAGATTCAAATAGTGACAGGTTGCTAGCCCATCGCCTAAAAGAGGAATCCTAAGTTTATAAGCCTATCCCTTAGTCGCCTTTTACGACATCCATGGGAAAGAGATGGAGTGGTCCTATTCTTTTTTGTAATAGTGCCGGGAACCACACGGCACTTTTAGCAATTATTATTAGCGTTAAACCTATTTGCCTAGATTTGAATGTGATCCGGTTTTTCATACGTTCTAACTAATGGTCATATGTTCCAGTTAAGACTCAGTCTTGCTTAAGTTTTCATACAAAAGGTTTTTTAATTAAACCATAGTCATGTGACACATATTTGTGAAAAAAAGAATTTAACCATTTGAAAATTAAAACGAATTGTATGAAAACTTACATTTACAGAAGATTCTTGTTTTAACCAAAAAATATAACCTTGAAAACAAACTTAACAAAACCATCAGAATGAAAAATGACCTTTTGTTCATTCCTAATTTGGTTAAATAGAAAGACATAGATTTTTCAATTCCTTTCAGTCTTTTTAATTACGTGATTTTTGGAAACCGTAAGACGGGAAAATTACATACATACATACATACATTTAATCACGTCTATATCCCTTGTGCGGTAGACAGAGCCAACAGTCTTGAAAAGTCTGAAAGCCGCGTTCAGTTCGGCTTAATGATGGAATTGAGATTTAAATAGTGTAAGTTGCTAGCCCATTGCCTATAAGAAGAATCCCAAGTTATGAACTTGCGAGTTTTCGAAGTTACCTTTATTTTTTCCGTAAAACTTCTTAGGTGAGTGTTTTTAACCTTTGTTTATAATTCCATGGTTAAATAGAGATTTCTAACGAATTTGGCAATATTTGGTCATGATTGTAATTAGATTTTCTGTTATTATTAAACCTCTTAATGACGAAAGTGATTCGATAAAAAGATAAGTATGGACAAAAGTTTAACATTGATACGATAAATAGATAAATATATCGAGGTTAAGGCATAGTCTGGTATCTTGTTTTTTTATAAACAGAAAAGATTTATTTTCAAAATTTGGTTGGTCAAATACTGTAATATATTTAATATGTCAAGCTATTATTCACTTAAGACTTTTTTATGGTTATTTGATTTAAATACTTAGTAGAGTCTTAGCTCCTGCCTGAAGTTTCTGAAAATCCTTCGTAGCTTTGTGGGTTCAATTTATTGTTTAAGAACTTTATAATCATGACGAAAGGTTCAAATTTGATGGTCAAAGTCACAGAATAGAACCTTACTGAGAACAAGGAAGTCGCTCCTATAGGAATTTCCATGTAATTTAAAGCAAATTTTAAATTCATATATTAAGAGATTACTCATTTACCTTTTATATATTTAAAAGATTTAAAAAAAGGAATTATGCGGAGATCGTGGTGACTTTATAGATGTAATCTCTGCCTACCCCACCGGGAAAGATGTATGATTATTTTTGTAGGTGTTTTTAATATTGACAGAAAATCTAATATTTTTTTTAAGGTATAGATAGATGGTGTTACTGTCTATAATTGCGAAAAGGGAATGTGAAAAATATTGTAATTATTAACTGTAATAGTACCTATATTTCGCAAGTAATAAGGAATTTTAAGAATTGGTTATTTTGTTATATTATGCACATTATAATTTACTTATGAATAAAGTGATATTTATATATTGGGTGTATTTATTTATTCTGCTTTATGACAGTAAAATATAACGAAGTTGGATTTTTTAGGCGATACGGATTTTCAATAGTTGTTTTTAGTTATAGAACTTCGTTATTGGGACACCTGAGAAATGTATAAAGAGAGTTATGAATGTGGATGAAGCGAAGGAAGTATGCAGAGATCGTGGCAAGTGGAAAGAGGTAGTCGCTGCCTACCCCTCCGGGAAAGAGGCGTGATTTTATGTTATGTTATGAGAAACGTAGATTGAGAAATAGATGAAAAATTGTGAAAATACGATTTTCAGTCCATTCACTTTCTTTCTTTCTTTTCAAGACTATTGACCTTTCAGTCTTTTCAAGACTATTGACTCTTTCTTCGCCGTAAGACGATGAAATAAATTATATCAAAAAATTATTACGGGTCTTAGTTACTAGTGAAATTTAACAAAACGGTAAGTATTTTTTTGACAAGGTTCTGACAGGTTCAGTATCCTTGGTTTTGACATTCATAAAAAAACTTTAAAGTCAAAAATATTTTTGGTTTGAATTTGTTGTTTTATAAAATTGTTTATTAAATATGTCCGTGTTCGATGGAGAGATAGAATTCCGTTCTGTGTACATGGTTGACTATGCCAGGAAAAATAAACCGTAAGTTTCACGAGGAGTCGGAACCCACCAAAACCACACGGTGTTAAAATCTCGCGTTCTTGTGCCTTGTGCATTGTGAGGATGTGGTGATAAAAATTTAAAAGAGTATGTTGAGATGGTTCGGTCATGTGGAGAGGACGATTGAAAACAGGTTGACTAAGCAGATATACATGGAGAGTGTGGAGGGAAAGGTCGCAGTGGGAAGACCTAGACGAACGTATGTTGATCAAATTAAGGACGTCCTGGTAAAGGGTCAGGTCAAGAGTACCCGAAACCGCCGAGTTTGCATGAAGAGAGTTATGAATGTGGATGAAGCGAAGGAAATATGCAGAGATCGTGGCAAGTGGAAAGAGGTAGTCTCTGCCTACCCCTCCGGGAAAGAGGCGTGATTTTATGTATGTATGTATGTATGTGCCGTGTGGTTTCCGGCACCAATACAAAAAAGAATAGGACCACTCCATCTCTTCCCATGGATGTCGTAAAAGCCGACTAAGGGGTAGGCTTATAAACTTGGGATTCTTCTTTTAGGCGATGGGCTAGCAACCTGTCACTATTTGAATCTCAATCCTATCTTAAAGCCAAATAGCTGAACGTGGCCTATCAGTCTTTAGGCTCTGTCTACCCCGCAAGGGATATAGACCTGATTGTATGTATGTATGTTGAGATGGTTTGGACATGTCGAGAGAATGGATGAGGACAGACTAACGAAAGGTATTCATAAGGCAGAGCTGACTAAAAGTGGGACAGGGCCGGCCTCGTCGAACTTTCAAAAATACATACATACATACATATGGTCACGTATATATCGCTTGCGGGGTAGACAGAGCCAACAGTCTTGAAAAGACTGAATGGCCACGTTCAGCTATTTGGCTTAACGATAGAATTGAGATTCAAATAGTGACAGGTTGCTAGCCCATCGCCTAAAAAAAGAATCCCAAGTTTGTAAGTGAACGGGCCGAGGGTCTATTTGTCTAGTCAGAATAAAAAAGAATTTTCCCGTTCAAGATAAGAACCGTGTTTATCCCTTTATAGATGTTGACCGTAGCTTCGCCCGCGTGAAACTGAAACTCCCGATAAAACGTTAACGAGGGGGTATTTGCCAAATACTTATCATCAAAATCGGTATAGGTGGAGTTTGAGTTTTATGGTTACAAACAATAAAAAATCTTTATTTTATTTTATTTGTACATACATACATACATACATACATATGGTCACGTATATATCGCTTGCGGGGTAGACAGAGCCAACAGTCTTGAAAAGACTGAATGGCCACGTTCAGCTATTTGGCTTAACGATAGAATTGAGATTCAAATAGTGACAGGTTGCTAGCCCATCGCCTAAAAAAAGAATCCCAAGTTTGTAAGTGAACGGGCCGAG
This sequence comes from Amyelois transitella, assembly GCF_032362555.1. Classification (NCBI taxonomy): domain Eukaryota; kingdom Metazoa; phylum Arthropoda; class Insecta; order Lepidoptera; family Pyralidae; genus Amyelois; species Amyelois transitella. The sequence continues at coordinate 8,471,575 of NC_083524.1, forward strand.
GGTCTATTTGTCTAGTCAGAATAAAAAAGAATTTTCCCGTTCAAGATACGTCTTGTCGTCTCGTCGTCTTATGGTCGTCTCTTTAGTGTCCAAGTCGATTGTCCTTTTTTTCACAGTCTGTCAGTCGGTTTTAGTCATCTAAATTTGTCAAGTCAGAGTCTCGTTTGTCCATGGAGGCTGAACGGCCGCTACAGTAAGCCTATCCCTTAGTCGCTTTTTACGACATCCATGGGAAAGAGATGGAGTGGTTCTATTATTTTTTATTGGTACCGGGAGCCACACGGATGAACTTTCAAAGATCAAATTTTGAATGTCTTGAAAACTGTTACTGTTTTATATTTGGAATGTACTCCTTTAGTAAACAATAAAGCATTTCCTTGCTTATGATCTCTTGATGAATGTTTTGCAGCAAAAGTCCCCGTCGAAAGGCCAAAGATGACGATTGTCTCATAGTTGGACTCAGCAGGGATGCCCTCAAAGCCAAGGACGTCCCTAGAAGATGTCCAGACGTACTCTGCCCGATTGACCATGAGTATTATAAGGAGGCCGTCAAACGAGTAAGTTTAATCTTTTTCGTTTTGTTTTAGGAATAAACTCGATATCGTTTATAAGCCTATCCCATAGTCGCCTTTTAAGACATCCATAGGTAAGAGATGGATTGGTCCTATTCTTTTTTGTATTAGTCCCGGGAACCACACGGATTTTTGCGCGATAAAAACGGCATCACCGACACTCGCGACACCGTACTGTTGGATTGTATAAGTCAGATCAACTTGACCTCCTATAATTTGACTTCACCTATCATAACTGCGAGGAACTCGATGATACAAACTCCCATCAAAAGTATGTACATTTGATGGGAGTTTGTAAGTACAAACATGTCTACATAAAATCACGCCTCTTTCCCGGAGGGGTAGGCAGAGAATGCCTCTTTCCTTTTTCGTTTGGTTTTAGGAATAAACTCGATATCACAAACATGTGATATCGATGTGTGCCGTGTGGTTTCCAGCATTAATGAAGAAAAACATAGCACCACTTTATCTTTCTTTTCTTTGGGCGATGGGCTATCAACCTGTCACTATTTGAATCTCAATTCTATCGTTAAGTCAAACAGTTGAACGTGGCCTTTAAGTTTTTTGCTGACTGTTGGCTCTGTCTACCCCGGGAAGGGATTGATTTAATGTTATTATTTTTCACGGTAATTATCACAAACATAAGAACCGTGTTTATCCCTTTATAGATGTTGACCGTAGCTTCGCCCGCGTGAAACTGAAACTCCCGATAAAACGTTAACGAGGGGGTATTTGCCAAATACTTATCATCAAAATCGGTATAGGTGGAGTTTGAGTTTTATGGTTACAAACAATAAAAAATCTTTATTTTATTTTATTTGGATTTATGATTATAATATTAGTATAATGGGGGATGAAGGCGACAGTCGAGAATCAAAGGTCTCATTCAGCTAGAACGCTTAGGAAATGACAGGTTCAGATTCAGATAGTTTCAGATTTCTAAAATGATGGGATTCATTACAAAGTTTAGGATTGATTGATTTTCACAAAGTACGCGCAGAAGCTAGATATACTGTTTTTTAACATGTTCTGTAAGTACTTGAACAAATTCTAAATGTTACTAATGCCAAGAATAGTTTGCAGAAGACTATCCGAAGTTGACGAAGATGTACATGTCCAAAGAACTGGACCCCACGCCCATTGAACATGAAATCCAGGACTTAAAGAGGACAGAGTATTTGACCAAGTATTGTTCGAGAGGTACATACATAGATATAGTCACGTCTATATCCCTTAGGGGGTAGACAGAGCCAATAGTCCCGAAAAGACTGAATGGCCACGTTCAGCTGCTCGGCTTAATGATGGAATTGAGATCCAAATAGTGACAGGTTGCTAGCCCATCGCCTAAGAAAAGAATCACAAGTATGTAAGCCTATCCCTTAGTCGCCTTTTTCGACATCCATCGAAAAGAAATGGAGTGGTCCTATTCTTTTTTGTATTGGTGCCGGGAACCACACGGCTTTCTAGAGGTATCCTGTTTTGTATATTGTTAAATACAAACGTAGTTTTTGTGCTCACGACTATGACATTACCGAAAGTCCTCTTAAAAAAAGAGGATGTTTTCAAATTCCCTCAATTCCCTTTCCTCTTGAAAGAAGAAGACAAGATGAGAATTGAGGGAATTTAATAACATCCTTTTTTTAGAGGACTTTTCGTAATGTCATATCCTAAGGCCCTGACCTCCTATACTTTGACATCACCTATCATCACTGCAAGAAACTCCTATCAAAAGTAATGTGCTCTCTCCAGAACTACCGTTCATGTCCGTGAATTTGACTCGCCGCGCCCGAGCCCTACAAACCTTGCGTCTGCCTGACGACATCGAGATACCTGACACCACTCAGAAGGGCTCCTACCGTCCGCCCAGGCCGGAGAAATACGCTGAACCGCCGTCCGCCATGTCTCTGAGACCGAAATATGATCCTTCATTGACGCGTAAGTGATTTGTTGTTCTTCATCTCATATACATATAGTCACGGTTACGCCACTTGCGTGGATACAGAGCTAAAAGACTGATAGGCCACATTCAGCTGTTTGGCTTAATGATAGAATTGAGATTCAAATAGTGAGAGGTTCCTAGCCAATCACCCAAAATAACAGAATTCCAAGTTTATAAGCCTATCCCTTAGTCGCCTTTTACGACATCCATGGGAAAAAGATGGAGTGGTTCTATTGGTGCCGGGAACCACACGTTCTACTAATCAGCCGGAAGAAATTCGCCACAAAGGAAGCAGATTTTTCCGTATTTGTAAAACAGTTCGTCGGTAAAATTAGTGTGTGTTTTACTTAACAGTATTTTGTTTTATTATACCTTAGTCGCCTATTACGATAACTATGGGCTATATATGGAGAGGTCCTTTTCTAAAGTGCCAGTAACCACACGGCAGTAGGTTATAAAGCCATTATCTCCTTATGTCAATTTCAGAACAACTTAGGCGCATCCAGCGTATAAGAACCGGCGACACCACTTACCAAGCGTGTCACAGCCTCCTCGCCAGGGTGATTCTGGACCAGAAACCCTTTGGCCCGCCCCGGGAAGAACCTGGTTACGGCAGATGGCTTAACCCCTATACCTATACTTACAGGATCAATTAATATCAATTAAATCATAGTCCTCGCCTCTTTGGATAGGAGCCCAGGGTTCGCCTTTTTTTAATGTAGCCACGGGTGCGCACATGTCCAGCCTTAGTAGTAGAGACGGCCTTTGCGCAGGCGCAGCGGTAGTGCGCTTGTCTGTGACACCGGAAGTCCCGGGTTCGAATCCCGGCCAGGGCATGATGGGAAACGAACTTTCTCTGATTGGCCTGGGTCTTGGATGTTTATCTATATAAGTATTTTTTTATAAAATATAGTATCGTTGAGTTAGCTATCTGTGTAATTTGTCTCGTATATATTATATTATATACCTTATAGGATTTAGATGGTTCAAATGTATACCCTGGGCTCCTCTCCAGAGTGGTGAGGATGCAACCGGGACTAAGGTCAGGAGGAAGAAGACCTAATAGGATTTAAATATGTCGATTTTGTTTATAATAAGGTTTATACATAATCACGTTGTTTACTTTTGAGTTAGTTATGATGTTATTATAATTAGTAATTTTTATATCTAAATATTCGTTTATCACATTTTTGGAATAAAATTGTTTTCTTAAGGCAGTTGTTTATTTGTTTCATCATAAAAATAACGTTTTTTTTATATTAAACCCGTGAAAAAAACCTGTTATTAACATGTTACTGGAGATGGCAAATAGAGACACAATTTTACGTTATAAATGCGGAAGTAACTCGGTATGTCTGTTACGCCTTTACTACTAAACCGATTTTGTTGAAATTTGGTACAGAGATAAATTTGACCCTGAGGAAGATAAAGGTTAATTTTGATTGCGAAAAAAGATATCTCGCGAACGAAGTCGCGTTTACACTGTTATTGTTTATCCACACTAATCAAAAAGAGATGTGTAAGTAGTTTTGTATGTTTGGAACGAATAAACTCAAAAACTCCTGAAGCGATTTTAATGTTATAATTATGTTCTATTCTACCTGTAAGTACATTATAAGGCAATTTTTTTTCTGGAAATTTCCACGGGAGCGAGATCCCGCGAAATAAGCTAGTTACGAGTATTATACCTGAAATCAAGTTGGGAATCACAGATTAAAAAAGATTACTTAAAAATTTAAATCTATAATGTCATCTACAATGTAAGAACGATTACTAAAGAAAAAGATTTGACTATGCAGAATGTCGTAAAAGGCGACTAAGTGATAGACTTATAACCTTGGGATTCTTCTTTAAGGAGATGGGCTAGCACTATTTGAATCTCAATTCTATCATTAAGCCAAACAGCCGAACGTGGTCTTGCAGTCTTTTCAAGACTGTTGGCTCTGTCTCCCCGCAAGGGATATGTACGTGATTATATGTACCTACGTATGTATATAGAATGTTAGAATTCACCGTCAAATCAGTTTGACAATCTAAGATGCCATGCGATGTCAATTCTCAAGTCATTAGCCTGTCAAAATTGATCAAAATAACATGCTATAACTTTACCGTTTCAAACGAATAATGTGAAAAAAAATTGGCAGTTCATATCAAAATTTTCAGTGGTGATGCGGAGACTTGGTTCTCTTGAAACATGGATCATTATTTGACGACGTACAGAAAGGACTACCTATGGCCCAATCTGCCCGGAGCGGGGGGAGGAGGCGCCGCCACCGGAATAGGGGGGATGGCCGAGTATGTGAACATACTACTGTATTTTTGAATAAAAATAACTATAATGAAGAGATGATGAGATGAGAATATGATACTAGAGGCCGCCCGCGACTTCGTCCGCATGGAAACCCTATCAATCCCTCAGGAACTCCGGGATTAAAAGTAGCCTATATGTTATTCTGGGTCTTCAGCTGCCTACATACCAAATTTCATCGTAATCGGTTCAGTAGTTTTTTGGTGAAAGAGTTACAAACATCCATACTGACATACAAACTTTAGCATTTATAATATTAGTAGGATTATTATGTACTCTCATAACTGCTGTACACAGGACTCCAAAACTATCTGGTGAAGAGTTAGCGTTCTACCAAGCGTGTATGCAGCACTCACGCCCCCCAGATTGCAGGTGTCCACAGTACTCTGGTGGGGAGATGCCGCAGCTGCCTCCGGGGAAAGAAGGCGGTTGGAGTAGGAACGAGGTAGCTAAACCTGATGTTCCAGCCCTTCGATAATATCAGGCTCTGTCAATCCCGTAAGAAATATGGACGTGATACTCGTATGTGTGAACTCAGTAGGAACGAGGTAGCTATTCTTCTTGAGTTACATACATACATATGGTCACGTCTATATTCCTTGCGGGGTAGACAGAGACATAGTCTTGAAAAGACTGTATGGCCACGTTCAGCTATTTGGCTTAATGATAGAATTGAGATTAAAATAATGACAGGTTGCTAACCCATCGCCTACAAAAGGAGCCCAAGTTTGTAAGCCTATCCCTTAGTCGCCTTTTACGACATCCATGGGAAAGAGATGGAGTGGTACTATTCTTTTTTGTATTGGTGCCGGGAACCACACGGCACTTCACGTTTATGACCATATATTGGTTTCTGTCGTCTTTGGAGACCTGTCTGCGACTTTTGACCATGGACCTGAATTGGGTAAATCTAGTTTCTACGCCTGACGAAGAGTTGGCGTTCTACTCTACTCAGTTTTCTGTCTTTTTCTTCCTTGTGGCGTTAGACCTGTAAACATCAAAATGTCTCTGGATAGGATCCAAGGGTGTGGTCTTTGACCATGATCCTAGATTGGGGTTTCTACACGAAGAGACTCCACGCGAAGAGTTGGCGTACTGACAAGGTTTTTTTTATTTCTCGTTACCTTTCTTTGGACCTGGATATCCTTACAGCTTTTTCTCGCGATGTTTTACCCCAACGTAAGATATAATTAAGAGATAAGTATTACTTAGTAATTTTGCATAGATCGTGGCAAGTGGAAAGAGGTAGTCTCTGCCTACCCCTCCGGGAAAGGCGTGATTTTATGTATGTATGTATGTTGTAATTTTCACGAAACATATTGTAAAAAAACTTTATCATTTAACAACAATTTGACAAACTTTATTGTATAATTTTAATTGTCGGTTACATGTCTAAAAATTACATTTGTTTATTATTTAAGTAACACCAATATTATAATAAGCTAAAACTACTTATAAAAAGTAAGAAAAAAGATGACTACAAACTAAAATTTAATTTACAAATTGTACAGTCCCTGCGTAGCATCAACATGCGGGAGTGTGCCTAGAAAGCTGGCAGCATTGCCAATTTGAATGTTATTGTTATTTTTAGATCATGGGACCCTTGTTGGATCCGAAGTTATACCCGGTACGTGTGGGAGCTGCCCCTGAGACACCCACCTCGCGATATGATCAGCCTAATGCGTTCTTGGACAAGGTAAACACAATTTTTTAAAGTAACTTTTGAAAAGAAGAACAGCGTCCAATCGATATATCTCCTAATTTTTTGAAGTAGGTTAATTTTCTAAAAACTTTTCAGCGAAACGCTAGATAATCGCGGACAAATATACACATAGATATATATACATAAAAACAAACTTACTTATATGTATGTACATACGAACATACACACATACAGGTCAAACTGAGAACCACCTTTTTTGAGGGCGTTTAAAAATAAAAATCGAGGAAAAAGAAAACTGTTTTCCTCATTTTTTTATTATACCTACGCTTGTAATTATACATACACAGATTTGAGTTAGAACTCTAACTTCGAATTGAGACAATATTCCTGTATTCTGTAGTGCAAAACCACATATTTTTCTTCAGGTAGGTCTACCTAGTTCTCTAGCTTTCTACCTATTCTGTTTTTTTTTTTATCAAACAAAATTTTATCAAATCTCGCCAAAAATTTACCGAAATCCCTTAATTAGTTCGATACGATTTTATTTTTGCACAAATATAATGACAACTCACATACATATGTATGTAGGTACCTATGCCATCAGCTGTGGACAATTTAAAACGTTCTTCCTTCAAACTTTGTTTCAGCTTCAATCAAAATATCCGATGCTGTACAGCATCCTACAAAACGAGGCGTCCCCGGAATTGAAACAAAGGATTGACAGGGATCGTAATAAAACTACGTACCAAGTGGACTATTGCGAGAGCGGTAAGTTAATTTTATCGTTTACATACATACATACATATGGTCTTATTGCGAGAGCGGTAAGTTAATTTTATCGTTTACATACATACATACATATGGTCTTATTGCGAAAGCGGTAAGTTAATTTTATAATATCGTTTTGTACAAACATACATATACGTCTATAACCCTTGCGGGGTAGACAGAGCAAACAGTCTTGAAAGAAAGATTGAATGGCCACGTTCAGCTGTTTGGCTTAATGATAGAATTGAGATTCAAATAGTGACAGGTTGCTAGCCCATCGCCTAAAAAAGAATCCCAAGTTTGTAAGCCTCTGTTTGTAAGACTCTGTCTACCCCGCAGGGGATATCCCATGAGCCAACAGTCAACTGAGCCAGAGCCAACAGTCTATATAGACGTGACCATATGTATGTATGTACTTATAAAGGATTTATAAATTAAAATCTCCAATTACTGTTACAGGACCCGGCGCTAAATTCGAGGGTCTTCAGCGCGCTTCAGACGAAAGTGGCACGGGCCCGTGTGCGCAGCCCATGCGTCTCCCAGGGGACCCCTGCAGGGTAGGCCCCAAGCCGAGGAAGGCTGCCCCCAAGACCATATCCAAACAGGCCGGCGCAGGCGGCGCCAGTGATCCCAGGGCTAAATGCGGTAAGGATTCCGGATATCTAATCTAATCATATGCTGCTTCTGAAAGCAATTAGGAATGCAACAATGCGAGCGACCAATCCAAGACATACTAGAAAATAAAGCAAATTAATCTTGCGGGGAAGACAGAGCCAAAAGTCTTGAAGAGACTGGTAGGCCACGTTCAGCTGTTTGACTTTTTGATAGAATTGAGATTCAAATAGTGAGAGGTTGCTAGCCTAATAAGCCCATCCCGTAGTTACGACATCGATGGGAAATGAGATGGAATGGTCCTATTTTTTTTTATGTTGGTGCCGGGATCCACACGGCACATATATGATTGAAACTTATCTTAAAACTCTTCCCACTTATTTGCTCACCGTAAGAATTTTATTTATAGAGACCTCATCGGCGGTGCCTCCACTCGGCAAGACGGAATACCAAGATGGCGTCTCGAAACTCGGAGCCATCATTATGCGGGACAAACTCCACCGGAGATAGAAATAGCTACAGACGAAAATCATGGACGAGACTTATATTTGATTGGATTATATGTGATTTGGAGAAAGTATTCGTTTTATTCTCCTTTAATCATCAAATCGAATTTATAACTGCAAGAATAGATTTTTTTTTCAAGCGTTAACATAAGGCTTTTTCACACAGCGCTCGTGGAAATTGAACTGATTTTGTTGGACTTAATTTTGCATAAGAGGGTGTTGGTACCAACCATAATATACGGGAGTGAAAGTAGAATGTGGCAGAAAAGGCATAACGCTAAGGAAATGAGAGTGTTATGAAGTATGACCGGTGTAAAATTAATGGCAAGAGACCAGCATGATAGGGTAAAATTATGATGTGAAAGAAGATTTAGTAACAGGAAAAGAAAAGGAAATGCTTACATGGTTAGAGCTTGTAGAAAGAACGCATAAAAACAAGTTGGCTAAGCAAATATACTCGTACAAGAAGTGTGTGAATGGAAAGGTTGGAGTGGGAAGGTATAGACTAAAGTATCTTGATCAAATTAGGGACGTCTTGGCGAAAGGTCAAGTCAAGAGTACCTTGTAAGAGAAATATTTTTTTTTGAAGTGTAACAATTATCGAAAATAAGACACAGAGTGATAAATAGACGTTTATGTATAAAAAACACGTATATAATTTGTCATGTCGGCGACCTAGCGCTAGAAATCAACTCTCCTCTTTTGTAGAGCGTGGCGCCTTCTCTCTTCGTTTCATCTCTTCTGGAGTTCTGCTCCTCTCGTCTGTGGGTGTGTTCCTCTCTCCTAGAGTTCTGTTCCTCTCTCCTGTGGGTGTGTTCCTCTCTTCTAGAGTTCTGTTCCTCTCTCCTGTGGGTGTGTTCCTCTCTTCTGGAGTTCTGTTCCTCTCTCCTGTGGGTCTGTTCCTCTCGTCTGGCGTGGTCTTCTCTTCTGTGAATCTGTTCCTGACGGTTGGACCGTCTCGCAGCTGTGTTGTTCTCGTCGTGCTGGCGGAGCACCACTGCTCGGGCGTCCGATGTGTTGCGTTCTCTGAAATTAGTTGTACTTAGTTTTTGCGATGCTTTTTTTATGGGCTAAAAGAAAATAAATGGTAGATTATTGAAATGTTTAAGAATATTTGCCTACATAGTTTTCAGACCTTCAAAATAACAGACTGAAAGGAATGGCATGTTGAAATGTCAAAACGATTACGTTAAATGGTAATGGGGAACAACGATCTTGTTTCACAATCTGGGTTACTGGACCATACTAGTTATAATTTTCACTCCCAAGCGAAGTTCTTTATGTCAGCTTATCTCATTGTTACCGGTAAGCTGATAGAACATCTCTGGTAGCAGTTGTAATAAGAGAAATCCCAGGATTTGAAGTAGTTGTCCGTCTGACTTCCCCGGTAACAGACAGGACCACTCTGACTGCGGACGCCGATGACATGATGGGCGGGGGAGACGCGGGCGGACTGGACGAAGTAGTTAGAAACACATATGCTTAAACGACGGCAGATAATGTTAGAGTTATCTCACCTCCCAAGCGATATAAGTCTGTCTATATCGATATCTGCTGGTCTAGTCGTCCGTCTGACTTCCCCGGTAGCAGACAGGACCACTCTGACGGCGGACGCCGATGTCATGATGGGCGGGGGAGACGCGGGCGGACTGGACGTGGCCGAGGCGGACGCGGACGCGCCTGATGGAGACGCGGACGCTGAAGCCGCTGACGATCCCACTGCTGATTGATCAATAATTGATTTGATGTTTGTATAATGTAATGCCTTGTGGCTCCCAGCACTTATACAAAAAAAAGAATAGAAAGTGGATGTCGTAAAAGGCGACTTAGGGATAGGCTTATAAACTCGGGATTTTTTGTTAGGTGACGGGCTAGCAACCTGTCACTAATAAAGTTTAATTTCTGCATTATTTATAAATACTACAATACAACAAGATAATTAAAATTTATTGTTAAAAGTTTAAGTTGGAATTCTCCTTTTAGGCGATGCGCTAGCAACCTGTCACTATTCGAATCTCAATTCTATCATAAAGCCGAACAGCTGATTGTGTCCTGTCAATCTATCCAAATATCTAGGTATATAAGTAATTGTTATGTAGGTATGTATGAAAGTTTTTTTTTATTAATTTTATTTGTTTAATCTTTTGGTTTATTATGTCACTTATGTTTTAAGTCTTTATTGGCTTTCTAGTTTGTTTGCAATTTGATACAATTCAAACTAGTTGGCCATTGTTTTACTTATTTTGAAGACGCTAATAGTTTTTTCTATAGTCATATATTTTTATATTATATTATTTATATTAAAGTAAATTAAATTGAGTTGTATGAAACATGTATTTTTAAATTGAGGTAGCTTTCTTTAGTGGTTTATGTATGAAAAAATGGTTTATGATATATTCATATATATTTCTGTTATATTATTATTATATACTCATATTATAATAAATTACATTAAATAAAAATCATTAAAAGAATTCTCTCAACGAACATGAACAAGACAGTTAACACATGAACAAGCACGGTACGCACCAGAGGCAGGCGAGGATCCCACGGCGGAGTCCCGCTTGTTGCTGGAGTCGGAGCCCGAGACGGAGCGGCGGCGCGGGGGGGGCGCGGGCCGCGGCGCGGGGATGTGCAGGAAGCCCTTGATAACGCAGCTGTCGTCGTCCGAACCGCCCGCAGTCTGATAACAAATTCAAATTTTTTATTCATTACTAGCTTCCCCCCGCGACTCCGTCCGCGCGGATGTCGGTCTTCGTGTGGATGGTTTATTTCTCCATTTTGAGTAACTCTGACAATGACATCTTATAAATATCTATTGGACCCAATTACGGCTAGGCCTATCTGCAGTTGAGTTCGCGTTCTGTAGTAAGTAGTCCGGTCAATTTAGACCAAAAAATAAGAATGAAGCTACATTAATTCCCATGAAACTGAAAATGAGTATAATTGTATAATTGTCAAAACGTATGGTTTGACAACATTGGTTGACGTCAAATAGGTAAATTACTTAAAACTAAGTTTACTGCCGCTTCCGTTAAAGGAGTCAGTGCAGAAGAAGCGGTAACAATCTGCACTGCAGCATTTTCTTCAACAACGTCGAACATTTCACTGGTTACCCAATATTCTTCTTCCTGTCTTAACACTGGTTACTCAACACCATTTTCCTCCTGGCTGCAGTCTTTATTGCATCCTCACCACTCTGGGGAGGAGCCCGGGGTGCGCTTTTGACCAATGACCCTGGATTGGTTGAATCAGATTTTTACCTTCTTCCCCCTGGCTTTAGTCCCGGTTGCATCCTGAGCCCGGGGTGCGCTTTTGACCATTGACCCTGGATTGGGTGAATCAGATTTTACACGAAGCGTCTCCCGCCTGCAACCTTTGCAGGGGAACCTAAACTATATTGGTTGGATCGCTCACGGTTAAAACACCTTCTTCCCCCTGGCTGCAGTCTTTATTGCATCCTCACCGCTCTGGTAAAGAGCCCGGGGTGCGCTTTTGACCAATGACCCTGGATTGGGTGAATCAGATTTTACACGAAGCGTCTTCCGCCTGACAACCTTTGCAGGGGAACCTACACCATCGATCGATCTGGATCAATCACGGTTACACATCCAGTTTGCCTTTGAAAAGTAATATGCAAGTAAATATCCTGCGAAAATTTTATGCGTTATCAATATAGAGCAAAAAATATAATACAAAAAAAACACGCATGAGAAAAATATGCAGTGGTTGGCAGCAGTTCTTAAGTGCCAGGAACCATACTGCACATGCAATGCAACTATCGATATCACAATGCGCACAGCACTACGAAAAGCCGCCATTTTTGTCCCAAGCCATTTTTGACTGGAATGCAACGTGCATTGCGCATGTGCGCGTTTAATACCTGTATTATTTGTTAATATTTACAAATAATACAGGTATTCAAAGCGCAATGAAAGTAAGAAAATTCTTATTTAAGGCGATGGGCTAGCTACCTGTCACTAGTTGAATAACTTTAAACCATATATATGCATACAGAACGTGAACCTTAAAGTCTCTCAAGACTGCTGGATCTGTCTTCATACATTCATACATACATAAAATCACGCCAATTTCCCGGAGGGGTAGGCAGAGATTACCTCTTTCCACTTGCCACAATCTCTGCATACTTCCTTCGCTTCATCCACATACATCACTCTCTTCATGCAAGCTTGGCGGTTTCGGGTACTGTTGATCTGTCTTCACCGGAACGGATATACCTACGTGATATTATGTTTGTATGTACTATGTCAAGCTTCCTACGAGTGTCATAACTGCTCCTTCAGTCAATTGTTTTAAGAATCAGCTAGACAAACTTTAAAAATCTCCAAGCATCAAAATTCACACGCATCAGCTTAATGAGCTGCTAGTGTGTTTAAAGTATCCTACTACTATTATAAAGGCGAAAGTTTGTATGGATGTTTGTTACTTTTTCACGCAAAAACTACTGAACCGATTACCATGAAATTTGATATGTAGGTAGCTGAAGACCCAGAATAACACATAGGCTACTTTTTATCCCAGAGTTCCCGCGGGATTGATAGGGTTTCCATGCGGACGAAGTCGCGGGCGGCCTCTAGTATAATAATAATAATAGTATATGTCAAAAGAAACTGACCTCATTATAATCTGAGGCGGAGTCGTAGGAGTCGGCCGCGGAGTCCCTCGCGTGGGATGCACTCCCCACACCGCTGCTGGCTTCACTGCTGCGAAGTCTGCTAATAAACACATTAACCCTTGATTAAAAAGTTACAAGTAAGGGATGTTATTTGCCGTGTGGTTCCCGGCGTATCAAAACAAAAAAGAATAGGACCACTCCTTCTCTTTCCCATGGATGACGTAAAAGGTGACTAAGGGATAGGCTTCTATTGCCCATGGATGACGTAAAAGTCGACTAAGGGATTGGCTTAAAAACTTGGGATAGACTTGTCACTATTTGAATCTCAATTCTATAGAACGTGGTCTATCAGTCTTTTCCAGACTGTTGGCTCTGTCTACTTGGATAAAGGTAAACGTGACTATATATATGTTTGTATGTATGTAATGAACTCTTTGGTTCATCAGATATGTTGAACTCTTTGGTTCATCATAGGATTTTAGAATATTTGTGACGTATGTCACTGTCAATTGATTAACCGGTAAAAATAATTCAAATATTCTCAAGACTATAAAATTGAATTACAAAATATCATAAATAAATTAGTTAAAATAAATAAGTTCCATATTTTGTTAGTTTAGAGTGAAATAATTGCATTATATGTCGTTTCTCTTTTTAGGTAAGAATATTACTTTTAAGTTGTTTTTGTTTTAGTGTTTTGTCTTGCGTTCTACTTTTCAATAATAAATTTCTCTTTTTAGAGCAACACATCAGAATATTATTTCACCAAATTCATATCATTATAAAACGACATATTCGCTAACCTTTACACAATGGAGAGAATACGATTTGAATTCGTAATAAAAGCGATGGAAAATGACCCAAAAACAAACGTACTTTGCATTACTTCATTGGAATTTGAGAAACACACTTATTTGATACCTGAAAAACTTCAACCAGCTAGATTACATGAACAAGTGATCAAAACTCAAGTTTACCTGAAATTAAAAGATACTATACATAAAAGACATGACAAAAGACAAGTTTGGATACGTGTAACGCCGGAGATAAGAGGAGCATATATGGATGAGGATGGAAATATGCAGTTTAAAGGATATTTGTTAGAGGAATGTGACATACAAAAGCCTGCGTCCTGTATTTCAGAAGAAGCAATGACAAAATTCTTTGAAAATTTCAACGCCTGTAACAAAGAGACTGGAAAATCCTATAATATAAAGAAATTGACAGAGAAATTTGTTTTGCAGAAATTTAATAAAAAAACCTCAAATGTAACACAATGGTTGGACATATTCGAAATGGAATGTACTCGTATGAGTATAACGGAAGACTCTGTTAAAATTGAAGCATTAAGGTTATTCTTAGAAGATTCTAGTCTTGACTGGTATAGTTCTATGCTTATAAAATATACATTAAATTCGGAATGGTCAACTTGGAAAGAAAACTTCTGTGAAACATTTGCTGATAGAGGGTGGTCTCCGGTAAGATATGCAATTTTGTTTAAATATAGGCAAGGGTCGTTAATGGAGTATGCTTTAAAAAAAGAAAAGCTTTTATTGGAGATAAATAAAACAATGGATTCATCAATTCTTATTGATTTAATTGCTACTGGACTCCCAAATTTTATTGCTGACAAGATTGATAGATGTAATATAAAAGAAACTAAAGATTTATTTAATAATATACGGGGATTGGAACATCTAGCAAATAAAAAATATTTAAATAATAACGCCGGAAATTTGGGAAATAAAAATAAAGAAAAGGATAGTAATTATAAACCATGCAGAATTTGTGAAAAGGAAAACAAAGGCTCTCGTTATCATCCAGAATCATTATGTTGGTTTAAAAATAATAGCTATAATAATAAAAGAGAACACATAAGAACTGTTAATAATTCTGAATTAGAAACCGAATTAAATGAAATTGATCCAAAAAACTGATTGTACCACCATTAATCAAGATTAAATTATTGTTGAACGATACTCTACAAACAACTGGTATTTATGATTCGGGATCAAATGTTTCCTTGATAAATTCTAAATTGTTATGTTTAAAAAATCTATCAAGCAACAATAATATTTCTATTAAAACTGCAAATTTAAGAACGATTAATGGTGTGAAAAAAACATTAGGGATAGTAACATTGAAGATAAAGATTTTTGATATCGAGAAGAATATGGATGTTTTTGTAATAGATAAAGAAAATTTTAAGTATAATTTTTTAGTTGGTCTAGACTGTATAAAAAAGTTTCAATTAGCTCAAAATGAAAAGTTAGAAATTGCTCAAATTGTACTCAATTTAAAAACAAATGAAGATAAAGAATATATAGGAAAAATGATTAAAGAGTCTAACAAAAACGGAAGAGATATGAAAAACAAAGAAGAGTATATGATAAACTTTAATGAACATATTGAAGAAGACCAATTTGTAATATTTGTTAATCATTTAGATATTCAAAAGCAATCTGAAATAGATAAATTGATATGCAAATATAAGTCCCTTTTCGCAAAAGATAAATATGATATAGGCACTGTGAAGGGGTATGAAGCTCATATTGATTTAATGGTGGATAAATATTGTAGTAAGAGACCATACAGATGCACTATACAAGATAAAAAGGAAATTGAAGAACAAGTATCTAAACTATTAGAAGAAAAATTGATAGAAGAGTCTTATAGTCCTTTTGCTGCGCCAGTAACTTTAGCTTATAAAAAAGAAGATGGGAAAAGAACAAGATTATGTATAGATTTTCGTGAGTTAAATAAAATTGTGGTTCCACAATCACAACCATTTCCAAGGATAGAAGATTTGATGGTAAAGACAACCAAATGTAAGTTTTTTTCAACACTTGATATAAATTCAGCATTCTGGTCAATACCATTAAAAATTGAGGATAGAGAGAAGACAGCGTTTGTTACACAAGAAGGACATTATCAGTGGACTTGTTTGCCTTTTGGTTTAAAGACATCTCCGGCGATTTTCCAGAGAATTCTAAGTAGCATTATACGTAAACATAAATTATCAAATTTTACTGTAACGTTCATCGACGATATTCTGGTTTTCTCGGAGACTTTCTCGGATCATATTAAACATTTATCGTTATTATTAGAGGCAATTTCAAAGGAAGGTTTTAGATTGAAATTTTCGAAATGTAGTTTTGCTCAAAATTCAGTGAAATACCTAGGTCATATCATCGAAAACAAAACAATCACTCCATTAAAGGATAATTTAATTGCTATAAAAGAATTCCCGGTTCCGAAGTCACAAAAAAATGTGAGGCAATTTTTAGGTAAAATAAATTTTTATGGAAAGTATATACCAAATATATCAATAATATTAAACCCACTACATAATTTATTAAAAAAAGGACAGCAATTTGTTTGGTCAGAAAAGTGTCAAGAATCTTTCGAAATCACTAAAAAAATTCTTTGCTCGAAACCTGTTTTAGCAATTTTTGATCCGGATTTACCTATACATATTTATACTGATGCTAGTATACTGGGCTTAGGAGCGGTATTAAAACAACCACAAAGTGATGGAGAAGAAAAACCATGTGCATATTTTTCAAAGAAATTAAATGACTCTCAAAAAAAGAAGAAAGCTATATATATTGAATGTTTAGCAATAAAAGAAGCATTAAAATATTGGCAATATTGGCTTATTGGAAAAAGATTTAAAGTTTTTACAGATCATAAGCCACTAGAGAAAATGAATATAAAAGCTAGAACAGATGAAGATTTGGGAGATTTAACTTATTATATATCTCAGTTTAATTTTGAAATTATATATTCTCCAGGAAAATATAACATAGAAGCAGACAGTTTAAGCAGAAATGCCGTTCTGGAACCATATGAAAATCAAGAAGATATTTTGAAATTAGTAAATTTTATTACATTAGAGGATATAAAGACTGATCAAGAGAAGAATAAAGATGTAAACCTGAATAACAAGAAATTCACCCAAAGAAATAATATATATTATCAAAAGGTTGGAAAAAAATACAAAATAGTATTAACAGAAGAATTCAGTAAAAAACTTATAGGGAAAGTTCATTATAAATATTGTCACATCGGGACACAACAAATGAAAAATAAAATCAAACGATTCTATACAGCCAAAAATTTATCATACAACATACAAAGATTTTGTGAACACTGCGAAACCTGCATAAAGAATAAATCAAGAGGAAAGTACAATTTTGGACTAATGTCTCACCTGGGTCCTGCTACTTATCCTTTTGAGATAGTGTCAATAGATACTGTGGGCGGATTTGGTGGCTCACGATCCACTAAAACATATTTACATTTATTGGTAGATCATTTTTCTAGATATGCTTTCATATTGACTTCAAAAACACAAAATTCAACTGACTTTATAAAACTGATTCAAAAAGTTCCACAAGGAAATAAGATTGGTCTCATTCTTTCTGATCAATATCCGGGTATCAATTCCAAAGAATTTAAGAATTATTTAAATAGAGAAAATATACCTATTGTCTTCACTGCTGTAAATGCGCCTTTTTCAAATGGTTTAAATGAGAGATTAAACCAAACTTTGGTTAACAAAATAAGATGTAGGTTAAATGAGAAGAAAAATAAACTTTCTTGGACAACTATTGCTCATGAATGTACCCAAATGTACAATGAAACAGAACACACGGTAACAGGGTTTTCCCCAAGTTATCTTTTAGAAGGGAAAAATACTGATATTTTACCGGAGGAATTAAAATATGATAATTGTAATGATTTGACGGAAGATAGAAAAATTGCATTAGAAAATACTTTAAAATCACACAATTATAATAAAATTTACTTTGATAAAAACAGAATTAATTATGACTTGAAAGTCGGAGATTTGGTTTATGTTGAAAATGGTAACCGACTGAACAGGAAAAAGTTAGATGAATTAAAAATAGGTCCTTATGAAGTTTTACAGAAGCTTTCTAAATCAATTTATAGAATTGACACAGGTCATAAAAAGTGTGAATCAAATATTTTCCATATCACTAAACTAATTCCGATCCGAGAAAGCACTTTTTAGGGGGGGAGATGTAATGAACTCTTTGGTTCATCAGATATGTTGAACTCTTTGGTTCATCATAGGATTTTAGAATATTTGTGACGTATGTCACTGTCAATTGATTAACCGGTAAAAATAATTCAAATATTCTCAAGACTATAAAATTGAATTACAAAATATCATAAATAAATTAGTTAAAATAAATAAGTTCCATATTTTGTTAGTTTAGAGTGAAATAATTGCATTATATGTCGTTTCTCTTTTTAGGTAAGAATATTACTTTTAAGTTGTTTTTGTTTTAGTGTTTTGTCTTGCGTTCTACTTTTCAATAATAAATTTCTCTTTTTAGAGCAACACATCAGAATATTATTTCACCAAATTCATATCATTATATGTATTATGTTATTTATTTAATTAAAGCATTAATTTGATACAATATTTGCAGTTTGAACATATACCTACCCATTTGGGAGGTATTGACTACGCTTGATAAAAATATTAATGTTATTGAAGGGAGATGAAAAGATCTTGATGGGGGTTGGATTACCTCAATAACCAAACGCAAGGAAAAAACTTGAAAGAACTCAGTTTTTGGAGAAGTTTTTCTTTTATTTTCAGAGACACCCCACAAATTAGCTTGCCCAAAATGCACCACAAAGATGAGGGTCTTCGTAAGAAATTAGCTTACTTCCATCAAAAGCTGATAAGTAAAATAAAGGATGGCGTAAAGGATAGTATGAGGAGAAAGGGAGTCACCAGTGAGATGGTAATTGACAGAAGTAATTGGAAAAAACTAACATACTGTGCCGACCCCACGTAGAAAGTGGGAAAAGGTAAAGACGAAGAATCAAAAGCTGATTAGTACCTAAATTATGCATTTACATAATTGCCTTTTTGATATTCACAAAAACGCACAAATTGTTACTTATGTAGTATAGTTAAGTTTGTGATATTAAATTCAATATTTTTCTTTCTTTCTTTCTTTCTTTCTTTATTTATTTCTTTCTTTATTTCTCTCTCTCTCTCTCTTTCTTTCTTTCTTTCCTTCTTTCTTTCTTTCTTTCTTTCTTTCTTTCTTTCTTTACCTTGTGACTATGGTCATAGCCGAAGATATTGACCCCGAGGAGGTGTCAGACGCCTCCCTCGTCCGCCTCGTGCGCGTGTACGTCTTCTCACTGCTGCTGCCGACATTACATTACATTAATTTATTAAAGTATTTATGTGCCGTGTGGTTCCCGGCACCAATACAAAAAAGAATAGGACCACTCCATCTCTTTCCCATGGATGTCGTAAGCGACTAAGGTCTATCCCTAAAAAAGAATCCCAAGTTTGTTTGTTTGCAGCTAAGCCGGCTTAGAAACTTGGGATTCTTTTTTAGGCGATGGGCTAGCAACCTGTCACTATTTGAATGTCAATTCTATCATTAAGCCAAATAGCTGAACGTGGCCATTCAGTCTTTTCAAGACTGTTGGCTCTGTCCTACCCTGCGAGGGATATAGATGTGACCATATAAATAAATAAATATATACGGGACAAATTATACAGATTGAGTTAGCCTCAAAGTAAGTTCTAGACTTGTGTTACGAGATACTAACTCAACGATACTATATTTTATAACAAATACTTATATAGATAAACATCCAAGACCCAATTCAATCAGAAAAAAACCGTTTCTATCATGCCCTGGGCGGGATTCGAACCCGGGACCTCCGGTGTCACAGACAAGCGTACTACCGCTGCGCCACAGAGGCCGTCAAATGTGTTGACAAAAAAATGAATGCAATGCGACCTGTTGGCGTCCTGCCCCCCGGTGGCGGCGGCGCCGTGCAAGAACTCCTCGCGCGACCACGTGCGCCGCGCGCCCTCCGCAGCCCCCGCCGCGGGCTGCTCCACTGCTGCACTCCTTGACAACAACAACATATTATATGCTACTAGCTGTCCCGGCAAACGTTCGTTTGTAATATCTTTATTCCTAGTAAAGGGTCGGGTCGAGAGTACCCGAAACCGCCGAGCTTACATGAAATGAGAATTAAAAAGCAAAGTTGCTTTTATTGGTACATGAGTAGGACGAAAGACCGATGCAAGGTTCTTTGCAGGGAGCGTCCAAAGGTCCAAGGGTCCTGAATAGCTATTTCTTATTTCCATTTACTAATTGGAATAAGAAATTGGATTAATTTTACTCAATACTCCTAAATTAAAGAGTCGCTTACCAGCTCCATCTAGTTTTCCATCAGGATCGGGCCCACGACACACTAAAAGCTGCTTGGAAAAAGAAATCTGATGAAACTTACTGAACCCTACTCACTAGCCCTAGTGGGAGGCTAGTCTGATGCAAGGTTTCAACAGGTAACGACCACAATTCCGTCTGTCTCTCTACCAGGGTCTCTGGAAGAGAGCTTAAACTCCTTGCTTGATTACATCCACATTTGCTGTAAGCTATTCGGAGTAAGAAATCTGATGAGACTCACTCAACCCTCCTCAGTAGAAGAGCGTCAAGGCAAGCCGGTTGCGTGCGAAGAAGCTGGACGTAAGCCTGATGTAACGTCTCAGCTGGAAGTGTCCACAATTCCGTCTGTCTCTCCACCAGGGTTCTAAGGGGAAAGGGCTCAAACTCCAAGGGTCTTGTTTACATCCACATTTGCTGTAAGCTGTTCGGAGTAAGAAATCTGATGAGACTTACTCAACCCGCCTCAGTAGAAGAGCGTCAAGGCAAGCCGGTTCCGTGTGAAGCAGCTAGACGTAAGCCTAAAGCAATGTCTCAGGGGAAAGAGATCAAACTCCAAGGGTCTTATTTGCTGTAAGCTGTTCGGAATAAGAAATCTGATGAGACTTACTCAACCCTCCTCAGTAGAAGGGCATCGAGGCAAGCCGGTTGCGTGTGAAGAAGCTGGACGTAAGCCTGATGCAACGTCTCAGCTGGAAGTGTCCACAATTCCGTCTGTCTCTCCATGAGGGTTCTGACTACGTTGATCACGTCCACTCGCTCTGAGAGCTGCTCAGAACTGGAATATGGAATTTGAAGTTTTTTATAGAGCAAGTAATTACTTTACATGTTGATACTATAGTACAAGATTTAAAAATTCAAATTAAATGTCATCAACAAGAAGCGATTCAATTCAATCATCAAGCAATATTATTATTTTTATGTCATTGTTATACATTAATATAAATATAATCACG
Organism: Amyelois transitella; assembly: GCF_032362555.1. Lineage (NCBI taxonomy): Eukaryota > Metazoa > Arthropoda > Insecta > Lepidoptera > Pyralidae > Amyelois > Amyelois transitella. The sequence goes on from NC_083524.1 coordinate 8,492,776, forward strand.
TCTACATCCCTTGCGGAGTAGACAGAGCCAACAGCCAAATTGAAGTCTGACAGAAAAGACTGACAGGCCACGTTCAGCTGTTTGGCTTAATGAAAAAATTGAGATTCAAAACAATGAAAGGTTTCTACATAAACATTATAATTCAAGTAAACAACAACAATTTCGCTTATCGCATTCGCTTCATCTTCCACATGAAACCCACCTGGCCGGCTCGTTGGGCTTGTTCCTGTGCAGTATATTCGGCGCGAAGACTGTCGCCAGGTTGGCGGGCGTCATCCTGTTCCCGGCGGGCTCCCCGTCGCCGCCGCAGGCTGCGCACGCGGCGAGCTGCGCGAGGAACGCCAGCAGCGCGCTCAGCGTGTCCCTGTGAGCGGCCGGCAACAGCTGCACCAGCAGCCGAATGGCCTCGAGCTGGGTGCGGCGGCTGCGGATCTCTGCTAGCACGATGCAAGTTGGTAAGGAACCACACGGCACGTTTTAGGTATTAATATTATATACAGGGTGACATTTAAAACAACTGCATCCTTTTAAACATAGACTATACCCATGCTTCTGAGCCGTTTGAGCCTATTTTTATTCAAATTAAACGTCATCATTTCACATTTAAAAACCCTCAAAAACTACGTCACACGCTTTATTAAAGACCAATACTACAAAAAGAAATTAATACTAAACATGTAAATAAATGTCTGAAAAATAAATTATTTTTTTAGTATCAAGATCAAGTTAAGTACAGAGTTGTCATGATGGCTCAGCTCTGAATGAATTGTGTTGTTGACCTCTGAATCTTACGCGTCGTTTTTCCGCCGCCCGGGGTTTTGGGATCGTGGATTTTGATACTTTTATTTTTTTCCTACTTTCTGAAATATGAACCGATATTTTTCTTTCAACGTTTTTAAATATCCTTTAGATGAGTACACTTAACAGTTAAATTTATGCAGTTGAATTAAAAGTCACCTTATGTATATATAAGTATGTGAAACTGTTCTCAGTCCCAAAACAATAAAAAAGACCTAGTGTATAGTTTTATTTATTTCCCCCCTTTGGCCCTGTGCGCGGCCACCAGCAGCCGGATGGCCTCGAGCTGGGTGCGGCGGCTGCGGATCTCTGCTAGCACGATACAAGTTGGTAAGTTGGTGTACATATATATGATCACGTCTATATCCCTAGCGGGTGGACAGAGCCACCAGTCTCGAAAAAACTGATAGGCCACGCTCAGCTGTTTGGCTTAGTGATAGAATTGGGATACAAATAGTGACAGGTTGCTAGCCCATCGCCTAAAAGTTAGTCGCCTTTTACGACATCCATGGGAAAGAGATGCCGTGTGGTTTCCGGCACCAATACAAAAAACAATAGGATATGCTTATAAGCTTGGAATTATTCTTTCATGCGATGGGCTAGCAACCTGTCACTATTTGAATCTCAATTCTATCATTAAGCCAAACAGCTGAGCGTGACCTGTCAGCCTTTCAAAATTGCTGGCTCTGTCTACCCCGATAGGGATTTAGACGTGATCATATATGGACAGATGGCTGGATACCTATAAGTAACCAACATGACATCAACTACAGCAGAAAGCAGATATACAAGAAGAGTGTGGAGGGAAAGGTCGGAGTGGGAAGACCTAGACGAGCGTATCTTGATCAAATTAAGGACGTCCTGGCAAAGGGTCAGGTCAAAAGCACCCGAAACCGCCGAGCTTGCATGAAGAGAGTTATGAATATGGATGAAGCGAAGGAAGTATGCAGAGATCATGGCAAGTGGAAAGAGGTAGTCTCTGCCTACCCCTCCGGGAAAGAGGCGTGATTTTATGTATGTATGTATGTATGTATAACATGAACTCACTCTGCGTATGCAAGAAAGCCTGGTACAGGTCCCTGCAGAGCAGCGGGTCAGGGAGATCCCGGAGGAACTCCTTGAGGAGAGTGGCCACGTCATGGGGGCACGTCGTCTGGTCCAGCGGCGAGGACTGACATCGCTCCCACTCTTCCCGCAACTGAAACATGTTTGGACATGCAAATACTTTGTAAGTACTCTCAGAATAAATAACCTTTGTTTTTTTTTCTGTTTTTCTTTTTCTTACATACATACATATGGTCACGTCTATATCCCTTGCGGGGTAGACAGAGCTAACAGTCTTGAAAAGACTGAATGGCCACGTTCAGCTATTTGGCTTAATGATAGAATTGAGATTCAAATAGTGACAGGTTGCTAGCCCATCGCCTAAAAAAGAATCCCAAGTTTGTAAGGCTATCCCTTAGTCGCCTTTTATGACATCCACGGGAAAGGGATGGAGTGGTCCTATTCTTTTTTGTATTGGTGCCGGGTACCACACGGCACTACTTACGTACCAATACAAAAAGCCGCCATCTTAAATATGTACATGTCGGCTAGTTAGAAAGTTCCTTCAAATTGACGAAAACGGACCGTTTGACTTACAACAGACAGAAAAAATTACATATCATTTACTTGGTTGACGCCCGTAAAAGGTATTAACTTACCAGCTTTAGGTGAGATAGAAAAAACATACACAATCGGTATTTAGTATTTTAACAATTTTAATTTCAAGATGTAGGTAGTTGAACTTTTCTTCAATACTGTGTTGTTATCTGGGCGAGAGGAGCCTTGCGGTGTAGGCATTTTTGTAAGCAAAATGTATTCATGCTTTAATAAAATAATTCCTTTCTTTTTTTATTTCAAATAAGAAATAATTAGTACACGAACTATTCAGAGTCATCTATACTAATATTATAAAGCTGAAGAGTTTGTTTGTTTGAACGCGCTAATCTCGGGACTACTGGTTCGAATTGAATAATTCTTTTGGCGTTGAATGGACTATTTATCTAGGAAGGCTTTAAGCTATATAAAAGCAAGCAAGCAACTATAAGGAGCAAAGAAATAATGGAAAAAGTGAAAAAAACGGAGAAAATCATTCATCATTGAGGGCTGCTATGATGCCCAAAATAACTATCCACGCGTACGAAGTCGCGGGCACAGCTAGTCTAAAATTTAATCACGAATAACCTAGCTCTTTATCTGCACTACAGCCACAGAGCACAGAACGTCACCCAAGATGATCTTCAGTGTCCTGTTCACATATACATATATACATACATACATATAATCACGTCTATATCCCTTGCGGGGTAGACAGAGCCAACAGTCTTGTAAAGACTAATAGGCCACTTTTAGCTGTTTGGCTTTAAGATGGATTTGAGATTCAAATAGTGACAGGTTGCTAGCCCATCGCCTAAAAAAGAATCCCAAGTTTATTCCCCTTATTCTGTTCACAACAGATGAAAATACCGCCAGACAAAATTAGAAGTTTTCCCAAACTACGGCATGTTTCGATCGCCTCGACCCAGTTAATTTGGTTTAGTATAACATTTTGCTTACCGGTGAAACTTAGTAACGCATGTATGTATGTAGGTGTTCGATTACATGAGATCAATGCCCCTTGTTCATTCGGTATGACTGAACAAGCTATTTCAGGGCGGATTTCAGAATTATATCGTACTAGAGGCCGCCCGAGACTTCGTCCGCGTGGAATCAATCCCGCGGGAACTCCGGGATAAAAAGTAGTCTGTATGTTATTCTGGGTCTTCAGCTACCTACATACCAAATTTCATTGTAATCGGTTCTGTAGTTTTTGTGTGAAATAGTAACAAACATCCATACTCACATCCTGACATTGTCACAAAGTTTCGCATTTATAATGAGTATAATGTACCCTATGTATTTTTCCGCTATACTACGCTTTACATTTCCCAAATATAAATGGAGAGTTTTGTACGCAGAGATCGTGTCAAGTGGAAAGATTAAGTCTCTGCCTACCCTTCCGGGATATAGGCGTGTTTTAACTATTATATGTATCACTATATAGTATAAAACAAAGTCGCTATTTTAGTCTGTTTGTCTGTATGCTTAAATCTTTAAAATTACGAAACGGATTTTGATGTGTTTTTTGTAACAGGCAAAGTGATTCAAGAGGAAGGTTTTTATGTATAATTTTTTCCGAATTTTGCACCCGTGCGAAGCCGGGGCGGGTCGCTAGTAGGATATAGTTCTTGTCGAATTCATTGCTTGAAATCAATTTTCACTTTATATATTTGAAAAGATGTTGACTGACTGACTTACATATTAACCCCAGCCGCATAGCATCTTTATGGAGGTCTATTTATGCACTAAGAGATGATTTTTAGGAATTCCCCCGAGCACTAATATTTTCCAGATTTTCTACACCATCTGTACCACATATTCAAGCACATTACAGAAGTCTTCAAATATTCAAGTATCTCTCACCTGTCTAACTCTCTTCTTGGAAGCTGATACCCTAAATAGACCTATCGTGTGGAGTCCATATCTCCTGAGGTGGGTGAGACAGGCGTTGACCACAGCTGGGACCTTGGGGACGCCCTCGGCGTCTTCCAATCCCGTCCACGCCCAATCGCCGGAGTCACACGATTCATTCTGAAATTTATTTATTTAGATAACAGATTAATAACAGTTATAAAAAAAACACAAATAAACATACAAATTATTTTACCGAATTATACGTGTATGTATAATATTGTGTACATACTTACATATATATGGTCACGTCTATATCCCTTGCGGGGTAGACAGAGCCATAGTCTTGAAAAGACTGATAGGCCACGTTCAGCTATTTGGCTTAATGATAGAATTGAGATTAAATAGTGACAGGTTGCCCATCGCCTAAAAAAGAATCCCAAGTTTGTAAGCCTATCCTTTAGTCGCCTTTTACGACATCCATGGGAAAGAGATGGAGTGGTCCTATTCTTTTTTGTATTGGTGCCGGGAACCACACGGCACAATATTGTGTACATAAATAAATAAATAACAGGGTCGGTTTTCATACGAACGACTGTACCTTTCGAGTCTAATATCTTTACCGCTCAACCACAGATAAAATCCGATGTCATATCCAAATCGTGAACAACACATCGTCTGAATTAATAGGCTAACATCTGGCGTCGTAAAAACACGATAAATCTCATAAGAATACAACATGTTACGTCACACGGACAGAGCCGATTGACGTCACAACGATGACGTCACGGGCATCGGATGTCATTACGGTCGGGATAATTTTGTCTCGATGACGCAATGTGTAGCAACTTGATGAATGTGGATGAAGCAAAAGAAGTATGCAGAAATCGGAAAATTTTTACAAAACTTTAGATTTTTATTTGTGGCAAATTTATATGCCTGTAACTAGGTTTTGCCCAGAACACTTGCTGTATTACCTCGCTGGATAGCTATGGCCATTCTTTGCACCAAAAAAAGAGCCAGAGAGGCAGGCTCCAGTCTTTTGAATTATACTTCATAAAATATTTAAAAATTTTGTAATAGTTCAAAAGCGTTTGGTTAGTCTTGTCTTGATTCCGTATTTGTTATTTAATTCCTGCTAGATTTGGGACACATACTCTTAAAGTCAAATTTAAACAGGTGATTTTTTATTAAAACAATTTAAAATGTGGTTAATTTCAGATTTCTCAACAAACACGCAGACAAATGTTACTCAATTATATATTTAGATAATTCTATTCCTGTATTTTACGGTGTTAAATCTATGATTATCTGATCCATTTTTACTACGTTATATTCAGGTTATCTTGTCCTCGATAACGATATATTACGTCAAACTATTCCGAAGGTTTTATATTGCGAATATCGGATCGTTATACAATTTTATTGCCACCTATTTTTGTAGTGCATTTTATTTTTGGATTGATCAGGTGATGGGTTAGCAACCTGTCACTATTTGAATCTCAATTCTATCATAAAGCTAAATGGTGGCCATTCTTTTTTTTAAGACTGTTGGCTCTGTCTACCCCGCAAGGGATATAGAAGTGACCATATGTATGTATGTATCAGGTTATTCGGCGGTACGATTTGTCCTAACAAATAAACAGTCAAAGTTACAAAATTCATTTGAAAGATTTTCCATGGTTGTCGCAAAAGGCGACTAAGGGATAGGCTAATAAATTTAAGATTCCTCGTTTAGGCGATGGGTTAGATAACTCTCACTATTTGAATCTTAATTCAATCTTCAAACCATATAGGTGAACGTGAACAATCAGCTTGTTTACCCCGTAAGGGATAAAGACTTTTCTTTATCCATATAATGATTGGTCACTTTCACATAACTACAACGCCAAACTATAATTTTTGACATAATTCAATTATGTCAGAACAATCACAGATATATTTATCAACAAAATATCATCTGTCGTTTTCTAAGCTCTCTTACCGAATAAGTACTAAAAAAATGATTTTTGATAAACTTCCCAATGTTAAAACGTGTTGTTGCTGTCTTCCCTTGAAATGGGGAGTTGTATTCATAGGAATATTCATTATGTTTGTAAGTATTCGCATTCATATCGGTGATATTGCAAATTTCATTAGCTTTTGTTAACGCTGCGAGAGTATTCCCAAAAATCTCCGAGCTCCCAGCACAGGTATAATTTCCTGGACTTTTTTTATACATATAATCACGTCTAAATCTATTGCGGGGAAGACAGTCTTGAAAAGAGTCAAATTTTGTATGCGATCCTCTTATTGTCAGGTTGGCTGGAAGAGATTTTTATATATTGAATGTGCTCCTTTATTGAACAATAAAGCTTAAACTTACTTGATACATTTTCCTTTTCCCAAATTCTTTTTATATCACTAATGTTTTTATTTCATTTTTTCCAGATCAGTATGTACCACGTAAGCTTCAGCAGTGAGGATTGGTCTAACGTGGAATGTACGCTGTCTTTATACAATGAGGAGTGCTTTTTCAGGGGCATTATGCCTTACTTCGCTTACACTATATATTTTAGCTCGTTCATGAGTTTTTTACCAAGTTTATTACTAATTGTTGCCGTTTTCATTGTGAGCCATTACTATATATAATATATAAATAAATAAATATATACGGGACAAATAACACAGACTGACTTAGCCTCGAAGTAAATTCGAGACTTGTGTTATGAGATACTAACTCAACGATACTGTATTTTATAATAAATACTTATAAAGATGAACATTCAAGACCTAGGCCAATCAGAAAATTCTTTTTTTATCATGCCTGGCCGGGATTAGAACCCGGGACCTTCGGTGTCACAGAAAAGCCGTCCGATTAAAAGCATAATTACCATATATAAATAGCAACATTAAATAAAGGCTAAAGATGCTTAAAACCTGACTTACCCAATGCAAGATCTCGTTGGAATTTTCGGAAAACTATGCATCTCTACTATCATTAAAATTGTCTTTCGTTTTTGGAGTTATTTTAAACAAAATCAAATGCCTACCTATATAGATACTTTGATATAAAGTCCATTTTGCTATTAACTGAACTAACTGGTGGGTCATGGTCTAAAGTAACTAAATTAGGTTTTGTACAAGATATATGTATGACTGTATGTTTTCCAAATAAAATAAAACTATTCTTCTTTTAATAATTTTATATGAAGAACAGAAAGCTACATATTTAGTATATCTAAAGCAAGAATTAAGTAACGGCGGGTTAGGTTATTATGACAAGTGCGTTGTTCTTTTTTTTAATATTTTTTTTTTCAGAACAATTCACAATCTAATAAAATAGTCACCACATTCCTGTACTTCATCACGGTGTCCTTGGCCTTAGAACTAATTTGTGTAACAGTCGTAATTATAGCTATGTTGACGATACCCAAATGTAGGCAGTCTGTATTTTGGCCAACAATAAAATGCATTATTGTGGAGATTTCATGTTCATTTTGTAAGTGTTATTGTTTTTTTTTATTTATTTATTTGTTTTACATATTTAGTATTTATTATTTATTTTGTAAATAATAATCAAGCGTTGATTTAAAAATATGTCTTCTTCATGCATTTATTATTTAGTACCGTGTGGTTTCCGGCACCAATAGAAAAAAAAGAATAGAACCACTCCATCTCTTTCCCATGGATGTCGTAAAAGGCGACTAGTAATGAGCACATTCATCTGAATAAATTTTTATCTTGATGCAACATTGGTAAGACCGCCGTATTAAGTATAAGTATTTAATTATTATGAATTATTGTATCGTTACTTATCTATAAGTCACACAAGTCTCGAACTTACTTCGAGGCAAACTCGATCTGTGTAATTTGTCCCGTTTATATATATAAAAAAAAAACATATGCCACACCTATCTTCATCCAATCCAAAATTATCAGCGATTATTGAACGATGGTTAAAATTTCTTGTTAAAATAAATTTCATTAACCGCATCAGAATTCAGAAGAGGATTCTGTTCCTGCAATTAGTTCTTGATTAAGCTAATATGCTGGTCTAGAAACAAAAATATACTTCTCGTGCAGATTAATTAGTCAGAGGGTCGTATAATATATAACCTTAGGATTCATCTTTTGAGTGATGATCTGGCAACCTGTCACTATCTCTAAATTGCTTCGTGGCTCATGACTTGATATCAAGACCTACGGATGATGCGATTTTAATCCAATCTAAAGTTGACTTTGACGGCCTCTCTGGTGCAGCGGTAGTACGCTTGTCTGTATTACCGGAGGTCCTGAGTTCGAATCCAGGCGGGCATGATGAGAAAACTACTTTTTCTGATTGGCCTAGGTCTTGGGTGTTTATCTATATAAGTATTTATTATAAAACATAGTATCGTTGAGTTAGTATCTCTTAACACAAGTCTCGAACTTACTTCGAGTCTAACTCAATCAGTGCAATCTGTCCCGTATATATTTATTTAGGTATATTTATTATTTAATTTAAAACTATCTTTTCAGTAATAAAATGTTATAATGTCCGCATTCTCTGAACAGTGTAAATTATAATGTAAATTTTCTTATTATAAATATGATTTTCCAGGTATATTCTACTTCCTTATAGTTGTAAACAGTTATAGAGCAATATTAAAAGTTAAGCAAAGAGGTGACCCATTGTCAAGTGATGATAATTATCACAAAGATGATAACATTAGCAAATATGGACGACTACGTGTGACTAGAAGAGTTCAAACAACTGCGAGTTTAAATAAACATCAACCTAGTAAAGATGGCAATAAAGGTATAGATATAAAGAAAACTGAATCAGATATTAGCCTTGATAACGATAAATCTAGTATAGATGAAAATAAAAGTACAGATGTGAAGAAAACTGAAGCAAATACGAGTCTTGATAGCGATGTATCTAGTGAAGATAAATATAAAGGCACAGGTATGAATAAAACTGACACAAATACCAGTCTTCATAGCGATGTATCTAGTAAAGATAGAAATATAGGTAAAGATATGAATAAAACTAAAACAAATACTAGTGTTGATAAAGATGAATCTAGTAAAGATACTCGTGAAGGTATACATGTAAATAAAACTGAATTAGATAAGACTGATACTAATGCAGAAGTAATGAAATTAAGAGACGAGGAAAATGCAAGTGACATTATAAATACGCCTAGTACACATACATACAGAATTAGCACAGACGTATGCAATATTAATGTAGATTGTTATAAAGTTACTAAGGAACCAAATAGTAGTGATATAGAGATTCCAAAATAACTATTGAATGAAGAAATTGAAGAATTTACTGCAGAGATTTCCAAATAAATGTATTGTCATAACCTAGTTTTTTCGGTAAATCCTTTCGGTACCTATTCATAATGCAGATTTTAAAAATCAATTCAAAAATCAACCAAGGGAAAGGCTTACTTGGGATTCTTCTTTAAAGTCTGGGGTTAACAACCTGTCACTATTTGAATTTCAATTCTATCATTGAACCGATAGAGCTGAATTTATACTTTCAGTCTTTGGCTCTGTCTACCCCGTTACGGGTAGAGGCGTGATTATACATAAATTTATGTCTTCACGGTGCGTTACTAAATCATTATCGGTAGGAGGGTGACTTTATGTCAGAAAGTTTGGAGCCTTTCAGTGGCTTACTTGGTTAAGAGTTGTATTTAGAAAGAGAAGTCGGGTTCAACTATTCGTTTCACTGCAAATAATCAAAGAATGAGAATGAAGCATGGAATATTACTTCATAACCAACCAGCCAAGGAATTTCCAGCCATTCAGAATGATTTTACGTCGCCCGTTCGCGCGCTGATTCCGAGAAATTGTCCACTGAACGACGTCGTAAACAGCCATGCTTTGTTTTATGAAGTGAGCCAAACTACTCTATTAACTATTATTTATTTACTTTGTTACATTTTCGTTTTACTCTTTTTAACAGTAATTTCATTTTTTGTGATAACAACGAGCACCTTTAGTCGAAAGTCCAATTATTATTAGAAATATTTATTGAGTATTGCGTAGACATATCCGACATTCCTTTACCATCTTGATTGCCACGTTTTATTAAGCGAAAGATAACTGTTTATTTTAAAAAAAATATACTATAAATTATGTCGCTGACAGCTGGCTTATTCATATCAATATCTACACCGTAATACATACAGCGAAAGAGGTAGCCTACCCCTCCGGGAAAGAGGCGTGATTTTATGTATGTATGTATGTATATCCACAGCGTTTGTTTCAATAAATGTTCCTGATTGTTCCATGCCTTTCCCTCCGTCCTTAATGTCGCTTAAAATTGCAACAAAGTCTCCCAAGACCCCAGTTGCATGTTGATGGGCCCAGGTGCAGGCCACGTCATCTATTACGTGGCTTGGCTTGTAAACCTAAACTATTTCCGAGCGCTCAAATGGTGAATGCCAAACGGCTACAACCGAAAACCACTCATAATTGACCTACCCGCCCTCCCACAAACCACTTAATTTTGTTACTAAGAGGGGATCAATAGAAGATGATGACAGATCTAATGATACTGGTCTGATATAGCTAGACGGGTAGACTAGGTGCAGGCAGAAAATAGATGTCAAATGCATCGATTGTCGGATCTTTTTAATTCATCAAAGCCGTCGTCTATTGATAGATATTGGATTCTATTTTAGCGACTTTAATTATGTTTCGTGAATTGATTGCGTAATTCTGCTTGCTGATGTGAAGTGTTTTTAGTTTCGATCATATTAGTTCTTTGTATCTTTTATGTAGTAGTTTTGTTAGAAGTTTCATCTCTACCTTAAAGATTCTTCCCAGAAGTTAAGGCAGGAACTACTTATTTCCACTTGCCACCATAATTCAGACTTCTTTTGCTTCAACCACATTTATCAATTCTAGCTCGTCTTTAGATAAACCACAGTTTTAAATCTGAGAGATTAACTCTTATTTTTCTATACAGGGATCTTTACCTCTTATGATCAAGGTACTTTCTTTATCTAGGCATTTCCCTTCCAACGTTTTCATTTATTTACACATATTCGCATTGTATATTCAACATTATAACTCTATTTTTTAGGCAATAAGGTATAAGTATATCTATGTAGAAAAAGGTTTCAAATTTTGTAAACTTTTGAATTTAATGCTATCAAAATTTAACCCTTTTGGTCATATTTTCAAAATCAGCCACTTCCTTTCTTAAGTCATTCCCTATAGTTACTACAATATTAAACTCACATCATCCCCTTTCTCTAACGCGCTGAGGGACGCCAGCGAAGCCCTGGAGCCCAGGAGCTGCTGTCTCCGGAGCGCCTTCTCTGCTTCCACGCACTGCGTCAGGGGAACACCGAACACTGCGCCAGGAGTGTCTAAAACAGAATAAATATCTCTTGAACAAGACTCAAAACCACGTACAAAAATGTAAAATTCACAACATACATACATAAAATCACGCCTCTTTCCCGGAGGGGTAGGCAGAGACTACCTCTTTCCACTTGCCACGATCTCTGCATACTTCCTTCGCTTCATCCACATTCATAACTCTCTTCATGCAAGCTCGGCGGTTTCGGGTACTTTTGACCTGACCCTTTACCAGGACGTTCTTAATTTGATCAATTAAGGACTTAATTCTAACAGTTTCAGAATATAGATGATTCCATGATCATGTTGCCCTGCACTTGTTTTAAACATTTAGATTTACTTTAAAATCCCAATTTGTTGATTATAAAAAAGGTGGACACTAAATTTGCTATCTATCGCTGTAATACTGATCCGGGATTGGACCTTCATTATTTTGCTAGCGCTAGGCCCGGTTGCATCCTCACCTCTCTGAAAAAGTGCCCAGTGACCATGTTTATCCTGGATTTAAGTAAATCAGGTTTTTCACGAAACTCTAGCTTCAGGGGAACCTAACTCAAACCCAAATTTGATCATGGCTACGCATTCAGACGTTTAAATGTCTGTAGTTTTTAAATATAGCTTTCTATCGTTTTTCCAATTTATTTTGTGCTGCGTTACTTAAATTCATTTTCTCATTCATATTTTGTATTGGTGCCGTGTGGTTATCGCACCAATACAAAAAAGAATAAGACCACTCCATCACTTTCCCATGGATGTCGTAAAAGGCGACTAAGGGATAGGCTCACAAACTTGGGATTCTTTTTTAGGCGATGGGCTAGCAACCTGTCACTAGTTGATCTCAATTCTATCGTTAAGCCAAATAGCTGAACGTGGTCATTCAGTCTTTTCAAGACTGTGGGCTCTGTCTACCCCGCAAGGGATATAGACGTGACCATATGTATGTACTTAAATTCATATAATTGATACCAATATTATTACCGTCGATGATACAGATTTCACGTTAACTGTAAATCAATCTACTAGAACCATAAGTGCAGGAAGACCTCTTTCCCCAAAGATCTCTGACTTTAACCAAAGCTTGGTGTAGTTCACACTAAATCAACACATCAAATCACACCAAACCCATTTGCATACTCAGTCCACACCTCGGCGAGAATCATAATTGTCTAAAGGCCAACCTATTTATGTCAGGCTATTCGTGTCCGGCTAAAGTTATCATCGGATTTGGATTAAAGGTGCTGCTTTTAGACATACTTGTAAATGTGTGTGGTCTTGTCGGGTTTAGATGTTGGTGAATAGAATTTTAAAATGGTAGGTGAATAAAATTAGAAGCAGACTACGCCTACGTCTATGGTATATAGATAAGCTAATAAGTCACCCTAGCAGATATCTTTTTAACGGTGAAATATTTTCAGGTTCAGTTTTTCTGAAGCCTTTACAAACATTTTATAAACTTATATTATTTTACTTCTTTGATCTTTTTAATGAATATCACAAAAGGAATAGGCATAATTATCTAGTGCTTTTACGATGACCAAATTTTGCAAGGTCAGACAATAATCACTTCGTGTATTACACGACCTACTCAATCCGGGATCATGGTCATAAAGATCACCTCAGGGATTTCCGGGATTTACGCCAGGAGGTGGAAGAAGAAAATGATATGGAATATGGTACACAATAAATATAGATTTCCGCCATTTTTCCTGTCGACTAGGGGTAAATTTAAATATATTACTAATTTTTTTTATTAATTCTTATTAGTACAACCATCATTGTTATCTCAAACCATAGAAATTAGAATAATAAATGACTATTATTCGAATTTCTCTATCACAATCATACATAAACTATAAACAGGTAAAGATCGTAGTAAAGTTACTACGATCGTTAAGTAACGATTATGAAAATCTTTCACCGTTAAAAAGATATCTGCTAGAATTACTTATTAGGTTATCTATATGCCACGGACGTAGGCGTAGTCTGCTTTTAATAATTATATTCACCTACATCTAAACCTGACAAGACAACACACATTTATAAGTATGTCTTAAAGCAGCACCTTTAATTATATTTGTATATAAAAAAACAAATCGTTCTTTACGGAATAGCTCAAAAAGTAGTTATATTCAAAAAGTTCCGATGTCGTTTCGTAAAGGCCAACGTATTATTGTCTCGACGGAGCTATAGTTATCACTTTAATAGCAAAGGTGAATGTTTATAAGTAGAATCGCGTCATTGTCGCAAAATTTACTTTTTTACGTTGTGTCCAGTAAATTATTCGAATCGAATATTTATCAAATTTGAAATCCCACTGCATAATGTTACAATGACTTTTTTAGTCACATTCATTAGTATGAATGCTAACAGATGAGGTAATATAGAACATTAAATTCATGAAATTGAAGAGAGATTGTTGAAGTGACAGTGCCGGCCATGTCTAACTTTTAAAGACTGAATTTCGAATATCTTAAAAAAGGGTTATGTTAGGAGTACCCGTAATCACCGAATATGCATGAAAAGAGTAACGACTGTGGAGGAAGCGGAAGAGGTCTGTGAGGATCGTAGCTAATCCATAAATCCATACTCTGCCTACCCCAATGGGAGACAGGCTACAAACAAACAAAGTTACTACAATCTTTAACTCTTTATAATCCTGATTTCTATGGATTGAGATAACTATGATGTATGTACTTATAAATATTTCTTTTTATTATTTTAATCTTTTATTTATATTTTTATTTTAATTTCTTTATTAACTCCGACTATTCTCATCCAATAATTACACAAGTCCAATAAAGATCTTATAAAACACGCGAAGCACGTTTGGCATTGAATCTCAGCAGATATAAGCTATGAGACTATAATTTAATTTAACAACGAGTTTGAAAATAGCTGGTGCCCGGAAGACTGCACGGTCGACATATGTAAATAACGCTGGGTGTAGTGTAAGTAGAACAATGTTTCCAATATTGCAAGAATATGTACAGTGGGCCACATGCAAAGGTACTGAAGTAAAAGGTATACATATCAACGTGGCCTACTGTACACGGTTGTATACATACATTATCCTACCAGAGTGTAGTCGAGCCAAAAACTTCCAATTGGAAGGTTTCTTAATGAAATTGAAAGTTGGCATATTGATTAAAAGAAGAATTTTGTCTCCCCCGTAATTTATAAAGACGTAGGTAATATATGTTTGTGTTAACCCGATTCATGATTGATAAAATTTAATGCCGTGACCTAATTTTTTGCTTAAGGAAATACTTTCACAAAATATATAGTTGGCGCAAGTTCAATGTAAACAATAAAATTATAATTAACATAGTATGTGAACGTGCGCCACAATGTATGCAATGTTCGTAAGTTTCGGTAAACAACGGTATTGGTATTAGTTTGTTGTCAGGTCCCTTGAAAATCAAATACGTATACTCGTTGGCGTAGGTAATATGAACGTGGCCTATCAGTCTTTTAAAGACTGTTGGCTCTGTCTACCCCGCAAGGCATAAAAACGTGAATATATGTATGTATGCATGTTGGTGATGAATCTATTGACCAATCCTAACTAATACTATAAATGCGAAAGTTAATTTCTGAGTTTAGAGGTTTCATCCTCTTTAGAGTCCGTTAGCACTGAAACTAATGTACATGACTCAGAAAAGAGTCATTGTAGCCGGGGTAAAATTTGAACCTAAGCCTATCTGCGCATCACACTTTTTTATTCAGGCACATTTGCGGTTCTAAGAGATAAAAACATGACATAATATATATATGTAAGTATATTAAGGACCTCCAAAAATTGTAATAAAAAGCGGCGTGGCCATCAAAAATGTGTGTTTACGTTGGTCGTGCACAGAACAATATATCGGCGCGCGATGACTGATACTCTGCGCACGCGCACCCAGCCTCTATTTTTATCCCGCTGTATACCGGTTGTGGCGCCTTCACTATTTTTCATATTTTACGCTAGAAATTTTTGCCTTTTGAACTTAGGTTCTTCATTTAAATAACATGTCACTATTTAATTGAACTCAATTCAACATTAAGCCTAATGCCAAATTCTGAAAGAGATTGAAATTGAAATCAGAACAGTGTCAGCGACAGGTTGTAGCCTATTGGCTAATGGAATCCCTTAATAAAAGCGTTCCTATTGATGGACTTTAAAGAGATTGTTAAGAGATCTATTAAGAGAAAAGCAGTTGGCAACATTATGTTTTTTCGAGTAGACCTACTACTTCTTTCTCGTGGCGTTAGTCAGTCGGCTTTAAGATACATGACTACATATAACTCCGCTTCATTCCGGTAGGAATAGGCAGTGATTGCATCTTTTCATTCGCTCGATCGTTGCACAGCATATTTTATTTTCTTTATCAACACTTAGCTAATTATAACATACATATAATCACGTATATGTCCCTTGCGGAGTAGATAGAGTCAACAGTCTCAAAAAAACTGAAAGGCCACGTTTAGCTGTAGGACTAATCATGGAATTGAGATTCAAATAGTGATAGTTTGCTAGCCCATCGCCTACAAGTAAAATCTCAAGCTTATTAGCATTTCCCTTAGTTGCCTTTTACGACATCCATGAGAAAGAGATGGAGTGGTTTCAATTATTATATACCGGAAACCACACAACAACAATTAATAAAATAGGTTTAAAATATTTAACACTAGTAATTTATCATCACCATATCTCATAAACATGTCTGCAAAGCAATCGGCAACATAGTCTAGAATCTAGATTACGCTTATATTTATTGTTATCTTGCAAACAATAAAATGATTTTCATGTTGCAATGAAAAATATTATTCCAGTTTTATCCAGCTGTCAGCGGTATATTTGTTAAGATATACAGGAATCTTATTTATCGCTTGTCAAACAAAAAGAACGCAAATCGTTTTACATTTATTTGCACCTTTTTTATTCTAGGATTTTTATTCTAGACCTGAACTCCTTGGCATGACACGCGAGACGCAGTTAACTCGCGTAAAAGTATCACTGTCTCGTTTCATGTCATAGTAAAAAGCGAAACAGCAATAGTTTTACGCGCGATAAAAACGGCGTCGTCGCGGGTCATGCTGCACGGGCTGATTTCAAACCACGAAGACTGAACTCAAAATGTCGTCGTAGGAGATGACCAAAAGGCTAAAACAATAATTTAAAAAAACGAGTATTTATGCATCAAAAATAGGTTAGGTTAATTAACTAATAATCTTTTAGACGATGGGCTAGCAGCCAGTCTTTTTTTAATCTCAAATCCAAATCAATAAGCCATATAGCTAAACGTAGAATTTCGCTCTTTGCGAGACTGTTAGCTCTGTTTATCCCGTAAGGAATAAAGACGTAGTATGTGTGTATATTTTTGAGTGACTGCAAAACAAAGGTTAGTAAAGCTTATCTTTGGTGGAAAAACAGACTAATTCCGACCGCAATAATAGTCTACTAAAAATCAGTGTGATGTATTAATTATCTACCAGTTGACAGGTTAACTTTCAGAAGATTTAATGCTAGTGATAATTAATGATGGATTTAAAATTGTGATAAAAGAAAATAGTACCACATCTGCAATGTTTTACATTTTAAGTCTGAAATGTTCGAAAATGTAGAATAATTGGGAAAATAAGTTGAATGGTTCTTCCATTCAAATTCATTCATCACATTAAATTCATCACAAACGAAAAAGTGTTATTCAGAGTAAGAGAAGAAAGAACTATTTCAAAAACGATAAGAAATAGGAGAGGGAAAATGATAGGCCGTTTAATCCGACATGATGATTTTTTTAAACTTCTTTAGTAGAATATTGATGAAAAGAGAGGAAGAGAAAGATATAGAATAAATATGTTGATCAAATAAAGCAAAGAGTAAACGTTACAACATACCAACCAACAAAAAAAGTAACATAGAAAAGAGATGAATGGAAGACGCTCCACTTAACTCTGCCGACAAGAGTTAGAAGAAGTTCGAACATGTTTTTAGACGTTAAAATCTAAGGTTAGTTTCACCACGTGAAGCCGCGGTTTTAGTGTTAAAAATAAAGGACATCCTGGTGAAATGTCCACTTTAGAGCTTTAGAGTTCCCGAAACGGACGAGTTTGCACGAAGAGAATTATCGATGTGGATTAAGCTAAAGATACTTCTTTGGAGACTTCCGAGAAGTAAGAAAAACATAGTCTCTGCCTACTCCTTCAGGAAAGAGGCGTAATACATACATACTTACATATAATCACGTCTATATCCCTTGCGGGGTAGACAGAGCCTACAGGCTTTAAGATAGGATTGAGATTCAAATAGTGACAGGCTGCTAGCCCATCGCCTAAAAGAAGAATCCCAAGTTTATAAGCCTACCCCATAGTCGCCTTTTACGACATCCGTGGGAAAGAGATGAAGTGGTCCTATTCTTTTTTGTATTGGTGCCGGGAACCACACGGCACACGTTCGTATGTATAAACAGTAAAATATATATAACCTTTTGTAGCGGGAAAATTATCAGTATCAATCGCAAGACGCGTTAAATGTGGTTTGCAGACGGTCATCGGTATGGTGCAATAAATACGTGTCTGTGAGAACACGTCAACCGCATGACTAATAGCATAGTCTGCCAATTGTGACCGAGTCGGACTTCGAATATTATCGACATTATCGCTAGTATAGTTATTTAGCTTAATAATAAGGAAACAATTATAGTATTTAGCTTACAATATTGCGTCCGCTCGAATTTTAAAATTAAAACTAGGGGAACACCTAGTGTGGTGGAAATGAAATTTGGTAAGTATTGGATTTTAACAGGCGCCTTATTTCTAAGGTTATAGTAGCTTAGGTGAACTGCAGTGCAGTTTGTAACCGCTTTTTCTGCACTGACGCTTTGGACGCGGCAATCAACTTTGTTTTAAGTATTTTATTTGACGTCAACCAATGTTGTGAAACCAAAAGATATGACAATTGTGATATTCAGGTGTCCCATTATAATGAATAATAGTTTTGAATTTGAATTTGGTGATAATCATTTGAGGGTGAGCATATAACTCATGCATTTTATTAATAAGTAAGGACCTTTTCGCGAATGATATACGTGAGTATAATGTATGTATTTCAACGAAATTTCGATAAAGCATAGATAATTTGATTGCTCCTATAAAACTTAAATAAAGATTTTGAAAAGTAATTTGTACATTTATTAAAAAAAATTCTTAAGTTTATAAAAAAATTTTATATGTTTATATAAAATTTTTTTACAAAACGCGTTAAAGATGACACATAAAACATAATAATTTTTATACTATTCTTATGATTCAAATTATACTTTAATTAGTTGGAAAAGCCCAAGTATTACGTTATCGTAATTATTTTTAGTTTCTTTCTAAAAGCCGGTGGACTGAAACTGATCTGTTCATGGAATTAATCTAAGACTGTTCAAAAGAAAAATTCAAGACTGTTGGCTCTGTCTACTTCGCAAGGGATATAGACGTGACTATATACATATATGTATTAAATAAATCCGCCGTTGCAATATACAATTATTACAACAGTTACACCAACAATACAGTTACAAAATTTAAACCGATTGACAAAGGCGTGATTTTATGTATGTATGTATGTAATAGAAGACAATTTGTATATCATACCTTTGTCCTTGTCGTCTTTCCTGGTCTGCTCGAAGAAGCCCGTGGTGAGCGCCTTCTTCTTCAGCAGGATCGCGCGTCGCTTCGGCTTGGCAGTGGCGCTGATGGGGGTGTTCTCTAAACAAACAGGTTATATGAATTTTCACAATTTAAAGAGAGCTGATGTGTTTGTTAAGATCACTTCATTGGTTGTTATTGGCTTGGTCTACATAATAAATATACATACTGTACATACATACATAAGGTCACGTCTATATCCCCTGCGGGGTAGACAGAGCCAACAGTCTTGAAAAGACTGAATGGCCTCGTTCAGCTATTTGGCTTAATAATAATATAAAAAATATAGTTACGTCTATATCAAATGCGGGGTAGACAGAGCCAAGAGTCGAAAAAGACTAAAAGCCACGTTCAGCTGTATGGCTTCATGATGGAATTGACATTCAAATAGTGACAGATTGCTAGCCCATCGCCTTCAAGAGAAATCTTAAGTTTATAAGTAAGTATATGCCTTTAGTTGCCTTTTACGACATCGATGAAAAAGACATATGAATGGTTCTATCCTGAAGTTCCGGAAAACACATGGCGTGTACTAGATTGTATTAATTAATTTTCACTATTTAAATAGAGGCGACATGATTATTGTGCTTTTTCGTAGCCTGTCGACGCTGGCAGATCATTTATGCGAAGACCATGACCATGGCCTTGTGGTTCCCGGCACCAATGAAAAAAGAATAGGACCACTCCATCCCTTTCCCATGGATGTCGTAAAAGGCGACTAAGGGATAGGCTTACAAAATTGGGATTCTATTTTAAGTAATCCTACACGTGCGTATTGCGTGCGAGTTCAGTGGTCAAAAGTACAAAAAACCGGTTACAAGATGTAAAAAAAAACCGTTTACAAACAAACATACAGTGCTACCGGAGTGCGGAACCCGACACTTGTTGTGATAGCCGGGTTCAACCAGGCCAGAAATTTCAATTTTGTGCCAAAATTTACATACTCATACATACATACATATGGTCACGTCTATATCCCTTGCGGGGTAGACAGAGCCAACGGTCTTGAAAAGACTGAATGGCCACGTTCAGCTATTTGGCTTAATGATGGATTTGAGATTCAGATAGTGACAGGTTGCTAGCCCATTGTTAAAAAGGTAGACAGAGCCAACAGTCTTTTCAAGACTGTTGGCTCTGTCTACCCCGCAAGGGATATAGACGTGATTATATGTATGTATGTATGTATAATGCTAAGAAGGCTGAACGAATCAACGTTAATACACGTTGACAAGCTGGACAGCGAATTAAATAAGCGAAACGGCCGGCGCCATTTGAAACGGTGTCGCTTGCGCAGTAATTATGTTAATAAAGATTTATTTGACAGCTCTAGCACGCATATAACGTTTGCTACAAACTGGCAAACGCTTAGTACAGAGATGAATAGGCATAGGGTACACCCACGTATTGTAAGCAGTACCTGAACGCCCGAGCTCAGTCCGGTGTTTCTTGGTAACTGTTTCGAATGACATCCGAAAAACCAAAGAAGTAACTTTCTTTTATGAGAAAAAAAAGAAACAAAACACTAGTTCGTAGTAAACAAATCTAGAAACGTGAACTTGATGAGGTTCGCGCGGGTCATCCCGAAATTATCGAACGCTAAATTGAAGACAAATTGTTTAGGTGAACAAGTAAAAAGCGGATTTTCCCAAATATGGCCCCACTAGATCAAATATATTGTTGTGTCAATGAAGCTGTAAATACTGACAATTTTGATAACACGATATCACGTCTATATCCCTTTTGGGGTAGACAGAGCCAACAGTCTTAAAAAGTCTGAAAGGCCACGTTCAAGTGTTGGGCTATATGATAGAATTGAGATTCAAAAAGTGACAGGTTGCTAGCCCATTGCCTAAAAGAAAAATCCCAAGTTTATCAGCCAATCCCTTAGTCGCCTTTAATGACATCCATGGGAAAGAGATGTTTTTTGATTCAACGTCGAAACGTGACTTTCATGGAATATTGACGAAGAAGGCTCTGTCTACCCCGTAAGGGATAAAGACGTGACCATATGTATGTATGTATACACGTAACGTCGCCACAAATGTGCAATGGCTCATCCACATTTACCCGTTCTGCAATACCAATTTGATAAACAACCGGTATTTCATCTAGATACCATCTTTCTTTTGCCGTGTGGTTCCCGGCACAAATACAAACAAGAATAGGACCACTCCATCTCTTTCCCATGGATGTCGTAAAAGGCGACTAAGGGATAGGCTTACAAACTTGGAATTCTTTTTTTTAGGCGATGGGCTAGCAACCTGTCACTATTTGAATCTCAATTGTATCATTAAGCCAAATAGCTGAACGTGGCCATTCAGTCTTTTCAAGACTGTTGACTCTGTCTACCCCGCAAGGGATATAGACGTGACCATATGTATGTATGTATATATGTAACGTCGCTAAAAATACGCAATGGCGCATCCACATTTACCCGTTCTGCATTACCAATTTGATATGCAACCGGTATTTCATCTAGATACCATCTTTCTCCCACGCCTGCCTGGCGACCACTCAGCTCAGCAATTGGTCTGCTGCCATGGTCTATATGTCATCTCTCAGGTTTAGTGGGTTTTAATTGCCTTGATATCGTGCATTCAAATCGACAATTAGTAATGCTAATAATAAGAGATTTGTGAAGGGTAATTTTTCATGTGATGAGTTAACTTTCATTGCGTTCGTGGTTTGGGATTCAAGGTCAATCTCTAGCTTGTTATAGTGTTTTTTGGAAGTGCATTTACATTTGATTGCTTGTAAGCTTAGATTTTGTTAAAATATAGTATGTAGATAATAACACACGCCGAGCTTGCATGAAAAGAGTTATGAATGTGGATGAAGCGAAGGAAGTATGCAGAGATCGTGGCATGTGGAAAGAGGTAGTCTCTGCCTACCCTTCCGGGAAAGAGGTGTATACACACGTACATCCATCTCAGTTTGATCCAAAAGTTTGACTGGCAGAGAATACCTTATAGCATAAAGTCCACCTGTTGTACATTTTACATACAATGTAGCCTAAGTGTTATTCTGGGTCCTTAGGTACCCACATACCAAATTTCATCGTAATATGTGCAGTAGTTTTTGCGTGAAAGAGTAACAAACATCCATACTGACATCCTGACATACAAACTTTCGCATTTATAATATTAGTAGGATATATTCCAATGATGATTTAATTCATTCTCATGAGACGGGACTAACTAAACGACACGACGTTTCAATCGCGCGATAAAAACAGCGTCGCGCAAGCAATGCTGATCAGAAATGTATGAATGTCGATAAACCCCAAAACCCGCGAGTCAACAACATTGTATCGGACACCGAAATGTGCAGAACCAACCCATCTTACATTCCTTTTGGATAATAAACAGAGAACTAGGAAACGAGTGCCGTGTGGTTCCCGGCACCAATAAGAAAAAAAGAATAGGACCACTCCATCTCGTTCCCATGGATGTCGTAAAAGGCGACTAAGGGAAAGGCTTGTAAACTTGGGATTCTTCTTTTAGGCGATGGGCTAGCAACCCGTCACTATTTGAATCTCAATTCTATCATTGAGCCAAACAGCTGAACGTGGCCTATCAGTCTTTTCAAGAAGGCTCTGTCTACCCCGTAAGGGATAAACACGTGACCATATGTATGTATGTATACATGTAACGTCGCCAAAAATGCGCAATGGCGCATCCACATTTGCCCGTTCTGCATTACCAATTTGATATGCAACCGGTATTTCATCTAGATACCATCTTTCTCCCACGCCTGCCTGGCGACCACTCAGCTCAGCAATTGGTCTGCTGCCATGGTCTTTATGTCATCTCTCAGTTTTAGTGGGTTTTAATTGCCTTGATATCGTGCATTCATATCGACAATTAGTAATGCTAATAATAAGAGATTTGTGAAGGGTAATTTTTCATGTGATGAGTTAACTTTCATTGCGTTCGTGGTTTGGGATTCAAGGTCAATCTCTAGCTTGTTATAGTGTTTTTTTGGAGTGCATTTACATTTGATTGCTTCTAAGCTTTGATTTTGTTAAAATATAGTATGTAGATAATAACACACGCCGAGCTTGCATGAAAAGAGTTATGAATGTGGATGAAGCGAAGGAAGTATGCAGAGATCGTGGCATGTGGAAAGAGGTAGTCTCTGCCTACCCTTCCGGGAAAGAGGCGTGATTTTATGTATGTATGTATGTATTACACACGTACATCCATCTCAGTTTGATCCAAAAGTTTGACTGGCAGAGAATACACTGTTGTACATTTTACATACATGCATATCATCTCGTCTATATCCCTTGTGGGATAGACAGAGCTTGTCAGTCTTCAAAAGATTGAAAGGCCACGTTCAGCTGTTCGGCTTAATGATAGAATTGAGATTCAAATAGTGACAGGTTGCTAGCCCATCGCCTAAAAGAAGAATCCCAAGTTTATAAGACAATCCCTTAGTCGCCTTTTACGACATCCACGAGAAAGACACGGAGTAGTCCCATTCTTTTTTCTATTTGTGCCGGGAACCAAATAGCAATTTTACTTGCATAAAATTTAAATAGATATCTAAATAATTTATTTCTTATGCTAAGGATTTAACTAGATTTTACAGGCCTGCCTAGCGACCACTCAGCTCAGCAAGTCAAAAACATTGTTTCGGACACCGAAATGTGCAGAACCAACCCATCTTACATTCCTTTTCTACACTAATATTATAAAGAGGAAAACTTTGTTTGTTTGCTTGTAATGAATAGGCTCAAAAACTAATGGACCGATTTTAAAAATTCTTTCACCATTCGAAAGCTACATTATCCACGAGTAACATAGACTATAAGTTATTTTGGAAAAAAAAAATAGGGTTCCGTAATTAATATATAAAAATAATTGGCAAAACAGCGTTTGCCGGGTCAGCGAGTGGATAATAACAAGAGAACAAGGAAACTAGCCGTGAGAATTCCCGCTAAACAGAGCATAGCAACACTAACACCACACACAGACGGGAACGTAACTCGTGTATCTATATATAGCGCGTTGGAATGCCCAGCACGCGCGCGGACTTTATCTCGGAAACGTGTGACATTTTGCAAGAAAGTGCAATTGATTGCGGCGGGTTATACATACGTTGCGGGGTAGACAGAGACAATAGTGTTGAAAAGGTAAGGCTAAATTCATCTGTATGGCTGATGGAATTGAAATTCATGCATCAAGAAGAAGAATCCCATGATTCTTTCGCTTCATTCAAGCAAAAAATGTGATTTAGAGTATTTCTGTTTATATGTACTCGTATAACGGGTAAACAATAGCTTTGATTTGAATTTGGTTATCTGAAATATATTCTACATACAAATTAAACTCCATCTCTTTCCTGTGGATGTCGTAAAAGGCGACTAAGGGATAGGCTTACAAACTTGGGATTCTTTTTTTAGGCGACGGGCTAGCAACCAATCTCAATTCTATCATTAAGACAAATAGCTGAGCCTATCAGTCTTTTCAAGACTATTGACTCTGTCTTCCCCACAAGGGATATAGACGTGACCATATGTATGCATGTATGTATACAAATTAAAATGTGGTGTACAAATATTTCTCGCTACACTGCTCTAAGGGGACAAAAGAGATGTTCAGCTTATTTCATCTTATGAGTATGCAAAAAAGTGAGACAGCAATATGTTTACGTTCACATACATATGGTCACGTCTATATCCCTTGCGGGGTAGACAGAGCCAACAGTCTTGAAAATACTGAATGGCCACGTTCAGCTATTTGGCTTAATGATAGAATTTGTGCCGTGTGGCTCCCGGCTCCAATACAAAAAAGAATAGAACCACTCCATCTCTTTCCCATGGATGTCGTAAAACGCGACTAAGGGATAGGCTTACAAACTTGGGATTCTTTTTAGGCGATGGGCTAGCAACCTGTCACTAGTTGAATTTCAATTCTATCGTTAAGCCAAATAGCTGAACGTGGCCATTCAGTCTTTTCAAGACTGTTGGCTCTGTCTACACCGCAAGGGATATAGACGTGACCATATGTATGTATGTATAGAATTAACGTTCACAGCCAGACATAACAGAAGTAGCCCGAGAAGACCACACCTCAGCCTTCCATTTGGCACTTAAGCTCCTGATCACATGACTCCGTTTTGAATGAGTTTTGTTGAAAGAGATTATTTTCGATCGGGAATGTGTAGTGGGCGATACTTTAAATCAGTTTGTCTCTGGTCTGCGTGGGTTAGCTGACTGGTTTATATGGTCATCGATTGTTTCTGGGTTTCCCTAAAGAGCAGTGATGTGCGTTACCCAAAGACAAATAGGAAGTGACTTAATTTCTAAAAAAAAAATGATAAAATTACGACTCCGTGTGCCGTGCGGTTCCCGGCACTAATAAAAAAAAGAATAGGACCACTCCATCTCGTTGCCATGAGGATGTCGTAAAAGGCAACTAAGGGATAGGCTCACAAACTTGGGATGCTTCTTTTAGGCGATGGGCTAGCAACCTGTCACTATTTGAATCTCAATTCTATCATTAAGCCAAATAGCTGAACGTGGCTATTCAGGCTTTTCAAGACTGTTGGCTCTGCCTACCACGCAAGGGATATAGACGTGACCATATGTATGTATATACATATGTATGTACTAGAGGCCGCCCGCGACTTCGTCCGCATGGAAACCCTATCAATCCCGCGGGAACTCTGGGATAAAAATTAGCCTATGTGTTATTCTGGGTCTTCAGCTACCTACATACCAAATTTCATGGTAATCGGTTCAGTAGTTTTTGCGTGAAAGAGTAACAAACATCCATACATCCATACAAACTTTCGCCTTTATAATAGTAAGTAGGATTAGTACAACAACTAAATGATATGTCAAAATTAAAATAAATGGTTAAAATGACAATATTTAGTATCAATATGGACAAGCACCGTCAAAGCAACCTGTCACAGCCCGTGACGTCATCACACGTCACGTTCGCGTAACTGCCACGTATTATGTGCCGCCATCTTGGATTTTGTGTGTCAACGTATTTAGAGAACTATCCAGATGGTCATCGGTGTGTGAGTTTGAAACCGTTTGTTTTTATAAGTTGACTAAAACATAAATGAGAGTTTATGCCGTGTAGTTACCGGCACTATGGAATAGAACCACTCCATATCTTTCCCATGGATGTCGTAAAACGTGATTAAGGAATATGCTTATAGACTTGGGATTCCTTTTTTAGGCGATGGGCTAGTAATCTGTCATTATTTGAATCTCTATTCCATCATAGAGCCATACGTGAAGGTGGCTTTTATTTTTTTCAAGACCGTTGGCTCTGTCTACCCCGCAAGGAATATAGACATGACTAAATGTATGTATAAATGTGAGAATAACTCCAACTGTCTGGTTGCAATCTGAGTTTGGTCCAATTAGTGTTAATTTTGGAAGAGAAAATAGGCTATCATAAATCGCGAAATCCTATTCCCATCCCGTCCCAATTCCAACAATCCTTTCCTAACAAATATATCATAAATAAACGTTTATTTGTGCCTTTTCACAGATAAACCACTACCCGATTTTTATGAAACTTGGTACAAACATAAATTAGACCCTAAAAAGGGCAATATTTATACATAAATGTAAAAAGCCTAAGCTGATTCAAAATAATTACCACGATAACGCGGTTCTACGCGGAAGAAATCGCGGGAAAAAGCTTGTTAATCAATTGTAATCGGCGTTCGGTTCTACAAATGCTACGCGCTTCGTAGCACGGACCACAGTGTCGTAGCAAATGTGCTACGACGGCCTGCCTTTCTACGAAAATGTCTACTACTGTCTTTATATTTTTCGTAGCATTTCTCTACGAGAGTTTTAAATACGCTGGATATGTGTGTTTACCGTGTGGTTCCCGGCACCAATAGAAAAAAGAATAGGACCACTCCATCTCTTTCCCATGGATGTCGTAAGAGGCGACTAAGGGATAGGCTTATAAACTTGGGATTCTTCTTTTACACGATGGGCTTGCAACCTGTCACTTTATTGGAATCTCAATTTTATCAGTAAGCCAAACAGCTGATAGTAGCCTTTCAGTATTTTCAAGACTTTTGGCTCTGTCTACCCCGCAAGAAATATAGACGTGATTCAATGTATGTATGTGTGTTGTGTATTAATCCATAGAGTACCACATATTTCTTAGTTTTTAATTTTTCTATTTTACAGAGGCAACAATCTCCAAAAGCCTGAAAGGCTGAAAGGGAACGTATTAAGATTCAAATAGTGACAGGTTGCTAGCCCATCGGCTAAAAGAAGAATTCCCATTATATAAGCCTATCCTTTATTCGCCTTTTACGACATCCATGGGAAAAAGATAGAGTGGTCCTATTCTTTTTTGTATTGGTGCCGGGAACCACACGGCACGTATTATATGTATGGTTTATCTGTGAATTATTTATGATATATTTGTTGGGAAGGGATAGTTGGAATTGGGATGGGATGGGATTAAGATTTCGCGATTAATGTTAGCATATTTTCTCTTCCAAAATTTACACTAATTTGACCAAACTCAGATTGCAACCAGACAGTTGGAGTTATTCTCACAAATAGACGTAAGTATGTATATACATACATACATACGTCTATTTGTATGTATGTATGTGTACCATTCACGTCTATATCCCTTGCGGGGTAGACAGAGCCAACAGTCTTGAAAAGACTAAATGGACACGTTCAGCTATTATATAATAATAAAATTATATTGCTGCTAATGAAATAGTTTAAGAGCCGCTTCAATCCAGAAAAACATCTGAAAATATATCGAGAGTTCGCTTCGTGTTACTTGTCTGGTTCCGGGCCAAAATTTGAGTATCCGATATACAGCTTTCCACACAGACAAACACCACGTACATAGTCTGAATGATAAGTATCTGAATCATGAGGGTACATCGAATGGTTTTGATTTCTGATATATTATTATAGAAAGTGCCAATATTCTTAAAAAAACGCACACATCAGTCAGTCAGATTGACTAATGATACATACATACTCGTACATATGGTCATGTGTATATCGCTTGTGAGGTAGACAGAGCCAACAGTCTTGAAAAGACTGATGGTCCACGTTCAGCTGTTTGCCTTAATGATGGAATTCAAATAGTGACAGGTTTAGAAACTTGTCACTATTTGAATTCCATCATCAAATAGTGACAGGTCGCTAGCCCATCGCCTGAAAGAAGAATCCCAAGTTTATAAGCCTATCCCTTAGTCGCCTTTTACGACATCCATGGGAGTCCTATTCTTTTTTTTATTGGTGCCTGGAACCACAAGGCACTAATATTAAAACTAATAACAATATTTTAAATAGTTACCAAAACATATTGTTTTGTGTACCTACTGGCAAATTATTCGAACAAACGTCATGTCAAAATATGCCACAAGCAAAAGCCCTCAGTAATCCCGCTTGTTCTGTTTATGTTTATATGTCTGAATGACTGTAACTCGTAAACTTTATGCACGTCTGCCTGCGGTCTACCAGTTGTGACTAGCTGTTGACTAATTGTGGCAAGGACATCTATATTTATATCAATTGTGGGTAAATTTGTGCCGTGTGGTTCCCGGCACCATTACTAAAAGGAAATAGGACCAATCCATCTCTTTTTCATGGATGTCGTAAAAGGCGACTAAGGGATAAGCTTATAAACTTGGGATTCTTCTCTCAGGCGACGGGCTAGCAACCTTACACTATTTGAATCTCAATTCTATCTTAAAACCAAATAGCTGAACGCGGCCCATCAGTCTTTTCAAGACTGTTGGCTCTGTCTACCCCGCAAGGGATATAGACGTGATTATATGTATGTACGTTTATGTATGTACTTGTACATATGTATGTAACAAAAAAACTGCTCACTCTATGAGAATTAATTTTTAGTATGACATATTCTTACTTTTGTTTGTTCTTTGCTTTATTCTTTGTGCTATTTATCGGCATCTTTCAACCTTAGAAATGTTTAGTATACCCTAGATATTACCATTACTTAATTAAATATGGGGCTTCTGTCTATATTTAAGAACATTTATCTCATTTTTTATTTATTTATTTTTTTACTAATTTATGTACACAGAAAACATCGAGACTGATAAACACAAGAAACAAAATTACAAAAGTACTGCTTATTTCAAAAGAAATCTCCTCCAGCAGACCCGAGATAGGAAACATGATGGAAAGGGTGACAGGCGTGTACTGAGACACAACTAATAATAATAAATAATAAATATATACGGGACAAATTACACTGATTGAGTTAGCCTCGAAGTAAGTTCGAAACTTGTGTTTCGAGATACTAACTCAACGATACTATATTTTATAATAAATACTTATATATAGATAAACATCCAAGACCCAGGCCAATCAGAAAGAGTTCTTTTCTCATCATGCCCTGACCGGGATTCGAACCCGGGACCTCCGGTGTCACAGACAAGCGTACTACCGCTGAGCCACAGAGGCCGTTTACATAAACAAATAAGTACTCAAGTAAGTGGATTTATCGTAATCTGTTATGAGACTAAAATTCTTTGAACCTACAAACTAACCTTCCGGTATCTTTATAGGGATGCCCAGCTTCATCTCCTGGAGTTTGGCCAGCGCTACCTGCTGCAGCGCCCGGCGCTCCACCTCCGTCAGGCTCAGCAGCGAAGTGTCCGCGAGACGCACGCAGCGCCCGCTACTGTCTACCCAGCGACAGCTGCCCTGCACATAACGCGTGACGTCATCACACCGTCTCAGCACCAATAACATTAATTTTATATATTTACTAGAGGCCGCCCGCGACTTCGTCCGCACGGAAACCCTATCAATCCCGCGGGAACTCTGCGATGAAAAGTAGCCTATGTGTTATTCTGGGTCTTCAGCTACCTACATACCAAATTTCATGGTAATCGGTTCAGTAGTTTTTGCGTGAAAGTGTAACAAACATCCATACATCCATACAAACTTTCGCCTTTATAATAGTAGTAGGATAGGATTTATTTATTTAACCCTTAATTGCATGATTTTTCCTATTGTTTTAAAATAAATCAGGTTGATGTAATTAATGCTCTAGATTAAAGGAAAAATATTTAAAAAAATCCTAGTATAAATAAGAATTTGAATTATTTAAAAAACAGTGATGAAAATTTACATCATTATGCATTGTTACATATATAGCTCAGTACTAAATAAGTCAAAAGATATTGTTTACTTATTCTCCTATATTCTAAATGATAATTTAAAAAACAATTATTATTTTATTCAAGCACAAATTAACTCCACATTGATTACATGAAATTGTGGAATAGCCTTTACATTTGGGAAATTTACACCGAAGTGACCTTTCTTTTTTTTTATTGTAATTCTTCTTCCAGTAGACTGGTACTAGGGTTTTGTTGTACGCAATAGTCATTTATAAAGTTGCCAGGAACAACAAATTTAAAGTTTACAGTTTTTGAGTACCTTTTTTTCTTCACTAAATGTTATGATTGAAATTTCCATCATCATGCAAAGAAGGGTTAAACTTTATTGCACAAAAAACAAAAATGTACAAAAGGCGGACTTAATGCCGTTTGGCATTCTCTACCAGTCAACCGGCTGACCAAACAGAAAAAAATTTTTGGTTGGAATTAATCACTACATAGTATAAAACAAATTCGCTATTTTAGTATACATACATACATACATATGGTCACGTCTATATCCCTTGCGGGGTGGACAGAGCCAACGGTCTTGCAAAGACTGAATGGCCACGTTCAGCTGTTTGGCTTAATGATAGGATTGAGATTCAAATAGTGACAGGTTGCTAGCCAATCGTCTAAAAAAAGAATCCCAAGTTGTTAAGCCTATCCCTTAGTCGCCTTTTACGACATCCATGGGAAAGAGATGGAGTGGTCCTATTCTTTTTTGTACTGGTGCCGGGAACCACACGGCACTAAGATGATGATAACGATAGAAATTTAATAATAAATCAATAAAAAAAAGGGTATATACGGGACAGATGACACAGATTGAGTTGGCCTCGAAGTAAGTTCGAGACTTGTGCTTCGAGCATTGTTACGAGATACTAACTTGTATGTACGAATACGTTTGAAGAAACCCCTTACAGGGATAAGTCCGCCCTTGTGCATTGTTATTTTTAATGTCTTTTTATGTACTACTAAAAATGTGTTATGTACAATAAAGTAACAACAAACAATACATACATACATAAAATCACGCTTCTTTCCCGGAGGGGTAGGCAGAGACTACCTCTTTCCACTTGCTACGATCTCTGCATACTTCCTTCGCTTCATCCACATTCATAACTCTCTTCATGCAAGCTCGGCGGTTTCGGGTACTTTTGACCTGATCCTTTACCAGGACGTTCTTAATTTGAACAAGAAACAAACAAACATTTGATTATTTTGATTTCCATGGGGTCTATAGCAGGAAATATCAATTGACCCTGAAAAATTCCTATGATTTAGGGTATAAACACATTAATCCAGTGCGTGACAACTGCTTTTTCAAACTAGTTAAAGCTTCCATACTTGGGATTTCTCTTTTAGGCGATAAGCTTGCAACCTGTCTATCTGTCTGTAACTGGAATTTCAATTACATCGTAAACTGTCCAACTGAACATGGTATTAGTCTTTTCGACACTATTGACTCTGTTAGGGACAAAGACGTGATGATAAAGTTATATATGTATGTTTGTGAACAGCCCTCGAACACACATACATACATATGATCACGTCTTTATCCCTTACGGAGTAGACAGGGCCAACAGTCTTGAAAAGAATGATAGGCCACCTTCAGCTGTTTGGCTTAATGATAGAATTGAGATTCAAATAGTGACGGGTTGCTAGCCCATCGCCTAAAAGAAGAATCCCAAGTTTATATGCCTATCCCTTAGACGCCTTTTACGACCTCCATGGGAACGAGATGGAGTGGCCCTATTCTTTTTTTTATTGGTGCCGGGAACCACACGGCAGCCCTCGGAATATGACAGATATTTTTTTTGCACTAAACGAAATTGGTAAATATTTAAAGGATGACTCTGATGTGTTATTGTCGTTCAAAATTAGTGAGGAATTCGATTATCACAATCATATTTCATCATCGGCCAAACAGAGCGTCTTTCACTGCACTTGTCCGACCAAGAATCTGTTAAATCGACACGTGCCGACTGATGTGTGGAGTTTACTCGGAATCATTATTTTTAGACAACTTGTGGCGACCCGATGAGTGGGTTAGTAATGTCATGTTTATTTTTACGCGACAATCAAATGCGGTGTTATGGTTTCGGTGATAAGGGTTAAAATTAATTTCGAGATTATTCGGTTAACTGATTTTAATGATACCTTAAAAATATATGAACGATCAAAATGTAAAATGTTGTTGTTGTAACTTTATTGTATAAAACAAAATATAAAAGAACTACCTATAAAAGTTCTTAATAAATAAATAAAAATATTGCAACAGCGGGTTTGTTCAATGAAAAAATCTCTTCCAATCTACTGATATACAAAGAAATGTTTGTATATTTGTTATAACTAAATAAATATTGTAAAATGCCTTTTCCATTGTTAAGGTAGCTGCTTGTTTCTGGGATTTCTCTTCTGTAAGGATTTAAAATAGCGCGTCTATTCTACATCTTTCCCAAAATCCTTCATATACAACTGAAACTTTCGAAATTACTACAAACAAGACAACAAATCTTCTCTCCTCATAACATTATGAGTATAGTTATACAGATCAATGATGGATAGCATTAAGTAATGAGCTATACTTTATGATGAAAAGAGATAATTACGAAATATAAAAACGTTATCCAACATCAAATAAACTATACAGTTAAACTAGACGTAACTTTTATAAAACGAATAGACTCGTTGACATGCAAACATGATTATAATATTATTAATATAAAAGCGAGAGTTTGTGTATCTGTCATGGAATCTAAAAGCCATGGAACTCGCAGAACGGCCACTAACTAAAGACTGAGTGTAATGACAGATTTTATTGTGACTGGTTAACTTTATTTATTGTGACTTAAGAAAAATGTTAGGTATTTTTGTTGCATCATCCAAATGGAAAAGTCTCAAATGACGTTGCAAAGATATAATTTTAGATAATTTTCTCTAGCGAAAACATCAAAATTAGGCAATTGATACTCGTATAATAAAACAAGCATTATCTTCAATCCTCTACTTACTTTAATTATTTTAAAAGCTTTTGATAATGAGACGGATGTGAGTAATAAAAAACAAAATAGTGCTCGCTCTGACTGACACATTTCTCTTGTTAAAAAGATGTGAGACTCGACTAGGTACACCATTGTTATGCTAACTAGCAAAATATGAAGCTAATTTTAAATGAGAACTAGCTCAGATTAAGTTCTAAGTCCTCCCGTGATTTATGATTCGGCGTCTTAACTTTTTATACAGTCTAGCAGATAGTGACTCAACGAAAGATAAAATATGTGTTTTGTCTCTACTGCGCCCACGATTCACTTTTATACGTATTATTTTCCGAGAAAAATCTTTGAAATATATTGAAGCCACTTCTGAATGTGAAACTTTAACAAAGGGCGCTTCATGGACGACGGGTCTAAATTGATACAAAAAAAAAGAAGATAATTTATTTTTCAACGTTTTTGTTTCAGTTGATTTTGTTAACAATATTATATAATACTTTGGAAGCGGTAGTAGTTATAATGAGATTTAAGTGATGTGACGTCAATAAGTGAAACCTTGTGTCCAATTTTGAAAATAATTTAATTTCTAAAATAATTCAATATACTAACGTGGTACACAAAAAAATCTGAGAGACATTTTTATTTTAAGCATCAGCTTTGTATGGATGAAAATTTGTATATTTTTTAATCTGGAAATTTTTATTTATTTGTTTATTTTAACTTCATTGCACAAAATAGAAATGTATAGCACAATTGGCGGACTTAATGCTAGAAGCATTATCTACCAATCAACCATTCGGTTTTTTTAAATCTGGACAATCTGGTTCTGAAAGTTTGACGGGTATTTACAAACCAACCAATCAAAATCTATACCTATATTACGTTAGCTCTTTACAGCATCGGTGATCAAGATCGGTAAGGTCAGGCTAAAATAAGGGATGCTCATAAAGGCCAATGACTATTTCCGAAGTTATGTATATTAGTTTGAATACTAACCGATACTCTCACCGTGAGAAAACATCGCGAGGAAACCTACACATTAACTGGATGTGTTACCATGATTAAATGCGGGTTCCCCTGAAAAGGTTGTGGAGTTCAGATGGGAGTAAGAGGCCAGAGGCCAGGAGGAAGAAGATTTTAAGCTTTTGTTTTAGTACGGGGCCTCACGGGGCACATACAATGACCTATGCGTGTGTGTAGTGTAATTTTTAATGAATATGAAACATAGACATACAAAAATTAAATTGAGATAAATTGGGCTCAGACTGTCATAATTTTGGTATAAAGTTTATTCCAATTTTGTATACTATAATTAACTAAAGATTGGCTAGCAAATTGTCACTATTCCAGAAACCCAATCCTATCACTAAGCCATTTAGCAAAACGTGAACGGTGAGGACTTAAGTAGGATAAATATGAGCACTGCATTGTTATTAAGTTTTGTAAAGAGAAAATAAACATTAATTATTAAAAAATAATAATAATAATGCGAGAAGACCGCAAGGGAATTAAATAAGTATACGTGTAATTTATTCTTTTAACGTCAGGTCCCTGACCACCAAATTTTGTTAATCAAGAAATCATAGACACAAAAATTTATAAGGAGGATGTGGATGAAAAGGTTGGAGTGGCAAGACCTAGTCGAACGTACCTTGATCAAATTAAGGACGTCCTGGCAAAAGGTCAGATAAAGAATATCCGAAACCGCCGAGCTTCTATGAATTGAAGTATGAATGTGGATGAAGCGAAAGAAGTATGCAAAGTTCGTGGCAACCCCGCCGGGAAAAAGGCATGATTTTATGTATGTCAAAAATCATCGTAAGCCCAGAACAGAAGTTTCCATTTCCATCCATCATTGCTTGACCTAACCATCTGTTTATACGTACTCATCAGCAAATTATTTATCCTAACAATAACATACAAAATTCTACTGAACATAATTTATTTTAGTTTGAGCATATTTCATACTAATAACAAATATTTGTATGCTCATCAAGTAAGTGAGAGTCAAGGACCTAGCATGCCTTGGTGTAGAAGCGCCATTTCTGACACTTTCTATGACATACATACACACATATAATAAAGGTACAGAGTAAAAACCCTTACCCGATATACAGAGTAAAAACTGAAAGGCCATGTTCAGCTGTATAGCTAAATTATGGAATTGAGATTTAAATAGCGGCAGGTTGCTAGCCCAACGGCTCAAAGAAGAATCCCAAGGGTGATTTCTACATTAAATTATTATTGGAAATTTATATGCCAATAAGCAAGATGTGGTCGAAGATTGTGTATATCCAATATAGCTGAAACAATATTCACTTTTGCCTTAAAAGTCTCAAACGTGAAAATGGCTGAAAACAACTGCACGTGGAGCGGGAATTCCAAATCCAGCAGTTTGCGTAATAAAAACGCTTTATAACATAATCGTCGGCTCAAGAAAACATAACTAGCTGTCTCATGAAACTCAGTTTCTTTTCTGAACCTTTGAGACCACTTCAGTTGGTTCCCACTGGATTCAAATCCAAGATCACCAAGTCATCAGAAAAAAGCAACACCAACAACAAGCTATTATTTCAATACTTCTGCATGCCAAAACAAATAAAAAACTAAGACCTGACGATGAGGAAAAATATCTAGAAAATCAACGATCTGAACAAGAAATCAAGCGCGAAGCGCTAACATTTAATTATGCCCAAGGTCACGGAGGCAAAATCTAAAATGAGAAAATTAAAGATGTCAGCTGTAGACTACCAGATTTAAAAATAAACGGGCAAGATTACACTGTTGTTAGAGCCCACTTGCTGGTAAATAAACAACACTTTATGGGTGACACATCATGAGAACCAGGACTTGTTTTGTGAAGCGAATTTCACTCGTCATCACCATCTGATGATTCTGATTACAAATAATGTGGAGCACGGGATATTTAAGGGGAAAAAATGTAGTTTTGTATAATGTAGAGGAAACGCTGCGGTACTCCATCGATTTCACGAGTTTCTCAATAAATAGAATGGAATATCCTGAGAGAAAGGCTATTAATGGGTAATTACGCGTTCGCAGTAGCGGGCAAAAGCTAGTTTTAAAAATAAAGAGCGAAACAAAACATAAGAAATTATTGTTATTTCAAAGAAATCTTTCGATGAAGTGACGTAGCCAGAGAATGTAAACGAGCCAAAAGATTAGAAATAATATACTGAAGACAACGAAATATCAAAAGAGAATGAAATATCATAAAAAGGTCCCGAAATCGTTAAACAAAACTTTGAAACATGCAACAATGAGAAAGGGGTACAGGCAATTGAGACTAGATCTCTCGGATGCCACTGATTATATTATTCGTGTAACTGAGTTGGTCAAATGATTAATTTGATAATTATGATTTTAGTATATAATATATAATAAGTATAAACCAAGCTGGTTCAAAAAACCCGATCCTTAGCTATATATCTGATGAACACCAAATTTGAGCCAAACTTTATAATAAAATAACTGAATTTCTTCCCAAACGATTTGTCCAAGCAAGAGTTTTTTTTTTATTGTTTCATTTGCTTGTTTGTTGTCTCTTGATGCGTTATCTGCTGAACCAATCTTCTTGAAATTTTGCTTAGAGTCTGGAGAAGGACATAGGGTACATTTAATCCCGGTAAAAACTATAGTTCCTTTGGGATAAGCAAAGCCTGTATTGTTTTGTAGGTGGCGGTTAACTCGAGCAGGCGAACTGCGGCTAGTGTTTACTTCTTTAGTTTATATCTACATACCTAGAAAATTGACTTCTCTCATTAATTGCTATCGGGGTTGGGAAAGAAGTCAATGAATCAAATATTATGTGATAAAAAGTATACGTTTGCATTATACCTTAATTTAATGATTAAGCGCCTAATGTTGACATTATATGTTGACATGAAAGTATTATATAAAATCCATTGAGTCTTTAGAATAAGGGATGCAACCATAGAATTCTGAATAAAATGATTTCAACTTCTTTAGTTGTTATCATGTTTCAATACATTTGACATCTAAAGTAAATAGAATGTAAAGCGACTGACCTGAGGCGTCCATGCGGTTGCTCGGCTGGAGCTTCTACTCCGCGTCCGGAACAGCTTCCTGCTGACGCTCTGCAGCACCACGCTGCCCGTAGACCGCGACTTCTGCATGCCACCTGCGGGGGGAGCCATTGTAGGACCACTTCTCCCTAACAGAGTCGACAGGAACGATTGCGACTGAGACGGAGACGCCGGCGACGGCGGGGAGGTCGGAGTGGACGCGACGGACGCAAACTGTAGCTCCCTATAGGTCAGAATCCAACCCTCCTCCGTCTGACAACCCTTGTGCGGCCCGTCGTCGTCCACCTCCCCAGGCGCTCTAGGCTTTATATTACGCAAATTCTTATCGTAATTGATACGCTTAAAACGATCTGCTTTGTCAGCGTCGACGCTCTTCTTTCGAGCCATTCTCAAGTAACGTTTGATTGTATCGCTAACGGATTGCGAGACGTCGTCGTGGTCGACGCTCGAGCGACGCCGCGTAGGCTTCCGATCAGGAGGCGGGCTGGTGGGACTCGTCGGAGCCGTCGCCGCCTCTTGCTTCTCACGGTAAACCCTTTCCAGTTCCAACAAAACTTCCTCCGGTATCGGAAGCGTTTGAGTCCCACAATCCACGAATTTGTCTTCAGGCAATTCGCACACCTCAATAAGAGGCGGTGGCGACATCGGCGGCGACCGCATGGAGTCCTCACCGTCGCTAACGACACGCGAATAACCAAAAGTCTGTGTACGCATACCACCACGCGCAAGATTACTACCACTCGGAAATCCACTAGGTCTGTAACCACCGCCACTACTACCACCAGTTCTACCACCTCTATACGGCTTCGTCTTACGAAGATCATGATACAGTCTTTTCAATAGACTCCTATCGGTTAATATGTCCTGCACTATATGGTCCCTGTTCGGCGATCTACAATAATATCTGCTGAGATTATCCAATAAGGTTCTTTGGGACGGATCGGTGTCGGAGTCAGCGGGAGCTTTGTCCGCTTGCCTCTTCAGATACCTTCTCAAGGCTCTGTTGAGTTCTTCGTTCTCTGAACTTTTGGTAACTCCCTTATCTTCTTCTATTTTCAGGTACTTGCGCAGTAAATCGACTAGAGTGCTCTCTTCTTCCTCGGCTAGCTTAGCGGCTTCATCAGCTTTCGCCGCCGCATTTAACGCTGTGGTTGATCCAGAATTGAATCCCGAGATAGAAGGTGTCGGCGGCGTTGCGAAGAAATCTCGCCGGAGCTTGGCGATGTCGAAGCGGCCGCCGGAAGTGTGTCCGATGAAGAGATCAGTGGGTCTGGCCGGCGGCGGCGCGTCATCGGAGGGCGAGCGAGCGCGTACGGAGCCGCCTCTCGGCCGCTTCTTCCGCCGCGGTTTCGGCAACGCGCCGGGGTACGAGCTCTTTCTCCACAGCAGGAACCGGGGCTCCTTCGCGCAGACGTCCTGGAAGTACGCCTCTATGCGGGGCAGGTCCTCGGGCCTGTTCTGCGCGCCGTCGGGGATGAGCCGGCGCCCCGCGTCGGACATGTACTTCCAGGTCTTGCGCGTGAGCAGCCATCGCTCACGCGGTTTCTCGCGGCGGCGGGTGACTTTCGTCATGGGGTCGACGTCGAGGCGCGCGGGTCGACGGCGGCGCTCCATGGCCGCGCTCACATGGGTCAGGCGCGCCCGCGTCGCATGTCCGCACACCTGCCCGCACGAAACTGAGCACTCGCCACCGTAGAGAATATTATGAGCCGAAATAGCGGTCTGTTAATAGAGCGGCCGTGAACTGAATATAGGGTGCGCGTGCGCGAGTCGGCGAGACCGGCGCGGGCGGCGGCGCGGCGGTACTGCCCGGTAAACAAACTGCCCGCCCAGAGAAGCCACCCGCCCCACACTTCCTTGACCTATGCGGTGACATGCCCTAGTGAGTGATGGTGGTCATGGATTACTATCACATCCTAGTTGCCAGCTGACTTCACATCATACGATCATCAGGTATCTATTAGAAGTAATTACCTTAATCATTTTACGATTACTAATCTTCATGATAATTTTTTTTTGTTTGATAGTTTCGAGGTGGTGGATATCATGGCGTCGAGATCTGATATGGGTAACTATAGGAAACTGGGAATATTTCAAATTTAGAAAGCCAATGTCAATATAGTTTTTAAATACAAGCATTTGCATCTGGTTTTCATGATTTTTATCGTAATATGAAATAAGTACTAAATAAGTGAAATATAAAATTATGAGTTTTAAAGTCTGTTTCCTTTCATCTCCTAAAAATTGGTCGTGACGCTATTAGGTTTCCAACTTGCGAGACTTTGACACCACGATAAAAAATACACCCTTACTTCCTAGATATTTATCTAAGTATTTATTATTAATATATGGTACATATCACCAGCTTCTACCCGTAATGTCGCCCACCCGCGATCTAAGCGCCACTCTAAAAAAATACTATTTTTTTGCAAATCCTACAAGAACTTCAGTTTTTTCAGAGATGAAAAGTACCATATATCTTTTTGTAGACTTTTAATTATATTAATACGAAATCCCAAGAAAATTGGTTCAGTAAATAACGCGTGAAGAGGTAACAAACAAACAAACTTACTTTCGCATTTATAATATTAGGCGGGATGTAGTAATTACCCAATAACACAAGTATTGAACTTAAAGGAGAGCTACTAGCTCAGTCTTTGCAATTTATCTATGATATTTTTTATTTATTTCAAAAAACTGAGTAGGCATTGTGAAAATATTCCTTCATCAAATTATAACCAATTAAAATTGCATTCTTTAGTGTCTGCAAATGGATAAAAAAAAATATTTTTACATGGCATGTACTAAAAATAAACTATTATTTTTGGCGACAATAACATATGACTCGTTGTCATAGTGTGACGTGTTATCACGCGGTCTAATATCGTCATTCGTCATACTATCTAAGGGTAATAACATATTAAAGTATTTTTATGAACAAGATCTATTATATCCAGTTATATTCTATCATCAAGCGAAAAAGTTGAACGTGGCCTATCAGTCTTTTCTAGACTGTTGGCTCTGTCTACTCCGCAAGGGATATAGACGTGAATATATGTATGAATAAACAGGACGTAGAGTGACACCGCAGCATTTTCTTGAAAAAAACGAAAGGGGTCAGGTTTCCGCTACCTTATCATAGGCCACGCCATAATACCTACGACATCGACTAAGGGATAGGCTTATAATTATACTTGAAGTTCCTCTTTTAGGCGATGGGCTAGCAACCTGTCACTATTTTAATCTCAATTCGATGATTAAGCCAAACAGCTGAACGTGGCCTATCAGTCTTTTGAAAGGGATAAACTCCTGATTATAAGTTATGTTATATAGATATATATATATATATGTATTTAATAAAAGGTCCTGGTAAAGGGTCAGGTCAAGAGTACCCGAGCTTGCATGACGAGAGTTATGAATGTGGATGAAGCGAAGGAAATATGCAGAGATCGTGGCAAGTGTAAAGAGGTAGTCTCTGCCTACCACTCCGGGAAAGAGGCGTGATTTTATGTATGTATGTATATATTATGTATGTATGTTTCTTATACCATAAAACGACGTGATACAATCGTAATTAGAATCTATCGCCTTTTTTCATAGCGATCCTGCCAGGAAAAAAAATCATTAGATCATAAATTATTAACGCGTTAAAAAAATAACATGCGTAGCTTAATTTGTGTCAAAAGTAACACATAATATAAGCCAAATTCACATATAGGAGGCACCGAGTTGGATGTTTATTTACGACGAAAAATATTGTTTTTTATTTATTTTTAAAGAACTCTTACTTATTTGGAACAGTTTTAGAATTTTGGGTGGGTTTGGATGGATTTACTATTCAGGTATTTAGGTACTTCTTAAACAATTTCCATTTGATGTTAGTATCTCTAATTTGGGGTCATCTCAATCTGCCTAAATTGTAAACTGTCCTTATTTAACTAATAATTTTTATCGAATCCTCTTAATAAATATGTAAAAATCATAATATTCCATTCCATGATAATATGCTAATCTCGTGATAATCTTTTTATTCCAAGTAAAAAATTAATTGTGTGTGTGGTTCCCGGCACCAATATACAAAAAGAATAGGACCATCATCGATCTCTTTCCCATGGATGTCGTAAAAGGCAACTAAGGGACAGGCTTCATAAACTTGGGATTCTTTTAGGCAATGGGCTAGCAACCTACTCACGTCACTATTTGAATCTCAATTCTATCACTAAGCTTATTAACTGGACGTGGCCTATCACTCTTTTAAGACTGCTGGCTATGTCTATACCGGAATGTGTGTATATGTATGTAAAAAAATAAATTACTCTCAAAAAAACAAAACGGAAC
Source organism: Amyelois transitella (assembly GCF_032362555.1). Classification (NCBI taxonomy): domain Eukaryota; kingdom Metazoa; phylum Arthropoda; class Insecta; order Lepidoptera; family Pyralidae; genus Amyelois; species Amyelois transitella. The sequence goes on from NC_083524.1 coordinate 8,534,654, forward strand.
GCAACACGATCTTCAAAAATGTGTTTACAGTCTACCCAACATCGGAATGCCGGAATGGCGGGAGAAAAGCGGTCGTTTTACTATCAAAGCAATAAAACCACCTTAAGATCTCAATAAAGAACGTAGAAACTAAAAACTTTCCCACGATGATCTGTACAGATCGACAAACATTTTATTGCCGCACTGAATCAATAAAAAAGTATTAACGTAACGGCGAGTAATGTAGGTGGAAATCTCTCGATATTGCAAACCTCTTCGGTATACGTACTGGCCACTTATAATGTGCCCCGATTTAAAAATAAACGCACGACAACATAAACAAAAAATGGCCGCCTTCCGCGTGCGCTGCTGCCATCTAGCGTTGCGGTTGCGAACTTGGAAAATTGAAAGCGCGCCAAGTTGCAAGCTTTTCACTGTTCTGGATCAGGTTGAAGTCTGCGTACATTTCCCTAGTACGTTGGGAAACCAACAGATGGCATTACTTTGCGATGTAAACTTGTGCGAGATGCAAATTTATTAATCTCTTTACAGTTGTCGTTCTTGCATTGAATAAGGAATATCTCCTACAAATATTGATTTAATTTTGTATTCTAAAAAACATTTCACGAAAGTTATTGTAATGTGAAATATCCATTCATACATAGAGGGGAACGACTCTTTTCATTCTTACATTATTATTTAAAGATTACTTTATATCCACGCCGTGTGGTTCCTGAACCTTTAGAAAAGGACATGAATTCCATTAAACCACTACTAAGGGAGCGACTAAGCTTGGGATTCTCCTCGTAGGAAATGAGCAACCTTTCACAATTATAATCACAATTCCATCAATAAGCCATATTCGGATGAACGTGCCCTTTCAGTCTTTTCAAGACTGTTGGCTCTGTGTACCTACCGCAAGGGATATAGAAGTGATTATATGTGTTTGTGCTTTATATACCTCGAATTCTTTACCATATTTATTTTCTATTAAGAAAAGGTTGACCATGTCTGTCGTTTCTTCTAGGTCAATAAACCATTTTTTATTCGGCTACCCTACTTTAAAAAAAAAACTTTATTTCGCGAAATTGCCTTGGGAATAAAAAATGTACTTAATTTATAGGACTTTTATTTTTGGACAAGTGTTTAAATAATTTTACGATTAAATCAAACAATAAAAAGTCTATAGATACGAATATATGATGAATAAATAGCATTGTTACGTTTGTTACACGGTTTTGGCATGCGCACGCGCATTGTGTCACGTTCCAATTTTTGCGATTCCATATTGGATTTTATATTGTGATGACAACAATTGTTTACAGAAACTATTTTTGGACAAGAATGTTTTCATTTAGTTAAAAATAATTTAGTAGAGAAGATGGTATTAAGCATACTTAGGTAAACTATTGGAGGTAAGTATTATTGGAAGGTCAAGTTGAACGGTCTCGGTCAAATCGGGACGTTGTGGTCAGGTCAGGTCAAGAGCACCTTAAGCCCACGAGCTTGCATATAGAAAGATGGATGAATGTAGACGAAACATGTCGGATCATGAAAGTCAGATTCAATGTAGTAGTCAGATTCAATGTAGTAGTCAGATTCAATGTAGTAGTCAGATTCAATGTAGTAGTCAGATTCAATGTAGTAGTGAGATTATGCTTTCTCTTTGGGCAGAGGCGCGATTGTATGCACCTTTTAAGCTTGCTAGTAATATCATGTTCGCTTCGCTCCCGTGAGAAATTTAGAAATAAATGTAGCCTATTTTATACCTAAAAAGATAAAGGTCCAGTTTGGTATTTTATATCTTTGTAGTAAAACCAAATGAGATCAGAAGTTTATAGTCAAACCATAAATACAATCTTTATTATATTAGTATCACGCATGACATGATTAAACATAATTATAGAAACCGTTCCGTACTTACATTGAAGTGAGATTGTGATTGTTTGTCTGTCTTTCACGTCTAAACCAATAAACTGACCACTATGAAATTTTTTCATAAGAACTTATAATGTTGCAAGTTTGGCAAAATACGTGTTGCTTTTCACGCAGCCGGAGTTTCAATACGTAATTTCCTAAGAAAAAAGACGAAAGATATAATAAAGAAACCTTATAAGAAGCAATATTTATTAAAATACATAAATAATAATAAATAAATATATACAGGACAAATTACGCAGATTGAGTTAGCCTCGAAGTAAGTTCTAGACTTGTGTTACGGGATACTAACTCAACGATACTATATTTAATAATAAATACTTATATAGATAAACATACAAGACCAGGCCAATTCAAATTCAAATTCAAAATTTTTATTCATTATTATAGGATATTATTATATCGCTTAATAATTGTCGTATGGTTTAACAACTTGGTTGACGTCAAATAAATTACTTAAAAACTAAGTTTACTGCCGCTTCCAAGGCGTCAGTGCAGAAGAAGCGGTAACAAACTGCACTGCAGCATTTTCATCAGAAAAAGTTCGTTTCGAATCATGATACAATGATATTTGAATCTCAATTCCATCGAAAAGATAAACAGCTGAACGTGGCCTATCAGTCTTTTCAAGACTGTTGGCTATTTCTTCCCCGCAAGGGATATAGACGTGATTATATGTATGTATACAATGATCCGTGGTCACGCAAAGGCTTAAAATCAGTGAGAAGTAACATTGAAAACTATCGCAACTATTTCAAGAGTCGAATCGTTGTCAGCTGTCAAATTGTACGCAAAATTAATTTAACAAGTTCATTACACTCGTTAGTTCATTGCCGTTTCGTGGGAAACATTACTAATTATTTCCTAATTTTATTTTTGTACGGTTCCTCGGTCACTAACTAAATTGCCACTAGCTTTAGCCACGTGACTATTTAATTTATTTAGGTATCGCTTGGCCTTTGAGTCGTGTGAATGAAGGCTCTATCTATCCCGTAAGGGATAAAGATGTGTGAACTGAATTAATTCAATACTGAAGGAAGAATCGGTGTCAAGTTTGAGGACAAATCTGATAGGAAGTACTAATACATTTAGGAAGAATGATGACGAACCTGTCACTATTTGAATCTCAATTCTATTATTGCACTAAACATCTGAACGAGGCCTATTAGTATTTTCAAGACTGTTGGCTCTGTCTACCCCGCATGGGACATAGACTTAAATAAATACTAAAAATAAATAGATGGAGGTGAGCTTCTTTAAATGCAAAATTGCTAAGGAATTAATAACGTTAACGAAGTCGCGGACACCATCTACTGCCATAATCGCGTCTATCAGACTAGATTACAGCTAATTTCCGTTCCGACTTACTCATCGCTGTATTTATATAATTTAATTTCACCACCTTTTGAATTGTTCGCTTGCCAAAGAATTTGTGTAAATTCACAGATCAACCTTACCGAATCTAATCTGATCTGATTTGATGAAGGCCTTATACCAAATAGTTTTCAACGGAGAAATTTATTTTCCAGAGCGTGGGTGTTGTTTTTTTTTTTAGATTTCACGCTGTTTCTTTCGCTTATATATAGGAAAAGTCATCATTTATTTTAGCAATATAAAGTTTTGCACAGCTTACGACTATAGAAGCACGAAGCATAGATTTAGGCGTCAAATAAACAGCGACTGGTGAAAATCGATTCACGGATTGCAACAAATATACCTACAACCTCCGACACAACATCGTCGGAATAAGTTTCTGATAGGTATTTTAAAGACTTAAGTATATATATATAAACTTACATATTTATAAGAGTGTACTTATGAATATGTAAGTTTATATATATATATATATATATATATATTATTTATGTATCTTTAATTAGATATGTAGAAATTTATTGTTTATTTTACTGCATCTCAATGCTTTTTATGTGCGCTGCCTTTTAATTATGGATTTTCCTTTATATTTTGGTTGACTGGAAGAAATCCCATTGGGGATAAGTCCGCCATTGTACATATTCTTCTAAATCCAATAACTGTTTTGCAATTTGTTTTATTTATTTTTATGTGCAATAAAGAGTTTACAAACAAACAAACAAACTTAATAATAGGTAATTAGGTACAGGTACACTTCCTAATATTTTTCTCTATGGTTCAACTGTTTTTCGCCTTCCTCAGATTTCCCAGTATCGCATCTGTTTTTCTTACTGATAATAATCGTTTAATTACATTCTTAAAATTTCTGACCATTTAAGACCCATAAGTTTATATACATACATAAAATCACGCCTCTTTCCCGGAGGGGTAGGCAGAGACTACCTCTTTCCACTTGCCACGATCTCTGCATACTTCCTTCGCTCCATCCACATAATGTCCATAGTTTCCTTAAAATTTGTTGCCACTTTCTCAACAAGTGGAAATACGGAGTCTCTGTCCATCTGTCCGGGAAACAGGCATGATTTTATATAAAAAATGTAATATCTTCAGATATAATCACGATCATAGCAGTTTTCTCTCATCAAGGAGATGTTTAAGCTATTAACATCTGCTTGATGAGAGCTACCATGTTGCACACTGTTAAAGACTACATAAATCATCGAGGAATCATCATCGTGACAATCACGATCGTGATGACATGACATCCAAGGATACTTGTCATAAAATGCTGTCAAAAATGTCGCAAACATCACAATGCGGCCCCAATTCGTAACGCAGTTAATTTTGTTTTAAACTTACTTTTGATAATTGAAATGGACGTATAGTAGCTATTTTTGATTTCATCTTCGTAGCATTCTGTCATTGTTTTAGTTTGAACAATAGGCATTACATGAATTCGCCTGAGAGTTAGTGAAAACCATAGTCATTTTCATCTAACGCAACACCCGTATTGTCATTAGACAATCTATGATGGAATGTGTTAAATTTTTTGGTATGATTTTCTCAAAATACTTATAGTTTCTTAAGTCTTTATCTTTGTGCTTTCAGTCTGACTGCTCAGTCTTAGTCTCCTCCAGTTTCTTAAGTCCAAGCCATTATTCCGAAACAAAGTGGCCGATCTTGATATTACATAGAAGCTCATATTTTTATAATGTCGCCGTAGCTTTGGAATACGCCCTGGAAAGAGACTGTTTCTTTATAGTGCAGGCTTTGATCTTCAAGATATCCCCACATTTCCCACACATCAGGAGCGTGGCCAGAACGTGGCCCATTTGAACCCCTTAAAAATGTCATCGCTGTACATTATAAGTGGATTCGATCACACACAAATCACACACGTTGTGTCCGTGACGTCAACAGAGCTTCAGTGTCTTAGTCTTCAGTACTTCTAGTGCATTAAGTACATCACTAAAGACTTTAGAAGTAGGGCTGGTAGTAGACGCCACTAGTTCGTCAAACCCCGCATACTGAAGACATAGTCCGACTTAAATACTAATAAAAGTAATTCTATTTTTCTTAACACGCCGGAATTTTCGTCTAGTCGCAATCATTCCGTCCCGACATTGAACCTTACACTAAAATTATATATTGCGTCTCCGAAACATATCTCACAGTTAGAAAATAGTTTCTACATGTGTTCAGACATTTTTTAATTTGTTTGAATTACGCGCGTTGATATGAAATAACTTTTTATTTGTACAACTGGTCAAAATAAATACAGTGAAAGATCGTTTAGCTGAAATTTAAAATAAATATAAGCAATAAATATTTAACACTCAACGGTCTACATTGACCTCTATTTGTGTCGTGGGTCCAATGAACACTTTTTTTTTAAATTTAATAATGTACTGTCAACTACGATTTTGATTTGTATAAACAGTTTGTTGTGCAATTGACTGTACAATATATGTATAATCTAATGAAGTGATGGGTATTAATATATCAATGCGTATCAATCAATATATTCCAAATCGAGTAAAATTTTCAGTCTGTTTTTGACGATATTTGTCTGCGGTTTAACTGTATCGGTTATGCCCATAAGTTTGTGTCTATTGAACCGACGATCTAAATCAATACATTAATGTGAACCTTTGATTAAAAAAAATATGTTATCTATACAATTTTTAAACACAATCAAATTTTCTGAGCAAGATAAGCTGATCGATTTGATCAACTTTTATAAGAAATGTGAAGCATATTAAGGTATATAGATATATTTTTAACATCCCATTCAAATTGAAGAATCCGTTGACACAACTTTGTTTGCAACGTTGAAATGTTAACTTCTTATGTCTACCAATTTCTCTTTGAAATTTTTTATGTCATTTTCAGTTAAGGTATTTCTTAAAAAATTGCCTAAGTTTTTTAAAGTTATTACGAATTGTGATACTTACATGGACTATTGTAACTGACAGTGTTCTCCACCTGTATTCCCATGGCTGTCAAATCATTTCACTTCACTTCACCTCACTTCACTGTTATCCGGTGGAAGGTACAACCTTCAATATCACTCGTGCACTTTACATCATTTCTTTATCACTCACTGTCACTTCACGTCACTATTTTCACTTGAATCTAAGTATCGTATTTTTTATCATTTAACATGTGAAAACTTTTACATTAAAATTTTTTTAATGTGATTAATTCAATTATCGATAACTTATTTAAAGAACTCTTCAAGTGATTTGCAAGTAATTTAATTGAAAAAAAAAACAATAAAAGACAAAACAATTTATAAAAATAAAGTCTAAAATTTATTATTTCAATATTTTTTGGAAAATATTTTTGTCCTTTAAAATATTAAACAAATTAATTAGATTTTAACCTTTTCTTTAATTAAAAAAGAAGTCAAACTATGAAAAAAAAACAGTAACTTTAATGTACCTGGCTGTAACTAGTAAAATGATAAAAAATACGAAACCCGCAAACAATTTCGTTGTCTATTGGAATGTTATAGCAAGCGGCTGCGCGCGCGCCGCTCCTCGCAAGCGTCTACTGTGACAGGGCGCCATCTGAAACGGAAAATACTTAGCTTATTTTAGGGTTCCTTGAAGTTTCGGCATAATTATTTATGTCGTAAAAGGTGACTTAAGTAAGAGAACTACTAATTGCGAAAGCACTAGTTCAACAAAAACAATATGAGATAGTCAGATGACAGACCTTTCTGACCTAGTCATTAATGGTTTTGTCATGACAAATCTTATGTCGATTGGCCACAGTGCTGAATTCAATAAACTTACTACTAAACGTGGCCTTATGAATATTGGATTGGATGTCTACGCCGTCAGGTATACAGACGTAATAAGTATTTGTTTATAATTTTTGTGCCGTGTGGTTCCCGGCACTTTAGAAAGGAACCACTCCATATCATTCCCATGGATGTATGGGGATAACCTTGGGATTCTTCTTGTTAGCGATGGGCGAGCAACCTGTTTTACATTCTGAATCGCCAAACAGCTAAACACGGCCTTTCACTATTTTCAAGACAATTGGCTCTGTCTACCTGGCAAGGAATATAAACCTTATTGCATGTTAATATATTTTTAGAACACACACCTTTACAAAATCCTCTCACACTTCGCAAGTTTATTTTTACACTCGGAACTTGTGTGGATCTATTTCTGAATGCGGAATGTCCATATTGACAATTTCCAAATTTTAAATGGGTCATATCGTACCGTCTGTTAAGTTTCTTTACTTACCTTTTAAGGATACAAGATAAGATAAAATGTGCCGTGTGGTTCCCGGCAGTGCCGTGTGGTTCCCGGCACCAATAAAAAAAAAAGAATAGGACCACTCCATCTCGTTCCCATGGATGTCGTAAAAGGCGACTAAGGGATAGTCTTATAAACTTGGGATTCTTCTTTTAGGCGATGGGCTAGCAACCCGAACCCAAAACTATTTGAATCTCAATTCTATTATTAAGCCAAACAGCTGAACGTGGCCTATCAGTCTTTACAAGACTGTTGGCTCTGTCTACCCCGCAAGGGATATAGACGTGATCATATGTATGTATGTATACAAGATAAAAACCGCACCCCGGGCTCGCCCTCAGAGAGGGGAGGATGTAACTGTAGCTAACGCCAGGAGGAAGAAGAAAAGGGGATTGAATTTATAATCTAAGTGTAGAAGAAGCGGCGGAATAAACTACCGTGCATCGTTTTAATCGACGTCGTCAATTTACATAATTAAATAAACAAATATATACAGTTAAAAATCTTTACCAAGGTAAAATAAAAATATAATTTCCTGATAAAGAATCAATACTAAGTTTAGATGAGAGGAGCAATATTGAAGATGGATGGAAGGAATTTAAAGAAAGAATTGTGAAAGTAGCTGTTGAAGTGTGTGGTGTAAGTAGAAGAAGGAAAGGGAAAAATCACAAAAATGCGTGGATGAGTAAAGATGTGCAAGAACTTGTGCGATTAAAGAAGAAAGCATGGCTGGATTTGTTAGCAGCAAAAGCTAACTTAAGAATGCAAGAGGTTATAGATGAGGATGTGAATGAAGCACGTAAGGAATATAAAAAAATGAAAGATTTGGTTAAGAAAGCTGTGATTAGAAAGAAAGAAGAGTATAAAGAGGATTTTGATAAAAGGCTATCAGAAGACTTTCAGTCAAATCTGAAAGTATTCTGGAAATCCGTAAGGTCAGCCCGAGGAAAAACTATAACCAGAGAGCTGACTAGGATCAGATGCCAGGATGGTAGCGTTGTGAAAGGAGAAGAATGTGTGCTAAAGATATGGAAGGACTATTTTGAGAGTTTATTTGAAAAAAAGGAAGAAAATAAGAAAGAGTTCTGCTATAGCAAAGAAAAAGAGAATGAGATGGAAGGCGAAATTGAAATGTTTGAAATTGTGGAAGCACTTAAGAGTATGAAAGCGGGTAAGGCTGCCGCGTATGATAGAGTGTCGGTCGAGATGCTTAAAGCAGGAAAAGGCGTCGTAGCTAGACAGTTGTACTGCCTTTTCAATTTGTGTTGGAGAAGCGGCCGAGTACCAAAAGATTGGTGTAAGGCTGTTATTGTGCCACTTTACAAAGGAAAAGGGTCACAACTGGACTGCAAAAATTATCGTGGTATAAGCCTGCTTAGCGTCGTCGGCAAATTGTATGCTAAGGTATTGATTAATAGAGTCAGGAATGAAACTGATGACAAAATATGGGATGCTCAAGCGGGATTTCGAAAGGGAATGGGATGTACTGATCAGGTCTTTTTTTTGCGGTGCATAGCCGAAAAGTTTTTGGCCAAGAGTCAAAAAGTCTATTGCACATTCGTGGATTTGGAAAAGGCCTATGACAGAGTTGAGAGGAATGAATTGTGGTCAGCACTTTCTATGCATGGGGTGAGCAGTCTCTTGATACGAGCACTGAAATCCTTATATGAGGATTCGAGTGCTTGTGTCAGGATAAACGGAGCGCACACTGAGTGGTTTAAGATTGAGAAAGGTGTTAGGCAGGGATGTGTTGCGTCACCGTGGCTGTTCAACCTATTTATGGATAGTTGTTTGACAGATTTGAAAGAGTCTGAAAGTGGATTAAGGATGAATGAATTACTCGTCAAAAGTCTGCTCTATGCCGACGATCAGGTTATACTGGCGTCATCAGCGGAGGAGTTACAGGAGATGGTAAACTGTATGCATGAAGCTTTAAAAGAGAAAGGAATGAAAGTGAACGTAAGTAAAACTAAAACACTGGTTTTTGAAATGGAGAAAGAAATGACAGCATGTTGAAAAAGTTGAGCAAGTGAAAGAGTTTGTATATCTAGGATCAAAGTTTACATCAGATGGCAAGTGTGATAGTGATATTGAAAGGAGAGTGAACGCGGGGAACATGGTGAATGGAGCTTTGCATGCCTTTATGAGCAGTCAGAAACTATCCAAAAAGGCTCGACTGGCTGTGCACAGGGGCGTGTTGGTCCCGACATTAATGTATGGGAGTGAAAGTTGGGTATGGCAAAAGAAGCACGAAAGCAGAATAAATGCAGTGGAAATGAGAGCGTTAAGGAGTATGTTGGGTGTGAAATTGAGTGACCGAATAAGGAACAGCGTGATAAGGGAATGTTGTGATGTGAAAGAAGATGTAGTTACAGGAATAGAAAAGGGTATGTTGAGATGGTTCGGTCATGTGGAGAGGATGAATGAAAACAGGTTGACTAAGCAGATATACAAGGAGAGTGTGGAGGGAAAGGTCGGGGTGGGAAGACCTAGACGAACATATCTTGATCAAATTAAGGACGTCCTGGTGAAGGGTCAGGTCAAAAGTGCCCGAAACCGCCGAGCTTGCATGAAGAGAGTTATGAATGTGGATGAAGCAAAGGAAGTATGCAGGGATCGTGGCAAGTGGAAAGAGGTAGTCTCTGCCTACCCCTCCGGGAAAGAGGCGTGAGTTTATGTATGTATGTACTAAGTATTATTACTAGTACTAAGTATAAATAAATGCAAAAGACTGACTGTAGTCCCTTCTTATTACCTAAGACGGCTAAATCGCTTAATCGATTTCCATGAAATTAGGAACTTCGGTAATTAAAAACCCGAGGTCAAACATATACTACATTTCAATACAAGTCGAGGACAACAGATCAGAACAGACAGAGTACAATTAGATTCGTGTTCAGATCGATGCGTTAAATAAAGATCTTTGGAATCAAAAGTCGTTACACAAATGTTCAAACTCGTTATTTTTAGCTCATGTCATAGACGTCATGTCTATCGATGAAACCGCAGATTGCTATACGCACTGGAAAAAATTACAACATACATATGTATAATCATGTCTGTATCCCTTGCGGGGTAGACAGAGCCAACAGTAAGCCTGACAGGCAACGTTTAGCTGTATGGCTTTGTAATAGAATCAAAATTCAAATAGTGACAGGTTGCTAGTCCATCGCAGAATCAAAAGTTTATTTTTCATTCTCTTACTCGCCTTTTACGACATCCATGGGAAAGAGACGGAGTGGTCCTATTCTTTTTTTCCAATGGCGCCGGGAACCACACGGCACGATAAACTATTACTCCAATTGTAATCCAGTCACCTCAGATGTGTGTTAGGCTTGGTCCACCTTAAAAACTGATTTAGGTTGTTTTTTATATCGCGCGGAATTCATTACGAAACATTCTCCCCTCCCCCTCTACTCAGCGGGAATAGTCACTGGTTCATGACCGCGGTAGATTTGAACCTGTTTCTCCGTAAATATCTTTTATAATTGGGGACCTTTAACGCTTCTTCTATACTTGAAGCAGTAGCAACTTTTAATATTAAACTATTTCTGACGTCATCAAGTCATACCTTGTCTTTTTCTGAATCTCTATTTCATCCATCAGTCCGTAGTTATTTCCATGTTACTTCTTACTTTACATACATACATATAATCACGTCTATATCCCTTGCGGGGTAGACAGAGCCTACAGCCTTGAAAAGACTGATAGGCCACGTACAGCTGTTTGGCTTTCAGATAGAATTTAGATTGAAATAGTAACAGGTTGCTAGCACATCGCCTAAAAGACGAATCCCAAGTTTATAAAGTCCTAGTCCTTCAAATACCTATCCACCGATAACCAATGACAGTTTCTTTAGTTTTTATACACTTCCCGAATAAAACTGTGGGCGGTGGACAGTATTTCTGGCGTTCCTGACGTGCCAACATTCCGAAATTCGGAAAAATATGTCGTGCATACAGATATCTAAGCGAATTATAACCTCAAACTAGCATACTGCACCATGCTAGTTTGAGGTTATAATTCGCTCAGATAGGCGTTACATACATACTCAACTCGCCCGTTTCCTGGAGGGGTAGGCAGAGACTACATCTCTCGTTAGTCCTAAATGAGTTTTGTTTTAACGTCTGAATATATTATAGGTAAAAGTCAATGATCACTAACTTGACTAAACTGCTGGATCAAAGATTTGAAATGTCAAAATGTTGACTTTGTTATGTTTAGTAATGTGTGCAATAAAGGGTTTACAAACAACATACATACATACATACGTATAATCCCTTTCTTTATCTCCTAACGTCTCTATCCCTTACAGGGTAGACAGAAACAACAGTTTCGCAAATGACAAACAAACATTGACAAAACGTTTTTTTAACATTTAAAAAAATTGTAGTTACGTTTTATTTATTCTAATAATAAACGTTACAAAATTTTAAAAAAAATTGAATGACACATTTTTGACACACATTTTTAAAAAAAAGGTCGTACATCACATCTAAATCCGCAGACTACCGCTTGAAATTTACAATTCGTAAATTCGGCTTATTTAATAGAGAGAAATTCTAATATACGCTCAATTAAATTACACCTATTTCGTTATAAGTATCGCGTTGTTAAGTTTTTTTACCTACAAAATTAACAATTATATCAAGGTTAGGTTCGTAGAAACATAGATACAAATTTATCATAGAGGCGGAATTATCACTTTTGTAATTTAAAAAGAATCTGAGTAGGTTAGGTTAAGGATTTATTACTCGTGTCACTAAAATGAACATAAATAATGAATTAATGACAAAAGGAAATGGTGCAATTAATCTCAAACATTATAATATAGCGATATATGTATGTAGGTGATATACCTATTTTTTTAATGGTTTGTTGACTTGAATAATTTCTTCCGGTTTAAATAACATTAATAAAGAAAAAAATACGATATGGCATTATGCCCACCTATTGTACATTATTAATTGTACAAATCTTAATATTAATAAAAAGATACTTTGACAGTTATCCAGACGGGATTGTAGTCGCTTCATGTAAAAAACTTGACATTTTTAAACAAAACCGCGAGTATTTTTCGAGACTGCAGTGTAGTTTGTTCCGCCGCTTCTTCTACACATGCGCTTTGGAAGCGGTAGTAGTTATAATTAGATTTAAGTGATGTGACGTCAATAAGTGATACCTTGTATCCAATTTTGAAAATAAATCTATTCTATTCTATTCTAGACTTTTCACTCTGTCTACCCCGTAAGACGTGATATTATACGTTAAATTTGCGTGAGAACGTTTTGATTTAACTGTCACAGCTACATAGATGTTAATGAGCTATTATAGTCGAAGGGCGCGGAGTGATTTAATAATTGTTTACAGTAACTGCACAAGGTGAAGCGCCCTGCTTCAGTCTAATAAGGCGGGGTCTTAGTGCCAGCGGAGATGATGTTTTAATTCCGCGGCGCAAGGAAATTTATCAATTCAGTTTGAATTCATTCAAATAACTGTTTGAATTCAATATACCATTACCATCCACCATCAGATACCATTTTTTTTTTAAATTTCGTATATAATCTACTGGTGATAATCTTAATTAACTCTAAATGTGATAGTGTTCTTCTTCTTTTAGGCGATGGGCTAGCAACCTGTCACTATTTGAATCTCAATTCTATCATCGAGCCAAAAAGCTGGCAGTCTTTTCAAGACTGTTGGCTCTGTCTACCCCGCAAGGGATATAGACGTGACTATATGTATGTATGTATGTGATAGATATTTACCCAAATCGTATATTTGTAGGATTGTGTATGTACTTAAAATAATTTTACCGAAGCTAGAAAGGGTGCGCTAATAGAGAATGCAAACGTGAAATCAGCGCACTCCTCTCGTGATTTGGCATATTGATGTAGCCAGGATTGTTGTTTATATTATTAAAGATTACATCATAAAGCCATATAGCTGAACGTGGTCTTTTAGTATTTTTCACGACTGCTGGTTCTGTCTACACCGCAAACGATAAAGCCGAGATAATATGTATGTTTGTCAAGAACATTCACAATCATATCAAAACAAATTTCCAATTTATGTAACAACTACGTAATCCACACGTTATTGGTGGCATATTCATTTTAATTTCTATGATGACGCGCTCTTATAAATTGTGTTGGTCTTGGATTCTTATAAATGATTCATATATTATATGAGTGCCGTGAGTAATGGCTAGCCCTCAACCCGGTTGGGACGCCATCTTCTTATTTCTAGTGATGTTACACAATAATAGTGACGTGACATAAACATAATCATAACATCCCTCTTATCATTAAAAGTTAAACTATTATAATTTTACAGCTTATCTGTTTATAAATTTTACTGAACTCTTAACTATAACATTGACAACAAAGACTGTTGAAGTAACCAAGAATAAGACATTTTGTTAAACTAAGTCTAAAGCTCTATATTCTAGTCTTAACTAAATTAGTCAGTCTTTCACAGTCATTGCTAAAATTTTATTTAATGACATACTAACTCTTATAAGTCCAATCGTCTTGGTGGTCTTATGACTCTTCCACACCTAGTGCGCATTCCACCTGTATGCTCTTCAATAGATGGTGATACTGTATGAGAATTAGGAGATGTCTCAATATTTTGCCTCTCTTGTACTATATCTTGAGATTCCGCTTGAGGTGACTGCGGAAGCTTCAAAATATGCTGTCTGTTTCTCCTTCCCATAAATCCATCTGACCCTTCAATATTATAAGACCTAGGCTGATCACATTTAGACTTTACTGTGCCTTTAATCCATGGAGTATCTGGCATTTTCTTAAAATAGACTTTATCTCCTTCTTGTAGTTCTGTTAATGATTTAGTCTTTCTGTCATAGTAATCCTTCATTTTATTTTTATTTTCTTCCTTAATTTTTTCATATTTTTGAAATTTTACTATTTTTGGTGTTAAATTTTTTTTTACTGTTGGTAATTGTGTTCTAAGTGACCGTGACATTAGCAATTGTGCTGGAGATGGTAGATTTCCTCTTGGTGTATTTCTGAATTGAAGCAAAGCAAGATATGGGTCTGTTCCTGACTCCTCTGACTTTGTAAGAAAACGTTTACATATCTTTACTGCCGACTCTACCAATCCATTTGACCTTGGCATGTAGGGACTTGACGTGTTGTGATGTATTCCCCATTCAACAGTAAAATTCTTAAACTCTGCCGAATTGAATGGTGGCCCGTTGTCCGAGAATAACTCAACTGGGATTCCATGTCTACTGAAAATACTTTTTAGACAAACAATTGCTGTCTTAGCGTTAGTACTCGCCATTGACATTAATTCAATATAATTTGAGTAATAATCTTGTACTACTATATATTTTTTAGATTTATAATCCATAAAATCAACACCAACTTTTTCCCACGGAAGTAATGGAACCTCATGTGGAAGAAGTGGTTCTGGAGCATTTGAACTTCTATGTGACAGGCAAATATGACACGACTGAACAATATTTTTTATATCAGTTGACATAAATGGCCAAAATACATGTCCTCTAGCAAACGCTTTTGACCTTTCAATTCCCAAGTGCCCACTGTGTATTATTTTCAAAATTTCTGGCCTTAATTTTTTAGGTATGACTATACTGTTGCTTCTAAAAATTAAATCCTTTTCTGTGTGTAAATCAAATCTATACTGCCAATACTCATGTAGATCTTTGTGAATTTGAGTTTTATTTGCCGGCCATCCTTCTTTGCAATATTTTTTCAAAACTTGCAGACTTTCATCTTCATTAGTGCCTCTGATTAACCACTGTAGACGTTCTGATGAGATTGGTAACGACTTAATCAGTAAATTTACATGAACAATGACATCATTATCTAATTCATCTGAACTTGTTTCAGAGAGTGCTGCTCTTGACAAGGTATCAGCAATGTACATATCACTACCTTTCTTGTAAACTACATTTAAACTATAGGGCTGTATTTTCAACATCATTCTTTGGAGACGTGTTGGAACCTCGACTAGAGACTTTTTAAATAATGTTATTAAAGGAGCATGATCTGTCTCGACAGTTACAGTTTGTCCATATATAAATTGATGAAATTTGATGCAGGCAAAGACTATTGAATAGAGTTCTTTCTCTATCTGAGCCATTTTTTGTTGTGTATCTGTTAAAGTTTTTGACGCATAATATACTGGATGTTGATTTTGTAACAATACTGCTCCAACAGCACTCTGACTAGCATCACTCTGCAAGACAATCGGATCATGAATATTAAAATGTGACAACACTGGAACTTGACATATTATTTGCTTCAGACGACAAAATGTTGTTTCATGATTGGTAGTCCACTGCCAATCAGAAGATTTTTTTAATAGTTGGCGTAAAATTTCTGTCTCGCCTGCCATATTTTGGATGAAAGGACTTAAATAATTGAGCATACCTAGAAATCTTTGCAAATCCTTCAGACATGTAGGAGAGGGCATCTCTTTAATTGCTCTGACTTTGTCGGAATCAACTGTGATTCCGCTTGCTGAGAAAATATGACCTAGATATTTAATACTCTCCATGGCAAATGTACATTTTTCTTTATTAAATTTGACATTGTTGTCTTTTGCTCTTTTAAATACTATATTAAGACGCTCGTTATGCTCTTGTAGTGTGCGACCACTTACTAAAATATCATCGCTGTAAACTGCCACCCCTGGTATATCACCAAACATTTCGGTCATAATTCTGTGAAAATATTCAGGTGCACAGTTGACTCCGTATGGAAGACGTTTAAAGCGGTATCGGCCAAAAGGCGTATTAAAAGTTGTGAGGTAAGAACTCTTCTCGCTTAATTTACACATCCAAAATCCACTACTTGCATCCAAAGTTGAGTAAAATCTTGAACCCGCTACCTTGGCGCGAACCATGTCTACTGATAGAATAGGATAATGAGTCCTCTTAATCGCCTGATTCAAATTACGGGGGTCTAGACATACCCTTAATTGACCATTTTTCTTTTCTATTAAAATTAAAGAACTTACCCATTCAGTTGGCTCGGTAACCTTGGTGATGACATCTAATTTTTCCATTTTCTCAAGTTCTTGTTGAAGTCTATGGTGTAATGAGAATGGTACCTTCCTGGGAGCATCGACTTTTGGTTGGACCTCAGGATTTGTTCTTATGTGACATTCACCAGGAACGCAACCAAGACCGGTAAAAACAGAATTATTAAATTCAACAAGTTGATTCAAATTTATATTTTCTGACTGACTTGACTTAAGTAGAAATGACTGTGACTGACTGTTTGTGATTTTAGGATCTATTACTTGACTTGAATTTGACTCCTTTTGACTAATTTCAGAAGACAATTGACTAATATCACTTTCTGACTTTTGCCTGCATGTACTGTCTACACAAAAAACTCTTTTAATTAGTCCAATTTCTGAGCAGGTAAGTTTACCTAATACAGTTGGTGAATTCACATTTGCAATTATAAAGTTAATTTGTTTTGTCATATGGAGGTCATTTAATTGGAATTTACACTCTAAGTTTTGTTGACCTAATACCTCTAGGCTATTACCAGTGTATGACTTAATTTTTACATCTGTTTTAGACAATAAGTTTTTAGTATTAAGTGAATCATAAACACTTTTTGACATAATGTTGACATCACTGCCTGTATCAATAATACAATTTATCTGTGAATTATTTATATATAAGTTAATTGTCCATTCATTTGACAAAGACTTGGATGACTGAATATGACCTATAAATAATTCATCTTGTTCTGACTGTACCTCTTGCATATTACTATCGGACTGTACATATTTTACTGACTTTGACTGAATTGACCGACAACAGACTGCAAAATGACCAACTTTTCCACATTTTCTGCACTTTGCATTTAATGCTGGACACTTGTAACGATGCACCTGACCACACCTTGTACAAACATCCTGTCTTGACTGCTGACTCGACTGCTGACTATATTGACTGACATTCCTTGAGTTAGACTTAGACCTCGAGCTCGACTGACATGTATTATATAAGACTGAGCTTTGTTCTGCTGTCAATTCATCCGTTTGATGTCTGGAAGCAAGCATGGCCTTTGCCATCTCTAAGGCCTTATCAAGATCCAGCTTATCTTCAAGCAATAATTTTTCTCTAATATAGTTATATTTTTGATGCATGTTACATATGAACATTATTTTTATTAAGCGTTCCTGCAGATGTCCCAGCTCACAGTTTTGTGACAATAATTTTAATTTGCAAGTAAAGTCGTCTAAAGTTTCATTTTCACCCTGTTTGTATGTGAAAAAATTATGGCATTCATAAGTGAGGTTAGCTTTTGGGGCGAAGTGATTTTGAAATAACTGTAAAAGCTCGTCATATTTAATATTGTCTTCGTCTTTCCCAAACGTATTAAATACGTCCACACCTTTTTCACCAATAACATGTAAAAATAAAGCTACCTTTCTGCCATCACTTTCTTCATCCATGCCGGACGCACGCAAATAAAATTTAAATGACTGCACCCATTTTTTCCATTGTTGAGCCAAATTACCATTCATTACCATGGGCTGTGGACTGGACATTCCAGAAAGTTTCCTGGGTTTTAGATTTTCTTCAGACATGACGCCGACTTTTACACTAGATTTTCACAATGACTTATGATACGTAGATTACGAACCCGATTCTGACACCATGTCTTGGTCTTGGATTCTTATAAATGATTCATATATTATATGAGTGCCGTGAGTAATGGCTAGCCCTCAACCCGGTTGGGACGCCATCTTCTTATTTCTAGTGATGTTACACAATAATAGTGACGTGACATAAACATAATCATAACATAAATGTGGCGAAGGAAGTATGCAGAGATCGTGGCAAGTGGAACGATGTAGTCTCTGCCTACCCCTCCGGGAAAAAGACGTGATTTTATGTATGTACGTATGTATGTATGTTTGTATGTATGTATGTATGTATGCATGTATGTATGTATGACCCGCTCTCACTCAGACCATACCCACTATTTGTCACCCATGATTCAGCCACGAATTAATAACACATGCGTGTCACCTTATTTTTAACCGGTCAGACAGACGATCCTTAGTGCGTTTACACTAACTCTGTTTGAGGCTTGTTTTAGTCGTGTTTTGTACTAAATTTGTGCGCCTGCGCTTAGTATAACGTGTTAAATTCGCGAAATATTTCACTGCAGAGAAATTGTCCAAGTGTGGCAGTGATTGTTTATATCTTCTTTGTTTGATCTGCTCACTGGAGTTTGGGTCAGTTACAATGGCTCTCGGAAGGCCTTATGATCCATCTATGATCGCTATTAGCACATCTATACTAATATTATAAAGCTGAAGAGTTTGTTTGTTTGAACGCGCTAATCTCAGGAACTACTGGTTCGAATTGAAAAATTATTTTCGCGTTGAATAGACCATTTACCGAGGAACGCTTTAGGTTATATAACATCACGCTGCAACTATAAGGAGCAAAGAAAAAATAGAATATGTGAAAAAAAAAACGGGGAAAATTATTCATCCTTGAGAGCTTCAATGATGCCCAAAATAACTATTCCACGTGGACGAAGTTGCGGGCACAGCTAGTTTACAAATATTTTCCAAAGGGGTTTGGCTCACACCTGCCCCCGAAGAAAGACACTGGGTTTTAAAGTTTTTAAATAATAAAAAGCTTAATAGCGGTAGTTTTTCGCGCGATAGAAACGACGTCGCGCGTGACATGCTACGGGCGCTGATATACTTAATTAAACTATCTTATAGAAGCCACCAGATATTTTTGTTAGCTAAAACTATATAGGCTTTTCTCTAAAGGTTGACAAAATAAGGCATTTAGCATTTAAGTAGTTAGTTCACCTGTTGTAGATAGGTTTTATTGAGACTTAGGTATATTAAAAAAAAATCTCTAAAATTTTAAGTGACTTGACGTTGTTGTAAAAATATTCAAGACTTCTCATCAGTGTCTTACGCCTACATCTAACGTAGTCATAGTAGTCACATAATACATGGCGCCAAAATAATAAGCATAGATATATATTCTGGAATAGTCATAAAAAAGTCACTATTGACGCCAGTCAGGCGGCAGACGATGTGACTAAGTGACCAGGATTCATAATATGGTTACTCAATTCGCCGTGTGGTTCCCGGCACCATTATAATGCCGTGTGGTTCACGGCACCAATACAAAAAAGAATAGGACCACTCCATCTCTTTCCCATGGATGTCGTAAAAGGCAACTAAGGGAAAGGCTTATAAAATTGCGATCTTTTTTTTAGGCGATGGGCTAGCAACCTGTCACTGTTTGGATCTCAATTACATCATTGAGCCGAACAGCTGAACGTGGCCATTCAGTCTTTTCGGGACCATCGGCTCTGTCTACCCCGTAAGGGATATAGAC
Organism: Amyelois transitella; assembly: GCF_032362555.1. Lineage (NCBI taxonomy): Eukaryota > Metazoa > Arthropoda > Insecta > Lepidoptera > Pyralidae > Amyelois > Amyelois transitella. The sequence continues at coordinate 8,554,613 of NC_083524.1, forward strand.
TATATGTATGTATGTATGTTACTCAATCGATTTTAATTTTCCGGACGTGTCTTCCAGCAGTAAAAGTCGGCCATAATGCATCACTCACTGCAGCAATCACTGTCGATATTATAATAAAACTGTCAGCAACTAATTAAGGGGTTGACTGAACAAATAATTACAATTAAGAATCAGAAACCACATCTTAAAGCAATCATGAGTCGTCGAAAAGAAGAATCCCAAGTTTCAAGGAGCCTTTCCTTGATTTACTTTTACGATTTGCACGGAAAGAAAACTAGATATCTATCTATTATTCTTTTTTAAGTTTATTGTACTCAATGTTAGTGCCGTGTTATTTCTCAACACCAATTAAAAGAAGAATAGGACCACTCCGTCTCATTTCCATGGATGTCGTAAAAGGCGACTAAGGGCAATGTTTATAAACTTGGAATTCCTCTTTTAGGCGAGGCGCTAGCAACCTGTCACTATTTGAATCACAATTGTATCATAAAGCCAAACAGCTGAACATGGAGTATCAGTCTTTCAAGACTGTTGGCTCTATCTACCCTGCAAGGGATATAGTCGTAATTATATGTATGAATGTCTACTCAATCTTAAAACCGCAGACAAAAGATTACAATTTAATGCTCGTTAACATCTTAATGGTAGTACAGGTCACGGGTTTAACCGACCATTCGGCAGCAATGTTAACACTAAACTAATCGCTCACACATGCCGATTGAAACAGACAAGATTCGATGATACAAAACTCGGAATTAACTCCCGTATTTATGCATTAGCAGTTTATTTCCACGGTCTACGTCATCGATTACAGGCCCAGTCAATAATCCATTGGTAACGGTTCAATAATAAGCCGCACATCCTGAAGAGTTGCGCAATGACTTGTTAAGATTAACAGATAGAGAATTTTTTTTTTGATGCTAACGTGTTTTGTAGGCAAAACATTTTACATGATAAGTTTTCTACATTTTAGTGTCGGAAGATTTGCGGTGCCGTGTGGTTCCCGGCACCATAATTACAAAAAAGAATAGGACCACTCCATTTCTTTCCCACGGATGTCGTAAAAGGCGGCTAAGGGATAGGCTTACAAACTTGGGATTCCTCTTTTAGGCGATGGGCTAGCAACCTGTCACTATTTGAATCTCAATTCTATCACTAAGCCAAACAGCTGAGCGTGGCCTATCAGTCTTTTCAAGACTGGCGGCTCTGTCTATCCCGCTAGGGATATAGACGTGATCATATGTATGTATATGTATGTAGATTTGCAGTGATGGGTACCTGCTATTTTGATACAGGTACAGACAGAGTATTTGAAAGAGCTGATTTAGAAACTCGGAGTTTCAAAGGAAAAATTTCAAATGTCTTGAAAAAAGGAGATGTTAGGAGGAACCCTTAATCGTCGAATATGCATGAAAGCGTGGAGGAAGTGGGAGAGGTCTGTAAGGATCGTAGAAAGTGGAAATCCATAGTATCTGCCTTCCTTTATAGGAAACAGTCGTGATGGTATTTATGTATGATTTAGAAATAGTTATAAAGTTTATTAACTTTTTGAAAATCACGTACAAGATAATTTATTTGACGTTAACCAATGTTGTGAAACAAAAAGATATGATAATTATTAAGTGATATGAAGTGTCCTATTAAAATTTAAAAAAATCAGAATTTTTAATCACCCACGTTACTACCATCGGATCGTCGAGCTAAATTATGAAACAAAACATATTTAAAATGCATCACGTTTAAACATAGAAAAAAATATATAATTCAAATACAATCGTTTAGTCTAGTCTCTTACGCTTATTTTTATGTCTATGGTGCACTACATTTACCCTATAAATATATCTGAAGACCCTCGTCTCGCAGTGTTTGTGTTTGTTTGGTCTAATCTCAGAAATGACTGTACGTATGTATTTGCGGTTTCTACAATACAAAGAGGGATTATCCATTCCACCGTCCTCAAGAAATTGATTTAAAAGCTCTAAAAAGCCAATTTTCTAAAATAACATTTTTCTAAGTGAGTAATCTAAAAACTGAATTTTTATTTCATAAAGGCCGTTCCCACATACATACATACATAAAATCACGCCTTTTCCCCGGAGGGGTAGGCAGAGTATGTATACGTCTTACGTTTCATCCACCTGTCACTATTTGAATCTAAATTCCATTATTCAACCTACAGTTGAACGTGGCCTTTCAGTCCTTGCAAGACTGGCTCTGTCTTCTCCGTAAGGGATGGACACGTGATAATATGTATGTATGTAAAGAATCATTGTTATAAGGCCGCGGTAAGATTTGAACCTGTAACGTGGTTAGGGTCAGGGTGGTTAAGCTTTTAATCTGGACATCTTAACTCAAAAAAGATTTAAATACGTACATTTTAAACATATCCATTGCAGTTAAAATATATTGTATTCAGATACAGATTACAGACAGACAGTCACGTCTATGTCCCTTGCGGGGTAGACATAGCCAACAGTCTTGAAAAGACTTATAGGCCACGTTCAGCTTTTTGGCTTGATGATATAATTGAGATTCAAATAGTGACAGTTTGCTAGCCCATCGCCTATAAGAATAATCCCAAGTTTATAAGCCTGTCACTTAGTCGCCTTTTACGACATCCGTGGGATGGAGAAGGAGTGGTCCTATTATTTATTTAATTGTTGCCCACACGGCACAATACAATGTATTCACTTTGAATAAAATGTCAAAATGCAACTAACAGCCAAAAGTAATGAAGGTCTTTCACAACGGCTCTCATGAAATGGGTTTATAGTCGCTATTAAACCGGCCAATCTGACCATGCAGCAGGGTGTGGTGCCTCTGATCGCGTTATTAATAGTACATACATACATACATATGGTCACGTCTGTATCCCTTGCGGGGTACACAGAGCCAACAGTCTTGAAAAGACTGAATGGCCACGTTCAGCTATTTGGCTTAATGATAGAATTGAGATTCAAATAGTGACAAGTTGCTGGCCCATCGCCTAAAAAAGAATCCCAAGTTTGTAAGCCAAAGTTGTATCCTTTAGTTGCTTTTTACGACATCCATGGGAAAGAGATGGAGTGTTCCTATTCTTTTTTGTATTGGTGCCGGGAACCACACGGCACAATAAAATTCTTAATATAAAGAAAAAAAATACATACTCCGTGTACGTCCCCCGTGGCCCAGCGGTAATACGCTTGTCTGTGACGCCGGAGGTACCCGGGTTCGAATCCCGGTCAGGGCATGATAAAAAATTAACTTTCTCCGATTGGTTTGAGTCTTGGATGTTTATATATGTAAGTAGATATTTATTATAAAATAATATAGTATCGTTGAGTTGGTATCTCGAAACACAATTTTAGAACTTACTTCGAAGCTAACTCAATCTGTATAATTTATCTTGTATATGTATATTTATTTATTTAACTTAGTAGATTTTTTGTTTGTGAAAAATATTTTTTTTATCTTTCAGCAGCTTATAATGGTAATGTGCAACAAAAATCCTCCCGGCGGTTTCTCGCTAAATCTATATCTAACCATTCAAAAACTTTATTAAATAAATTATTTTTTCTTACGTCTTAAATATTTTTTTATCAAGTAGATACATTTGTTTTAAGCAGACACCAAGCTTGTTTCGTAACAGTAAAAAGAGGTTCATATAAACTCGCTATAAATTGCACCATACATAAAACACTTGTAATGTGTTTGACGTCAGGATTCGCCCCAATTTCTCCTGTTAGAATAAAATAGATTAGATTTATTTTCAAACTTGGATACAAGGTATCACTTATTGACGTCACATCGCTTAAATCTTATTATATTTACAAGCGCATGTGTAGAAGAAGCGGCGGAACAAACTATACTGAAAAATTTTCACCGAACGCCAATTTCCAAATATAGATGTCTTAAATCGAAATCGTGTACGAATGCAAAGTGTTTACATTTAAAAATATGAATGAGTAGAAAACTAATGACATCAATACGTTAGTTGAGAAACATTTGAGTCTCAGACTCAATAATATGCTGCAAATTTCGCTAATTATTATTGTCATTCGCGCGGGACTACTAAGAAATCTTCTCATAGCGTACCCAACCCATAGACCACTTATGGAATCTATATAAAATGTAATATGCCGATTTGGGCTGCGCATTGATATGTACTATGTCAGTCAGTCAATTATTTAAAGAACAAAATGTAACATTCTTGTCAACCTGTTTGTCACAAATACAAATGTATATATTGATTACATACACACATATAGTCACGGCTTGCGGGGTAGACAGAGCCAACAGTCTTGAAAATACTAAAAATATTTTGATCTAGATTCCAATTTTATTTTCGTAAAGAAGAAGATAGATAAGCACAAGTCACCATGCCGTCTGTCCATTATCTTGATTGTTTTAAAAAAATTGTCATAACTATTGCACGGATTGAAAATTTGCCAACGTGAATCTATTTTATCACACGGCGTTTATATTGAGTGTCTATATATTTAGTTAGTTTTCTTTTTGTGTGCTCTGCTATTTTCATTCATCAAAGCGACTAAGGGATAGGCTAAATTGGGATTCTTCTTATAGGTGGTGAGCTAGCAATCTGTCACTATTTGAATCTCAATTCTATCAAAGCCATACATCATGATCTGCGCATATAGTTCAATATGGCCTTCCATGTTCCTTCACAAGGAGTATGCTCTTTTACGCTCGTCTTAAATCTCAATACATACATATAATCACGTCTATAACCCTTGCGGTGTTGACGGAGCCAACAGTCTTAAAAACACCGAAATGCCACTTTAAGTTATATGGCTTACTGATAATAGAGATTCAAATAGTGACAGATCGCAAGCCTACAAAAAGCGGTAAGCTTGTCTAGCGCATCCCTTAGTCGCCTTATATGATATCCATTGGGAAAAATATGGAGTGATTATATTCTTAAGTGTCGGGAACCATCAAATCTTTATTCCCTTAATGATTCTTCTTTATAGAATACTTAAGTAGCGAATCAGTGAAGGAAATTTGGTGCCATCACAATTCAGGATCGGGCGTTTTGCCAGCAGTGCTAATTGCAAATTGTATGTAGACTACACACGCACGATATTTATAAAGCGAAGTGATATGAGTGCTTTGAAGCTTTTTTGATAAAAAGCTCGACGTTGTTTGTGTTTTGGCGAGTGATGTCGGAAATTGATCTTATTAGAGCTTTTGAAGGCAGATGTGGCGTGTATACTCAGTGAAAAGTTTTGAAATCTTACTAATATTATACATATATAAATGTGAAAGTATGTTAGGATGTGTGTTTGTTACTCTACTACTTAAGGCCTTTGTCGCGCAGCGGTAGTACGCTTGTCTGTGACAACGGAGGTCTCGGGTTCGAATCCCGGCGAGGGCATGATGAGAAAAGAACTTTTTCTGATTTGCCTGGGTCTTGGATGTTTATCTATATAAGTATTTATTATAAAATAAAGTATCGTTGAGTTAGTATCTCGTCTCAAACTTACTTCGAGGCTAACTCAATCTGTGTAATTTGTCCCGTATATATTTATTAATTTACTCTTTCACGCAAAAACTACCGAAGGGATTTTCTCTTAACTTTGCATTAATATATGTATAGTAGCTTAAACATTAGAATAACATAAGTTAAAATTTATAAAGATTCAACATGGACGAAATTCGCGGACAGTAGTATACATGTATTCTCGACCCTGCTTGCTCTGTCTTCTGCAGAGCCTTCGCGTCTTGTGACCATCGGCTCTTTCAGCCCCGTAAGAGATGAAGACGTGATGCGTATGTGTGATATTCATAAAACAGATGCTAATTTACATACATACATATGGTCACGTCTATATCCCTTGCGGGGTAGACAGAGCCACCAGTCTTGAAAAAACAGAATGGTCAGCTATTTGGCTTATATGCTATATCTACTGTTTAAATTCTTATATATTATATTTACAAAAGGTCAGCAAGGTTAGCATGGCACGGGCAACGACCTTTTTGCCGTGTGGTTTCTGGCACTTATATAAAAAACAATGGGACCACTCCATCTGTAACCCATGGATGTCAAAAAGGCGAGTAAAGGATACGCTAGCAACCTCTCACAATTCTATCATTAAGCCAAACAGCTGAACGTGTCCTCCTATCAGTTTTTTCGAGATTGTTGGCTCTGTCTAAAGTTATTAATGTGGATGAAATGAATAATATATGCAGGGATAGTAAAACATAGAAAGATAAAATCTCTACTTACCCTTCTGGGAAAGTGATTCTGTGTATGTTTGTTATTTCATTGTTTCCACTGTATGTCTAGAACAAATAGTTATCTCAATTAAAATTATAAATGCGAAAGTCAGTTTGTTGTTTTGTTCCTCTTCACGGGTTATCTACTGAATAAAAAAAATAAAATTTCTTCAAATATCACGTATATATGTATAATTGTGCCGTGTGGTTCCCGGCACCAATACAAAAAAGAATAGGACCACTCCATCTCTTTCCCATGGATGTCGTAAAAGGCGACTAAGGGATAGGCTTACAAACTTGGGATTCTTTTTTAGGCGATGGGCTAGCAACCTGTCACTATTTGAATCTCAATTCTATCATTAAGCCAAATAGCTGAACGTGGCCATTCAGTCCTTTCAAGACTGTTGGCTCTGTCTACCCCGCAAGGGATATAGACGTGAACATATGTATGTATGTATGTATATGTATAATTAAGAGTCTGGAAAATCACATAGGTTATATCATCCCGGTAAAAATTAGAGTTCCCGAGGGATTTGCGAAGAACCTGCATTCTTTTGTGGATGATGTTAAATTCGCCGCTTGTCGTAACCAGAGTGGCGTTAAATTCGTAGCCTTTTGTTGGTGGCGGTAATTTCATCGTATTTTTTATAGATGGCGCTAAATTCACGCAGGCGAAGTTGCGGGCAAGAGTTAATAAGTTATATGCATAAATACATATAATCACGTCTATATCCCTGCGGGTAGACAGAGCTAACAGTCTTGTAAAGACTGATAGGTCACGTTCAGCTATTTGGCTTTAAGATAGAATTGAGATTCAAATAGTAACGGGTTGCTAGCCCATCGCCTAAAATAATTCCAAGTTTATAAGCCTACCCCTTAGTCGCCTTTTACGACATACATGGGGGAGTGATGGAGTGGTCCTATTATTTTTTCTATTGGTGCCGGGAACCACACGGCACTAATTTATATGTGTTGATTAAATTGTCACTAGCACAAGGCAACTTATCTTGGAACCTATTAATAGCTTTGAATAGTTTTGCCCTTTGATCAATTGACGATTAACTGAACCTATATGGCATCTAGAAATTGGCAACTGTAAGTTTATGATGATCAGAAATAGTTGGTCAACTAGGTCAAGTCTATTGAGTCAGGATTTAATGGAAACTATGATGGATATCATCAATGAACATGTTAATTGTTTTATTAATACCAAATTATAACTAGTATCAGATACATGATAAAAGCAGAGATTTTAGTAAGTACTTATTAAATTTTTTCTACGTATGTAGTACGTAATTTGATAGTAATAGTACATATGTCGAACTAATAACAATATGGTAATAGTAACAAACAAATAATAATTTTGGCATAGATGAAGATGAAAACTTATTATTGACACAAATTGTTAAGATAATCACAGTGGAGAGGAACACATTGCAGGAGAAAGAAATTGTTAATCATCTCTGAGGAGTGATAGAAGTCCAATTTTCTTAGTTTACGTAGTGTTGTTAGACTAAAAAAAAAACGGTCGAATAACAAGAAATCTTAAAATGTGCAAAACCGTTAATAAATCCTGAAATGCAGTGGTAATTATAATTAAAAAAAAAACAATCCATATTTGTGCGTGACTAGAAAATATATTTATCAGTCGAAATCATTTGGAACATGATCAAAAAAAGGTCAAAAATTAACGACCAAAAACAATTCTAACAGTAACTGAGTAGTTCGTTCAAATCACACGGGTTTTCACAGCACTCTGTGGCCACGCCCTGTCGTTTGCCCCTCATCGCCCCAAGAGCTCTCGATTTGGGGTAATACCAGGACCAACTGCTGTCTGAATGCCGAACACTGTCCAAAGACCTCTTTGAGAGCCCGTCTTCCATGTTGGGACAGAACGTGGCCAAAGAAATAGCCAATCTTCTGCCACAAAAGTACTGCTTCGTCGGCGCCACGGATGAAATAGCGACTATGATCAGAAGAGAAATAATTTGAACCTTCATGTTTAACACGCTATTGCTCTTACAGATGAAATTAAAATGTGTCTAGGACAGGAATTATTGGTGTTTTATACTTGGGAACAGCTGATTAATATGCAAAAAGGTATGAGATGTGTGGGCTTGGCTTCCAGGTCAGGTAACTGAAGGATTACAAGGACGCGTCGTCTGCTCACCTTAAGTCGAGACGGTTACTGACGTCATAATTATAATGTGAATATTACAATTACTTATTATGGCATTAAACTTGGCATTTTCCTGTTATGTGGCTAATACTGTAGTTGTTCCTATGAGTGATAGATATTGTGAGAATTTTAAATACTAAGTATGTAGAATTATATTTACAGTTGTTTACTTACTACTAATCAGTGCAAGTGTGTTTGTTGTGGCATAGATAAGGAATACGAGTTATAATGTACAAATAGTTTTTGTTTTTTGCATAATATGACTTGAAGAAGGTCTTAAACTTACTTATAGGTAATAAGATGCTTTTGACTTTTATTATACACTTCCGAAGACACGAGTCAGTGTGCTTTTATGCGGAAAAGAAATTGTAATCTTGAAATTAATTATATTTGTTGTTTTCATACTATCTAAGTTATTTTTTGTGAGAATGTAAATCTGTACCAAAATATACAAATTATTTGAATGCTAACTTGACAAACCAAATTTGGAGATATTTCTGTAAGTACCTATATATTTTTTGTTTATTTAATAATAATTTTGTTGTAAAATTATAAAATTATTTGCACGTAGGAAATACAACAATTAGGTCGCAAACATGAAAAAAAACCAGCTAGACTCTAAACGAATCTGATTTGCAAAAACCTTATTTATTTACACCTTTTGTAGACAGAAACTGTTGGTAAAACATACATACATACATATACAAATACATATAATCACGTCAATATCTGTCTGTAGACAGAGCCAACAGTCTTGAAAAGACTGATAGGCCACGTTCAGCTGTTTGGCTTTATGATGGAATTGAGATTCAAATACTGACAGGTTGATAGCCCATCGCCTAAAAGAAGAATCCCAAGTTTATAATCCCTTAGTCGCCTTTAACGACATCCATGGGAACGAGATGGAGTGGTCCTATTCTTTTTTTTATTTGTGCCGGGAACCACACGGCACACACACATATTATGTTGGTAAAAGCTAGTGTACATAAAAATGAGTCCATTTTATGGCCATCGCTGGCATCGCCCGCGGTGACGTCACTCGTGACTGCATACGATGCGTTTATTTCTGCACGTTTCGTAGAACTGTCGCGTCTTATTTGTGTGTATTTATAGCGAGTGTTTCCTTGACGGCGGGATTATTGCCGTGCAAGGGTGTCCGATGTAAATAAGACAAACTTTACATACACATGTACCTACGGTACGGTGGTCACAAAAATCTAAACTAATATATTTAAACGAGCAATTCTTGTATATATATATATATAATCAGGATCTCGGAAACGGCTCCAACGATTTTCATGAGAGTTACAGATTAGGGGCTTTTCGGCTCAAGGATTCGATTTATACATTTGACTGCGAATTAATTATAGAAATTTTTATGACCGTGACTCCGCTCGCGTCCAATTAAAAATCCCGTTAATTCCCATTCCCGCGAGAGATATAGACGTGATTATATTTTATGATACTATGTTATGTTTATCAGCAAATGCTCATCAGGCTGAACAACTTTGGTAATGCGTTATTTTGTATATTTATTGTAGTTAAGCTGGATCAAGTGATCCAATTTTCAAAAACATTTATATCTTATATGTTTCCACAAGGAACTTTCAATCATATCGGTTCAGTAGTTCCGGAGATAATCGTATGCAAACAAATCTATTAAAGTTGCCTTTTGTCTCTGGTGTTAAGCTTTGAACACAAGCTGTTGCATCGTAAATCTAGGTGTGGACTATAACAGAAGATATCCCATTCTTTTACGTTAAAAAGAAATAAATACTGAAAGGGAAAACATCACGATTGTCGTAGCCCACATCAATGTTTTGCATCACATCACCTTGTTATATCAACACGAGGTGATGACACTTTATTATTGTGATGAGGATTACGAGTAACTGTAATGACTAGCTGACACGGTAATACTGCTCATATTAGCAATGCGTTTGCATAGTTGATAAATAGATGTTTTTCCTTGTCAGTCATTGTACTTTCTACGAGGTAATCATCGTACATCACTAAAAGTAAGATCTTCCCGGATCTGTATCTGTTATGTAACAGTATCTACTTAAAATATTAATATAAACCTAAGTATATTAAAACTGACTAAAAACATAGCCATTCTGATATTCTTATTTCACTGATTTAACTTTTGGCTGATTAGAAATGAAAGAAATTATTTATCCTTGGTTGCCGAGAATTAAATTGGGATAAGTCCGCCATTGCACATTTTTTTTATATCAAGAATTTTTTTATGCAATAAAAAATTTGAAACAAAACCACAAAATCAAATACTTTGATAATGGAGGACATCGTAATACGCAAGATATATGGACGTGATTATATGTATGTACATATGTATCAGAATACTATGCACAACAAAAACATAGGACTCAAACCGCTTAATTGCCGTTGCTAACCTCTTGATTTGAAATTTGACATACATACATACATATGGTCACGTCTATATCCCTTGCGGGGTAGACAGAGCCAACAGTCTTGAAAAGACTGAATGGCCACGTTCAGCTATTTGGCTTAATGATAGAACCGAGATTCAAATAGTGACAGGTTGCTAGCCCATCGCCTAAAAGAGGAATCCTAAGTTTATAAGCCTATCCCTTAGTCGCCTTTTACGACATCCATGGGAAAGAGATGGAGTGGTCCTATTCTTTTTTGTAATAGTGCCGGGAACCACACGGCACTTGAAATTTGAACCGAAAAGATTTCAATTTTGTGGTCTACATGCGTACTAAAAAAGGATTTTCAAAAATTCCCTGATAGAACAGGAATTAATGAAACTCGTAAAAATCAAGTGGATATCGCACTGAGGAAGGATATTTAAAAATTTCTGCAAAGTCACGGACAAAAAGTTACTAGTTTTCGCCCGCAACTCCGCCCGCGAAACAGTATCATGTTTTTTTTCTATAATCCACACTACATGTTTGCAAAATTTCATGCAGTACAGTTTTGACGTGAAAGACGGACAAATAAACGCTTTCATACATACATACGTACATAAAATCACGCCTCTTTCCCGGAGGGGTAGGCAGAGACTACCTCTTTCTACTAGGACGATCTCTGCACACTTCCTTCGCTGCATCCACATTCATAACTCTCTTCATGCAAGCTCGACGGTTTCGGGTACGATAAACGCTTTCACATTATTATTTATTTATTTATTTAAACTTCATTGCACAAAATACAAATGTATAGCACAATTGGCGGACTTAATGCTAGAAGCATTATCTACCAGTATTAATATTAGCATGGATTGCCACGGCGTACTGTTTTATCGACAGCAACACGAATAGGCGCTTTACAGCCGCTCTCGAATTCAACACCGATGTTTTGTAAACAGAGAGGTGTCGGGCCAAACCGTGCTTGTGCGATTCGCGGGTAGATGCAATGTTTGCCGTTCCAGATTCGGAAATCTAATAAAACGAGAAATTCTTTATGCCAATTGTTAGGATTTCTAACATTATAGTGGCAACATTCCGACCGAAAGATCCGGCTCGAAGGACCAATGTTAATATAGCTGACGCTATTGGATGAACCCCGAAAATCGTAGATGTACATTTAATTTTCCTCAGCAGTACAAAGCATGAAAACAGAATGACGCGGGAGCGACAGTGCAAAAATCTTAGCATAGACAACTAACTTATAAATAAAATACTACATAGCAATGTTGTCACTGTAATGATACACCATTTAAAAATTTGAATTAACGTTCTAGATTTGGAGATACGAAAAAGTTACTCACTACCTTTAAAATATGATATTGATAGTCAGCAGTTTGGAGATAAAAAAAAACGAAGTATTCAAAATTATTCCATTTTTAAATTAATAATGTGTAAATTATCAATTCAAATACTACAACGCCCATTTTTTTAATTTGAATTATATTTTTACCTTCTACTATTGTGTTCAAATCTACTATGGTAACACCAAAAACCTGTCATTCCAAACATCCTATTATAACGGAACGTTTTTCGTGATATTTTTGACAACTGTTCTACTTATATTAATTGCTATATCCAACACGTCCGCTTGTCATGATCACAAAGGTTTGTTTGTTTGTCTGTTAGTTTGACATCAAAGAATAGTGTTGGCAGTGCGATCCCGGCCACTGATAGGTACGTTTACCTAACCCACTTTCATTGATATACGGACGAACTTGAGGTAATATCTATACTAATATTATAATTCGTGCCGTGTGGTTCCCGGCACCAATCCAAAAAAGAATAGGACTACTCCATCACTTTCCCATGGATGTCGTAAAAAGTTAAGCCAAATAGCTGTAAATGATAGAATTGAGATTCAAATAGCGACAGGTTGTTAGCCCATCGCCTAAAAAGGAATCCCAAGTTTATAAGCCTAGCCTATCCCTTAGTCGCCTTTAACGACATCCATGGGAAAGCAATGGAGTGGTCCTATTATTTTTTGTATTGGTGCCGGGAACCACACAGCACACACGATACATGGTTCCCGCATTGAAATCAAGTTAATGAAAACTAGCTGTTGTCCGCGACTTCGTTCGCCGTAAAAGTTCACTAACAATCTCAATACATAAAAGCTTAACCCCTCTATCTCAGAGGAATGGTAAGACACATTTTTGTAAGCCGGTTTTAAAGTTGGACTAAGCCTTCTAAGAAAACCGCATACTAATCAGTGCAAAAGTTTTCGAGCACATATAATATACAGACAGATATATGTAAATTATAGCCGGGCACCTAATTCGACAATAACTACCGACGCTTCTATTTCAGGTGATTTTATCCTATACACGGAGCGCTATAAATCGATTTATCAATTCGGTTTTATTACGATATGTAACGAGACATCTTGTGTCACATGTGGAAACTCACTGGAAGTTTATTTTTGTAAATCATTGATCCGTTGACGTGCGCACACGTCGCAATTTATCAAAACAATGTGATCTCAACCGAAAATATCAGGTACAGAATACTTTTTATCACCAAACGTAAAGGAGGAGTTACAAGTTTAATCGTGTATGTGGCTATAAGAAACGCTTTCCAAATATTTGTCTCATAATTTGCCTAAAAATGAACGAGTCCCCCTTCAAATGTATTTCCAATGCTATACATATACAGGACATATACAGGACAAATTACACAGATTGAGTTAGCCTTGAAGTAAGTTCGAGACTTGTGTTACGAGATACTAACTCAACGATTCTATATTTTATAATAAATACTTATATACCTAGATAAACATCCAAGACCCAGGCCAATCAGAAAAAGTTCTTTTCTCATCATGCCCTGGCCGGGATTCGAACCCGGGACCTCCGGTGACACAGACAAGCGTACTACCGCTGCGCCACAGAGGCCGTCGACGATGACGATCAGTTTATATTGGCGTCATCGGCAGAGGAGTTACAGGAGATGGTCAACTGTTTACATCCTACTACTATTATAAAGGCGAAAGTTTGTATGGATGTTTGTTACTCTTTCACGCAAAAACTACTGAACCGATTACCATGAAATTTGGTATGTAGGTAGCTGAAGACCCAGAATAACACATAGGCTACTTTTTATCCCAGAGTTCCCGCGGGATTGATAGGGTTTCCATGCGGACGAAGTCGCGGGCGGCCTCTAGTTACATAATAAAATAAAATAAAAACAATGGTTTCTGAAATGACAAAGTGTTGTATTTCGTGAGGAGGAGAAAAAGTTTAAAGTGAATCACGGGAGATGCTATTAAACTTGGGATTCTTATTTTAGACGTTGGGCTAGCAACCTGTCACTATTTGAATCTCAACTCCATCATTAACCACAAAGGTGAACGTGGCCTTTCAGTCTTTTTCTACCCCGTATGGGATTAAGATGTGATTGTATTTATTAAAGAGAAAAAGTGTAACAAGTGAAAGAGTTTGTAGGTATGACTAGAATTAACGACAGTTAATGAAAGGTGTAATAGTGATAACTATTGATAGAGAAATATTTTTAAAAATGTTCATAATTTCTTATTAAGTAAAAACTTAGTTACCTATCTACTTATTTATAAATAAACGACACAACTTCGACTGTATAAATGCATTTGTTGCCCATAATTCACAATTTCCCGAGCGTGCCCAAGAAACGTTTGCATTTCAAATTAATTCCCTGTCTAATAAAATCGTAAAAGGGATTAAGACAATGAAATAAACCTATCAAAGGCACGGGAACGTAAATCTATCACCACTTTATAGTTTAGCTATACCATCTATTTTATATCCTATCCTTTGATCAGATACTGATTTCTTGCTAAACAACGTTTTACAAAGGGAGTTCAAACGATTTGCGGGTAACGAAACGTGTGAAGTATTTCTCAGTCTGTGGAACGTTCCTAGCGGTTCCTAGTTATTTTTAAGAATGTCATTTCCCTGTAGTGATCTTGTCCTTGACTTGACGCCAAATAAAAATAATAATTACGTGTGAAAGCTCATAAATGTGAAGGTTGCATCGTATAAACAAGGTTGTAGTAGAAAATATTACTATATTACATCTAACACCCACCATGGCATGTATTTAAAATCTTCCACGGATGTCGACGACACTCGCAAATGATCGATAAAAAAAACTGTCAAGTCACACAATTAAATCGATAAATTTCTTTAACACCACTAAAACAACACTGGCAAGTAAACAAGCACTTCAATTTGTAAAATTCTAAATCCACATTCGAAATTCGAATTGGTGGCACTAGCAGTCGCTTCGAGAAATTCGAGGGCGAACCGCCCGGCGCATACGCGTAGCCACTGAAACTGTGTGTTACGAGCCAAGCTTACCACTTCTACGTCATTCACCAACATTGGCTGACGTTTGCCAAACCCGCCAACATAAACGAAGCTCGATTTTTATTTGAAATTCACAATCCCAAACGTTGGCCTGTGTGACCAACGTTCCGATTTGGCTCAGTTTAACGACACATAAAATACTGTTATTTTGATATTACGATCGTCTTATAATACGTTTGATATCGATACTGAATGTGCAGGTCTGGTCGGAATTGGAGTAAGGACATTGAAGTATTTTGTTATGCATTATTAGTTCAAATAGCTATATGTAACGTGTTCATTAAATTCTTATTACAGCTTTTATGCTGAAACGTTGGTAAGAGAAGTTCTGAACGAACGTATATTTTGCTCAAATCCTAGACGGCCTGACGAAACATCAGAATCGTCCTTACATAACAACAACATAGTATCACGTCTATACCTCTTGCAGGGTTGACAAAGTCAACTTATTAAAATCATCATAACGAATACAATTTAAAACTACGACTAGAATAGGTCATTAAATTTTTAAACAGGAATTGAACACAGTTTGAGCGGGCAGATTGTACTGGCTCTAAATTTTAGATTAGGTACTTAACTACCCCATAACACAAATCTACTAATTAACACAGTTAACGATACCATGATTTTAATAAATACAGAAATTGATAAATATTGAAGTCTTCAAAAACCCAGAACCTCCTGAAACAAAGGTAAGCAGTTAACCAGTACGCCACAGACGAGAAAATGTGAACTCATTAACGTAATTTTCAAACTAAAAACAATAAGAGTATTAGAGAATTATAGTATTATAAATGTTCTTACATCAAAGGAAAATACCTTGTAAAAACTACCGCTAAACACATAAAAAGATGCAGGAGCGAAAAGCGTTGTAAAAATTCTTACGTCTCGTCAAGATCTTAAAATCCCTAATGAAAATAACTTCATTGAAGACACGAATTAAAGAAAAAACATTAAAGAAAAAACGTTGACACATGGTTACCCGCATTGAAATCAAATTGTTGAAAACTAGCTGTTGTCCGCGACTTCGTTCGCCGTAAAAGTTTACTGACAATCTCAATACATAAAAGCTAAACCCCTCTATCTCAGAGAGATGGTAAGACAATTTTTTGTAAGGAAGGCTTACAAAACGGAACTTTGGACTAGACCTTCTAAGAAAACCGCATTCTAATCGGTGCAAAAGTTTTCGAGCACATAAAATATACAGACAAATATAAATTCTAAGAAATATAATTTTTGGCTTCTGTTGTTTATTTATAAATCCCCCTCATCGATTTTTTTTGGCAATATCTTTCAAGATCGGTAAAATAAAATTATATTGTATGGATATGGATAACATTTAGCCATATTTGATGCACAATAATATAACCAGTTGGTAGATATCGCCATATGTTTTAAATATACTGATCACAAAGGCATTTTTAGAACAAAGGGCGGTGACGCTTCATTTGAAGACCTTCAAAGAGTTGTTTGAACTAAAACAAGAAAATCGACGGCTGTAAAACATTTAAGACCAGACAGAGTGTAAATTATACATTTATTGTCTTTGCCTCTTTTTATTATTAAGTAAGTGATCAAGTTGCACCACAAAAGAAAGCAAGGAAACCTACGCATTCTGACAAATGGGTTTGCAAAAGTAATTTAATATGGGTTAGGTTCTATTGCAAATATTGTGGACAAATATTATGACATTTGACGGCGTCTGTGGCGCAGCGGTAGTACGCTTGTCTGTGACACCGGAGGTCCCAGGTTCGAATCCCGGCGAGGGCATGATGAGAAAAGACATTTTTCTGCTTGGCCTGGGTCTTGGATGTTTATAAAATATACTATCGTTGAGTTAGTATCTCGTAACAGAAGTCTCGAACTTACTTCGAGGCTAACTCAATATGTGTAATATGTCTCGTATATATATATATATACATATATTATCAGACGGAAGTCGCTTCGTGTAATAACCTGACAGAACCGTGGTCATAGACGCCCGCGGGGCTACTCACGGCCGAGAGATGAGAATGGAACTGGACAGAAGATCAAGTTACACTCCTGATAAATAATAAGCTTCGGCCGATGAATCAACCTATGATTTGGAATACAAAAGGTTTTTGGCGAATCCAAATGAAAGCAATAAGAATTCTGGAGGAAAGTATTGATTTGATTGATTGATGATGGAGATTGATTGGTGATATGTACAATATAAATGGGCATGTAACTCCCTGCGTCATTGTTGCCCGATGCACATAACTTAGGGATTTTTTAGGCTTGAATGTAAAGGCTTTATTTGAGCGTAAGTGTGGCAGACCGCTTCTTCATCTTGCTTCTCTTCAGGAAGATTAGGGTCAAACTCTCTTTAATTTTCTAAAAAAGGATCATGATTTCGGTAATTTCTCAAAAAATTGGTTACCGCGGGCTCTGAGAAAATGAGGCCTAATTTTAAGTCTTTGTCAAGTCTTTGTCCAACACCAAGAGTCAATGAGATCACAATTTTAAGAACTTCTGACGGTGTTACTCCAATTTCTACGAACATTCTCGTTTCCCTGAAACTCAAAATGAACTTAAAACGGCTTACTACGTAATTTGAACACTTAATTTATTGTGATTTAGACAGTTTCTCTGGAACCACTAATAATTTATGTGCAAATGGCGTTTTCCTGGGATTGCGAATTTTAATAAAAATAGAATTTATATCTTCACCTAATAATAAAACCGGTCTATGTCTGAAGGAAGATATTAAATAAATCAATGCTTCATAGTTTTTGTAGTTTTCTTTTTTGGATTTTTATAATTTAATCTGTGCATCTAGTATCTTACGTAGACCGAAGAAGAGACTAGAATAAGGTTTAATTGTAAACTTGGGTGAACTAAATTTATAGTAAATACCCAAAAACATAAAAGTTATAATATGACCAAAAAAAAGTATAAACGAATATGAAAAAAAAAAATTAAGATCACTCGGCTCTTAATTTATAGTAGGTATTTAATGAGACAAAGTATCCACACGATACAAAATTACAACCAAGGACATTTGAGATTATTCCTACACTTTAAACAAAAGCAAATCACATTAAAATAAGTCAACATTGCACAAAATACAACCAAACATAAACATCGGACTGTTAAAACGTTTGAAACTCTCAATAAATTGACGTCAAAAGGCGATGCATGTTTAAAATATACTTCCTACTGTGAAACAAACAGACGAAATTGTTCTCCATGTTGGAATGTATGATACAGAGAAGATTTAAGCTGAAATGAAACTGTTTTGTTGAAGAGAGTGAGACGTGACGTATAAGCTAATGAAACTATATGATATGTTATTTCGTTTGCGGACGTGTTTCCATTGTCACACGATTGGACACTCAATGGTACGAGTTATATTATACTTATCAGTTTGGATTTTAGAATGAAAATTGTACATGCCATGACAAGTTAATAGTAAATTATGAAATAAGAAATCATAACGATTCTTGGTTCAATTCAAACTATAGCTCTCATGCAATCGCTGCATATTTCCGAATAGCGATTAAAAATGGCATAAGAGTAATGAAGACATTCCCATGTCCATACCTCCTCAACATCGTTCAGATGCTTCCTCGTATAGCTCTGGAATACGCACAGTGGCGTCTTTAATGATATGATGATGAATGCCTATATATATGCCAATAATTAATTTCTACCAGTTTAGCATATTGTGATACCTAATGCTTCTAATACCAAGGACGATAAGACATATTCTACTTTGTCAACGTAAGTGAATCGTCCCGACCATAATTAACAACTTCCCAAAAGGACCACATACCAGAATGACCACTCCAAGATCCAATTGCCGTATTGAAATCTTTCTCAAATGCACTTCCTACATCGTCCACTTCTCTACTATACTATACTAAAAGTATGTACTGAAGTTACAATGGCCTTGAAAACATAGACGAACAACAGAACAGATTTAGAACACATTAAGCTTTTTAAACACAATTTAAAATTCGAAATAAAACTAGGAATCGCGGCTATCAATCACAAACGTGCCAATAAACAAGAGGACATGATTTCTGAGATCGAATTGTTTACGTTGATGCCATTCGGGGGATCGGCACATTGTTAGCGAGATAGTGAAAGGATTTCGATTTATGATTTTATTTCACTTTGTAGTTCGGTAAGGTTTCTAGGTGTAAATATAAAAAAAATATTCCGCCACCGTAGAAAATGACAACACCTTCTCGGCTGTGGCATGCGCCGATGATAGAGTGACAAAGAAAGTCGGCACGTGTGTTTACTGTCTTAAAATTGTTTTCTTTTATTATTTTTCTCCGGCGAGAATCCGATAAATTTAACTTAAAACTGGCGAAAAAGATGCAATGCAAGCGGAACTTAATGTGTTTGTTACTCGTAACTCTTCACAGTTAAACCACTAAAATTTTGATAAAACTCAGTACAAATATAATGTTAACTTTAAAAAGAACATTTTCAACAATTACTAACGAGAATGGGAACTGCGATAATATTTGTGCATCGCGAGCAGTGCAACTGGCATAAGCTAGTAAAAAAAAAGCACCCAATAACTTATTATTGCACCCGCTATTCGCTAACCGCTAACAATGGCACAGCAATCGAACGGACAAGGAAAACAAACATGCACCGACAATGGAAATGCGCTGGATGTCTGCCAAGATGTTTCGTCAACCGAAACTAAAAGATTTCATATTCCAAATGAGATAGGCAATGATCATGGACACGCGTTGAAATAGATGTTACGTTTGTTTTGAGGTGGTCATTAATATAAGGGCAATTTTTATCTCCTAACATTTATACATACATACATATGGTCACGTCTATATCCCTTGCGGGGAAGACAGAGCTAATAGTCTTGAAAAGACTGAATAGCCACGTTCAGCTATTTGGCTTAATGATAGAATTGAGATTCAAATAGTGACAGGTTGCTAGCCCATCGCCTAAAAAAGAATCCCAAGTTACAAGTTATATTTATAATACTAGAATATTCCTGCGGTTCTGCCCACGTATAGGTAACTGTTTAATTCAATTTCGAATTTCGGGAAATTCCCTCTAAGTAATTGTACTTACTTCATGCCAAATTTCAGTCCCAACGCTTTGAGCCTTGCGTTGATATATCAGTCAGTTAAGCAGTGGTCTTTTTATGTATTTGATTTTAAACTCAGATATTAGTTTCATTAAGGAAACTTTAAGAATAACTGTTTTGTAATTTGTTATATTACTTTTTATATGCAACAAAGAGTTTATAATCAAACAAAACAAATCAGATTAAATTTTTATAAAAAAAAATTCTCGATTCTTTGATACAGGAATACAAAACTATATTTAGCTTAAGCTATATTGAGAGAGGAACACTTAAAAAAAATTAAGGGATATTTTCACGTAGGTACATTATCTGTATCTCGTCTAACTCGATTGTTTATCTGTGGCGCTGACGCTAGACGAGAGACGAGATGAGCTGTTAAGCACGCGGTTTCATTTTGACAATCAGAAGGTAAGAATTCATGTTGAAATGTCGCTTCTATCTAAAAATTACGTCAGACGTCAGCAGACGTCAAATTAAAGCGACGGTGAATATATCTCAAATTAACGATCGGTTGGCAAATTTAAAAAAAGTTCTTTGATTAATTGATCTCGCGGGATAAATGGCAAATGGTGTATTTTGCGATACGTTAAGATAATAAAAAAATAGATACTAACTAAAAATCACTCTTTTTACATACATTACTAACGCCATAGTTACATGTGTCCATACATAATTTTTCCAAATATGTTAATAACTTATACAATTTGAGATATTATTTAGTGGGTTATTTTTAAGCCAATAAATAAGAGTAGGTAGGTACCTACCAGTCTTTAAATTTCCATATGTATCCCCCTTAATAAAGTTGGTTTAGTTCTAACCCCTCTAAAAAGAAAAGGAAAAGGTAAAGTGGTTTTGACGTGAAAGACAGACAAACACGCAAACGCACTTTCACATTTTTTTAAATAATCGCTAGTATAGACGTGAGGCATGTTTATCTACCCCCTACAACCCCTACCTTCAAGGAATTTTCAAAGAAATGTAAGAATACCTACATAGGTACAAATAATAACATATGTATATATACCTTGCGGGGCAGAGAGAGCTTACATTCTTAAAAAGACTGATAGGGCCACGTTCAGCTGTATTTATGATAAAATTAAGATTCAAATTATGACAGTTTCAAAAGACGAATCCCAAGTTTTATAAGCCTATCCCTTAGTCGCCTATTTCCTAAATGTAGGAATATTGTGGCTTTTCGTACTTTTGTAATCGCGTGATACACGACCGCGAATTTCCCTGAAAAAATATAAATAGATGCACTTTTTTTTTTAGAAACTGCGGTGGCCAAGCCGTTTCCCGGTATAACCACGGTTTCCTGTAAGAAAATATAAAGTTTTAGACCAGGGTCATATGTAAAATAATGTGCACATCAATACTTACATACGATTATTGTGAAGAGAAATTATTTATTTGTATTTTTGTTTGAAACGAATAAATTAAAAATCATGTTCAATTTTTTTAAATTTTTATTTGCATAACAATAAATAAATAAATAATAAATATAATAAATAAATATACCTATACGGGACAAATTACACAGATTGAGTTAGCCTCGAAGTAAGTTCGAGACTTGTGTTACAAGATACCAACTCAACGATACTATATTTTATAATAAATACTTATATAGATAAACGTCCAAGACCCAGGCCAGTCAGAGAAAGCTCGTTTCTCATCATGCCCTGGCCGGGATTCAAACCCCGAATCTCCGGTGTCACAGACAAGCGCACTACCGCTACGCCACAGAGGCCGTCATAACATAACAAAACATGGACAAAACTCTCGGGAGTTTTCTGGAAATCCAAGCCCGCGCAAAAGCATTACCTATATAAAAGGTGACAGATAGCTACTAATATTATGAAGCTGTAAACAAACTAATCGTCCCGGTCAGTCAGTCAGTCGACACCCTGTCAGGCAGCTTATACTAACTGCACGATGCAAAGCTCTAGTCAAAATATTTGTTGCAACGTCTAGTAAATTAAACAGTTCATTTAGTTGGTAAAATCTGACAAGTTACAGAATTTACCTACGGTGGAATTTGAGTAAATGAACAGCGGATTTTTTGTTAAGCAAGGTAATACAGCAATAAGCAAGACAATTTCCAGCATAAAGCGATACAGCTGAACGTCAATAAAGTCGAAAAAAAAATCACGTACTTATGATATACCTAAAGTCGTGATTATACTCGTATGTATGTATGTTTTCTCTTACCGAAGCGCATCAGTTAGGACTTAAACTAATGTACATACATACATACCTATAACCACGTCTATATCCCTTGCGGGGTAGACAGAGCCACCAGTCTTGAAAATGCAAGTAGGCCACATTCAGCATTTTTTACTGATAGCGTCGCATGATTTTTGTTTTTGTGACTTGAGGCGTAGACATGAAGCCACATAGTCACTGTACATGGTCATCGTGGTCACGCGCATCACTCATTTATAAAGATCGGAATAGGTAGATTGAATTGGGGTCAATGAACTGAAACGTATATATTAATATGGACATGCCTCCGTCCGGGATTGCGGGATTTGTAAATTATTAAGATTTTTTCCGGAATTTTTACAAGTGGGATGAAGAATATATCAGTGGTAGCTGTTTTCCCCCGACTTCGTTCACGTAAATTGTAGTCCTATGTTACCCACGGACAATGTACTCGTAGTTTACTGTAAGTATAAGTACTGAAATGGAATCACGGAAAAGAGGCTTATCCATGTTATGCTTTCTATGGTAATTCATGATGCAAGTACATAAAATCAATCTACCTATTCCGATCTCTACTCATTTATCATCAGTCACCATACACTGACCATCAGCGGTATAGCAGAGGCAAACTGTACCACACAAAACATACTCGTACATCAATCGATTGGCCTTCAAACCCCTGCTCCAAGTTTACGAGCAATGCTAAAAATACCGCCAAACTTTGATTTACGTGGTTCGGTCACGCTACCCTTGCACATGACACGGCCAGGTCATTTCCTAGTCCTGGGTAATCACTACACATGTATATAAAAAAAAAGGTTCCATCTGTCTGTTTCTTAGCGTTCTTCATTTATATTTTGCTAGAGGCCGCCCGCGACTTCGTCCGCATGGAAACCCTATCAATCCCGCGGCAACTCCGGAATAGATTGCCTATATGTTATTCTGGGTCTTCAGCTACCTACATACCAAATTTCATGGTAATCGGTTCTGTAGTTTTTGCGTGAAAGAGTAACAAACATCCATACATCCATACAAACTTTCGCCTTTATAATAGTAGTAGGATAAATGCGAAAGTTTGTGAGTTGGATGATGCAGTAGGTACCTATTCAGTGCTTTTTTAAACAATTTATTCCTGAACATATCATTAGTGCCGTGTGGTTCCCGGCACCAATTTAAAAAATAGGACCACTTCATCTAGTTCCTATGGATGTCGTAAAAGGCGACTAAAGGATGGGCTTATACAGGGCACGTTCAACTGTTAGACTTAATAATAGAATTTAGATTCCAATATCGACAAGAACGCAGACAGAAAACCTAATACCCCGGTCGTTATTAATCAAAATAATGTTGTATTGGTGTTTTCTAATCGGAAACCGCCTAATCGAAATCTTCAAATCTTTATACTCATACAGAAACTAGATAATACATACATACATATAATCATGTCAATATCCCTTGCGGGGTGGACAAAGTCTTAAAAATACTAATAGACCACGTTCGGCTGCTTGGCTTAATGATAGAATTATTCAAATAGTGACAGGTTGCTAGCCTGTCGCCTAAAGGAAATAATCCCAAGTTTATAAGCCTATCCCTTAGTCGCCTTTTGCGACATTCATGGGAAAGAGATGGAGTGGTCCTATTATTTTTTCTATTGGTGCCGGGAACCACACGGCACAACTAGATGATCTAGATAATTCTGACACGTTATCAAAAATTATACTAGAACGTGCGTACATAAACATCTTAACCGCAACATTTAAACCATCCGCCAAACATTATTACGACGACGTCACAAAACTGAAAAATTACCGTTCGGTAAAAACTTGCCGCATGCAATAAGGCCATAACGTATAACCGTGACTTCTTATTACGAAAGAAAGAAAAATTAGTTCGAGTCAGTCGGCAGAACCAACTTTAACTTATAGCATTACTTTAACTTAGCTATCGGGAAGTTATTGCGAAAAATTTAAAGAAATTAAGTTCACTGATATGATTAATAACTAAACTCGCCATAATTCTCGCATTGAAAATAATTTCTAAAGATAAAAAAAAAAAAAAAAATTTTAGTTAGCAATTCGTCATTGGTTTGGCTATTGGATTATCTTGATTTATGTTTAATTCTTAAAATATAGACTAGGTAGTCGATGACAAATAGCGGAAATTCGATTAAATACGTATTAATACATTATTTTAATTAATTTACAGTCAGTGGACTAAACAAACCTTTTTTTTTCATAAAGTTATAAATACTGTTTGGTAATATCTATTTAGTTAATATGACAGTGAAGTGAATGACATGAATTGGTGATTGATTAAGAATTTATTTGGGGTTTATTTACAAGATTTAGTAACGAAAATATATTTTGGTGTCGCGTTAAAATCCGAGAGTGCAGAAATGTCTTTCTTAACGGAATATTTCGACGAATTCCGACAACATCTGATTAGAAAAACCAAAATGTTTGTATCGTACTCATGTTATCATTGTTTGCATTTGGGTAAAAAATGCTGTCGAATTAAGAACCTTCTCCTTTTCTTTGGAGTCGGTTAAAAGAAATCAATTACCTTTATTTTGACGGTCTCTGTGGCGAAGCGTTTAGTGCGCTTACACATTAAGTCTCGTATTCGAATCCCGGCCATTATATAACTAGCCTGCATATGTAGAAAAGACCCAATTTTAGAATCTTAGGCGTTGATTTTTGCAAAAAATCTATATTTATCCTTTGACAGAACGCGGGTTTTTAACTATATGTACACCAAATTTCATTCTAATCGGTCCAGCGGTTTAGCTGTGAAAGCGGAACAGACGGACAAGACTTTCGCATTTATAAGTACCTAAGGATATAGTATCTTTGAATTAATGCCTCCATTGAACCCAAGTTTCGAACTTCGTTGCGAATTCAATCCAATTATTTTATCCAGTAAGTATTTATTAATTTATTGTTACCTCGGCCAGGTGTCGCCCAGAAGACAGATGGGCGAAGCTGGATGGCAAGTGGCTGGATCCAAAAGTCGGCACGCAAGAAGTAAGTTTTCATACATACATATTGTCACGTCTATATCCCTTGCGGGGTAGACAGAGCCAACAGTCTTGAGTTAAGTTTTTATACTCCATCACAATCACAGGCTTCACATCAGTATTGTGCACAAGAATTGCCAATCCAATTTTTTTATAAGCAATATAACCCATCTTTATTCCGTGACGGGGTAGACAGAGGCAGTAGTTAAAAGACTCGAAGGCCTCGTTAAACTCATCTAGTTTGATGGAACGGCTTCACAAAGGATGATTTATATTTCAATGGTATCTATTTCCCCAGATACCATTGAAATATAAAGCTGAATCACTACAAAGAGAAGACCTTAGACAGCTAGAGATCCTTCCAATTGCCACGATCACTGCAAACATCTTTCGCTCCATCCACATTCAAAACTCTCTTCATGCAAGCTCAAACTTATTGAACAATAAAGCATTTATTTACTTACTTACTCATCGGTTAAGGTTATTCTTGACCTGACCTTTCGCCAAGACGTCTCCAATTCGATTACAATTAATTTCAGAAAGCGTGGACTGATGAAGAGATCAATGATTTCATCAAAGCCACCATGAAGCGGCTGCGCGGACAGTCTTCCTACTATAACGACTTCTGCGCACATCTTTCACCAGGTTAACATACATACATATCACGTCACGGTCACGTCTATATCCCTTGCGGGGAAGACAGAGCCAACAGTCTTGAAAAGACCGAATGGCCACGTTCAGCTATTTACCTTAAAGATACATAGAAGATAGATTGCTAACCCATCTCCTAAAAAAGAAGCCCAAGTTTGTAAGCCTATCCCTTAGTCGCCTTTTACGACATCCATGGAAAAGGGATGGAGTGGTCCTATTCTTTTCGTATTGGTGCAGGGAACCACACGGCACCAGGTTAACTTAGTAACGTAGATTTTTCTGTATACCGTAGGTACTTACTATAGTTTCCACGCGATGCGAATTGTTGTTTGTTGTTGGTTTAGGAATTTCTTCGATAACTTCTCATAGTGCTCGCTTAAACTCATGATGAATATACCAACAGCTATATGGTCTACAGTTTCGCCTGTATCTTGAATAGTCAGTCTGTCAGGTTAATTTTTTTAACGATTTAAATGCTACAACTAATTCAAACTATACCTACAAACAAACATACATAAATATAATCACGTATATATTCCTTGCGGGGCGGATAGAGCCGACAATATTGAAAGACTGAAAGGCCGTTTCCAGCTGTTTCAGTTTTTGATGGAATTGAGATTCAAATACAGGTTGCTAGCCTACGCCATCGCATTCAAAAGGAATCCCAAGTTTATTAGCCTTACCCTAAGTCGTGTCACACGGCTATCTATTTGTTAGTTCTTCACACAGCTAAACGGTTCTGTTTACCCCGCAATGGATATAGACGTGACTTCATGTTCACACTTTACACACAACAAAAAAATCTTTTGTAAATTTGGCACAATACCTAAGAGTAAAAAGACATCTAGATATGTCCTTCTATATTACTCAGGAGTTTCATCCCCTAAAAAGTAAAGTGAAATTAGCAAAAAATTGCCACAAATAAGCCACAGATCGCGTGCGAAATTGTGCATATATCCATTCAACTACTGAAAACCTTAACTATGTACTTACTATTTTCTTGTTACTGTGTAAATTTCTATGCAATAAAGATATTACAAACGAAAACAAACCTTTTGTCTTAATAGAATTCAAAACGCGGCCGTTCAAGCCGCGACCGAAGAAAAATCCGTGTGCGAAGAAAGACCAGGTGGTCCAAGAGGAGGAGACTGCTGAAGCGGCTCCGGCGCTGGCGATGAAGGACACTGAGCTGATGAAGATGGCCAAGGAGATATACGAGCAGGATATGGACAAGCCCACGTTGGAACCGCTGCCGACTCATCTGAGAAGTTTGTTCTAAAACTTTGATACTCACTGTTCAGATTAGGTTCTGACGAGAGGAAGGTGGGGAGAGATATCAGAATGGACATATTTAACAGATGCATTCTTCAGATTCATGCATTCAGTCTTACAGATTACTAGGATTAAATGTGTTTGTGTCTAAATATATATACAAGTGTCTTGTGGTTCCCGGCAACCATAAAAAAGAATAAGACCACTGCATCTCTTTCCCATGGAATCGTAAAAGGCGACTAAGGAATATGCTAATAAAATCTGGATTCTTCATTTAGGCGATCAATGTTTTTAAGACTGTTGGCCCTGTTTACCCCGGAAGGGATATAGACGTGATAATATGTATGTATGTTAATATGTATATACCGGCCAAAGCCGATTTCAGGATAATTTTATAGAAATAACACACATTTATATAATTTATTAGTTAAGTAAGAAATCCAGTCGTTCTTACTATCTAGCACGCAACGGGTAAATAATTCAATAAACTTGGTATCAGGTACCAGTTGGTAGGTACTGAGTAAGTACCAACTTTAATTCTATTTAATTTGGGACGGTATAAGAACAGTTAGTATTATTATATTTGTATGAATTCAACTACTCACCCTGTATTTTATTTTTTCGCTGCACACTGAATTTATAACGACGGTAAGTGTTTAAAACTAAACGTTAAGTCTAGTAAACAACAATAAAAAAAAGTAAGTAAAAAGCGACGATGGGATAGGCTTATACAATTCTAATTCTTCTTTAAGGCGATGGGCTAGCAACCTGTCACTATTTTAATCTCAACACCAAACAGCTGAACGTGGCCTATCAGTCTTTTCAACAATGTTCGCCCTGTCTACCCCGCAAGGGATATAGACGTAATAATATGTATGTAAATTTAAAATCCTTTACGCATTTATCTAACACAAACTTTTTCCTTCCCAGTCCTCGGCTATGTCCGCAAATGTCTCTACAAGACTGGTATTAGCGAGTACCAGAACAGTATAGCCCGCCTCGCTTACGAGTTGGTCAGAGACGACCGCATTCCCCGCTACCACGCTCATAATGGATGTCGGCCCAAGTGGGGGCTGCCACCAGATGGCATTCGTCAGCCTGAGCTGGATGGCGCGCCTTATGACGGCGAAAGATTGTTTTAGAAGCGTTTTGAATGAGTGTTGCCACAAAATTAAAATATGTCCCATTTATTGAATTGTAGTGATCAAGACTTGTGTCATTCTAAACGGATAAGAAACGTCATTTAGAGGGTACCTTACTTCATATATATAGGAGCATACTTCACTACAGGTACATTGTCATGTATTTCAATATCATTTACCGCTTGTATATGATACCCATCAACTGTGTAATTCGGTTACATTCGTTATTATTAACCTGTATTAACGTTATCATCGAACGTGTAAATGCTATTCAAATCTAGATATGAAAGTGTAAAGCTTTTGATACGAATTTATTTTGTAATAAACAATTTACTTTCAGCTTGTCTTTCTTATTTCATTGAATTCCTATTCACATGAAACATCCTACTAATATTATAAATGCGAAAGTTTGTGAGTATGTCAGTATGGATGTTTACTCTTTCACGCTAAAACTTCTCATCGGATTACGATGAAATTTGGTATGTATGTAGCTGAAGACCCAGAATAACAAATAGGCTACTTTTTATCCCGAAGTTCCCGCGGGATTGATTGTTAAGTTATGATAGGGTTTACACGCGGACGAAGTCGCGGGCGGCATATAATATTATTCTGATTGCTATGAACAGTTGCTTGTGGTCCGCAGTTATGGTCCCCCTATTTTGGGAAGCTCTCAGCCATTATCAACCATATTATTTGAGCTCCAATGAAAGCCGACTAAAATAAAACAATCAGTAATAAATTATATCTATTTATTTGTTTCACCTGATCGCGTCAGTCATTTACACAAATACCAAAATGATTTGCACATTTACAATGCGTACATTACCTACCTACAACTTAGATACAAATTATTATTAAAAGTGAGTCAGTTATAAACCAAAATGTATGTGAAATTTTTTGTCATTTTCTCGATTGCATGCCTGACTTGAAACCTTTTATTTGGCAAAAATTGCCATTATTCTACCAAGGAAATATAACAAACCTGGAAACCAACTCATAAAATCCAATAAGAGTTTAATGAAAATTACCTCGAAACACTTTACTTTTTTGACAGATTTTTATCGTGTGAAAAACTAACACTGTCCCGTTTTAAGTCACAACAAAAAGAGAAGCGGCGATAGCTTTTCGCTAGAAAGAAAAAAGTCGTCGCGCGTGTCATAATACGGATACTGCTCATGTTTTTTTTTTTCCAAGTTGGTTATAACTTCTATAACTCCTGCCCAGTTAACAACCTTGTGCCGTTCTGACAAATGGCGCCAGTATCAACTAGGAAACTTTTTGAGCCGGGTGCACACTGGACGAAAGCTAGTGAACCCCATTCATTGGCTTTCGTTGGTTTGATGTGTAGGCAGCTTTATTATTTCCGGCTCTAATACTTCCCACCAAAACTTTAATAGCTTTAACTGGTTATTCCACCTCAATTTACATTTTTTATTTAATACGAAGCACTTCTTACGCGAACAAATGTCGACTCCAAAAATCAACTCTGTTCATCCGGGATGATTTTTCTAGCGAAGTGGAATAAACCTGTTTAAACATGTCTTAATGTTTTATTAAATGCAACTAGATATCGAGTAGTTTAAAACAAGCCTAAACGCAAACGTGCCAGTCCACACTTTCATACAAAAATTACGAATTAAAAAAAAATGTGCTTATTACAATTCATTTACGCTAAAATAAACCTTATAACTAATCAATAATTATAGGGAGTCACAATGATTTTAAAATATTCACCATGTCATTTGATGTTGTTTAATATATCTTTTATTTTATTATCTAAATGTATTTAAAAAACATATTGGATCAGAACAAAGTTTCAGCCAAGAAACGATAGAGGGCGTGTAGCGTAAATTGCCACATTTGTGTCAAAAAGGTACGGTTAAAAGTGATAGTTTTTTTTTAGTTAACTTATTTATTTGTACACAAGCTTATCGCTGTCCATTCATTTAATTTTTGATGATATATGAATACGCTGATTGTTAATTAAATTTTTTTTTCAGTCATTCTAAATCTCACTTATTAATTACTCAGGCATCCAGCTGAACATCGACCTTAAGTTTTTTCGAGAGCGTTGGCTCTGTCTACCCAGTAAAGGATTATACATGACATATGTATTTTACAACAAATCGAAATCATCATCATTGGTCAGTATACAAAGCTCAGCGCATTAATACTCTTCTGGAACTATTGTCATTCCCTAGTTTTCGAATCAGAACCTGGCCCGCATAAAACTGTTTAAATTAAGATAGTTTTAGTTTTTATTAGTCATTGCTGAAAAAGTCTCGACATTTAACTGACACTAGTGAATGTAGGATCTCCTTCTTTCTCAGGGACTACTGCTGTCATTCCCTTATTCTCTATTGTCATTCCCTTACTGCCGGATCAGAATCTGGCTCGTATATAGACGGCCGCGACGTCATGGTTAGCGTATCCCAGCCGCTTGGCGTGCTTGAAGATCTCGTTAGTGGTCGCCGTGAGGGGCAACGACTGCTCCAATGCGTCTCCGAGACCCAGGGCCAGTTTGAGGTCCTTCTGCATGTGGGAGAGAGGCTGCTGGGTGGAGTATGATGACTCGATCATGGCTGAAATATGAAAAGAAATATTTTTATTGTAATATACATTGAATATAAATATACATGGAATACACAATTACCTGCAAACGTCGTGATGAAACCTCAAATTTCTTCTTTTTCCAAAAAACTTGGGATTCTTCATTTAGGCGATGGGCTAGCAACCTGTCACTATTTGAATCTCAATTCTATCATAAAGCCAAACAGCTGAACGTGGCCCATCATTCCTTTCAAGACTGTTGTCTCTGTCTACCCCGCAAGGGATATATGTATGTGCTCACCTCGCCCCTTGAGGATGAGGTGCGGCGAGGCCAGCGGGGGCCGCCAGCACGTCCAGCAGGCGGTATATGTATGTGCTCACCTCGCCCCTTGAGGATGAGGTGCGGCGAGGCCAGCGGGGGACGCCAGCACGTCCAGCAGGCGGTATATGTATGTGCTCACCTCGCCCCTTGAGGATGAGGTGCGGCGAGGCCAGCGGGGGACGCCAGCACGTCCAGCAGGCGGTATATGTATGTGCTCACCTCGCCCCTTGAGGATGAGGTGCGGCGAGGCCAGCGGGGGACGCCAGCACGTCCAGCAGGCGGTATATGTATGTGCTCACCTCGCCCCTTGAGGATGAGGTGCGGCGAGGCCAGCGGGGGCCGCCAGCACGTCCAGCAGGCGGTATATGTATGTGCTCACCTCGCCCCTTGAGGATGAGGTGCGGCGAGGCCAGCGGGGGACGCCAGCACGTCCAGCAGGCGGTATATGTATGTGCTCACCTCGCCCCTTGAGGATGAGGTGCGGCGAGGCCAGCGGGGGACGCCAGCACGTCCAGCAGGCGGTATATGTATGTGCTCACCTCGCCCCTTGAGGATGAGGTGCGGCGAGGCCAGCGGGGGCCGCCAGCACGTCCAGCAGGCGGTATATGTATGTGCTCACCTCGCCCCTTGAGGATGAGGTGCGGCGAGGCCAGCGGGGGACGCCAGCACGTCCAGCAGGCGGTATATGTATGTGCTCACCTCGCCCCTTGAGGATGAGGTGCGGCGAGGCCAGCGGGGGACGCCAGCACGTCCAGCAGGCGGTATATGTATGTGCTCACCTCGCCCCTTGAGGATGAGGTGCGGCGAGGCCAGCGGGGGCCGCCAGCACGTCCAGCAGGCGGTATATGTATGTGCTCACCTCGCCCCTTGAGGATGAGGTGCGGCGAGGCCAGCGGGGGACGCCAGCACGTCCAGCAGGCGGTATATGTATGTGCTCACCTCGCCCCTTGAGGATGAGGTGCGGCGAGGCCAGCGGGGGACGCCAGCACGTCCAGCAGGCGGTATATGTATGTGCTCACCTCGCCCCTTGAGGATGAGGTGCGGCGAGGCCAGCGGGGGACGCCAGCACGTCCAGCAGGCGGTATATGTATGTGCTCACCTCGCCCCTTGAGGATGAGGTGCGGCGAGGCCAGCGGGGTGAGCGCCAGCACGTCCAGCAGGTCGGCCTGCGACAGGCCGGCGCGGTCGGCCAGCGCCAGCCCCTCCGCCAGCGCCGCCAGCGACACGCCGCCCACCACTTGCAGTACGGAGTTCATCTTCGACGCGTTGCCGATGTCACCTGAGGAAAATTTGGTGAATTAATTAGTAAGGGTTTTTGTTATTTAGGTATCTTACTCTTATATATAAAATGCTCGTGTCATAATGTTCATTCCCGTATTCCTTCGAAACGGCTTGATCGATTCTCATGAAATTTTGTGAGCATATTGAGTAGGTCTGAGAATCGGCCAACATCTATTTTTTCATACCCCATACATTTTTTTAAACTAGAAGTTACTGAAAGATTATTAAAGATAAGTCCGCCATTGCAAGTGATTTGTTTGTTTTATAACTATGTACTTACTATTTTCTTGTTACTGTGTAAATTTCTATGTAATAAAAATAAAACAAATTATTTATATGGCGAAACAACGTTTGCCAGGACAGCTAGTTTTAATGTAACAACTGATGTGTAGCAGTAGATCAAACTACTGATGAAGCCTTACACATAATTATGTTTCGTTTTGTTTTTCTTGTCATAATCATAGCAGACTGTTGATGTTGAAGTGAATTGTCAACGTTTTACTTCATTACTTACGTACAGATAATCACGTCTGCATTCCAGGCGGGGTAGACAGAGCCAACAGTTTTGAAATCTCTTAGTCTCTATCCATTGGAAAGATATGGAATAGTCTTATGATTTAAATGTCGGGAATCAAACTGCATACATTTTACTTCATCTGAAGAATAGCTATACACCTTATTAACACACAGCTCTTAACATGGTCTACAAGATAGGATAAAATGTAAACAATTAGCACAAATGCTAACATACCTACTTAGCTATTTCCGCTTCAAACTGTCTCTTCGAAAGTATAAAATATTATTTATGTTAACTGTATCTGCATTTACGCAGCTAACCCTCAGTCTTTACGCTTTGGAACCAGGGGTCTTTTTTCCACTGTGACCAGTGCCTACTAGCATCAACACCATATGTCACTAATATTAAGTAGTATCTTTGAAAAGAGTCAAGTAACTTCGCACAGTATATGGGGCTTCAAATCGATACCTTATCGCATAACAAAGCATTCCACTTCCTTTTGAACAAAACAAAAAAAAAACCAACACAAAATAATAATAAAAGAAAAAGTCATGCGCATGCAATTTCGACTGTCGGATTTGACTGTTGACACTTAAACTAAATAAAAATAATAAGAACAGGCAACTTATAAAAACACTAATTAACAAAAATAAAAGAAAAAAAAAATAAGCTATAAAATGGCAGGCGACACGCTCGTACGCAACAAATATAAATAGAAGAAATAAGAATGGGTAGATCGTGCTCTGTAGAATATAACCATTGTCTTAGAAATCTACCCGACGCAGCACACATTATTATTTTGTATGGTAATGTTTAATCAATTTGCCATTCCAGTCTTAGCGTGAGAACTAAAGACCTCTCCTATATACTATTTCTAATATTTGCGAGTTCTTCCTCTTGGCCTTTAGTCTCTGAAGAGCAGCCCGGGGTATGACTTTGACCATGGACCCTGAATTGGTTCTGGAGTCAGGTTTTTACACGAAGCGACTCCCGTCTGACCTCCGCAACCTTTGCAGGTAAACCCAACCCGTATTGGATCGATCATGGTTTCACATCCAGTTGCCTGAATGTGCAGGTTTCTTCACGATGTTTTGTCTGGTACATGGCCGAGGTGGGATTCGAACTACACCATCAACGCTCTAATTCTCGAGCAAAACAAAACCTAATTTTCACGAGTTCCTTCAGCCTACTATATTTCAGAACCTAGGGTCTGCTTTTCAACATTTCTATATCCACATTGCAACTAAACTTTACACGTCCGAGAAACGCAATCGTGTCGCATGATAGCTAGTAATGGCGTCGTGTCGTGTTAAAATCGCATCGGGTCGAGTCTTCCAAGTCGCATAGCATTGTGTCGCGTCGCATCGTGTCGCGTTTAGGTCGTATCGTGTCGCTGAGAGCGTAATCTACCGAGGCAAGTGTCAACATGCAAGTTTCCTAGGCCGGCAACCGGAGAAGCTGACTACTACCAAGGTAAAAGGAGTTCTTGCTCATCGCCTTGAAGCACGACTGACAGTCGTCGAACAAGCTGCGGTCGCCCGCCGCCAGGATTATCAGGGTGCCCTCCTCGGCTTGGATTTTTGAGCCTTGGATCTGAAAAAAATAGAATAATACTTAATTGTTAATCGATTTGAAACGTGTGGTTCCCGGCACCAATAGTAAAACAGAGTAGGACCACTCCATCTCCTTCCCATGGATGTCGTAAAGGGCGACTAAAGGATAGGATTATACACTTACTAGAGGCCGCCCGCGACTTCGTCCGCATGGAAACCCTATCAATCCCGCGGGAACTCTGGGATAAAAAGTAGCCTATGTGTTATTCTGGGTCTTCAGCTACCTACATACCAAATTTCATGGTAATCGGTTCAGTAGTTTTTGCGTGAAAGAGTAACAAACATCCATACAAACTTTCGCCTTTATAATAGTAGTAGGATAAACTGTCCATTCCAACATTCCTCTTGATTCTCTTGATGGGCTAAGAACCTGTCACTATTTAAATATTTAATATATACTTGCGAATATATTATAATTCCATCATTTAGCCATACAGTATATACTTGCGAAGCCATAAACCTAATGGACTTCAAATCTCAGAGCCTTTAATCCTCTAGCGAAAAATGATTATCAAAACTGAGAAAAGTCTTGGCATATATATTTCTAATACCAAAACCAAAATGCGCTATCATTAAGCCAAATAGCCGAACGTAAGCCACGTTATTTGGCTTAATGCATCAGTCTTTTCAAAAATGTTGGCTCTGTCCAGAGAGGAGGGATAGAGACGTGACTATATGTTCTATCCCCCGAGAGGGATAGAGACGTGACTATATGTATGTATGTACAAACCTGCGCCTCGAGATATCTGCCCCCCTTGCCGCTGATTGCTTCTACGATGTCGTGGGAGGTGTCCGCGTCTATGGACGTCATCTCCACGTAGCCTTTGGACTCCAGCGATGGACAATGAAGAACGCCACAGTTACCGAATACCATCTATAGAATGAAGAAAATATCTGATCAGTCAGTCAACTATACTAGCGGCCTGCCGCTGTTTTGCATGTGGTACCCACTTAACCTATAAAAAAAACATACATAAATACATACATAAAATCACGCCTCTTTCCCGGAGGGGTAGGCAGAGACTACCTCTTTCCACTTGCCACGATCTCTGCATATTTTCTTCGCTTCATCCACATTCATAACTCTCTTCATGCAAGCTCGGCGGTTTCGGGTACTTTATAAAAACACTCGCAAAAAATCTAACTTTTTAACGATGAAAGAACTTTCATGATCGGTTCCGCATTTCCGACAAACAAACAATAAAACGTACATACATAAAAGCACGGCGCGTTAAATCGACGATCTTACATTTGACAATGAAGCAATAGAAGTATTCAGGAATCGAAGAAAGAAAGGTGTATTTACTGCCAACCATTAACCTGATCCCCAAAAAGGAGGCTTTATATTTAATCAAGTCTACATTAATTTTGCACATTGATCATTTTGGTACATTTTCAAAAATGTATATATTTGATCAATGTACCTACCTATGTACACATGTATGATTTATAGGTACATATATTCTGATTGTTATTGCATTATTTATAAGCATTTATTTAAATAATAATCTCTGCGCCAACACCAATCTCCTGCTTGGTTTCCTTCCACCCAAAGGTTGACTGGAAGAGATAGCATTAGCGATAACTCCGCCTTTGTACCATCTCTGTCTGTTTTGTATATTTTACTCTTACGTTGCAATAAAGAGTAAATCTATTTACTTATGTGTCAATGATCATCCATCAGCAATGCGTACGAAGGTCACTCAAAGGTCAATGGGAAACCCGTAATATATGAGCTACTTGCTGACCTTTGGGATCGGATGACGCATCCCGAAGGTTGTTTAATATGTCTAGAAATATATATATATCGAGATCTTGTTAGGGGAAGTCTATTTTTGTACGATCAAAAGCCGACCAAGTGCTTGTCAATAAGTTGGACTTTTACTTGTATTTTCTACGTGTTATGTAATCACTTATTGATTGATTTATTGTTTGTGTGTTGTGTTGTGCCGTGTGGTTCCCGTTACTTAAGAACAGGACCACTCCATATCTATGCCATGGTTGTCGTAAAAAGGGACTAAGATTATGTCTAATAAACTGGGGATTCTTCTTATAGGCGACTGACTAGCAATCTGTCTCTATTTGAATCATAAAGCCAATATTATACAGCTGAACGTAGCCTTTTTCTTTTCAAGTCTGTTGGCTCTGTCTTACCCGCAAGGGATATAGACGTGATATATTTTATGTATATTCTTGGATGGCTTTTGCCCAGGATTTCAGTTCCAAAAATAATAAGTTTGACCACGCATAATTAACTATATACTCATAGGAACTCTTCATGACCATTCCCTGTCTAAAGAATAACATATGAACAAATCGATTGTTAAAAGCTATTTTAATATACAATTACTCCACCAGGGAATCGGTTAAAATTGGACCAGCGGTTGTAGCCATGACAGCGGAACAGACAAATAGGCAGTTATCATAATAACAATTTTTTATAATAAAGCTTAGGTATCCTCATTAATTTCTGTACATGCAGACCTAAGTAGGCAAATTTTCTATTCAAAAATCTTAGTTTAGCATAATTGTTTCATTAGGCAACTCATTGTTTTTTTCGTTTCCTTTCTCCATTGTGCGTTTCTGGGTCACGTGTGACGTCACTGTTTACAAATCACTGGCTATCCGCTACAGAAATTATGGGGGGAAAACAAGATAAGATAATAAACTATAGTCTTTGAAGGAGTATGGCTATGTTTGCGAGTGTTTTATTTTTCGGACGGGAATCTACTTCGGTTTTTACATACATAAATATGGTCACGTCTATATCCCTTGCGGGGTAGATAGAGCCAACAGTCTTGAAGAACCTGAGTGGCCACGTTCAGATATTTGGCTTAATGATAGAATTGAGATACAAACAGTGACAGGTTGCTAGCCCATCGCCTAAAAAAGAATCCCAAGTTTGTAAGCCTATCCCTTAGTCGCCTTTACGACATCCATGGGAAAGATAAAGACTGGTTCTATTCTAAAGTCTGCGTCGCAGTTTCATACTGCAAATATGACATCTGCAGAAGTTATGAAACTGTGTCGCGTTATCCTATGTTACTTAAATTGTACTTGTTACATACATACATATGGTCACTTCTATATCCCTTGCGGGGTAGACAGAGCCAACACTCTTGAAAAGACTGAATGGCCACATTGTACTATTGTTTTTGTTCTTGTTTCCAAATAAAATATTTTACATTTTTCAGTTCCAAAAGTGTCGGAAACCACACTGTGACGTAAAACGAAGGTATTAATTACATAATTACCTCCTTAGCAGCCTGAGGGTCGGCTACGCAGGAGAAGGTGATGTCAGCTTCCTCCACCACGTCGCATGGTGTCACCGCTATGGTGGCTCCAACTTTCTCGAAGTCTTTGCACTGTAACAAACAACACAACATTAGTATATCTACTTTCTCTTTGAGACTAATTGGCACTGTGTACCCCGTAAGGGATAAAGACGTGTTAAATTGATGTATAATTTTTGAAGAAGATAAGATGATATATGTATATCAACTATATATTGAAGTGTCACTTCAACTATAGTTCTCCTACAAAATAAAGAGTTATTAAAACACGTCGTCTTTTTTTCACATTATTAAGTTTACCAGATTCCCTATAAAATAACTTGGTAAAAATTACAAAATATCATTTATTCAAAGCGCCATCTATCCACAAAGCGTCAGAACTTTAATTCCCGCACCGTCTACAAGATGGCGCCTATCGTCAGCTAGCAGTTGAATCAATAAATAGCTCTGCAGCCGGCGACGCCGCGCGTCAACGACCGCCGCCAGCAATGGCCGACGCCATTTTGATAACGGCTTTTTCTTAACACGCGCGAATCGTGCCAAACACGATGCTTATTTGTCACCGGATGAGGAAAACAATCCATTTGCTGGAAAATAGATTTGCAAGAAACATGGCAAATAAAAATGGGAATCGTTTTAGTTGTTAATTAGAATTATTGTTACTTATGGAACAGAGTTCATTTTGTTTCGTTGTGCGCTAGACTAATGGGATATTATACTTAAGTAGGTACTCATTAGCTGCACTTTAGAATGTTATTAAATGAGTAGATTAGGGTTTTATTCCCAAGCAAGATTGATAAGATTGTAAAATTTTGTTCATGATAGCCGGTCGGCGAACTGTTAAATCTTTTCCAAATCATTTCACAGTAGAGTACCTATGTATCAGACAAAAGTAAAGGAATTGTCTTTATCGCAACCCAGGCTTTGAAGCAAATAGATTAATAAAATTCAACAGAGAGTATGTATGACATGCGAGAGAAGTATGTTACATTCTTACAAACTGCTCGTAATGATTTTTACGCTGAGAGTATTAAGTATAACAGAAAAGGCAAACTCCACACGTACATAAAATTCTCAGAAAACTCTAAGTATGTTACGGTAATATTTGTTTAATGGACAGACTCAAAATCATCGAGTGCTTGCGAATGCTTGTAAATAAAATATAGACGAATTT
Organism: Amyelois transitella; assembly: GCF_032362555.1. NCBI lineage: Eukaryota > Metazoa > Arthropoda > Insecta > Lepidoptera > Pyralidae > Amyelois > Amyelois transitella. The sequence goes on from NC_083524.1 coordinate 8,593,923, forward strand.
GCGACAAACGCGCCTGGCTGGCGAGTCAATGAAGGTCAATTTATGTTTGCACAGATGCTATGTCTATAAGGATCACATTCACGAGACTCGAACCGCCCACGTTGAGAACATGGAAAGGTTGTCAACTGATATTTATTAGATCTGAAATAACTATTTATCAATAGGGACACCTATATTTGATTAAAGGATTGTAGAATTTTTTACCTTTCAGGATACAACTTATCAACTTAAATTGTGTTTTCTACAGTGTGCTCAGATGGGAAGGTTCAAAATGAATTTCTAATTCAATAAGCACATTTAACAACAAAGCATAAGAGAGACAGTGAAAGGTTACTATTTCAGAAACAAAAATAGTCATATTTCGCACAACTAACATTGGTAGTAATTCAAACCCATTTAGCTAAATCATTGATGTATTCAATTAATAGGACCGGTTGGATAGCATATTCCAGTTTTATTAATGAAAAGACTCAAGATTAAATTTGAGTAAACCGGAACAGCTCGACGATTTCTTTTAATGTCAGGGACAACAGCCCCCTTTCCAGGTATGTATGTTGTAGAGACATCAGAACAATAACTAAAGCTAGGAGTGGGGTCCTAGCTTTGAAATGGTATTCGGACATCAGAACAATAATGTTCTGATGTCCAAATACCATGTCCGCCAAGTCGTAAAACATGCTAATGTTCATAACGTAACTAAAAATCCATACTTTTGAGCGCTAGAAATGTATAACGTTATCTATAAAATAACATAAAAAAGCAATCGCACAATACAAATATTATTTCAAGAAAACAATTGCCGAGCGATTGAGACAACGACCAACGTATAATCTATTTGTAATGGCTGACCGAAAAATTGGGACTAAATTGGAACTCTTTCTTTATCGAATGAATGTCAGATCATCAAGTATTCAACATTTGGTGTCTGTTTCTAGTCTAAACCTCCTCAACATCCCTTACGTCAAGAGAATGTTCCCGTAACCAACTACTCAATATGCATTCTGAATATTTTATTAATTGGAGTGCCTATGACTTCGATATGCCTAATGTTAAACAAGAAGAGGTCTAAGTAGGTCTGGTAGTGCATAGACGAATAATGCCTCCTTTTGAAAAATCTCCTCCACGCAATTAAAAAAAAAGAAGTACGCGTGAAGTGAAGCTAAATTTAGTGATGCCAGCCCTGCAAGCACTTAACCCACATATTATGTTCCGTAATGCAACATAATATGTGGTAATGTCTATGCAAAACGCTGCAAAGAGAACCTCGGCTGGGCACAAACGAAAGAGCTTAACAGATACAAAACTAGTTGCAATCTATACATCTATACATATATTATAAAGCTAAAGAGTTTGTTTGTTTGTTTGAACGCGCTAATCTCAGGAATGTTTCGAATTGAAAAAATCTTTTTGCGTTGAATAGACCATTTATCGAGGAAGGCTTTAGGCTATATAACATCACGGTGTAATTGAGGGTTGCAATGATGCCCAAAATAACTATTCCACGCGGACGAAGTCGCGAGCACAGCTAGTTGTAAATAAAGCACCACTTACTATTAATCTAAAATCTAAAAGACATAATAAAATTAATATTAAATTAAATTGCCCAAACACAATGTTGCCTCAATATGTACTTAATATTTGATTAATACAGCTTGATTTATCTGTTGGATCGTGTTTAGTTGACTCAGCGTCCTTTCCCAGCAGCTGCAACCGGGACCAATGTTAGGATAATGTCTTATTTTATGTCAAAAAGTAAACCAAACTTTTAAACCTCTAATCTACTCCACCACTGGTCTGATTGTAGACATTTCTAGACCCTAATTATTCTGTACGAAGATAGCAATAACATACAGAATTCAAACAAGGGCCAGCTATGTTCATGTTATGCTTCGGCGCAATTCTTTTGAAGTAATTGAAATCTGATTTACCAGATGTAAGGTAGGTCACGTACATTATGTAAGTAATAGTATTGCTAGGTACGAGTGGACTAACATTGCATAATATCCGCCTACATTGTCTAGAATGTCTTGTTGATCATTGATCTGATGTAGACAATAATCGATCGATACATATTTAAGACTAATAACATTTTTTATGTTATTAGTGCCGTGGGGCACCAATAGAAAAGGGAAAAGGGCCACTTCGTCTCTTTCCTCTTTTATGGATGTTGTAAAAGGCGACTTAGGCATAGGCTTATAAACTTGGGATTTTTCTTTTAGGCGACGGGCTAGCAACCTATCACTATTTGAATCTCAATTGTATCATTAAGCCTAACAAGTGAACGTGGCCTGTCAGCCTTTACAGATTGCTGGCTCTGTCTACCCCGCAAGGGATATAGACGTGATTATATGGATGTATAGATGAACATTTTTAATTTCTACTACCGTATTAGATAGAGCGAATGCAATAGACTATTCTTAAACTTTTAGGTCACTAAAAATTGTAATCATTTACAGAAAAATCTAAATAAATTACAGAACTTGTTTGAGCTTCATTATCGTCCCATTGAAATAAGAAAGAACAATTCAGTAAAAGTAATTGTCCTTGACAGACCTTGTACAACCCGGTTTTATATATACCTACGTAATGGAATATTACAGTAAAAAAAATCATTACCTTAACATTATTTGAAATACTGCACAACATTATTTACCTTCGTCAACACAACTAGTTACAAATCGATTACTGAGCAGTTGGTTTGATCAACAGAGGACAGAGTACATCCATTTATTTCAAGTGGAGTGATGTTTTGTGACCTATTTTCTAAAATAAAACTTTCTATTCTGGATAGATAATGAAACAACGTATAAAATATTTAATAAAGAAAAAAAAACCATTAATGCTAGTAATGAGAGGTCTATTTTGTCTTTTTATAAAGACATAGACATTTACATACCTTAATGCAATGCAATTTAGTCCATGTTACTGTCAGTCCCAGAGTTTATTTGTAGTACACGTTATCTAGTTTGGTACTAAGTCACAGCAACCAGACGACCTTCTAGAAGGTATAAGGGCAGCCTTTTATTAAATGATTGAAGCAAGAGGAGGCAGAACATAATTTTAAAACCACAATGGAACAATACGACTGGACATTTTAAAACAAGCAAAATATACATATGTTGTCAATGATAAACGGAAGGCCACCAATTCCGTTAACGAGATACTAATTCGTCTGTTTACACAGACTAGCCGAGATAGCCATAACTCATTTACTATAAATAGCATACCTTTGAAGACTTCAGATAACAGAGAGAAGCGCAATTACGCACGTTGTTGACAGGCTAATAAACTCTGAGATTAACAGACTTATGATAACTTGGAATGAGGAAATTGAAAACATTAAAACATATTTTGAAGTTGTCCCGTTTGCCTTAACCTAAAGCCGTTGTAACAATCAAAGTCTGAAATATCAGATGATTCAATGTTCCAAAAAGCACGCTAACCCGTTCTAATTATCGTCTAATGATAACTAATAACATCAGGGAGTTAATTATAGCTTGGGCATTAAGAAAAAACTTATCACTACAGGAAAAAAATATTGAATTATAGCGACTATGTACAAGAGTCCTTGTTTAATTCTGCATAAACCAACTCATCCATTACTGGAAACAACCATATAAGCCTAACATTTGCACGCTTCTTTGTGACGTAACATCCTGCAGTAATCATTGTTTTAACAATAACCTCGACTTTAAACAGTATTTTATAGGCATTGTCTATTTCAACCATGACCTGTATTTGAATGATAATGGTAGTGTATTCTTTGCTGAAGCCAACTGTTGTTAGGCTTTCTAACTTGTTACCATTATAATGTTTTGAGGTATCCTTTTTCATTCTATTGAGTCAGCGTACAATGCTTTATATGTGTTGTTATGCAGCTTTTATAAAGTAATTAGAGCATTCCCGCAGGCTTAATCAAAGCCGAGAATTTAAAGAAAAAATGCTCTCTTAATGAACCCCTAGACCATACATGCCAAATCAACAGATTCAGCGGTTTGGATTATGGGTTGAAACGTCGGCCGATCAGTAGAACTTCTTCTTCTAAAATTTAAGAGCTGCCTCTTTTTTAGAACTACAGTAAAAGGAAAAATAATAGCGAGAGAAAAAGAGGAAAACCAAGAATATTTTGATCAATTAAAGCAAAAAGTAAACGTTACAACATACCTAGAAACAAAAAATAATAACACAGACAAGAGATGAATGGAGGACGGTCCACTAACTCCACCGACAAGAGTAAGATCAGTAGAACTCGAAAACAATAACCATAGCGGTAACAATCAAGTAAAACAGCTTTCAAGAGTAACGACCGCATTGTAACCTTTTCTATCGGTATTGGATAAGGGCACCGACGAGCCGGCCGTGACTGGTTCACTGTTCGAGCGAACAGCGACCACCTGCCTTTTCCGATCCTTTTTTGTTTCCGCTTGTGAGTAGGCAAGCTCATACAGGGTGACATTTAAAACAACTGCATCGTTTTAAATAACTATACCCATGATTCTGAGCCGTTTGAGCCTATTTTTATTTAAATTAAACGTCATCATTTTCACATTTAAAAAACCCTCAAAAACTACGTCACACGCTTTATACTACAAAAAGAAATTAAAACGAAACATGTAAATAAATCGTCCTGGTAAAGGGTCAGGTCAAAAGTACCCGAAACCGCCGAGCTTGCATGAAGAGAGTTATGAATGTGGATGAAGCAAAGGAAGTGTGCAGGGATCGTGGCAAGTGGAAAGAGGTAGTCTCTGCCTACCCCTCCGGGAAAGAGGCGTGATTTTATGTATGTATGTATGTATGTAAATAAATGTCTGAAAAATTTATTTTTCTTAAAATTATTTTTCTAGTATCAAGATCAAGTAATATACAGAGTTGTCGAGATCGCTCAGCTGAATAAATTGTGTCGTTGACCTCTGAATCTTACGAGTCGCTTTTCCGCCGGCCGGGGTGATATGACGTATTTAGGATCGTGGATTTTGATACTTTTATTTTTTTTCGTACTTTCTGAAATATGAACCGATATTTTTCTTTTAACGTTTTTAAATATCCTTTAGATGAGTACACTTAACTTTAAATTTATGCAGTTGAATTAAAAGTCACCCTGTAGGTATATACCACCACTAGAGGCCGCCCGCGACTTCGCCCGTGTGGAATCATAAAATGAAAAGAAAAGTGAAATGAAAATTTTATTTGTTTTAACTCCTTTACAGTATTTCGTTGTGAATCATTCCCGCATAAAAAGCCTATATGTTATTCTGGGTCTTCGGCTACTTACATACCAAATTTCATCGTAATCGGTTCAGTAGTTTTTGCGTGAAAGAGTAACAAACATCCATACTGACATCCTGACATACTCACAAACTTTCGCATTTATAATATTAGTAGGATGCCGCTTGTCTCGAGAAGTCTTTATAATCCTAAAGTTTATATACATCAATTATTTGTCACGGTCAGCAAGTATTTATAGGTCATTTTCGTTCATACATACATATAGTCACGCCTATATCCCTCGCGGGATAGACAGAGCCAGCAATCTTGAAAAGACTGATAGATAGACCACGTTCAGCTGTTTGGCTTCATTACAGTTGCTAGCCTTTCGCTTACAAGTAGAAGTTTAAAACGCTATCCCTTAGCCGCCTTTTACGATGGGAAAGAGATGGAGTGGCCTTTTTTTTCTATTCGTGCCGGGAACCATACGGCATTTAGCAATCATATCCTTACAACCGTTTCTTTTTTGACTTACAGATTGGTTACATTGTTTTTTACGAGATTAGATAGTATAGGTAGATTAAAATGAACCGAATTGAAATGTAAAGAGAACAGGTGGAAAGGTGGTAATTTTTCTTCATCAACACGTCATTCTCCAAGCAGACAATGGGCGCTCCCGACACCCGCCCCTGCTCGTTAACAAACGCACCCCGATCACAGTTCAAGGTCGGGTTATCGGGTGCTTGATTCACTCAATGATTGTCATTTTATTTTATTTATTTTTATGAGCTACTTAATGAATTAACAAAGTATTTGAATGCATGATGTGCACTAATAGAAAAAGAATAGGACCACTAAATCTCTATCCAATGGATGTCGTCAATGGCGACATAGTGATAGGCTTATAAACTTGGGATTCTTCTTTAAGGCGATGGGCTAGCAATCTGTCGCTATTTGAATCTCAATTCAATCCTTCAAGCAAACAGCTGAACGTGGCCAGTCTTTTAAATACTGTTGGCTCTGTCTTCCACGCAAGGGATATAGACGTGACTATATGTATGTACCTACTATATGGAACGGACGTGTCATTTAACACCATTGGATACGTTGCTTTAGAGTATGTTATTAACAAGTCCATAAAACAAAAAAAAAAATTGCTGTGCCTTGTTACATAAAACAGAAAACCTTAACCATAACAGATCAATAGGCAAATGGATTTTTGTTTTCTTTTTCTAGACTTGTTGCTCACAAAAGTAATTTTCCTTTGACACATTTTTAGTATATGATGTCGTAGTAAAAGACGTTGGAAATTGAAGCTACCTATAACGAATTCTTTTTATGCGAAAAGTTAATTGGATACCATCGGAATGAACCATTTCCTACGAAATAAACTCCATTGGTCTAATTCGTTTCCTAGCTAAAAATATATACGAAGAACACGCAAAGCAGATCTGTGATATTTATAAATTAATTATTGATCTAGTTTGGTATCTAAATGGTTTTACTATTGAAAAGTTCTGGTAACAAAATAATAGACGAAGTAATATCTGGTAAATAAATCTTGACGAAGAAGATATTGAATTGGAATAGTGAAGACAATCTATGAACGCGAGGAAATTTTCTAGATCAATACGATGTTGTGGTTGGGCTGGGGCTTGCGTAAATGGTAACTCCAAACATTTCAAGATTGAAACGACCTAGCCAACACAGCGAATGAATACAAGGGAATCTGAAAAAAAAATACTGACGCGACCCAATAGTTGTATAGTCTAGGTGACCTACGAGGCTCAGTGTAGCATCAATCACATAATGAATTCAACGGAACGGTTCAATGGTACGAAATATTTCACACGTGGTCTTGAATATAAACTTACAAGGATGACGCACACGCCTACTACACTAAGGCGGTCTGGGAGGCGTTAGAGAGAAATTGGCGACCGGCCATCGATACATGTGCAATTTTGTAACAAGACAGCTGGTCTGTTAATTTTTTAAAAGTTCTATCTAGTTCTACTTTTCCCAAATTTAAAAGGAACAAAATAGTAGATAACCTTAGAATTCGTAATAATTAAGAACAATTGTTAAGTACTTACTGATGAACGTGTCGTCCCAACTGCTACTCATAGTTAACACCACGATCAGTTTTCATCCTGTCACATTTTATAACAGCTTTAAAACTACGCAGAAATTTGCGTGCGTTAATAGAAGACGACACATTCCTTTAATCTCAAATACAATATGGTATTCACATTATCTTATTCCGATTCCTATGAAATAGCCTCTTAATTCTTGGTAGATCTCATGATTATAACATAATTACGTGATGATAACCAGAGGAGATAAAGGAAATTCCATTTCTACTTCCAGACTCCCTCGTCCTTGTACTGCTTGTGGAAGGTACACTTACTTAGGAGTTCGGGGTTAGCTTTCAGGCATTACTTTCTCCACTTACAGCGATTTTCGATATTCTCATAGCTTTCAAGTCATCAGCTCTTATATCATCTTCAAACCAGGATACGAGTATTATTAGACCAATAAGAAGTGACATTGATGTGGCTCGTACAAAGTAAGATGATTGTGTAATAAAAAATATATAAGCCTGGAAGATTATGTGGCACTCAACAGATTAGATATTTTGTCGCATTGCTGTGCAATTTAAATAATTAACGCTAACTCTGAAGGACGTTTCTAATTAGTAAAACAATGATATTGGTATTATATGTATTGGGGTTATAAAAAGTGATCATATGTATGTATGTATAAGATAAAAGTATTCCTAGTCAATTTTTTCACATATATTTATATACTGGTGGTTTCATCTTTACGAGAAATATATCACATTTGGTTATAAACATATATAAATAAAAAGTCTCAGAAATGAGCAATATTAATGGCAATAAGATCCGAGCTGAAAGCTAAAGAGCGTTTGCTGTAATTTATTTCTAAGAAACACTCGCAGGTTGAAAACAGCCACTGTAATCATTTCGTCGAGTTGAGAACAAAAATTATTCTAAAAAGAGTTCGTTTGATGAATAATAATGTAATCGTACAAAACACTTTACGTCTTGGGTATTTCACTTGGAAATTCAACATGAAAACTGGTAATAAAATGATATGGCATTTGCAAAGTAATAAATGAAATGAACATTGCAGAGATGAAACCTGTCTGACGCATCGAAAAACGATGAACAATATATATGTACATATAATCACATCTTTACATTTTACGGGGTATATAAAGTCAACAGTCTTCAAAATACTGAAGAGCCATGTTTGTCTGTATAGCTTAATGATGAAACGGCGAATAATTCTGCTCACTTTGGCCTCTGTCTATCCCTTAAAGAATACAGACATGATTTAGGTGTAAGATCAAACAAATCATGAATAATGTAAATCATTGGCTAAAATTAAGCGGTGGAAATGAATATATTTAATGATACTCGTAAAGTTGGCACTTGTCCTATTGAGAAATAGGTTGTTGGTCTATTTTCGTAGCCACATGTTATTATATCAATGAGGAATTAAAAGGTCGGGTAAATATTGATTAAAATGCCAATTTAACGCAACGTAACATTTGTGTTTTGAACCAAGCTACTCATTTTTATATTGCAACATTTGCCATTCCATACAATTTACATGGTTATAAAATAATATAAAAAAATCGTTTATAAGCAGGCACAGTAATAGATTGATCTGAGGTCGCATTTAATATAACGTATACCCTATATCAAAAAACAAAGATTTACTACTTGAAGAAAATTTGAAGACTTTAGCAACTGTTCAACTTGATTACAATACCTAATTTGGTTCCATTATCACTTCCTCATATTTTTTTGATTCACAACTACGTCACATTCAATCGACATTGTATCTAGTACCTAATTAAGAGCAATTAAATTTTCTACGGCTTCAATAGTTTAGAGGGTCGTTCGGAACATGAATCGATCGGTTCAGTTATATGTAACACTGATAATACTCCTCGGAAGCGTTACGTCGTGGGCGGCGCTGGCTGGCGGCGGTCGCGTGACCCGATCTCGCACGAGAGATAAAAAAAATACTACGTGGGCACTTAAAGAGGCCGTTACTGTTGATTGACTTCTGTTGGTCGTAGAAAAAATGTCTAGGAGTGTAATAGACATAACAAAGAATGATATGTATGTTATGAATCCTAAAAAATAATGATATGTTATGAACCGTTGAAGATACAAAGTTTAGGACGGATGTGCAATAAAGGTTACAATAAATTAATTAGATACTAACGTACTTACATCATTAAAGTAATAAGTAATGTTTAACGTTAATTAGTGATATCTTGAATTCAATATTGATAAATAAATGAACTTAGACTAACATCAACCCAACATTTGAGTTGGAGTTCCGTCTAAAGTAACATGTAGCATTTATAATTATAGTATCGATGGCAATGGAACGATTGGTGGAAGGGAAGCAGACGGCATTAGACGAATGTACAGATATGGAAAAAAATTAACAAAAGAATTAAATCCGTTAATCTTGGTAAAATAAGTAAAACCCAAGAAAATACAGCTGATAGTGAAAGAGATCATCATATCGTAAGGTTAATTAATAAAGCTGAAGACCTTAAGGCTATCACGTACTCACTTTAAGATGATACATCTTCATTAACCTAACCTGATAAGGATATCTGTCAAGATTATCCGCGTAATAAAACGCGTATTGATGTAACACACATGTCAGTTTTATCTCTCATAACAGTTTACGTTGCTCGACGGGAAGACTAACAGATGGCACGAAAATCAGCAGTATCGATTTTACGACATATTGCAGTAAACATAAAGTTCTTTGAAATTAAAACAGAAGAAATTCTCGTTTGAACTGTTCTTCTACCTAGTACATATTATAATGTGCTAGTAAATTGTATGAAAGAGTATACACATAATATACATAGATATAACAAATATTATATTCAAACAAAGATGGATAGGTATATTAAATTACGTGTATAGTGCTATAATATAGTGAAAGGTCACCTCATTCTAGTTTGTACCTAAATTTACTTTTATATCAGCATACTGTATATAGCTATTTGGCAAGTTCATGCATATGGCAATTTAAGCACTTTAGAAGAATACAACATAAACTAGAATTCTTTATAATAAATTCTTCGAAGACAACAGATGCAGAATCTTCGTCAATAATACAATAACATAGTATTATAAACAGACGAAATATGTATTACTATAACATGATTATGAAATTTTTTAAGTAAAATACAAAAATCAGTAGAATGAGTAATCTACTAAAAAATCATTACATGTATGAACAGGATAAGTCGATCTCGAATCTTTTCAATTAAAGATCTCACTAAGAGGCAAACATCAGACTAGAAGATATATATGCAATTAACCAATCGCCTCTAGATAATTCCGAACAAACTGTTCTTCCAGTACAAATATAGCCAACCGGCGGCGTCTGCAGAGCGGATGCAGTTATACTATACGTACACGAGAGCATCCCAACACAGACTGGACTAGATATAAATAGAGAGTACACCTGGGCACGCGATCGAAACCGTGGCACACTTACCTACAGACGATACTGATGAATACAAGAATAAGTTGCATCTATACAAAGAATTTTTTTTTCAAGGTTTTTTTTATATTAAAATCTCATATAAATATATTAATCTGAACAATGTATTCTCTCGTCCACATTCTATTCTAAGTTTGGATAATTGTGAAGTTGACGTTGTTGAAGAAAATGCTGCAGTGCAGTTTGTTACCGCTTCTTCTGCACTGACGCCTTGGAAGCGGCAGTAAACTTAGTTTTAAGTTATTTATTTGACGTCAACCAATGTTGTTAAACCATACGTTTTGACAATTATTAAGCGATATGAAGTATCCTATAATAATGAATAAAAATTTTGAATTTTGAATTTGAATTTTGTATCTTTAGGTATACTATGGATCTAGATCTCGATCAAGCATGCTTAAACTAGCACCTTCAAACGCTCAGCAATTTTGCGATTAAGAGTTAAGAGCTATTTTATCCCGCATATTCATCGGTGTTTCATTTTGTATTAACAAAATATCTAATGAGAAAATATGATGACATAACTTTAATTTGCAGTACCGAAACTGTAGCTTTATATCATGTTAGGAAATTTAAGTACACTTGTGACAAGTGAGTGTATCAATAATTTGAAAAGTAACCTACTGCAAAAGTAAATCAATCTTTATCAAATACACTGAAACTGTCAATGTCTTGTTAACGTATTGACGCAAATAAAACATAATACGCCAACATAATATTTACTTAATAGTGATTGTTCGGTCATATGTGCCTAACGTCATACTGAAGGGCGTATTTCGCGAACCGCCCACGCCAGGCTTCTCTATTGCTATTGCGTGGGGTTCAATATTATTCAAATTATAGAAGCTATTCTGGGGACCTAGGTATTTATGAAAAAGGTAGCTCAACTCGTACATATTGTAATATTATATAAGGCAAGTTAACATTTCTTGAAAAGGGTGATAAATATCAGTACAATGTTAAGTGAATCACAATGTTTAAATTCAACAACCCGTTTCGTCGTTAGTAAAATGTTCGTATGTTTCTTGGGAAAAGTTCAACATTCACAACGTTCTTGGATGAATTCACATTTCCTATCGTCTTAATAGCATCAAACTAAATAATATTTCTAAGTAAATTTGGGCTTAAAATTGATTCGACTTCCATTTGTTGAATCAGAAAAACTTACTATGCTTTATTGATCATCTACCTAGGTAGACCTTTATTATATTTTTTACTTTACACTACGGTAGACTACTTGACACCGGTGCTAGCTAAGTTTTATCTGCATTGAACTTGCCAATGCAGTTAACGGAAAATCTTTGTACAACTCCAAAGTCGGCCAAACAAATAGCCGTTTATTGGCAACGATCGGGGCCAACTGCCGAGCAATAATTACCATTTAGCAACTAATAGCTATTATATGAAGCGCATGTGAAACAATACATTCGGGAAACGCTCAGGAAAGTGTGGGCCAAGGACGTTCGGAGTTTGCACCGAACTCTAAACGTCCTTGTGTGTGACATGTTCACAAAAAAACTGCGAAATTGTATCATACCGTTAATATTTTCTATCTAGATGACTGTGTCTTTGTATCTCGTGTAATGCAGAGACCTTTATGGGCTTACAAAAATAAAATAAAAATGCTTTTCGTAAAACAAAATCATCTAGAAGCAAAAGCAATGGTTTTAGTAAAAGATAAAATCTGTGTCAAAATAACTAACAAAATTTTATGCGAGTAATGAGACCAGATACAAGCTAGTGAAATAAATACCCAGCATTAAGCGCAGATACAACGGCAATAACGCTATCAGTTTATCTCACACTATCTAATCTGTCAGATAACAATGTGGAATTGAGTTGAGCTTATCAACCAAAGAGCCTATGCCCATTTGTCTTTTCGTCATCTACGATTAACTGTTTCTCTCTTATCATATCGTATTCCTCCAAAGACGAAAAACACAGATTAATTTTAGACCATCGCGATCAGCTCAGATGAATGTCCCCACTGCTGGAGCAATAGTATTAATAGTTTTGTGGTTCTAACCTTCATTAGATTACCTACTGAACTGAAAAACCCTGTTTATTTTTGTTCCCCCGGAAATTTCACAGGTTCCCATCTTAGGAACCACATAAGTTACTTAATAGCTAAATTTCAAATCATAAGACCCTACGATTTGGATTATACGTTGATATTATGTTAGTGAATCCGTCAGTCATTTTATATAATTAGAATAAACAGATGGTAAACTTGTATCACGATGGTTGGTGGTAATAACGACAGAAAACTGTAGCTAGAGGGATTTTATATGAAAAGAAATAAAATTAAAAGCAATACCGAGTTTCAAGGTAATCAACCGTTAACTTCTTCCTATGTAAAAATGTCTATGGACATCAGTAATGGAAATCTGAATACAATTTATTATGCAGATTTCTCTGAATGTAACCTATGACCGACGTAAATAAATTAACTTTGAAATTACAGCCAGATTTAAATGTCGAATTTGAGGTTGAATTATCAAAGATTCGGAACAGCCACATTCTTCGCAAAACTCAAAAGTGCAAATTAACAATTGCTAACTACAAACAATCAGTAAAACAGTGAACTCATTAACCAAATTACCGGCGGACTATTCCACAAAGCATATACTACGGAGTCTGCGAAGCCCGAAGCCCTACCCGACAAGGCCAAGATCGTTTCACAACCGTGACACTCACGTGCAAGAATAAAATTACTGACATCTGTCCCTCTCTAAATGAGGGCAACGCGAAAGTGAGAGCGGGAGAGCAACAGCGTAACTCTAGACAGGTAAGTGGTTTTAACTCAATAAAAGTCTCGTGTCTTCGGTCGGAGAAAAAATTCACGTGTCGGTTCTGTAATTTGTTTTTGTTTGCTCTTTCACAGGTACGAGTTTTAAGTCTCGACAAATTTGGTTTAATTTGAAAAGTATTGCAATGTGTAAATTTGTCTAAGATCTTTATCAAGTAGCTTTTCCCAAGTAATTTTGATATAATATCGTAATTAACGTTAGAATCATAGTTTTAATATGGTGTATTTTGGGGCTTTCTTTTTTGAAATAGGCGTCACACGCTAACAGCACTGCCAAGTAAACCAGATTTCCATGAAAATACAGCTACTAAAGCATTTAACCCTTTCCATGCGGAAGCATTATTTCAATTTCGCCGTCTCTGTACGGGCGGTTTTGTATTAAGGCCCTTCTATAAAACGATGGGCGAGATATTACGTCATAACAAAACTGGTTCTACTGTACGGAAGGCGTATTATTGCGTTCTGTAATTTCTTTCGCTAGACGCGGATGGCGTATTATTTCGTTTTCAAAATTATATAGACAATTTTGGTGTTGCCATACCTTGAAACAATAACGTCTTTATAAGCAGAAATGAGCAAAATTGAATTATGATTAAGAATAATGAACATTTGCTGCAAAAATACAAAAAGAATATCAAATATTTATATAAAATTACTTGCATATATATTTTTTTTTATAAAAAACTGAAATATGTAGTAAATTGAAATCAAATTTTTATTAATCATAATAATTTTTTGGGCAACTGGGTATGAGCAAGCATATAAGCAAATTAACACTCAGTTTTTTACATACTCATTTTACATTTTTTTATATTATTTTATCATGCTTTTAAAAAAAATATCTATGGTTATAATAAAATGTAACGAGGGTAGCTTAAAACTTAATTTATGAGGGTACAATAAGTAACTGGCTTTTGATGATGATAACCACAAATTCGAAAACCGCAATGAAATGCTACGCTAGTCGTGCAAGGCCTGACAGTTACAATCATATGAATTCAGTACACAAACTCATCGAAATGTCTGAATTCTGTCGACAAAAATATATGCTGTGTAGGTTTGTTTTTATCAACATTAGGCTCTGGCACATTCTCTTCGTCTCTTATGTTTTTTTCCTCTCCAACTAATTTGTTAACTTAAATGCTATTCTAACAAAAAATCAATAGTAGCAAATCAATTAGCAAAGTACGAATCGGACATTAATTATAGGGCCATATCAGTCTTAAACTTTTTGCCTCAACATAATATTTTTTTAGTTAAAAAAACTTGCGTTCAATAAGTGGATCCATTCCTCAAAAATACTGCACACTAAAAATGCAGTATTTGATTGAAACATGTCGTAAGCGAATGCTTTAAACTTTCAATTTTAAACACTCACTACAAAAATCGATTGGGAATTCATCGTCGATAGCATTACTGGGCCAATGTTATAATAACTAACTCTTTATTGCACCAAATAACAGATTGTTCCGAAGCGGATTGATTGTGTCGTTAGGCATTATCAATCACGTACACTCTGCCTGATATCTTACCCGTTATTTTCATTTGGCACACATTGGGATTATTATGGCAGTGATAAATGATATCGCCAAAATTTCAGGCCCAAATCATACGCCCCATTTTTCAAAAAATCTGATTACTAATCACAGCAAGGTTACGTCATTTCAGTATCAAGTATAATGTACGCTGAACGATAAAGGTATTGTGAAAATATTGGCACAAGAAATGCTACCTTGATCATCTAGGTGAAATTGTACATCTGAGATTTGATAAAAAGAAAAAGGCAGGCAATCACTGTAGTCTTCAGTCTAATGAGTCAGTTTTAAACAAATAAGTTATTCACTATCAGGCTTATCGTGTTTGTTCCATTTAAATTTTATCTTCTTTTGGGTTTTTTTTTCTGAAACCAATAAACAAAATTCAATAAATGAAAGGGCAAAGCTTAAATTTTTAATAATATGGCTACGGTCTTAATAAAACAAACATCCGAGTTGAGATTTTTCATGTATTCGTCCAAAATACATAGTTCCATTCTAATCAGTTTTCAACTAACCCATTTGTCAGCAGATGACACTTCATTGTTTGAGAACGTATTTGGCGGGTTACGATCAACATGACAAATTTACGACGACGTTCCAGAGAGAAGAGAGATTCTATTAGATATACTGCAAGATAAGACAAGAAACTAAATTATTCTAAACACCAATCGCGTCGGTAAACGCAATGATCTGAAATTGAGACTTGGTGAAAACCTTTGGGTAGGGTAGGTGGCAGGCTACAAAAGTCTGTGCAATTCATAAGTAGCTGTGACTCGACAGATAAAAAGCAATTAGTTTTTTTAGGAGGACAAAAATTCAAACCAAGTCGTATTCCAGAGGTTACGCAGTTTCTTTTCGGAAACACTGATGCTTGAAGAAGGGCAAAAAGATTAAATATTAAAGTATCTCCGAAGATGGACCCCAAATGTATGATACAGTATATATATACGGTAACATCCGGCTCTACAAAAAGAAATCGCTTACCTACCAGTCGGTATTAAACTGTAATGAACGACCTTTGACATCAAAGCAAGCTAATATTAGACGCTGAAGGTGACGGTGCAAACCGGTTGTCTTGTGTGCACAAACCTGTCTCATTACACTGAAAAGTTGCGTGGCTTTAATTGCATGTAATGAAGAATCATTGGGACATTTCCTAAGAAATTCTAATGACATCCTTGAATGGCGCTTTCTGTACGTCAATTAACTAAACTACACTAAACTAAGCGCAGTTAATGGAGGAAGGTGCAACCAACTGTTAGAGGCATGCGGTTCCCGACACAAGAATAGGAACACATCATCTCTTTTCTATGAACATCGCAAAAGGCGACTAAGAGAAAGCTTATCCATTAAGTGAAGTTCTTTCCATTTAATATGGGTTAAGTTCGCCTGCAATCTGCAGAACTAAGACTGGAGTCGCTTCGTGTAAAATCTGACTTATTCAATCCAGAATCATGAACAAAAAGATGAGAATGTAACCAGTATTTACGCTAGGTGGAAAAAAAAGGTGCAATCTTATAAATCACGAAAACTATAATAAAACTGAAAGCCACACTCAGCAGCATGCTGTTTATTCCTTAAGACGTGATTTTATGTATGTATAACAAAACTGTACAACAATATTAGTAAGGGACTCTTTAAACAAATAGCTTTAAAGATGTAAGGATTAGGTCTTAATGTTTATCACACTACTCATTATAAAAAAATTTATTCATGTTTTTTTCTTGTACCAGCCTCAAACTTACTCCGGGACTAACTTGTCCGTCCGTCCGTATGTATGTATACTTAGTGGCTGCGTACAACAGTTTGCATTAGATAACAGATTGTAGCGGAAATACATTTAAACACACAAAGTAATTTAGACCAAACAACAAATCGATAAGAATTACAATCCACTATTTATTACTCTTAAGGTGATATTATATTAATTTTGAGGTCATAGGAAACGAGAATAATATCGTCGACATAAAATAACCTAGTTATATAACATTCCCAGATAAGTTAGTACTTAAAGCAAGTTGGAGACCATTTAAATCAAATAGAATGTGCCGTGTGGTTGCCAGCACTTTAAAACAGAACAGTGGTTCTGTTTTAATGTGCTATATCTTCCCATGGATGTCGTTAAAGGTGACTAAGGAAAGGTTAATGAACTTTGGATTCTTCTTGTGGGAGATGGACTAGCAAACTGTCATTATTTGAATAATTCCATCATTAAGCCGTATAGCTGAACATGGCCCTTCAGTCTTTTCAAGACTGTTGGCTCTGCCTACTCTGCAAGGGATATAGACGTGACTTTATATATGTATGTAGAATGTTTAATCAGCAAACATGTATAAAAGTTAAATGCACCAAATAAGAACTTAAAAATGAAAATAAATTAAAATACTAAGTAGGTACGACATGACGTAACACAGTTATAATACAAAATGATAAGACACATAATGATTCACATTCAAATATGTTTTGAATCTACAGCCTTGTCCTTTGAAAACAATCCGATTCGAATGAATAGGCTTATAATGGAAAACGAGTAGTTTTTTAAATACTTTATTTTTAGAATAAAATGCAATGACGTCTGAATCTCTTACGACTTGCTTTTTCGTTGTATTGAATCAAGTAAACAAACATATATGTAAGCCTAACTTTGTTTAAAAATAAATACCTACTAAGCATAGACATAGAAAAAAAAGGCGGACAGAGTTTTAACATGCGGCAAAATGAAGCGACAGTAATATAAACTCCTCTCTCTACTACTATTCCGGGTCGCTGTGTACTACTCACGCACAAACTCTTACCAAGTGTGTGACAGTCGCCCGCCATTACGTCATAGATGCGACGTAGATTACCTCATTTTCTGTCACTCACACATGCGTACATACAATGCTGCCATATTACGATGCTTCACTTTTTCTTCAAGCCACTACGTCTGCCTTTTTTCTACGTCAATGCTACTAAGTACATACATACATACATACATAGTCACGTCTATATCCGTTGCAGGGTAGACAAAGCCAACAGTCTTGAAAAGACTGAATGGCCACGTTCACCTATTTGACTTAATGATAGAATTGAGATTCAAATAGTGTCAGGTTGCTAACCCATCACCTAAAAAAGAATCCCAAGTTTGTAAGCCTACCCCTTAGTCGCCTTTTACGACATCCATGGGAAAGAGATGGAATGGTCCTATTCTTTTTTGTATTGGTGCCGGGAACAACACGGCACTAACGGCTACTAAGTACAAAATTTATTCACATTCACCAAACTTCATGCAATCGCCAGTCTAGGTACAAGCAACGAAAAGGATATGTAGGGATCGTGGTATATGGAAAGATAAGACAAGAGGCGTGCGTGATTATTATAATATGTACAAGTATACTAAAAAGTTATATGAACAATCAACTCCCACAGCTTGGTGTGAGAACTTCTTCTTGCTTCTACTTCCGCTAAACTACGAAGACCCTTGTTTCACTTTCCCACATACATAAAATCACGCGTCCTTCCTAGAGGGGCAGGTAGAGACTACTATTCACTTGCCACGATCCCTGCATACTTCTTTCGTTTCATGCACATTCATAATTCTCTTCATACAATCTCGTCTTGACCTGACCTTCTGCCTCCTGCTTTTTGATCAAGGTACATTCGACCTGGTCTTTCTACTCCAGTATTCCCATTCAAACTCCCTTTGAATTTGCTTTCCCACATTTATTTTTTCATAATACCGGTTCTTAGATGTTCTGACCTTTTTCTCCTTTGGGAAATTATCAGATTCGAACATTCAACAAACAAGAATAAATAAAAACGACAAACTGGCCCCTAAAATCCGTGATGTCCGCGAAAAAAAATCACTTGGACATACTACATACTAAATACGTTTTTGTTATTATTAATTTTTTTGTGCAAAATGTGCAGGCCGCATTGATCACTTTAATCTTGTCAATTTAAATATTTATTATTATTAGCAGATAAAATGTGTAAAACTAGAGTACAAAAACACTTAATCACGCGAGCCGTCCTCAAATGGAGTTTATCGTGAAACGTGTCAGATTGACATGCGCGCGTAAAACGTTGACCTTTACGCGAAATTGTCATTTTGTCTATTTGAAAAGTCACCTTCCTTATATACATAATATGTAATCATCGTCCTTATTCCTGACGGGGTACACAGAGCCAGCAGT
Source organism: Amyelois transitella (assembly GCF_032362555.1). Taxonomy (NCBI): domain Eukaryota; kingdom Metazoa; phylum Arthropoda; class Insecta; order Lepidoptera; family Pyralidae; genus Amyelois; species Amyelois transitella. The sequence goes on from NC_083524.1 coordinate 8,613,221, forward strand.
CTTGCAAAGGCCATATTCAGCCATATGGCTAAATTATAGAATACATACATACATATGGTCACGTCTATATCCCTTGCAGGGAAGACAGAGCCAACAGTCTTGAAAAGACTGAATAGCGTTCAGCTATTTGGCTTAATGATATAATTGAGATTAAAATAGTGACAGGTTGCTAGCCCATCGCCTAAAAAAGAATCCCAAGTTTGTAAGCCAATCCCTTAGTCGCCTTTTTCGATATCCATGGGAATGAGATGGAGTGGTCCTATTCTTTTTCCCGGCACAAATTATGGAATTGAGATTAAAATAATGACAGGTTTCTAGCCCATCGTCTAAAAGTTTTCTTCCTGCATGCGTTAAACACGGTTACATAACCTCTCCGGAGAAAAGCCCAGGGTACACTTTTTAAACACATAGTTAACTATGATCTTGGATTGGGTCAGTTAAGATTTTACACAAAGCGACAATTATCTGACCTCTGCAATATGAAACCTAATCTATATTGAATCAAGCTACCATATTGGACCGGTACGAGCTGCATTAAATAAATGCGTACATTTGTCGAGGACATCTGTCACTTTTTACGAAATGCACGAGAAAAGGGTCCATCTATAACATTACCCTACAAGTGCAAGGAACCACACGGCACATTGAATTTCTCTCTGGAACTATCAACATCGTTAAAAATTGAAAAAAAAAGGACACAGCTTGCCCTCGCCCGATTTTACCTAACCTTTCAATACAAATACAATAAATGGTAGTGAAAACGTCTGCCCGTCGAGCCCAGGTAGAAAGAGCAGAGGAAAAAAAATACAGTTGGTTCGAGGAAGCCAGGGTAATCCGTCATCAATGGATTTAAAACTCAGAATACTAGGTTAAGTGAAATAAAATTGAGCTGAGCCGAAGTAACTATAAAAAAACCATATGATATTAAAAATTTGTACAATGTCCGAATGTTAAAAATCTATCACGCCAAAGGGAGCTCATGTAGGTCTGTAATAAAATAGAATGTGAGACAGTGTCACTGAGAACGGATTTCATTTAATAAGTATGACAACAACGCGGTGACAGAGATTTAGTCTTGTAGAAATTTATAGTAGGTAAGCATTCATACTTTGTAAATGAACTGTTGTTCACCCTTGCCTCAATTTTGTATGCGATCCTCTTATTGTCAGGTTGGCTGGAAGGGACACCACTTAGGGATAAGCCCGCCTTTGTACTGCACTACTGTTTGATATTTGTAATGTAAGTACTTACTCCTTTAGTAAACAATAAAGCATTTACTATATAGTGTTACCGTTAGGTATAAAATTGTAATCAGTTTCTTATACTGTTTATCGATAACCATGTTAAAGGTAATAGCATTATAAAAATGTATATAACTATTGTCGTTGTCTACCCCGTAAAAGATAAGAACCGTGCGTCTGTATATAGAATCAGTTTTATAAAAAAAATGCCTCACGTGTTACAATCAGTGAAATGAAATTACTGATTAGCTAAACCTTACTTATCAGCGTCGTTAGCTGATTACAATGATCGATTTGCCAATATTTTATCATTTATTTTTGGAAATATATGAAATAAGTACGTCCAAGTGTTCATCGTATTAATATAGGGTTTTAATTTTAACGATACCCGATTTTTCACAAGTTAGTTAGTATCATGTGTTATGCCTTGGGAACCGCGGCTCTGACGATGTTGTGTCAGAGGTTGTACTTATGCTCCAATAAGTGAAATCATTGCTTGCGCGATTTAGACTTTTCGCTGCTATTGGCTGAGCGCGTCACTTTCTTCGCTATGATTAACAGATGGCGTGTGACGTTAGTGATGTAGCCACACTCTATATTACAACTAGTCTGTCTATCCTATACGAGGATAGAGACGTATTATGTACTTCAAATACGTAGGTCGACAGCTTTAGCATAAGGCATAGTTCCCAAAGGGATTAAAGAGTGCTCTGTATTCTGTTTGCACTCACGTCTTCTCCCTACGGATCTTTGGGAGGGTCATGACCTGTTTACGTGGCAAGTTCATTAATCTAGGTCATTTCTAGAAACGGAAATAATATTTTAATTTATTTCATTTTTATCTTAATTCTACAATATATATAATTATATATAAAAGAATTCATAGGCTATGGGCTAGCAACCTGTCACAGTTTTGATCTCAATGTAATCATTAAGCCAAACAGCTAAGTCTTCTCAAGACAGTTGAGCTCTATCTACCCCGCAAGGGATAAAGACGTGATTATACGTATGTATGATACCATAAAAATATCAAAGAAAGCAGTTGTTCCGTGTATTATAAGATATATCCACTTTTTAAGAAACAGGACTAAAACTTTTCATTCTTTTATTCCTTTAAAGCGTCCATTTCCAATCTTCTCTCTATCGAGACAGGACATTGACCTCAAACGCGTGATAAAAGCAGCTAAATATTAACTTTTGGTAACTTGAATGCTCGTGTGATTGCCTGTTTTATTTGCAGATATCAACCTCCGCCAATATGGACGTCGAACATAATATCTAAAGGTCAACAAAGCTACGATATTATTTAGATACATGTGATGCTAACACATATGTATGGCCTACATTCCACTTCGGAAAAGCAATAACATACCTACCTATATACAAAAAACAACGCCCTTTTCACCGGTAAGGTAGGCAGAGACCTCCATCTTTCCACTTGCCACGATCACTGCACACTTTCGCTTCATCCACTTTCATTACTCTCTTCACGCAAGCTTGTCAGTTTTAAAGTACTTTTGACCTGACCTAGCAATACATTTCATGAGTATACCACACAATTGCATTCTTTCGTTTCGATGTAATCTAAACACATCTATACATATTAGCATACTTTTCAACAATAGAAAGAGGGATTGTCTAGCAAGGTTACTTACAAGGCTATATGCTTTCAATAGCACAAGGCGGATTATGTCGTGTAGGCTACCGACCAAAAAGAAAATTGGAATATCTTTTTACAGCAAATAATATTTTAATCACTTACATACTCACTCAATAAGTATAACTGAAATGAAATACCTACCTAGCGAGTTGATGTTTTAATTTATATTTCCTCTAAATCCGTATAAAAAAACTTATGCAACTCATTATTCTGCAATCTGCATTCTAAATGAATTACAATCGAGTAGACATTAAAAATAATATATATTCTAACCTAAGTATATCTATTCTATTTTTTATTCATATCTGTGACTGATTATTCTTTACAACAACGAAATACACACATTATTCAAGGTTACACAAATTGTGTGATAAAAAATCCAACTCAGGTCATCCGATTCCAATTTAATTTGATATTTATGAACGGAACCCCCCATAAAAATGTGTACAATACAAGCACACTTATTTCCTACAACGCTCCTAAGAAAATCTTGCAAGAATGCGAGCGAGTTGGACACACGACGCGGCCGCCGCGGCTCTCGTACCGAAAGTACTTTCGCCTCCATTCGGCCGCTGTCGGCCATGTTCGCTCCCCACAGCTGACTGGGCCAAAGAGCGAGCGGGACAACGCTACCCCGCGCCAACGCGACAGACAAAGACCACGCTCCGCGCAACTCCGTCAGTCGCCCTTTATTTCTTTCCAGTGTTCGCTTCGGTCGTGTAGTGACAGCGTATTTCATTATATCAATAGCGAAGAGCTTATTCGTTTTACTTGTGAATTTAATATATTAAATTTTACGCAAAAGTTATAAAACTGTTGCGCTGTCGTTTTGTAAAAGTGTGCAATGTTAACAAAGGTGTTTTATTCGTGAATGAAAATCGTTGCATGAACGGAATGTGCAGTTGGATCTTGCATCTGTTGTCAACACAATAACGTGGATTATGCAAGCCTGAAGTAAAAATGTGAATGTTAAAACCGAAGTATACGTATCGCAGTCAATGTTTTCGTGTTCGTGTCATTTAAAGTGTTGTGTTCAGGGAATTTTACAGTGGGAATGCTCTGGAGGTAGCAGCGAGTATACAGAAGGTAAGTTGACGTTGCAAACGGCCGCAACATTTGTACAATTAACTGTGCATTGTTGCCTAATTGTTACTGAGTTGGCTCTTTGTACAAAATACTATAAAATCTTGTCTCTTCTATGTAGCTCCTTACAAAGATAATCTGAAATTTTATGACCTCTTATGCTAGGCAAAAGCTGAGGTGAGGACCGTGACACTTTGAACAAGAAGAGATTGTTCAAAGTGTCACGGTCCTTAGTAGTCTTGTAATTCAAGTATATCTATGTAATGTTTGTAAGTATAGAAAAAGATGTCATTTTTGAGTTTAGTCATTTACAAATACTTGTGGATAATCAAACTTGTAACCAACAATATTAGTAAAATTGCATTGTTAGTACAATAAATTGTTTATTTTCTATTGTTACAGTAAATTAGACTATGTGGGTTACAATATAATGCAGTGGTTGCACAAAATATTGTCGCTGGCAATAGTTTGCGCAGCAGTGGAGGCCGCAGGGTGTCCCTCCACTTGCAAATGCACCAAGACACGCCTCTCTTGCTCCGGTTACAATGTCCCAGAGAACCGACTAACTAGGAAACTATTGGAGCCATTCGGAACAGATCTCATAGAAATAACATGGACCAATTCAAAAGTAACAACGCTGGAGCCACCTTTATTTGATGGGCTTAACAATTTAGAGTACATCGACTTGAGTAGAAACGAAATCAAAAGGACTGAACATGGACTGTTTGCTAGGCTTAGGCACTTAAAGCATCTCAACATATCGAGGAACCATCTTGATGACATACCCAGATTCACCTTCAGCGACCTAGACAATCTGGAAGTCCTAGATGTTTCCCACAACCAGCTCCATGCCATACCATTCCAAGTCTTCTGGCCAATGACTGGACTGCAATATTTGGATATATCACATAACAAAATTGCTACTTTCCAAGATTTCTATTTTAATCCTAACCGCAAACTGAAATCACTGTTCCTAAACAATAATAGCCTAGTCAAAATTACTTCTAATGCTCTAGTCAACTTGATGGAATTGGAGATATTGGATTTATCTAGTAACAAATTAGACTATATACCAAAATATATGTTTGATACTTTCCAACAGCTGAGGGAGCTCAATTTAAGCTACAATCAGTTCCAAAACATATCACAAGATGCTTTTAAAAATCTAGTAAATCTTAGGTGGTTAAACATGGGCGGGAACAGGATGAGAATGTTGCCTGCGATGCTCTTCCAACACAACAAATATATAGAAACTCTCTACCTCGAACACACTGAAATAACAGTCATAGAGAACACTAATTTTGAAGGCTTAATTAATCTACAGCGACTTTACCTAAGGAATAATTTATATTTACGCGAGATAGAACAATTTGTTTTCCAAGATACACCTTCAATTACCCATTTGGATATAAGTTTTAATGCTCTGACCAATCTGCCTATGTCTCTGAGAGATCTGTGCAAACTAGAAGAGCTAAAGATAAATGGGAATCCATGGGCTTGTGACTGCAGAATGGCTTGGTTCGCCGTTTGGGGCGAGGAGAAGAGTAAAAATAATATAACAAAGAATGATCTGAGTTGTAGATTAGGATATCCCAATGACATGTTGACTATATTGAACCATATGCACTGTGAGCCGCCCGTGTTGGTTGAAAGCAGTCCTTTGACGCTGAATCGGCTAAAAACAGATGCGTTGTTGATATGTAGGTTCAATGGCAACCCGGCGCCGTCAATCACTTGGATCACGCCGACACGGGACGTCTATCATTGGAACCCTGACCCGCTGATACCGGACATTTACCACAAGCACGGAGTCGCACACGACCAACACTACAACACCATAGACAACACTAGATCTAGACTGAGGATCCGCGACGACGGCTCATTATTTATCCAAGATATCCACAGAGAAGACAGCGGAACTTACTTATGCTTTGCAACGAACCCTTCAGGCAATGTTTCCACTGAGGTCATCCTAAACATAGACCCTATGACGATGTACGAAATAAAAATGTACAGTTTACTTTGCGGCGGTATATGCGCGGCGGCGTTTTTAGCTCTCACGCTGTTAGTGCAGGCGCTACGTTATATATTTCACAGGTCAGTATTCCGCATTTGGCTGTATTCTGTATTCTTAACCTCGATAACATTTTTATAACGTTTTGATTTTGTTCTTTCAGGTTCCGTCTCATGGAGACGTGTTGTAGCTGTTGCACTTGCGTCAGCCGGGACGCGCCACGATCTCGCCAAATCTACAGTATGCTGGACAATATAGAACAGTATAAAAGGCAACAGTTGGAGAAATTACGTGAGAATTATGCTATACAAGTATGTAGTTGTTGTTGTAATGATGTAGTTAGACGTAGCTATATTCCTGATATTACTTATTGAATGACTATTTTTATTCATAGGTGCACAGAATAAAAGAGAACTGTACTCAGCAAATGGACTGGATTCAGAACAGCTATTCGACCCAAGCAACGCATCTCCGGAACATAAGGGACATCGGGAGTAACCACTTGTCGTCAATGAAAGATAATTATTATGATCAGGTATGTACATAAATATTCATAACGTCTCGTTCGTGTACAGTCTAATTGTTATGTGGTCTGTGTCAGTGGTCTGTTTGTCAATTGTAATTGCGTAATATGCCTCTTAATTAATGCAATTGTACGAAAATATTTATGTTACATTACAAAGTAGATTAAATCTATAAATAATTCTATAGTACAAATACAGATAAAAAAAATAAACGTAAGATAAGTAGCCAAATAAGAAGAATGAATGTGTACAAGTAGCAGTTCCTTATCCGTGCAAAAAATAACTTGTAATGTTTACTGATTCAGGTGAAACGAGTAAGAGACTATTCCACATGTCAGCTGAACTGGGTGCGAGAGAACTACGTGTTCCAAAGGAACAAGATCCGCAAGTTCTCCGCTCACCAGATCCTGAGACTCAGAGAATCCTACAAGTACCAACAGCAGACCCTCAACAAAGTCCTAGAGAACCTTCCTAGTCTGTACTTTGAGAACTGTCGAAGCGGCTCGTGCGGACGCAGCGACAGCATGGCCTTCGATCCCGACGTAGAAGTCATCGACATGTATCTCAAGACGAAGATAGAGAAGCTGGCGAAACTACCAAACCCCATAGCTGACGACGAAAGCAAGATATCGGTCTACTACACCCCCACAGAACGCTCCGTCAACTCCAGACGAAACTCCCCCGTGCCTCTACCTGAGGGCATCCATATCAACATGATAGAAAAAGGTCCGCCCCGCTTGCTAGCTATGATCAAGCCTTTACAAGTGGACCCGCCTCCGACCGTCGAGGACTCGCCCGGGCTCTTCGCACCTGTAGATATAGTTCCTTGTGGCGCTCCAGTGAGACCGAGCACCAGCAAGTACAGAGAGCCCAATGAGAAGCCCGCGAGCGAGCCTTTGCTTGGGAGAGAGCGGGACGAGAGGCGGAGGAGATGTAATCTGCCCGCGAGTGTGAGCTCGCCAGAACTGAGATGCGAGGAGTCCGAAGAAGAGAAGCAGAAGTTGCACGAGCAGGCGAGGGTTTTGCTCGCGGTGGAGTTCACGAAGCCCGAGTGCCAGGTGCGGCACGCGGCCGGACAGTTGGTCTGCGGGGAGTGCGCGGCGCTGTGTGCGCGTTCACCTTTGTAGTACAGGCTCCTGACTCGCGTGTTTAAGATCTACGCGGTCTCCGGAGAGAAGCTCTCCAGGCAACTCCCGCTACAAGACTACGGACCCTCGTTTGTGTGATGTGTCCTTGACCGACCGTTCGTACTTCTAAGTGAGCTGTGATAGACTAGATTTGAATTTACGTACGTTAGTGACTTATTTCGTACCGTCTAGTGATAGGTTGTAAGGTGTACCGCGTCGGATCAGTAGTGTATCGTGGTTAAGCGTTCTGTGGTTTAGGTCTTGTAAATACGTCTGTTTGTTTCAATCATTTTCCATTTTGATGTATTTTTAGGGTAAACTCTTAGAGCATTTTTATATTTGTTTAACTTAAATCAGTAGACTAAAGTGAGGTTATAAGAAAGTTTTTACACTCTTGTTGTAATTGTTGCGAGGTTTTGTAATGGTGTATCTGACCAGGCCAGGGGCAATTCAGACATGCCCAGATCTCGCTAGCTGAACGAAAAATACAAACATTAAGGTAAAATTAAACTCATTCAACATTTAGTACTTGCATCTAATAATAACATAATCTGATAGAATATTTACGTATATTTAATATATATTTTGTGAAATTGTCGTACAGTTCGCATGAAATGAGTCTTGCAGTGATATGCCAAATAATACAATCCAGCAATGATTATATATTGTATAACGTTTCTTAATATAAAAATATACAAATATTGTTGAAGATTTTCTAAATATATAGCAAGAGTAAGCGGCTAACTATGAAGAATAAATTATTTTTCAATGTAATATTTGGTATCATTTACTCTCATAACTTGCAAAGTATATTACTTCTTCACAACATATGTCTTTAGGCGTAAATTTGAGAAATTATCTTTTGAAAGTAGTGTATCAACCTAATAAGTATGTTTAATAACTCAACTTAGTCAAAACTCTAATATTCAAAAACTTAAAATCAGATATAACCCTCACATCAGTCATTGTAAATTGAACTTTATAACTTGTGTAAAGGTGTTAAAAAGGATAACTAATAAACCATAAATTTCAAAATGAAACACTAATATTTTATCATCAGTTTATTGGCATGTAAGTAAACGGCATGTTACATTCACAATGTATGAAACATAGAATGTTTTATCGGGCTTGCTTATTTAGGGACTAGCAATTGCCCGCGACTTCGTTCGCCGTAAAAATTCACTTACAATCTCTATACATAAAAGCTGACCCACAGTGTTGCCTACTTACAGGAGTGTGGGGACAAAAATGTGTAACAGTTTTCAAGTTGGCCTAAGACTAATACATCCAAAAAAACCGCATTAAAATCAGTGTCAATTGTTTCCGCGTGAAGCTAGTAAGAACATACAGATACACAAATAGATATTTAAAAAAAAATTTTTAGTTCTGTTGTGCTAAAATATATGCCACATATAGATTTTTTGGAAATATCTTTCAAGTAGGTACACATCTGCCAGTGGCTTTTGTTATATGTATCTACGAAAAGATTAAACCTTTAAAAAAATATAAAAAATTATGATCACTTTTTTACCAGCAACGTTACATTTCTCTATTTTTATGCAATTGCAACTTGTGCCACGTCTACTTTCTCCCTCATACATTAGTGTTGGGAACAACTATGATCGGTGTGAAATCGAGTGAGAAGATAAGAAATACCGCGATTAAGCTAACGTAATGGAAAAGAGAATAAGTGAAAGGAATAGAAAACGGAATGGTTAAATAGTTTAGTCTGGTCTTTCCCTCATCCTCCGAAAGAGGCTTGCATGCGCCTGAGTCTGTTCAGCGAATAGCATATTTGTATCAGATGGCACACACTGTTTTGCCAGCAACTCTCCACGCATCTTGCAAAAGTCAATTAAGGGAAAGGCTTAACCTGGGCAACGAAAACTTCATGCTTGAGACAGTTGCCTGAGATATATGATCACGTCTATTTCCCTTGCGGGGTAGACAGAGTCAACATACAGGGTTACGTACACTTAATTCGTATAATATCTATTATAGAGTAAAATATTTCAATGGAGAAGGTATGGACGGTGCCTATTTTTAAAAGCTATTATTTCTTATTACTATTGCCCGCAACTTAGCTCACGTTAAACGTGTTATTATCAAAAAAAATATAGGTTCCCTGACCGATCGAATCACTTAGAAACAAATCGATTGTTAAAACCATCCTACTACTATTATAAAGGCGAAAGTTTGTATGGATGTATGGATGTTTGTTACTCTTTCACGCAAAAACTACTGAACCGATTTCCATGAAATTTGGTATGTAGGTAGCTGAAGACCCAGAATAACACATAGGCTACTTTTTATCCCAGAGGTCCCGCGGGATTGATAGGGTTTCCATGCGGACGAAGTCGCGGGCGGCCTCTAGTTTTATATAAACAGGGAATCGGTAAATCAATGACGATGAAATCAACAACACCTTAAGAAACCTATCTAATGGCAGCTTTAAGTTCTTATCATATAGCCTTCTCAGATATAAAATTGGCCACAGATAAACTGACCAACAATTGTCTCTAAAGAAAGCAATGTAAAAAGTACCTTAAACCGTTGAGTTTGAATGAAGAGAAAGATGAATATGAATGAAACGAAAGAAATATGCAGGGATAGTGGCAAGTGGATAGATTCAGTCTCTGTCTACACCTCCGGGAATGCGGCGTGATTATATAGTATGGAAGTTGAACACAATATTTTTAACAAACGAATAAAAACTAATTTTATCTCTATAAATAATTATGCTTTCTGGTTTTTTTAAGTAACTTACTCTTAAATATAGCACTTACCTTGGCATTGGTCCAATTCGACACACAATAAGCGCCTTCAAATAATTAATAACACTAACATATATGCTTATTATAAAAAAATGATAATTTGACTAAAAAGTTTATATCCTACCTAAATTGTTGATAATGAAAATACATACCTACTGTCACTATTCTCAACTCTATCATTAAGCCAAACAGCTGAACGAAGCCTATCAGTCTTTTCTAGACAGTTGGCTATGTCTGCCTCGCATAGGATAAAGACGTGATTATATGTATGTACTAGAGGCCGCCCGCGACTTCGTCCGCATTGAAACCCTATCAATCCCGCGGGAACTCTGGGATAAAAAGTAGCCTATGTGTTATTCTGGGTCTTCAGCTACCCAGATACAACAATTTACAATTTCATCGTAATCGGTTCAGTAGTTTTTGCATGAAAGAGGAACAAACATCCATACTGACATACTCACAAACTTTCGCATTTATGGTTTAGTTGACAGCTCGTCACTTTACGTATTTCGGCATTTTCTTAATACGTCGCATTATTATCCCGTCTCTTGGCTTAACTCGACAACATCTCCTACTTGTCTTATGCTGTATTTCGTCACTTTCGCAATTCGTCCGACGAGCGTGTACAATCAAGTTTATAATTGTTAACCATTTTTTCCTATTAATCTATTTTATGCTTCTGTGAGGATATTTTATGAATCACAAACATATCACATATAACATACATACAGACAAGAAATTCAAAAAAATATTTTTGCTTTCTATTATTCATTTTAAGTGTCCCTCTATCCATTTCAGTCAAAAATACTAAATGAATGAATGATACAGACAAAATATTTTTACTGTTTTATTATATGTATAGATTTTCTATTTTTGTTCATAATAAAATATTAGAATAATCTGGATTTCACTTTTATGCCTTCTTGTACAATGTCGGACGAATTGCGAAAGTGACGAAATACAGCATGAGACAAGTAGGAGATGTTGTCGAGTTAAGCCAAGAGACGGGATAATAATGCGACGTATTAAGAAAATGCCGAAATACGTAAAGTGACGAGCTGTCAACTAAACCGCATTTATAATATTAGTAGGATGAAAATCTATCAAATCACGTCTTTATCACATTCGAGGTGAACAGTGCCGACAGTCTCGCAAAATCTAAAAGGCCGCATTCAGACTCTGTTGACTGGGACAGATATGCTTTTATCACTTAAAGAAATTTTAAGTATAAAATATAATAAAAGCGGACACTTATGAACATACACATCAAAGGATAGCTCAAACCATTGGGCCTAGCGTTGCCAGGTATCAGAATAAAGCCGGAAATAGGTAGACTTACTGATTGAGTGTCCGGCCATTAAACCTGTGTCCGGCTAACAAAAGCCGGACGCTTTGGTTAGCCTTTCTACATTTTCTAAACGAGCTTTTTCTGAACGTGACCGAGGGCAGGAGACGAGATTTTAAAAATAAGGTTGATTTTACATACATTTTTGTCGTACCTATTATACTAAGACAAAATCCTCAATAGGGTAGGGTGTCCGACCTTTCTACCCAAATGTCCGACCAAACGGGCTGGTCTGTCCGACAATTAGATTTGGCGACCTAGCAACCCTAATCGGATCTAAATGCTTGAAATTCGGCATGGCTTTAGCTATAGTCTAACGGTGCTAAGAGATTATTCGTTTTAGGAGGACTTTTTTAATAATCCTCAATTTGGGTCCCTGTGTAACAACAAAATTTCTGAAAGACATATAAAAGAACTCAACGTGGGATATAAAGGAACTTCCATATTCTTAATTCTTCTTCTAGAAGACTACGGGTTTATTTAATTATCTTAAGACTAGTTTAATTTTATTGTTGGGGCTTATGTGTCAAAAGTAATTAGTCTTAGTATATGTAAATACACCTTAATATAATGATTCTCATGTCGTTCATATTTTCGCCTTAAATCCAAACTATATTCTGTTTCATTCTCTTGACAAATGTAACAAACTAAAAATGCTGTAATGTAGTTTAATCCGCCGCTTCTTCTACACTTGCGCTTTGGAAGCGGTAGTAACTTTAAAAAGTCGTTTGGCGTCTTTAAATGATAGCTTGTATTCTATTTGAAAATAAATATATTTCTTATTGATTTTGCATACTGTACTGTCATCTTTCGAGTTTGAGAAAATGTAATTCAAGGATTAATATGCATTATCATATTTTCTTAGATTTGAGCTTGCGTCGCTAAGATATCCCATCAGGCAAATTGACAAAAAAAAAAACACTAAAGTTGACCAGAATGATCCATCTTTTAAAATAAGTAGGATGTCTAAAAACAGTGCACTTCTGTCAATGACCTCGTATTTACCTATTTAATGTTGTCTACATGAAACACATACAGAAGTAATGCCCCAATATTGACAATAATTCTGCTAAGCTTAATTTTTACTACTCCATCATCTTTATTCTATTATACACCAGTCACACTCTCCTTCATTTTATTAATTCATGTAACGTTAAATTGAATTGCTATTGAAATTTTTCTATCAGTGTATCACCTTATAATTGACTTAATTTCTTTTTAACGTTAAGCTTCTTATGTTTTTAGCTGTAATGGTATTCCAAAGATATAAATATCCACTTACCTTAGCAGCGGTACGATTCCACACGAGAACTTTATGACCGGAATTGAGTAGATTCTTCACGATCCCACTGCCCATGATGCCGAGGCCGAGGAAACCGAACTTCATCTGGCTGGCCTTGATGTTCTTCTCCAGCAGGGTCTCGGAGACATTCTCCAGGTCCAGTGGTGGGGTGTCCTGGAAATTTGACATTTGTTTATCATCTATCGTTCTAATATCAAGAACATGTGTACATACATATAGTCACGTCTATATTAATTGCGGTGTAAACAGGGGCGACAATCTTAATAAGACTTAGAGGCTATGTTCAGTTGTATTGTTTTATGATGGACTTGAGATTCAAATAGTGACAGGTTGCCAGCCAATCGCCTTCAAGAGGAATCCTAAGTTTATAAGCTATCTCTTAGTGGCCTTTTACGACATCTATGGGAAAGATATGGAGTAGTCGTATTATAAATTTGCGGGGAACCACACGGCACTTAAGAACAAATAATATCATAATTACTTACAGGTCTCAATATATTGGACGGACGATGCAACAAGCTGGATTTTTTCGAGAACGAATGATTCAACATCGACGGTTTCTCCACGTCGCTGTCGGTGAACGAGCGTGACAGAGACTTCACCTTCTTCTTCGGAGTCTTGTGCCCGCCCGACGACGCCCGTTTTATAGGCTTCACCTTTGAAATGCCCAAACGTATCTATAAATGTTAATATTTATCAGTGCACGCTGTTATGGGAAGCATGCACATAAAATTCAACATACATATCACTACATAGTATAAAACAAAGTCGCTTTCTCTGTCCCTTTGTATGCTTAAATCTTTAAAACTACGCACCGGATTTTGATGCGGTTTTTTTCAATAGATAGAGTGATTCAAGGGGAAGGTTTATATGTATAATAACATCCATTAAATAGTGGAGAAATACTGTTATTTTTGAGGTTTATAATGTGATGTCGTTAATTATCACATTTTTTTCCGCTAACATTGCAAACGCAGGCTCAGCTCTACGAGATTTATCAAAATAATGTACTTATTTATTTGTTCACATTGAAAAGGTCTGAAAACTCCGCAATGGTATATGTCTATCTCTCATGGATATCCCGTAATAAAATTCTTTTGTCATTTACTTTTTACGACAAATAATGGCAAATTTTGAAGCGATTTTAACTAACACAGCATAAATCATTATCCAATTAAATAGTTTTAAATATTAAATGAATATTTTCAAAGATATTACAGATTTAAAACTTCGGGAAGTAGCGCTTGCGGCGGCACTGGCCGACTTCTGTAGTTTATTTAGTATCAGCATTGCACCCGTGCGAAGTCGGGGCGGGTCGCTAGTATACATATAATCACGTCTATACACCTTGCCGGGTAAACAGAACAATAACAGGCTTCAAAAGACTGATAGGCCATGTACAGCTGTTAGGCTTAATAATACAATTGAGATTCAAATAGTGACAGTTAGCTAGCCCATCGCCTAAAAGTAGAATGCCAAGTATATAAGCCTGTCCCTTAGTCGCCTTTTACTTTGAACCCGCGAACTGAACTATCCGCTTTTAAAAGCGAGATAGCACGATATATTTCTCTCGGATTTTAAGTTTAGTGTACATGCAATAAGGTCGTCATTGTATTGAGGTTTCATGCAGTTTGATTCGACCGTGGGTTGCGCTATTCTGCGCCGTCGATTATTGCTGAGGCGAATGAACAAATGTGATGGTAGTATTTTCTTTCTTTTGAATCCTACTCTAACTCCTTTTGAAACATACTCTCACTCCTTTTGAATTCTACTCGAACTCCTTTTTAAATCTACTCTCACTCTTTTTAAATCCTACTCCAACTCCTTTTGAAATCTACTCTCACTCTTTTTGAATCCTACTCTAACTCCTTTTGAAACCAACCTACTCTAACTCATTTTGAATCCTTTTCTAACTCCATTTGAAACCTACTCTAATTCCTTTTGAAATCTACTCTCACGCCTTTTGAAATCTACTCTCACGCCTTTTGAAATCTACTCTCACGCCTTTTGAAATCTACTCTCACGCCTTTTGAATCCTACTCTAACTCCTTTTGAATCCTACTCTAACTCCTCATGAAATCTACTCTCACTCTTTTTGAATCCTACTCTAACTCCCTTCGCAACCTACCTACTCTAACTCCTTTTGAAATCTACTCTCACTCTTTTTGAATCCTACTCTAACTCCTTTTGAAACCAACCTACTCTAACTCATTTTGAATCCTTTTCTAACTCCATTTGAAACCTACTCTAATTCCTTTTGAAATCTACTCTCACGCCTTTTGAAATCTACTCTCACGCCTTTTGAAATCTACTCTCACGCCTTTTGAAATCTACTCTCACGCCTTTTGAATCCTACTCTAACTCCTTTTGAATCCTACTCTAACTCCTCATGAAATCTACTCTCACTCTTTTTGAATCCTACTCTAACTCCCTTCGCAACCTACCTACTCTAACTCCTTTTGAAATCTACTCTCACTCCTTTTGAATCCTTTTCTAACTCCATTTGAAACCTACTCTAATTCCTTTTGAAATCTACTCTCACTCCTTTTGAATCCTACTCTAATTCCTTTTGAAATCTACTCAAATTCCTTTTGAAATCTACTCTCACTCCTTTTGAATCCTACTCTAACTTCTTTTGAAACCTACTCTAATTCTTTTTGAAACCTCCTCTAACTCCTTTTGAAACCTACTCTTACGTCTTTTGAAACCTACTCTAGCTCCTTTTGAAACCTACTCTTACGTCTTTTAAACCTACTCTATCTCCTTTTGAAACCTACTCTTACGTCTTTTGAAACCTACTCTAGCTCCTTTTGAAACCTACTCTTACGTTTTTGAAACCTACTCTAGCTCCTTTTGAAACCTACTCTTACGTCTTTTGAAACCTACTCTAGCTCCTTTGAAAAACCTACTCTTACGTTTTTTAAAACTTATTCTAACTGTTTCTGAAGGCTTCTCTTACTCCTTTTGAAACCTACTTCACTCCTTTTGAAACCTATTCTAACTGTTTTTGAAGGCTTTTCTTACTTGTTTTGCTCGTTTTAAAATCTACTCTCACTCCTCTTGAAATCTACCTTAGGAGTAGAGTACTTCTCGGCGGGGCTTTGTTCTTAACGGGCTGGTCAGTGCCAATAATAGTAACAGCACTCTAAGACCACTCTAGAACCCATTCTCACGCTTACCAGAATGAGTTTGGATTCATACGTAACGGTCCTTTTTAACTCATGTGCCACCGCGTTCTTCCCTGCCCCCACTTGCCCGAGAATCCTTTAAGAAAGAGCGCATGCGTCCCTCACTTCCCCTTTTGGACTCCTCCAGCGCTCACCAAGTTAAATAACCAAGTAATATAGCCCAGGCGACTACTCATGGGATCTCTTACACTAAACTCACGTCAAATTCACGTCCCAAACTTGTGTTTTCATCTAAAAATTGTAATGACAGTTTTCACCAACGATTCCTAAGTTTTTAATGTCACCACAACTGCATTTACGTGTTCCTTAATAAAAATTCACCACATGCAGTGTCACCTAACAATCTAGGCGAGCCCTCTTTGTCCTTAAACTGCGTTTTGAACATTATTCTGATAGATTCTTTTATAACGACACGTAACTGGGAAGACCCCTACTGCCGTGGTATAACTAAAATGCCGTTATCTGACATCAGGATTTACACCTTTTTTACCAGTAAAATAAGAAAAAAAAATCTCTTTCGATCTGTATTATACGACTTTTTGGTACCTTTAAGTATAATAACTAATAGGCGTTCTCATTGATGAATGGCATCAGTTTAAATTTTTACCGCAGTTTTTGACGTTTTACCTCAAACAAGGATTTGGCAGATAACGGCATTTTAGTTATACCAGGGCAGCCTAACAGGAAACACCCAGCAAGGCGAAAATGAAGTAAGTAAGTATCTCATTTTAGGAGGTCCCTAACTTATGATATAATTAGTTAGGGACTCCTTGGTTAAAATACTGTTAGTTTTAAATGTTTAACTTGTCTCTTGACAAACATTACCTGCAACACCTAAGTTACACTTGTGGGTGAAAAAACTTTTTGGGCTTAAGGAAAATTGTTCTTACCTTAGGAGTAGAGTTTTTCTTTTTCTTTTCTTCGGCGGGAGCTTCTTCCTCGGGCTTCTCCTCCTCATTTTCTCCACTTTCTAGCACATCCTTTAGTTTATCGAACTCTTCCTCAGCATTGAGGGCGTGGTCATCGATATCACCGAATTTCTACATGAGAAAGTGGGATTAGTAATATTAGTTATATACAGTCAAAACTGTTTATAACGACATCGTTTACAACGACCTATCGGTTATTACAGCCAGATTGTATGGTCCCGTCCGAATTCCTAGTAAACTATTTAGTAAACAAACCGCTTATAACAACATCGGATACAGCGACATATCGCTTACAACGACGAAACTTTACCGATATTCATCGGCTATAACGACCAACCGATCCGCTCAAAACAAAATAATACAAACGATTTTAAATCTTATTGATAAGCATTGAAGAAATATTTTGTATATTATTACTTACTCCCACTTTGCGGCCATTTGACCTTGCATATTTTAGACCAATTGTTTAAAAACACAATACAGGAAACTTCAAGTGTTACAAATGATACAGAATATTGATATTGATAACAGCATTAAAACTCTCTCTGTTCTGGATTCAATTCCAATGATATCGGAAGCTTGGGAAAAGGTCACACAGACCACTATAGCTAACTGCTTTCGCCATGCAGGTTTCAAAGGTCTCTCTCTCTCTATCACAAGCGGAGGACGACGATGATATTCCGAAATTTGTTGCATTTAATGAACAGTTTGATATTGATGATACTCATACCTTGAGGAGTATGAAACGTAAAATGCAAACAATATTTGAGACTGACTGATGTAGTGTAATTTTGTAACCCGTAACTAGAGGCTAAGTACATTTTGTATTCTAATTTTTCGTAATAAATATTTTTATGTCTTATCTGACTCTTTTACATTTATAACTTACACTTATACTAGATAAATAACTACATATGATAAAACATACATATATGTAACTACTGTACTTGTGTATATGACTGTATTGCATATAACGACAATCGGATATAACGTCGGCAACTATACGGTCCCTTCAATGTCGTTATATCAGGTTTTGACTGTATATTAGTTTGAATACTAACTGATGCTCTTATGGTGAGGGAACACATCATGAGGAAACCTGCACATTCAGGCAACTGGATGTGTAACCATGATTGATCCATCAAATACGGGCTAGGTTTTCCCCTGCAAAGGTTGCAGACATCAGAGGGAAGTAAATACCTGAGTCACCCAATCCAGGATCAATGGTCAAAGGCATACCCCGGGCTCTTCTCCAGAGTGGATACCGAGAAACCCGCACTAAAGCCAGGAGGAAGAGGAAGAAAGTGGGAATAATAATAATACCAAAGTAATAAGTGGAGTGCAATTTCAGACACTTATGAATATCTTGTTCAAGTAGATGTTGTAAAAGGTGATAAATGTAATACACCCACATTTATATCCATACATTAAAATCCATCCATACGAAATATATCCACGATTTAGATTTAAGAGATCTATATTTGTAAATTGACGTCCAATGAAAATGCTGCAGTGTAGTTTTTTCCGCCGCTTCTTCTACACATGCGCTTTGGAAGCAGTAGTAGTTATAATTACATTTAAGTTATGTGACATCAATAAGTGATACCTTGTATCCAATTTTGAAAATAAATCTATTCTATTCTATTCATCTACCTTTATGGAGATCTAAAATATAAGACCAGTATCCCAGGGCTAAATGTAATTTTTTAAATTTCTGTGTCAATCTGTATTACACAATGAGTAGCTTACCTCAGGATTCACAATATACTCTTCAATCTGATTCACAGCTTCTTTAAAAGCCAGGGTCTTGCAGGAATTAATCAGCTTCTCCTTGTATTCCTGGTACGGCTTGATGTTATTCTCTTCAATCCAGGCACTGTTGGGAGAATATGATTCCATTATGATTATTATCTTGAAATGTATCATTTTTGACTAAGCAAAATTAAAACTTAACAAAGAAAATAAAATGATGATTACAAACTAATTATGATTTTTTCAGTTGGGCGCATTAAGTCCAATTCGCATTTGGTCCAGTTTGCTGGTCTAATTGCAAACTGGACTATTGTTCTTTTTGCAAAGTGGACATAATGGGCTCAACCAGATTTTTTTAATAAAATTCCCAGTAAAAAACTTTACTCTCGACTAGTCACTTAATGTAAAACATTCGTCATCCAATTCATTTTCAAAGGTGTACCTCTGGCTCCCTCCAGAACAGCAATGATGTAATTAGGATAAATGAGTAAATGTTGACTCGGCATCATCTATGTCATCTCTCACTTTAGAAAATGAAAGAGATAGAAATAAATAGCATTACCATGCGGTAATGCTATTTATTTCTAGCATAGCAAGAACTAAATACTGTTTCACATGTGGGCACCACTGCGTAATTTGAATTACGTTCAATATCATAATGTCATTGTATCTCCACTTTTATATACAATTTTTTATTAGTACAGCTTCTACGACAACTTGTGAATTTTCCTCATCTCATCTTACTCATATCCTATGGAAACAGATTTTATTTCTTCCACTTCTCCAACCCCTTAATAGCCAGTAAAGGTAAGTGATCCAAACTTATACAAATATTATTAAATGTATGCCTTGTCAAGCTTCAGTGAAAAGACCCGCAAATACTTACTAGTTATTAGTGCCAAAGAAGTAAATGCATTGCACATTCGTTGCCTTCTTAGGCGGCTTTAGCTCAGGCGTTGGGAGTGCTACCTGAAAAACCATATTACAACAAATTATTTAGGTTACTTTTTGTCACAACAAACAATCATTGTTGTGACAGCATCCGCATTTCAGACTATAAAGTGATTAATTTGAAGCTGTTCCTGATTTTGTATAAAGAAGCCGTGTGAAGAAGAATGAGTAGACTTCATGATACATATTTCCCGCCCATTGTTTGTGTTGTCTTAATACACCACCCAAGAAGCCAGTGAGACTCATTCCTCAGGAAAGCTGTATTAAAGTAATGATTTAGTAATAATGTAGATATTTTACTG
Organism: Amyelois transitella; assembly: GCF_032362555.1. NCBI lineage: Eukaryota > Metazoa > Arthropoda > Insecta > Lepidoptera > Pyralidae > Amyelois > Amyelois transitella. The sequence continues at coordinate 8,633,414 of NC_083524.1, forward strand.
CTTCGATTAATTATTATAGAAAGAAGAGTCACTTACCCGGCCGGGCCATGGGCTAAATCCCTTCATTTTGGCCCTGAAACAAATACACAAGTTGAGTTACACATTCTCAAATATCACAAAGACCATTAAAAAGCAATTTGCGGCTTAATTTTCTCTACATACCATACTAGATCACCAAGTTTATACACGACAGACATAATGCACGTCTTAGCGATACAAATTTCCACGACGAACTAAACCAAAGAGAAATGTATTAAACATTATAGAAATTTAAAATCTAGCGTCACAATTTGTCTATGGCACTTCAAAAAAAGTAAATCGGTAATTACCGATTCTTAGTTGATAGTTGTTATCCCTAACAATTTTTCTACCCTAGTAACACATGCTTCTGTTTTTTTTATTTATCAATGTCAATGTCACCCCGTTGTTCGCCATCCGCCAAAATTGAATCGAATTTATTTATGTGTTTTATTTGTGGATTTATTAAAATTTATTTAATTTATTAGCTATGAAATTCGACACTTCATAACCTTCGATTTTAAAATGTCTAAACGATTTATATTTCCTCAACAACAAGGCGAACGTAAGAAAGCTAAACTCGATGTAACTATATCAGATCATAATTTTCCGCTAAGTCAAAATCCGGGACAAGGTAATTATTCAACTCATAATATTTTGGTTTTCTATATCTTAATTTTTAATTACATTGCTTTGTAGCTTGTCTTATTTCTTGTACGTACGCAAATTTCACTTTATTTTGACGGGATAACCTATAAAATATCTTTGTTTACTTAACAGACTCTAATCAAGATAACTGGGGAGATGACAATGACGATGAAATCCTTCTCTTGGCCAGCCAGGCTTGCGAGCAAGCCTACAATAATGACATCAGTTCATTACCAGACTACTCTTTGTGTATGCAGCCAAAGTCCACAAGCACACAAATCAATGATCCAAACCCTAGCACTTCTAACTCGGGATTCGCCTTTAAAAAACCAAGTATGTCTGTATCCAACTCTTTGTCTACAAATCTCAAAAACAAATATTCCATGATTTCCTTACCACTACCTGGTATGTCTTCAAGGATACAATCATCAAATATAATAAATGATGATTTAAATTTTAACGATAAGGTGTATAAAGGGCAAGATTCAGATCAGTTATACAGGCAATTACTTCAAATACAAGTGGAAAATGCGAAATTGAAGTCTGAGAATGGGAAATTATTGGAGAAGTGTGTTACAAAGGAAGGCGAGGCATCAATACTTCGGACCCAATTGAAAACATGTCAGATTGCAGTGGATAATGCGAGGTTAGAAAAGATTAAGGCCCAGGAGAAAGTGCAGATGGAATGGACAGACAAATTATCAGCAGCTAATGTCCAATTGCACGATTTAAGAACACAGTTAGATTTCAAGGTGACCATGATACTTAACCCATATATTTTAAAGATAAGATTACCTTTTTCAAATAACCTTGTAACTTGTTTTGTCAAATGGGCGGGTGTATGGTGTATTTGTACATATATATATATATACATATAATCACATCAATATCCCTTCCGGGGTAGACAGAGCCAACAGTTTTCAAAAGACTGATAGGCCACATTCAGCTTTTTGGCTTGATGATAGAATTGTGAATTAAATAGTGACAGGTTGCTAGTTAAGCTATCACTTAACAGAAAACATCCATAGAAAAGAGAAGGAATGGCCCTATTCTTTTTGTTGATTGGTGCCAGGAACCACAGGGCACTAAATTAATCTATATAATACTATTTTTATAATTTCATCAACATAAGCCTTTGTGGCTTTTTACATGTATAATAAGTGTCCATTCCTCACGGAGTAGATGGAATAAACAGTCTGAAAGACTGAAAGGTCATGTTCCGCTGTATGGCTTAATCATAGATTGTAAATTAAATAGTGACAGGTTTTTACAATACATTACATATACATAAAATCACAATCAGTTTCTGGTATTCTAAAGTTTCAGTATGAAAATAGACAATTAAATTATTTTTCTTTTTCAGAATCTTGAAATAATCAGCATCAAGGAGAAATGCAAGAAGTTGGAGTCATCAAAAATAAGACTGACACAAGTTACAATTGGTAACAATGACATATCCTTAAGGTAGCAATTGGTTTTCCTTACAAGTTGAAATACATATATTTAAAATAGGATAGAGAAGGTATTGCTTATTGACGTAAACATAACATATTAATAATTATATCTACCACTGCTTCCAAAATACTGGTGTACAAGACGCGACGAAACAAACTACACTGCAGCAGTCTCACCAGATGTCAATTTAATAATATAGATCTTAAATCTTAAACGTGGTAGAATGCACATTGTCTACATGAAAGAGAAATATGTATAAGATGAAGACGGATGATTTTAATACTTACTTTTTCCTCCTGGCTTTAGTCCCGATGTTATGCCTTTGATCATGGATCCTGGATTGGGTGAATCTGGTATTTACACGAATTGACTTCCGTCTGACCTCCGCAACTCCGCGGGAAATCGCCGCGACTCTTTCGATACAAATATCTTGTAAATCTAATAATGAAAATTTTGTCAACAAAACACAAAAAAAACCTGTATTGCATTGGTCATAATTACACATCCCGTTGCCTGAATGTGCAGGTTTCCTGGTGTATTAGCTGGACGTCGATTTCGCACGACGTCGATTTTATCGAGACCTACGCTTTTATTCGCATAAAATCGATCCAACAGTTATTACCTGGCTTTTCTTCGCATTACATCGATTCGTCCAATAAAATTTTAGAACTTTATAAATTCAAAATAAACTACATTGTTTTTGCAGTACAATCGTGCGAAAAAAGAATATTATGTGGGTAATAATGATTTTGTTGTATTCTTTTAAATGTGTAGGTTCCTGCACCTTCCATGCAAGTATTTATGAAAACTTAAATATTACATAGTACAAACAGCTCTAACAGCACACGACGTTGAACACACGAGAGAACTGCGCTTGGTTTAGAACTTTCCTGTCGTCCTATTGGAGGATGACAGTCGTACGACTAAATGTCGAACCAATGATACGGTGATAAAAAAATCACATTTTTTAAATGTTTTACCTAGCTTTGATTATGTTAGTCGTGTTCCTATTGATACTTATATTTTTTTTAAAGGTTTAAAGAGTAACATTTCATTTTTTTTCTATAATTTTATAAAAATCTATGCGTCTGGGATTTTTAAGTAAACGGCTTCTAAACTAAATCTTTCCAATGTCTCTGGATAATTATACAAAGGAAGGTCGCTATAATCTGTTTATTTAACGTAATATAACGTGTTGATTGAAATATAAAAAATTAAATAAAAATGTTGTGTTTAACTGTACCTTTCTTATGTTGGAAATTAGTAAAACAATAGAATCTACTTTATGAGAATACAATCATAAGCGGATCGACGTCACGAGAATGCAAACATGGATGGATCGACGTTGTGCGAAATCGACGTCCAGCTAATCACGGTGTTTTCATTCGCCGTAAAAGCATCTGTTAGTATTCAAACTAATATACATAACTTCGAACATAATTATGCGTACATGCATGGCTGAGGTGGGGTGTGAACCTATGCCTTTTATCACCCAATTCAACCTTACCGATTTGACCACTAATTCTCAAAAAATACTAATTACTAATTCTGTAAATTGACGTCCAGTAAAAACGCTGCAGTGTAGTTTATTCCGGCGCTTCTTCTACACATTCGCTTTGGAAGCGGTAGTAGTTATAAATAGATTTAAGTGATGTGACGTCAATAAGTGATACATTGTATCCAATTATTGAAAATAAACTATTCTATTCTAAGATTTATTTTATTCTCATTACTTACCCTCTAATAATGCATAAAATAAAGTTGATCCAAGTTGACCCTTGTCATGAAAATTTTCTTCATTTTCAGTCACAGAAATAATAATAGTATTACACAAAACGACTCATTCCCACAACAGCGTAGAGTGATATCCACACACAGTGCAACGCAGACAACCACAGCTAAGGAGCATTTCCTTAAACTGAACAAGAATTGTTTACTAGGTGAGTTCCAATTTTGTTAATACATTCATACATATAGTCACGTCTATATCCCTTGCGGGGTAGACAGAGCCAACAGTCTTGAAAAGACTGAATGGCCATGTTCAGCTATTTGGCTTAACGATAGAATTGAGAATCAACTAGTGACAGGTTGCTAGCCCATCACCTAAAAAAGAATCCCAAGTTTGTAAGCCTATCCCTTAGTCACCTTTTACGACATTTAAAGAGTTGGAGTGGTCCTATTCTTTTTTGTATTGGTGCCGGGAGCCACACGGCACGGTAAATACATCCTACTAATATTATAAATGCGAAAGTTTGCGAGCATGTCAGTATGGATGTTTGTTACTCTTTCACGCAAAAACTACTGAACCGATTGCGATGGAATTTGGTATGTAGGTAGCTGGAGACCCAGAATACCATATAGGCTAGTTTTTATCCCGAAGTTCCCGTGGGATTGGTTCCAAGCGTACGAAGTTGCGGGCGGCCTCTAGTTCATACATATAGTAATGTCTATATTCCTTGCACTTGACCTACAGACTTGAAATGACTGAAAGCCCTCGTACAACTGTATCGCTTAATGATGGAATTGAGATTCAAATAGTGACAGGTCGCTTGCTTTATCGCCTACAAGAGGAACCCCGACTAGGAATGCCAACTAATATTACAAAAGCGAAATCAAGTTTGTTTGTTTGTTACCTTTTCATGTGTTATCTACTGAACTAAAGGCTAATTATGTAACAAATACTATTCAAACATTCATACATAACCATCCCGCCCCATCCACGCATCCACCCCGCAAGGGATATAGACGTGATTATATGAATCACGTCTATATCCCTTGCGGGGTGGACAGAGCGAACATTCTGAAAGGACTGATAGGCCACAATCAGCTATTTGGTTTAAAGATAGAATTGAGATTCAAATAGTGACAGGTTGCTAGCCCATCTCCTAAAAGAAGAATCCCAAGTTTATAAGCCTATCCCTTAGTCGCATTTTACGACATCCATGGGAAAAAGATGGAGTGGTCCTATTCTTTTTTCTATTGGTGCCAGTTTAAAATATTCATTACTAGCGACCCGCCCCGGCTTCGCACGGGTGCAAAATTATAAATGTTATTATACATAAAAACCTTCCTCTTGAATCACCCTACCTGTTACAAAAAACCGCATCAAAATCCGTTGCATAATTTTAAAGATTTAAGCATACAGACAAACAGACTAAAGTAGCGACTTTGTTTTATACTATGTAGTGATTGACAAAAATGTATAAAAAAAAAATTTTTTTTCAGACAGTACGGACCTAACGGAGATTTTACCACTAATCCTTGAGCCCACGGCGGGACATCACAGCATATTGGAATATAACGAGAAACTACAGAAACATACGGACTCACAGAACAAATGCAGAGTATATAGTACGTTTCATAGGTATGTTATTGTACATAATAAAATAAATTTAAATATATTTATTGGACATATCGCACAGGAGTGAGTTAGCCTCGAGGTAAGTTCGGAATGGTGTTACGTGAAACTAACTCGATTATATAATACATACATACATACATATGGTCACGTCTATATCCCTTGACAGAGCCACAAGTCTTGAAAAGACTGAATGGCCACGTTCAGCTATTTGGCTCAATGATAGAATTGATATTCAAACAGTGACAGGTCGCTAGCCCATCTCTTAAAAAAGAATCCCAAGTTTGTAAGCCTATCCCTTAGTCGCCTTTTACGACATCCATGGGAAAGAGATTGAGTGGTCCTTTTCTTTTTTGTATTGGTGTCGGGAACCACACGGCACTTATATAATACCTCCAACTAATATTATAAATGCGATAGTTTATTTGTTACCTCTTCCCGCGTTATCTACTAAACTAGCTGTGCCCGCGACTTCGTCCGCGTGGAATAGTTATTTTGGGCATCATATTTATTTTTGCAAACATCCTCCTCGGCTTTATCAATGTCAGGCGGTCACGCGTATTAGAAAGAACGCTGGTTCGCCGTATTAAATGTTTCGCTGCAAATTGCTTATAACGACTATATCTCAAAACCTATTCGTCTGATTTATATACTGTAAATGGCAATTTTAGTCTACATGAAAAGCCGAAAGTAATAAACATATTTATTTGGATAAGGATTAATACTGAATTAAAGAAAATTGGTTTCAAAATAACTTATGTTTATAATGAAAAAATAATCTTAAAAAATGAACATAAAAGTGGTTATTGTAAGTAAACCTTAAGAGATAGATATATGCTCTCGCGGACTTTTTTGTGGCAAAAAATGAGTACTTCACATCTTTAGTACATTGTTTTACTATATCTTTGTTGGTTTGCGCAGCGTTCGCGTGGAAAGCTCGCAGATGGCCGACTCATTCAACTTTCACCTGCATTGTTGACGTTTCCCGTAGGAAATCCGGGATAAAATGTAGCCTATAGCCTTCCTCGATAAATAGACTATCTAACAGTGAAAGAATTATTCAAATCGGTTCAGTAGTTTCTGAGATTAGCGCGTTTAAACAAACAAACAAACAAACAAACAAAACAAACTCTTCAGCTTTATAATATTAGTATAGATTAATCTTCTTGAAATATCACGTATATATAATTAAGAGTCTGGAGTAGGACATGGGGTAACTTTCATCCCGGTAAAAACTATAGTTCCCGTGGGAATTTGCGAAATACCTGTATACTTTTGTAGATGGCGGTAAATTCGACGCTTTTTGTAAGTGGCGTTTAATTCGTTGCTTTTTTTTGGTTGATGCTAATTGTGTCTTTTTATGTAGATGGCGTTAAATTCGTCTCGTTTTGTATAATATGTCGCTTTTTGTATTAAATAACGCGGTGGAAACTGCGGAAAGCTAATTCCTAATAGTTGGTGACATGAAAGAATATTGCCCGTATATCCTTCTCCAGACTCTAAATTATATACATATACATACATACATAAAATCACGCCTCTTTCCCGGAGGGGTAGGCAGAGACTACCTCTTTCCACTTGCCACGATCTCTGCATACTTCTTTCGCTTCGTCCACATTCATAACTCTCTTCATACAAGCTCGGCGGTTTCGGGTACTTTTGACCTGACCCTTTACCAGGACGTCCTTAATTTGATCAAGATACGTTCGTCTAGGTCTTCCCACTCCGACCTTTCCCTCCACACTCTCCTTGTATATCTGCTTAGTCAACCTGCTTTCATTCATCCTCTCCACATGACCGAACCATCTTAACATACCCTTTTCTATTCCTGTAACTACATCTTCTTTCACATCACAACATTCCCTTATCACGCTGTTCCTTATCCTGTCACTCAATTTCACACCCATCATACTCCTTAACGCTCTCATTTCCACTGCATTTATTCTGCTTTCATGCTTCTTTTGCCATACCCAACTTTCACTCCCATACATTAATGTCGGGACCAACACGCCCCTGTGCACAGCCAGTCGAGCCTTTTTGGATAGTTTCTGACTGCTCATAAAGGCATGCAAAGCTCCATTCACCATGTTCCCCGCGTTCACTCTCCTTTCAATATCACTATCATACTTGCCATCTGATGTAAACTTTGATCCTAGATATACAAACTCTTTCACTTGCTCCACTTTTTCTCCTCCAATCAAAATATTACATGCTGTCATTTCTTTCTCCATTTCAAAAACCAGTGTTTTAGTTTTACTTACGTTCACTTTCATTCCTTTCTCTTTTAAAGCTTCATGCATACAGTTTACCATCTCCTGTAACTCCTCCGCTGATGACGCCAGTATAACCTGATCGTCGGCATAGAGCAGACATTTGACGAGTAACTCATTCATCCTTAATCCACTTTTAGACTCTTTCAAATCTGTCAAACAGCTATCCATAAATAGGTTGAACAGCCACGGTGACGCAACACATCCTTGCCTAACGCCTTTCTCAATCTTAAACCACTCAGTGTGCGCTCCGTTTATCCTGACACAAGCACTCGAATCCTCATATAAGGATTTCAGTGCTCGTATTAAGAGACTGCTCACCCCATGCATAGAAAGTGCTGACCACAATTCATTCCTCTCAACTCTGTCATAGGCCTTTTCCAGATCTACGAATGTGCAATAGACTTTTTGACTCTTGGCCAAAAACTTTTCGGCTATGCACCGCAAGGAAAAGACCTGATCAGTACATCCCATTCCCTTTCGAAATCCCGCTTGAGCATCCCATATTTTGTCATCAGTTTCATTCCTGACTCTATTAATCAATACCTTAGCATACAATTTGCCGACGACGCTAAGCAGGCTTATACCACGATAATTTTTGCAGTCCAGCTGTGACCCTTTTCCTTTGTAAAGTGGCACGATAACAGCCTTACACCAATCTTTTGGTACTCGGCCGCTTCTCCAACACAAATTGAAAAGGCAGTACAACTGACTAGCTACTACGCCTTTTCCTGCTTTAAGCATCTCGACCGACACTCTATCACACCCAGCAGCCTTTCCCGCTTTCATACTCTTAAGTGCTTCCACAATTTCGAACATTTCAATTTCGCCTTCCATCTCATTCTCTTTTTCTTCGCTATAGCAGAAATCTTTCTTATTTCCTTCCTTTTTTTCAAATAAACTTTCAAAATAGTCCTTCCATATCTTTAGTACACATTCTTCTCCTTTCACAACGCTACCATCCTGGCATCTGATCCTAGTCAGCTCTCTGGTTATAGTATTTCCTCGGGCTGACCTTACGGATTTCCAGAATACTTTCAGATTTGACTGAAAGTCTTCTGATAGCCTTTTATCAAAATCCTCTTTATACTCTTCTTTCTTTCTAATCACAGCTTTCTTAACCAAATCTTTCATTTTCTTATATTCCTTACGTGCTTCATTCACATCTTCATCTATAACCTCTTGCATTCTTAAGTTAGCTTTTGCTGCTAACAAATCCAGCCATGCTTTCTTCTTTAATCGCACAAGTTCTTGCACATCTTTACTCATCCACGCATTTTTGTGATTTTTTCCTTTCCTTCTTCTACTTACACCACACACTTCAACAGCTACTTTCACAATTCTTTCTTTAAATTCCTTCCATCCATCTTCAATATCGCTCATTTCCTCTAAATCTTCAAATTCATCCTTCAGTCTATTAATATACTTCTTACCTACATCCATATCTTGCAAATTTTCTACTTTTACTCTTTCCAAAGCGCTGGTTTGCTCCCTTACCCTGTGCCGCCAGCGATTGAAGATACCCCTTATCCGGGATATCACCAGTAAATGGTCCGAGTCAATGCCAGCACCGCGATATGCACGGGTATCCAGCACTTTGTTCTTCAATCTTTCATCTACAATCACAAAGTCTATCATACTTTTTAAAATACCTTCCACTCTTGTGTAGGTGTGGATCTCTTTATGTTGAAACATTGAGTTCGACACAAAAAGATCCCACTCTAGACAAATTTCTAATACACTTCTTCCATTATCATTCACCTTTTCGTCACCAAACGCACCAAGCACCTTTTCATATCCATCACGCTTTACACCCACCCATCCATTAAAATCACCTAACATAATAATCTTCTCATTTGGCTTGGTAACTTTCAATACTTCTCTTACACTATTCCAGAACTCCTCGTTTTCGCTTTTTGCTGATGTTGTACCCCTCGAACCCACATCCCAAGGTGCATAAACACCTAGAACGAAGATCCGAGTGATTCCAACTTTCAGCCTAATCCATAGAAGACGAGGGCTGACACACTCATACTCATTCACGCACTCAGCCATTCGTGCAGAAAGAATTAGACCGACCCCTTGACAGCCTCGGCTGGTACTGGAAATTCCAGACCAATACGCCGTGTAAGGGCCGTGCTGCGTCGCGTCGCATCCTTTCCGCTTCGTTTCATTCACGCACAACACATCCAAACGTCTTTCATCCATCATCTGGCATACTTCCTCAATCTTATCCTTCATTCCTCCTCTTACATTCATCGTCGCAAAGCGGCTTTCAGCAGACCGCATACCGCTCCCGCCGGGAACGAGACGTGATGGGGTGCGGACACCATCGCCGCCATCTAGGTGCTCTTTCAAAAAATTTGCATCCATGCGATTCCCACGAGACGCTAGGGAAAAATTTTGTCCGCCCCAGCAGAGCCCCGCATGCCAGGGTAAGGCTAGCCATTACCTGGGGGTCGCCCAACCCCATGGCGGAAGTGGCACGCTCGAGACTAGGCTCGCCCCTAGCCATGCATCCATCGGCGCGGCAGACCTTAGATTGGCAGGGATTTACATTAAAGAGGAATCCCAAGTCTATCCCTTAGTCGGCTCTTACGACATCCGTGGGAAAGAGATGGAGTGGTCCTATTCTTTTGTAATGGTGCCGGGAACCACACGGCAAGCAAGAAGATACTACTACTAATTTCAGCTACAATTATAATTTTAGCAGTATAATGTCATGTTTCATTTATTTAGACACATCTACTCATTTAATCAAAAGCATTAAGGGATAAAATAAGTGGTAATAAATGAGTCATACTCCTAAAGAACTACTTTTCATACAAGATACAAGATTAAAATTTACGGTAATTAAATTATGAAAATTGCATTCCTAAATAGGTGAAATAGGGGTTGCAACTTTGTATGTAACTTCGTATTTGCGCGGGCGAATCCGCAGGCAAAAGCTAGTAAGTCATAAAGTTGGTCACGTTTGACTTAACGATGGAATTAGGACTCAGAAATAGTAACGGGTTGCTAGCCCATTGCCTCACAGAAGAATCTCAATTTTATGTCCATCTCGACCAATCTAAAAAGTATACATATAGACTGGCTTTCATATCGGAAAGGTTTCATTGGGACTTACAAAATGACAGCAATATGCAAACAGAACGGAGGGCAATCACTAGAGTTAAATTAAAAACTTGATATTTCGGCTTTCGATATAATATAATTAATTTTATGTAACTCTAGAGGCCGCCCGCGACTCCATCCGCATGGAAACCCTATCAATCCCGCGGGAACTCTGGGATAAAAAGTAGCCAATGTGTTATTCTGGATTTTCAGCTACCCACATAAAAAATTTCATCGTAATCAGTTCAGTGGTTTTTGCGTGAAAGAATAAAAATCATCCATACTGACATCCTGACTTGCTCACAAAACTTTCTCATTTATAATATTAGTAGGATTTGTGTGGGACGAGTACTGCCACCATTATTCTATCACTGCTTGGTCAATTGACTGGAAGGTAAGGAAAGCCTTCGTTTAGTGCAATAAAGTTTAAAAAAAAAATTCAAATCGATTTACGTAACCTTAGCCATAGAAAATTTGGACACTGTTCAAAAAGTCACTCGTTATAAGACATAATGTTTCTATCAAATCTGAACTTAAAAGTTCTGCTATAAGAAATAAAATCAAACATTTCAAAGAATATTTATAATAACGGTCTGCACAAATATTTTAAGAATATAAGTAATCAAGATGTGTTTCATATTTTTTTATGTCAAATACGTACTTCGTTTGATACTTGGTGAATCTTTTTAGCCAACAAAGGTTTGTGCAAACCTAACATTCTCGTATATAAACTGATACTACTTACTGGGCCCGATTTTATTAATAACATGACAAATAAGATTAAGATGTTTAATACACTGTACAGTGAAAACTATAGTTCCGAGTTGGTTTTATTTTAAATTAATATATTTTTGATAGAAAAATAAGCTAATAACTAATCAATCGTTGGACACGAAATAATTTAATATATTGACTTTGCGTAGGAATATTTCGAGTATAAAATTGTGCGTTCATTTACCATTGGAAGTGTGAGATGACAGCACATGACGTAAGTAATAAAAAAAAATTGAGAACAATATTTTAATAATTCATACGATCATTCAATTTAGACTAGTTTACCATATATGCTAACATTATATCTACAATTTAATCTAATAATTTTAAATGAGGTATATTTTTGTTGTATATTTGATGCTCTTTTAAAAAGGATGTAGGTAATATATTTTTAAATTGACGATTTATAACTATGGTTACATATAATGGCGAGAATAAACTTATTTTTTATTTTATTTAATAAAAGCCTGTTTTCATAACGGAAGTTAATTACAAGAAAATAATGGAAGTTAATTACAAGAAAACTATAGTATAATATTTTACCTTGCTTTGTAAAATACACGAAAAACAAAAATTTCGCCCCAATTTAAAGGGGGAAATCTAGGTCAACATTTTTCAGTTAACTTTTATGGCGAACAAAGCCGCAGACAATGGATTTTGCAAGCCTTTTTTTTGCACTGGATATACATAGCTGATAAAATAAAAAAATAAAATAATAAGAAAGACATGTGCGCGTTAATGTAATGAATGAAAAAAAGAACACACTTAATGTAATGTTACATCTTGCGCCAATTAAAGATTTTTCTTTCTTTCTTAACTGCCCACGGGTCATATTAAAAGCTGTTCGCTTCAAATATTAATTTTTATACTATCTACATACACATAATGCCGTATTTATCCTTTACGGGGTAGACGGAGCCAGTAGTTTCGAAAAGACTAGGCCATGTTCAGCTGCCCGCATATTTTGTCTGACAAATAGATTAACTTTGGTATAGTATATTATTTTAAGACTAAAATTGATGACGTTATATTTTTTTTGTATTTTTCTCACTGGTATTATGTGTTATTGCAAAATAATTTCCAATAAATAAATAAAATTTAAAAATTGTCACGTATATATACATATATACGTGACAATTTAAGAAGATTTAAGATCTCAGAAGAAAAATTCAGTAAATAACCCGTGAAGGGGTAACAAACAAATAAATAATCTCGCTTTCGCATTAATAATATTAGATAAATAGATAAAACTCTTTATTGCACCATAAGAGTAAAACATACAAAACAGCACAAAACAGACAGAGATGGTACAAAGGCGGACTTATCGCTAATGCAATCTCTTCCAGTCAACCTTTGGGTGGAAGGAAACCGAACAGAAGGTTAAAGATTAGTCGGGTTTTATTTTCCAAAAAAACTCCAAAAAAATAATATTAAATTCACAGATTACCGTCTACGCCCGCCCCTTCTAAAGAAATTGGTAGGAATAAAGTCGTGTTAGCGAATGTATATGAAGACTTAACGCGAATCGCTGCGTGTTCGCATCCCGAAGACTTAGTGGAGAAGTGTTGTAATGTAAGTATTACAAGATATATCTATTTTTTTATGTAAACTCATCAGTTAGGGTAGACCTTTCACAGGAACAGACTTTTTCTCTGCCCCTCAGAAGGGCCTCATATATTGACTTCCACAACTTTGATGTACATAGTCTAGTGTGAAAATCGATCAATATCTTTCGCATAAATGTCGTAAAAGGCCACTAAGAGATGAGCTTATTAACTAAGGATTCCTCTTGTGAGATTGGCTGGCAACCTGTCATTATTTGAATCTCAATTCTATCATTAAACCAAACAGATGAACGTGGCCTATTCAGTCCTTTCAAGACTGTTGGCTCTGTCTACCCCGCACGGGATTTAGACGTGTTTATATATATGCATGTATGTAATATGACGAAATATTCGTATTGAAATAATTACTTTTACATTAATTCATGTTTTTAATGTGCATTCGTCCACGATTTAGATTTAAGAGATCTATATTTGTAAATTGACGACCGGTGAAAATGCTGCAGTGTAGTTTGTTCCGCCGCATCTTCCACACATGCTCTTTGGAAGCGGTAGTAGTTATAATTAATTTTAAGTGATGTGACGACAATAAGTGATACCTTATATCCAATTTTGAAAATAAAACTATTCTATTAATTCCAACAGGTGTTCAAAGCTGTAAAGTCAGTGTTGCAAGAAGTCCAAAGTGAATTGGAGATAGTTTCTCAGCGGGCCACGACCGCCTTCCAGAAGGAAATGGACGAGAAATACATTGAAGCCGCGTCTAACTATCTACATGTTGAGAAATTGGATCTACTCATGGGAAGGTAACCTAATCTTTGTACAGTTTCTCACTGTAAAGTATAAAAAATACGGGAAATCAGCCTTTTATTTTCGAATGTTAATTGATATTTGGCTTGATAAGGAGCGAATTAACGAAAGAATGAATGCATGAACGAACGAATTGTTCATAGTTTCTCAGGGGCCCACGACCGCTTTCTAGAAGGAAATGGACCAGAAATACATTGAAACCTCTAACTATCTATCTCTTTGAGAGATTAGATCTACTCATGGGAAGGTAACCTAATCTTTGTACAGTTTCTCACTGTAAAGTATAAAAAATACCGGAAATCAGCTGGTTTTTAACGAAAGTTAATATTGATATTTGGGCTTGGCAAGGAGTGAATGAAAGAATGAATGCATGAACGAACGAATTGGAGATAGTTTCTCAGCGGGCCACGACCACCTTCCAGAAGGAAATAGACGAGAAATATATTGAAGCCTTTAACTATCTATCTCTTTGACAGATTGGATCTACTCATGGGAAAGTAACCTAATCTTTTTACAGTTTCTCACTCAAAAGTATAAAAAATACGGGAAATCAGCCGGTTATTAACGTTACTATTGATATTTGGGCTTGACACGGAGTGAATTAACGAAGTAATGAATGCATGAACGAACGAATTGAAGATAGTTTCTCAGCTGGCTACGACCACCTTCCATAAGAAAATCTACGAGAAATATATTAAAGCCGCGTTCAGCTTAATTTTTTTATAGTTTCTCACTTAATAACAATCTTTTTTCAGTGCCGGTAACCTCACGGCACATTTTTAAAGATTACTTTTTTCTTTTCAGAAGTCTATACAAAGAGGAGCAAGCTATGTTAGCTAGGAGAATGTTAGCTGTTGTTGCGCACCTTTTGCAAAATACCAAAGTTATGGATGTTTTTATACAGACAAACATACCTACAGGTTTGATTGAAACATTGAGACCATATCAATTTTTGGACGTCGTTCAAAGGATATGCACTCTTCTCGATGATACTGTAAGTTGAATCAGTGCATATAATAAACTAGCTGTACCCGTGACTTCGTCCGCGTGGAATATTTTTTTAGATTAGAAACTGACTGATGTCTGTACTTAAAAGATATACTTGGCTTTTGTCCCGGTTGCGTCACCACTCTGGAGAGGAGCCCGGAATATCCCTACATATTTCTCTCGTTTCATCCACAATTAAAACACTGTATGTAAGCTTATTGGATTAGGGTACTCTTGACCTGACCTTTTGTCAGGATGTTCCCTATTTGATCAAGAGTACTCTCATCTTCAGTGTCAAAAGTACCCGAAATCATCGAGCTTGCTTAAAATAATACTTGGTCTTCGTCCTGCTTTAGTCCTGGTTGCATCGTTATCACTCTGGAGAGGAGCCCGGGGTATGCCTTTGACCATGGATCCTGGATTTGATGAGTCAGGTTTTTACACGAAGCGACTCCCGTCTGACCTCCGCAACCTTTGCAGGTAAACCTAACCCGTATTGGATCCATTATATCCATTATGTGGTTAAATCCGAAATATAATATTTTTAATGAATTGTTTGAGATATTTACAATTTCGTAAATTGTTCGCGACGTTGGTATCACGACAAATGACAGGTACCTATATGTTATTTTATATAGTTTTTTTATACATAATACAATTCCACCGTGAACCAACACAGCTAAACGTAAGCTTTCATTCTTTTAGGGACTCTGTTTACCCCGCAAGGAATTAGGCTTGACTATACATATATGTACGTGCGCATGTATTTTCTTAAAAGCTTATATCGATCGATATAAAACTTTTTTTTTCCAGTCATGCGCCACTTTATACAGTGGTTTATTGCTGTCAACCACAGCACTTATACAAAAAATACACCACGCACAACTGGACAATATAAAGATGAACATACTGAAAGCTATAATATCATCCCGTGCTATGCCGTTTGTAGCTTGCGACGTTTTGAACGTTATGAGAAAAATCCCCGATGAGTTATTGAAGAAATTGTGCCCAGGCGCAGGGGCTGGGAATCTGAAGGTGGATTACGATCAAGGCGTCTTGTTGTTTAAAAAAGGTAAGTATGTTATTATATATGTAATTATTTCTTTCTACAGCTTGGAATGACTTGAAGTTGAAGAGCAAGGATGGCCATGAAACTTTTTCAACTTGAACTTTGGATTTGAAAGAATTGTCACCGGAAAATAACGGGAACCGTGTGTTTATAAATTTCTTAGTTAGTTTTTTTAAACTTATGTAGGATTCTAAACGAGATATGAATTGTTTTATTATACGTCCACATTTCCACACATTGATAAACTTTGTGAACTTGCGCGTAAAAAAATAAGTAGGATTTAGAAGTATAGTCACAAAGTTAGTCAGTCACCACAGAGAAAAGAGGAGTGAAATAATTTAATTAAAAGTACTATATATATTATGGAAATCAAATGAAAATATTTGACAATTAAAAATAATATAGTAGCAATAATAAAAGTTTATGATTTTACCACGAGTGGCTGCTAAGATAATTCAATTCATCTTTCTTGTTATTTTCGGGTGACATATATAGGTACATTTATAACGCGCACGTACTTTATCTATCTTCAAATTTTGTTTGTTAATAATATTTGAGTGAAAAGAAAATTATACTTTTTATCTTATTTTAACCGACTTCAAAAAGGAGGAGGTTCTCAATTGGACCTTATTTTTTCCAGACTCGTGTTATTTACAAGTGTTACTGAAACAAATCGAAGCTGCTTTAAAGTGTATGGAGAAACAAGGCTCTGTCGCCGCCGTTACGGTCGTGACGAGAAACCTCATCGGGATATATAGCAATATGAATGTTGAGCATTCCGAGCTGAATCCTGAATTGGGACAGAACAAGTTTGTATAACACTTTTTATGTAGCTACTAGCAATTGTTGTTTTTTATGTCACTAACTAACTAACTATTTTTATATATTTATCGTCGAATCATATAACTAAATAAGAAATAAAAATTAAAAACTAAAATATTTAATATAACACAACTCAATTTTATCATCAAGTCAAAAAGCTGAACGTGGCCTATCAGTCTTTTCAAGACAGTTGGCTTGTGAAAAAGATGACGTTAAATTTAAATAAAAATCGGCACAAGCGGCTCAGTAGCATGGGTATAGTCTATGTTTATAAGGATGCAGTTGTTTTAAATGTCACCCTGTATGTATGTACTAAGTTAATAATATTTTTTCAGATGCGACTGCCACCTAGTTTTTTTACAAGTAATCGTGTACGCTCTAAAGATATGTGCCGTTATGTTGAAAAATAATCATTATATTAGTGGTAAGATATATTGTATTTCAGTTTTATCTTGCATTTATATACCTACATACATAAAACATTTGTATTGCATTGCAGACAGAAAAAAAAATAATGGGACCACTCTTATCTCTTTCCCGTGGATTTCGTAAAAGGCGACTTATATAAAGTGATAGGTATATAAATTTGACATTCTTCTTTTATGCGATGGGCTAGCAACCTGTCGCTATTTGAATCTAAACTCCATCATTAAGTAAAACATCTGAACGTGGCCTATCAGCCTTTGGTGACATCTCTACACACACACGTCACAATAGCCAATCACACACTAACTGTCAAATATCGCGAAGAAATTGACGCGCTCAACCAATAGCAGCGAAGAATCCAAATCGCGCAAACAAAGATTTCACGTATTGGAGCATAAATACAATTTATTGTTTGCCGGTTGACTGGAAGAGATCCCTTCATGGGATAAGTCCGCCGTTGCATGTGATTTGTTTCTTTTATAACTATGTACTTACTATTACTGTTTCTTGTTATTGTGTAAATTTCTATGCAATAAAGACAAACAACCTCTCGACTCAACATCGTTGGAGGTGCGGTACCCCAGACATGACAACTGGCCTGGCGGAAGATTTTCCCTTTGGTGGCGGTCGAGCCCGAATTTTCGCTCCCGCTACAAGTCTTTTCAAGACTGTAGACGTGATATGTATGTATGTATGTTACAGAAAGCAGTAAGCAGGATCTCATAGCGACCTGTCGCAGCGGCACGCTAGCGCTGCCGCGCGGCGCCGTGTTGTCGGCCCCGCACTCGGCGGCGATCGCCGGCGCGCTCGCCGTGTGCTGCGAGCGCGCCGAGGGCGGCCCACACGGCGAGCTGTACGGTGAGTGTGCTGTGTGTCGGTGTGCGCCGCTCGCCGTGTGCTGCGAGCGCGGCCCACACGGCGAGCTGTACGGTGAGTGTGCTGTGTGTCGGTGTGCGCCGCTCGCCGTGTGCTGCGAGCGCGGCCCACACGGCGAGCTGTACGGTGAGTGTGCTGTGTGTCGGTGTGCGCCGCTCGCCGTGTGCTGCGAGCGCGGCCCACACGGCGAGCTGTACGGTGAGTGTGCTGTGTGTCGGTGTGCGCCGCTCGCCGTGTGCTGCGAGCGCGGCCCACACGGCGAGCTGTACGGTGAGTGTGCTGTGTGTCGGTGTGCGCCGCTCGCCGTGTGCTGCGAGCGCGGCCCACACGGCGAGCTGTACGGTGAGTGTGCTGTGTGTCGGTGTGCGCCGCTCGCCGTGTGCTGCGAGCGCGGCCCACACGGCGAGCTGTACGGTGAGTGTGCTGTGTGTCGGTGTGCGCCGCTCGCCGTGTGCTGCGAGCGCGGCCCACACGGCGAGCTGTACGGTGAGTGTGCTGTGTGTCGGTGTGCGCCGCTCGCCGTGTGCTGCGAGCGCGCCGAGGGCGGCCCACACGGCGAGCTGTACGGTGAGTGTGCTGTGTGTCGGTGTGCGCCGCTCGCCGTGTGCTGCGAGCGCGCCGAGGGCGGCCCACACGGCGAGCTGTACGGTGAGTGTGCTGTGTGTCGGTGTGCGCCGCTCGCCGTGTGCTGCGAGCGCGGCCCACACGGCGAGCTGTACGGTGAGTGTGCTGTGTGTCGGTGTGCGCCGCTCGCCGTGTGCTGCGAGCGCGGCCCACACGGCGAGCTGTACGGTGAGTGTGCTGTGTGTCGGTGTGCGCCGCTCGCCGTGTGCTGCGAGCGCGCCGAGGGCGGCCCACACGGCGAGCTGTACGGTGAGTGTGCTGTGTGTCGGTGTGCGCCGCTCGCCGTGTGCTGCGAGCGCGCCGAGGGCGGCCCACACGGCGAGCTGTACGGTGAGTGTGCTGTGTGTCGGTGTGCGCCGCTCGCCGTGTGCTGCGAGCGCGGCCCACACGGCGAGCTGTACGGTGAGTGTGCTGTGTGTCGGTGTGCGCCGCTCGCCGTGTGCTGCGAGCGCGGCCCACACGGCGAGCTGTACGGTGAGTGTGCTGTGTGTCGGTGTGCGCCGCTCGCCGTGTGCTGCGAGCGCGGCCCACACGGCGAGCTGTACGGTGAGTGTGCTGTGTGTCGGTGTGCGCCGCTCGCCGTGTGCTGCGAGCGCGGCCCACACGGCGAGCTGTACGGTGAGTGTGCTGTGTGTCGGTGTGCGCCGCTCGCCGTGTGCTGCGAGCGCGGCCCACACGGCGAGCTGTACGGTGAGTGTGCTGTGTGTCGGTGTGCGCCGCTCGCCGTGTGCTGCGAGCGCGCCGAGGGCGGCCCACACGGCGAGCTATACGGTGAGTGTGCTGTGTGTCGTTACGTAAATATCTCGCAACACAAGTTTCGAACTTACTTCGAGGCATACTGTTCCAGTTGCCTGAATGTGCAGGTTTCCTCACGATATTTTCACTCACTCCAATAGCATCAGCGAGTAAAGAATAAATACGTGATGTATATTTAAATTACGTACGTACAATAATCTTATTGATAACAGTTTGCAGATTATAAAAATCATCAATGGCAAGGCGTATAAATTTGAGACTTTAAAATGATACGCTAGTAACATTTGTTATTTCATTTCCATCATTCAGCCATACAGCTATTTCAGTATTTTCAAGACTGTCTACTCGTAAAGCATAAAGAATGAATATATGTATGGATGGAATGCTCTTTTTTATAGAATTTCACGTTATACTTACATAATGTTTTGTTCTTGTTTTAGCGAACATGCTATCAGAAATATCGGCAATGTTCCACCCTTCTCCCGAGGACATGCCGGCGTCATACCACAGACAAGCTTGGATCAACAGCTTCCAGAACTTCTCTATGACCGACTGATTGTTTAGAATGAATGAATGAATGAATTTTTTTAAAATTAATATAAACTATTATTAAGGATAGCCTAATATAACTTGGGATTCTTCGTGTAGGCGAGGGGATAGCAACCTATTTGATCTCAATTCCATTGTACGGCTGAGCGTGGCCTTTCAGTCTTTTCAAGACTTTTGGCTCTGCCTTCCTCGCAAGGGATATAGGCGTGATGATAAGTATGTGTATACAAACTATTACAAGAGTAAAACTCAAAACTTGACGACGTACCATGCTATAGGGGGGTTGGTCAAGCTTTGAGTTTTACTCTTGTCATAGTTTGTACAAACATACATTATCATCACGCGTATATCTGGACTGAGATGGAATTGAGATTCAAATACCATTCATTAATATCTTCCTACGAATGTACAAATTTCGATCTGTAACAATAATTTACTGTTATGTAATATGCCATTGTAAATATGTTAATATTAAATACATATATGCCTGTATTTTAATAAATACCTACTATATTATAATGAATTAATTTACACTAATAATTTGATTGTCAAAGATGCAGGACATCACTCTGAAATCACAGATTCCATGATTCAATACGGGTAAGGTTCCCGTGCAAAGGTTGCCGAAGTAACACGAGAGTCGCTTCGTCAACCTGACTTATTCAATCCAGGATATTGTCAAAGTGTGGCAAGTGGAAAGAGGTAGTCTCTGCCTACCCCTCCGGGAAAGAGGCGTGATTTTATGTATGTATGTATATTGTCAAAAATGCACCCCGGACTCCTCTCCTGAAAGACAGGGTCCAAAAGGGACTAGAAAAAAGAAGTTGTAATTTCAGAGTAAGACCTCAATGTTCTTTGGGTAAATTAATTTTTATACCTACTGTGATTTTTAAAAATGAATAAAAAAAGACATCATTATTTAAATCGTATTTATTTTTATTTAATTAAACACTTAACAATATAAGTTATGAACTATGTATAATACAATAAGAATAGTCAAACGTTATGATGGTACGGAACACTTAGTGCGCGAGTCCGACTCAATTTGCAGTTTATAGAAATGCTAAAAGGGAATAATACTACAATTAAATGGGACATCATGGGTTATCTACCGAACCAATCTTGAAATTTTGCATATATTTTGTAGATACAATAATATATTTTGTATATATTATTCAGAGTCTATAGAAGGACCACTTTTCATCCCGGCAAAAACTATTATTCCCGCGGGATTTGCGAAAAACCTGCATTGTTTTGTAGGTGGCGTTTAATTCGTTAATTTTTATAGGTTAAATTTCATCGCTTTTTTGTAGATGGCGTTAAATTCGTCGCTTTATGTAGATGGCGCTAAAATCACGCGTTAAGCTAGTATTACAATATACTAGTAATAGAATAATAGATCACAAAAAATTTACTGAGCAGCTTGTGTGCTGCTTACAACCAAAGCTGGTGGGGTTACTGCACTAGAACTGGGCGTGTGGAAGAAGTACAGCATGAACCCAGTCGCGAGCAAGAAGTGAACTCCCAGAATACATCCTATTAGAATCGGGAAGTATTTGGACTTTCTCAGTGCTGGCATTAGCCAGAAAATTAGTACCGCTCCTGAGACAAAAGCTGCTACCATGACGAATAGCCATTGGAGCCAGGAGACCTGGATCGTCCATAGGATGGCGACGGGGATGTAGATCGCTAGGGAATATCCGTAGAGGCAGAATAGGGACATCATCGTCGGAGTGGGCGATTGCTGAAACAATATAACTATATTTATTTTGCACATGCACAACTATGTAGGTAATTAGGTATATAATTCACATATATACAGGGGAGTTTTAAGAGCTACATTCAGTTTAGATTCGAAAATTGGATGGATTAATGTTGGAATAAAGATTCTTTATTCACACTTCTAATAAAGAGAAAAGATTTGTATTTTTGTTGTTTTATATAACTTGGCACACAGAATAGACCTTTGGGAATAATATAGCTTCCCTTTTTCTAGACATTCCCGAGCGAAACCCCGCGCAAAAGCTAGCCTACAGATAAAGGTAGTCAGAGTAGGTACTCCAAGAGCGTCGGTGGGTGAGGTGCCCGGTTAAAACGCGTGATGCGCATAATGGCACAGGTTCAAATCCCACCCCGGCCAAGTAGTTACCAATGACGTTCGAAGTTATGTACTACTATGATGTTTAACTACTAAACAATGTTGTTACGGTGAGGGAAACTTGCATATTCAGGCAACTAGATGTGTAACCACGATCCTATATGGATTAACTTCCAGTCAGACAGTAGTCGCTTCGTGTAAAAACCCAACTCACTAACCTAGACTATGGTCAAAAGTGTATTCTGGGTTCTTCTTAAGAGAGAGGCATAATATATATATCCTATACGGGCATTGACGTACTATAAACAACTAGACTCACAATCCCGCTAAAAAAGTGTCCGCGGCAAAACTCTACTCAACGCTCAAGTGAGTAAAGTTTTTGGCTAGTCTCGTTTCGTCCGTCCACGAGTGACAACGTCGCACAATGACGAAGTGCTCTGTTTTATTGTTTGTTTTTATTGTTTTTACTGTTTTATTTTTATGATTTTTTTATTTTGATACTAGTTCGGTTGATTAATTATTTAATGAGGTGAATGGAAATATGTAATGTTATCTGAAAATGGTACCTGTTAAAACGATTAAGTAAAATTTGGTAAGGGGGTGATACTACATCAATTACACGACTATCTAGTAAATTCTAATCACATGCCAACGAAGTCGCAAGTAAAACCTTACAGAATATCATACAATTTACGTGTATTTCATACATACATACATACATAAAATCACGCCTCTTTCCCGGAGGGGTAGGCAGAGACTACCTCTTTCCACTTGCCACGATCTCTGCATACTTCTTTCGCTTCGTCCACATTCATAACTCTCTTCATACAAGCTCGGCGGTTTCGGGTACTTTTGACCTGACCCTTTACCAGGACGTCCTTAATTTGATCAAGATACGTTCGTCTAGGTCTTCCCACTCCGACCTTTCCCTCCACACTCTCCTTGTATATCTGCTTAGTCAACCTGCTTTCATTCATTCGTGTATTTCAGATTTCCGCAGAACGCCATAATAAGGAATGAATTGATTTCTATTATAGCGAGAGACCGAGGTGAAGAGTTTTTTAATCGGGATCGAACCCGAGACCTCCGACTTGGCAGTCAGGCAAGATGATCATTAATTAGGCCACAGAAGTCCACAAAAAACAAAAGAACTACCTTTAAAGTAAAAAATAAACTACTTATATCCAAATCGACACATAATCACAGACATTCAAACACTTATACACCCAAACAAACTCCTTCTAACATCCAATAGACAATTTTTATTGCAACGCATTTCGTATCAAAATGAAGGTAAACATTTTAAAATAACAAAGCCACTCCACTAGCCTCTTTGTTCTAAATGAAACATTGAGTTAATACCATGTCACACCAAACTACGTTTTTTAAGGATTGCGTGCCTTATTATAAAACCTTTAAGGTTCAATTTTCAATACACTTGTTTTAGACACAGGACTTTGTCAATTAGTCGAAGTAATATGCGTAATAATAATTACGTATTGAGGTGAGGAGAGGACGATATTTTGTTTTATTTTGCTCGGAACTGTTTATCTAGTTGTTTATAGTTGATCGAAGTATACGGGACATGTAACACAGTATGAGTTAGCCTCGAAGTAAGTTCGAGACTTGTTACAAGATACTAACTCAAGGATACTATATTTTATAATATATACTACTTATATAAATAAACATACAAAAACTAGGAGAATCAGTGAATGTTTGTTACTTATAATGCTCTGATCGGGATTCGAACCCGGGCCTTCCGTGTCACAGACAAGCGCACCACCGCTGCGCCACAGAGGCCTTCAAAAGAAGAAGGTCAATAGACAGATAAAACTCTTTATTGCACCATAAGAGTAAAACATACAAAACAGAAAGAGATGGAACAAACACGGACTTATCGCTAAGAAGAGAAAAACGTTCATACCTGGCTCTCAATCTCGTCCTGCCCCGCTGGTGGTATGGACCACTTGAGAGCGGCCCACAGAGCGAGAGGCACGACCCACACGTAGCAAACTATGGCTGTTGCTGCGTATGAGACGAGGTGGAAGTCATACCGCCAATGCACCGTTGTGTTCGTGTTCTGCAGGTAGCTGGCTATGTTACCGCTAACTGCGATTGTGAAGATCTGGAAGTTCAATATAAAAATAAATATATATGCGCGACAGATTACAGAGATTAAGTTACCCCGCAAGGGATAAAGACGTGACTATAAAATCTTTAATATAACTTACCAAAGTAACAGATATCCATATTGGGCCATACAAATCGGGCTTTCCCTTTATCCTCTCATCGAAATAGTTTGGTGACACCTTCTGAGGCAACACAGAGGATATAATCCTCTCTACAACTTCACTTGTCTGTACGTCAAAATATTTCTGGTAGTACTCTATGGTCCAAAAGTTGTGGTTACCTGAAAAAAATTATGAAATGTGTCTGATAGTGAAAACATACAATCTGAACTAATATTATACAAAAATTTGGGTACTCTTGACCTGACCCTTTACTAGAATCAGGTAAGAAAGTACTAAATAATAAATTACTTATACTATTTACTTTTCCTGAATCAGAGAATCATACTTTTACATTACAGAGGTGGTCAACTATTGGATGTGTCTTGATCGCATTAGATGCGAAGTGTAAGATTTTGTGCGCTAGAAATAAATATAAACAAACCTTGCGGCTTTACTGGATCTTCTTCCTCAATTTTTGGTTCCCCCGGTCCAAAATCATAGTTAGGGTTGGACATAGCACTATTATACTGATTCGTATGGACTGCTTCCACGTCGATTCTAGCACTCCGATCATTATTGTGTTCCGGAGAATAGTCTTGGAAGTTCAGAAGCTGCCCCGTATTAACGTTGGCCATTGTCACTTTAACGACGTGAGGATGTTGGATTATGGACTTTCGGTAGGTAGATAATAAAGTATTTCAACCACAATTTCTTTATTTTGTGATCATTCAACCACTCAAGTCAACATCATCAAATCAATAAATACCTACAATACCTAACCTACCTATCAAATCAACTGACTGGATTGCAATTGACAGATGACAGAGATGACAGTGACATTCAGTGAAGATTACGTTAGAGATTTGTCTTCATATTCTTATGTAGGTACGAAATATGCCGTGTGGTTGCCGGCACCAACAAAAAAAAGAATAGGACCACTCCATCTCGTTCTTATGGATGTCGTAAAAGGCAACTAAAGGAAAGGCTTATAAACTTGGGATTCTTCTTTTAGGTGATGGACTAACAACCTGTGACTATTTGAATTCTCAATTCTATAATTAAGCTAAACAGCTGAACGTAGCCTACCAGTCTTTTGAAGACTGATGGCTTTGTCTTCCCTAGAAGGGATATAGATGTGATTTTATGTATGTATCAAATAAATAAAACTAAATAAATTCTCTTTAAAACATGTTATTATTTGAGAGTTTAAATTGTAAGCTTACAAAAACTTCTTGGTTTTCTTGTTAACAAAATGAAAGTACTAATTTTCACTACCAACATTCCATTCAACGTGTCGTGTGGTTTCCGGCACTTAAGAATAGGACCACTCTATCTATTTCCCTGAATTTTTTTCTGATTTTCTTTTCTTAATGTATGAAAATAATTATGGCCCAAGCCATAGCTTAAGTATAGGTAGGGTGTCATGATTAAAAGAAATTGAATCATCAGTGTAAACATTTATTTACATATTAACTAATTATTAATTAATTCTAAGAAAGAAAATATAACATACACCGTGAAGTTACTTTTATTCAAATCAAAAACAAAATGACTACCGTTCGGAAGCCATTTTTTAATGAAGACAAGTAAGAGTTGTGATAGAATAAGTCTTAAGTTGAACATAATGCTAAAACAAGAGATTCTAATATAGTACAGAAAACACAATTATTTACATCTGATATACAAATACCTAATTACACTTTTATTATACACCGTCAATAGAGCCTAACTCATTGTTTCAAAGAACTTAATATTAATATCACATTTCATATAAAAAAAAGTTAACTACCATTTAATTTAAGTAGCCGCTGCTACGAAATTACTATTTAATTAGTTCAGTTAAATGTCGATGTTAAAGAACTTAAATGATGAATCCTTTTTGACATAATTTTAGTTTTTTCGTGATGATACATAACATAACATTCTTCTTTACAAAATTACTCTTTTTTTATTATAATTACCTTTCCAATATATATACTGAACAAAAAATAAATCGAAATAGATTTAAACATTCCGAAAAGCAAAAAACCCAATCTTATTTATCACGAGATATACAAAATAAAATGTGACAGAAGAAACGGCCAAATTAGAAATAAAAAATAAAGTAATACCTACGTATTAGCTACATACTCATTACTCTTTTCAAACAGTACCTTTTTTTCTCATAAATTTTATTAATTTGATAAATAGTGATTTAATTCCAAAAATTTACAAATCACATACCTTACACAAAATATTAAAATATAAGCAATAATTGTGAATATACGTACATTCTGCCTCCTTTCGCTAGTACAGATTACATCTCATGAGAGGAGCTTGGGGTACGCCCTTGACCATGACTCTGGATTGTGTGAGTCAGGTTTTATTCACGAAGCTACTCCCGTTTGACCTTTGCAACGCTCAAACTTACGGTAAGGACAATCATCGTGAGGCAACCGTGCAGGTTTCCTCACGATGTTTTTCCTCACCGTAAGTGCATTGATAAGCATTATTAACGAATATACATACATGTCCGAGGCAGGATATACGTGCATTAGTTTGTATTAAAATTAAAGTACTTTTAAACCATACAACCAAATCACTTTTTTCAATATATATTTTAAGTTTTCCCTATCTATGTATATAAAAATATAGCAACAGTTCTTAAAAACTTTCCATTTCTTCATTTCAAACTTTAAAGTGGTTCATTCACAACATTGCAAATTTAAGAATTTTCAACGCATTAAAAACCACTTTCATATCCCTAACTCACAAACAGTGCCTTAACCTACATTATATACAACTAGTATACAATAATGTGCTGTACGCATACAATTCAATGTTACATTGAAAAAATAGAATTAACTTTGAAGACATTGCACAAGTTTTTCTAGAGCTGAAGAATAAGCGAGATAATTTCAAAAGAAAATCTCTGCCAATACAAAATGTAACAACTCCACGTCCGATCCCAAAAGGGCAGTGGCAAAGTTTGAAAAAAAAATGCAATTAAATTTTGATAGAGTTATTAACTTTTATAAAACTTACGTTAACTTCCCCAAGATTTGAAAAAAGAAAGTGTCAAAGTCAAAACTTCTTTTGTCAGTTGCCGAATTGGCACGTCTCATTTGTACACTATTGCCGTCTTTACTCGGCGGTACTGCATACAAAAAAAAGTTAATTGTTTTGTGAAATTTTTGGTTGTTTTGTGTTTGTTCATTTTTAATTCAATTTGTTACGACAGTTTTTTTTTTCAAATTCTTAATCTACTACTGTGTTTAGTACATAAACAAGCTTCTAAACCCAACATAGTGTCCGCAGATCGGACGGTTTTCGTTACACATTGTTAAAAACAACTGTCTTCATTACTAGTCGAAGTTCAGGGAACTCCAAAACGTGTGTCAAACACGTTCAATTCCTATATAATTATATTTCAGTCTTTTCATAAGACCTTAGGCCTTAACTCTTAGAAATACGTAAATTGTTGAAAGCCAACAGCTGAACTGAGAACTCCTCACATGATGGAACACAGTCCGGACATCTCGACGCCTCTTTGAGTCGGCGGCTGCCTACTGAAGCGTATTCCCTCCAAACTCGGCTTCAATTTATACTCCAGCTGCGGTTCCTCACCCGGCGGCAGCGGCTCATCGTCTGCACTGACGTCTTCTAACATTGGCTCGGGGACATTATTGGCAAATGTGGGTGCTTTTGAAATGTTTATCCGTATGCCTCCTCCCGGAGGAACGGAGGGCATTGGAGTAGCCTCGAGTTGTACGTTTCCGTCGATAGATGACGTGACTGTGGTACGCGTGGTGTCTGCGATGGTGATGGGGACTTCCTCCTCCGCTGTGATTATTGGCTCGTCGTCTGTAAATAGAGATTTAGGTTAATATCAAGATTTGAAGAAATAGCAACCCGCCTCAGCTTCGCACGGGTAGAATTTATGCCTATAAACCTTTCTCTCTTGAATCACTCTATTAAAAAAAAGCTCTATCAAAGTTTTAAGAGATTTAAGCATACATACATGCATACAGACGCGGTAAGCGACTTTGCTTTACACAATGTAGTAATGTATACTCCGGGTTCCTCCCCAGAGGGGTGAGGATTCAACCGGGACTAAAGCCAGGAGGTGGAATATAACAAAGACAACAGGTATAAACTCACCAGGATCGATAGGCTCCTGTTTAATCTTGATGTTCATGAACATTTCCGCGGCCTGCCTGTCTCTCTCGGCCCTGGAGAGCGCGGTCTCGTCGTCCGTGTCCGCGTCGTCTTCTACGACAACCTGCTCCACCGGCTCCGCCTTGTAGATCACGTCGTCCTCGTCGCCTTCGTCGATCTGTGTAATGCAATTATAAAGATGTAAGCATTACCTTCATCATTTGTCCTTGATATTGATATACTTGACCATTATTAAATAAATTTTAAAGAAATTAAATTGAAATTATTCCGTGTGGTTACTGACGCTATAGAATAGAACCACTCGTATATCTTTCCAATGGATGTCGTAAAGGCGACTAAGGGATAGGTTAATAAACATGGGATTCCCCTTGATGGCGATAGGCTAGCAACCTTTTGAAACTTTTTGAATCTCAATGTATACTGCAAGTATACATACATACATATAGATATTTACTTATACATACATACATATTACATACATTAAATCACGCCTCTTTCCCGGAGGGGTAGGCAGAGACTACCTCTTTCCACTTGCCACGATCTCTGCATACTTCCTTCCTACTATTTATACATACATACAATATATATAAGTATTTATTATAAAATATAGTACCGTTGAGTAAGTATCTCGTAACACAAGTATCGAACTTACTTCGAGGATTACTCAATCTGTGTAATCTGCGTATATATTTATTTATTTATGACTGTATGGATACTGACCTCTACAGCCTCCGGGATAACTTCAGGGGGTTCAACGACCTCGACCACAGACTCATTATCCGACTGGGAGTTGATATCATCCGTGTCTCTTATCTCTATGGCATCTTCCGGGTCTATCTTGTCTATGGGCATTTCTTCGATGACCTCAGTCTCTGGTTCCTCTTTCGCTTGGGATGCCTGTGACGAAAGTTGAAAATGTCACATGTTGTTAACTATTTATAAACTTCAGTTTTTATTAGAACCGGTAATATTTATAATATTAGGAACTCTTTTTTTGTTCAAAGTTTTTTTTAAGTAGCAGTTATTTTAGTCATAATTATTGTGTAATCGAAAAACAATGATAATGAAATTTCAAAAACTAATGAGCCAGTAAAGATGAAATTCGGTAGGAAGGTACGCTTAAACTAAAAGAGGATTTTTGTTAATTTCCGCGGGAACAGGAGATAACGGGCTTTTTAGTTAAACACGGGCGCTCTCTTTAGTCTTTTGACAAGAGTCACATACCTTATAGTCCTCGTAGCACATCGGATGGTAGTTCAGCTCGTTGTGCCTCACGGAGTTCCTGAGATGCCACTCCTCCTTGTCCTCGTTGTAGAATTGGTCGAACTTGTCCCCGCACAGAGCGCAGGCGGCGTCGGCGAGAGCGCCGGCGGCCACGCTCGGCGCCTGCTCTGTGCTCTCCGGCTGCAGCTCCGGCGCGGGCGCAGACGAATTCGTTTCGAACCAACTCTTTTCTGTTTGGACAACGGATAATGGGTCTATTACTTTTGTTATTAAAATAATAACAGGAAAGCGATGTTAATTTTGGTATTTCAATATTTTCGGAAGTAGTTTTATTTAATATTATTAACTACTATCATACCTACTTGAAAACACAAAAATTGTAATACAAACAGTTATAGATTAATTGCCTAATACAAGTCTATGATGATTCACCATTGCGGCATATAAAATGATTTTTAATTTAGTTCACTGGGTGGAGTCGAATAAAAGGGAAAAACATAAAACTATCCACAATAGTGCGCGCGCCCCAAGCCTTCGCCTTTGGACTACTTTTACGCTCATCAAGTTAAGACGCTCGCTATCTTCTGGCAGCTACTTGCTAGATCTCGAGATAGCATAGCTACACCCACGCCCTCTTAATAATTGTCAAACAAGTCCAAATAAAGGTTGTAGTTACTCTATGGATTTTAAATGATCTCTCAACAACTGCGTCGTTTTACCTAAACATTACAAGTGGCACATAAGAAGAAAATTCCTAAACTAATATTACTCGACTTACCCCTCTCTTCCAAATCTTCGACTTCCTCATACTGCACCCAGTCAGAAAGGTCATAGTGCCAATGTCTGGAATGTGCCCTTCTAGCGGAATCCCTCTCCCTTCTGTTCTGCCTGAAGTGCCAGTCCAGATGCTGGCTGTATCTGACGGTATGTTCTGGCGGGAATCTGGCGCCGCAGCCGCTGCATTGCATTCCGCCGTACAGTTTGGCTACCAATGCTGGTTGTTTACTGTGGGATAGAGAAAAGTAATTAGAATAAATGTAATAATTAATAATTAATTTTCTCCTGCCTTAAGGTTGACTGGAAGACATTGCTTTAGCGATAAGTCCGCCTTTGTACCTCATTACCTGTTTTTTTTTTTGTTTTTCTTTTTCTTATGGTGCAATAAAGAGTTTATCTATCTATCAATGAATAAAATGAATACTTACACTTTAAGCGTCTCCGGCCTCAACAGGTCCACTTTATGCACAACACTCCTGTCCTCCTTCGGCTTTGGCTTCTCCGGATTGATCTCCACTTTGGCTTCCTCCTTGTTCTGGTTCACTTGCACCAACCCAGTGGCCACTAGCTTGGCAAACAGATCGTTGACATTCATGTTAGAGAGCAACGAGTTCATCGGATCCGGTTTCTCGTCCCCGGTCTCCAGTCCCGGGATCTTGTCCGGTTTAGCGAAGAAGGGCTCCGCTGAGCTGTACTCGGAGGCCGAGGCTGGAGCGATGCTGGACGGCATCACGCTGGCTAGCATGTCGAGACCTGTTGGCAGTTAACATACCTTAGGAAAAGGATCATTTTGAAGAGGATTTAATATAATTCATGTGAGACTTGATACTAGCTGTCGTCACTTGACAAACAGAGTTGGCCACTTACAGATGTCATGATAAAATAGACATGTTAGATTTCTATTGGCAATTATAATACCTAAACTCCAGTTATATTACTTTTATAGAAAATTTTATAACATGATTTTGCTTAAATTTCTTTCGGATAAGTAAATATATAAGATTTCAATTTAACTATGACCTCAATACGAAATTAAACAAGACGAAAATTACCTTGTCCTTCGGGACTTGGCGTTTTCCGAAGTTTCGAGGCGTCCTGGTCCACAGCCATAGAGTTCTGGTCGTGGATCTTCTCAAAGCCGAGCACGGGCATCTCCAGAAGCGGCAGCGACAACGACGAGCCCTCCATGTTGGCGATCCGGACATGACCTGGCTTGATGAACTTCGGCAGAGCCGAGAATCTGATAAAATACTTCTCATTGCCAAGAGTGACCGGCTTCGGCAAATCTCCAAACTCAACTTTGAACGGTTGCTCATTAATTAGAACAGTCCGTAGCGAATCCACGAAGCGGATCGTGAAAAACTGATTGTTCACCTGGAACTTCTGCACTTTGGCGTCCAAATACACGGGGCACATGTGTGTGGCGTTCACTATGAGGTTGATTTTGCCCGCCACCAAGTCCTGTCGCTTGGTCTTGCCAATATCCACTTGAGGCAACGGCCCCTCTAAATGCACCAATCTGGGTTTCCCGTCTATGATTACTCCCAGAGGCTGCCCGCCGAAGAAACATTCGAACCATCTCCCGTTTATGTACAACTCCCTTGTTGGCGCACCGAATCTCATATCGAACACTTGATCGTCAATCTCCACTTGCTTGTAACCTTCGTTGAAAGATAGAACTACCGAGTCCTTGTTATCGAACGTGACTCTACGGCTCCCGGGCAAGAATTTCAGCTCCCTTGGATCGTCCCAATCCATCATTATAACAGCGGTTTCC
Source organism: Amyelois transitella (assembly GCF_032362555.1). Taxonomy (NCBI): domain Eukaryota; kingdom Metazoa; phylum Arthropoda; class Insecta; order Lepidoptera; family Pyralidae; genus Amyelois; species Amyelois transitella. The sequence continues at coordinate 8,665,800 of NC_083524.1, forward strand.
CCGTAAAACCTGATCTCTCTCGGTATTCCATCGATCTGTATAGTTTTGACCGGATCTTGGTCAATGTACTCTAAGATTCTGTAATCAGTTGGCGGTATAACGATCCCAGGGGCGCCTAGAGGCGGAGGTGTGGCGCTCCGTTCGTAGGGCACCAAGGGCGATTCAGATTGACACATCCCCATCTGCGGTGTAGGCAGAGGTGGGAGTAAAGGCCTTGGTGGTTCAAAAGGTGGTCTAGCTCGGTTTCCCCTGAAGTATGCTGGGTTGGGTCCTCTGAACCTTCTTGGTGCAAACTCTTCCATTCTCTGCCTGTTTCCTCTCCAAACCGGATGTCTCTCAGCATTGAAAGGCCTGAACGGAGGCATCCTTGGTGGCATGGGGACCATCCCTTGTCTATTGCCATCGTAGTCCATGGGGCGAGACATTCTCATATCGGAGTCTTTCAAATACTCTTGTTGGCTATCTGGAGGGGTGTCTAAGTATATTACCGGTGTGATTCTCTCGTCAATATCACCGAAATTATTCCTTTCGTTTGGAGAAGACTCAGGGCTGGCAGTTTTATTATTGTCTATGGTCGCTTTTAGTTTTCTTTTGGACTGTTCTAGAGATTCTCTTTGCTTCGCCTCTTTTAGTTTCAATTTTTCATTGAGCTGCAAGACTTGGTACATCAGGGCGTTGTATTGGTTCTTGTCTAGATGGCCATCGGTGTACTGCTCCTTGGCTTGGTTCATTATTATGGATATCGTCTTCTTGTTGTCTTCAGCGTCGAAGTCCTCGGGATTGTCCATTCTGAGGTCCATGTCTTCGGAGCTAAGGGTGCGGCGTCTTTCCTTTTCAACGCCTACAATGTAAAGAAGTATAAAAATCGAAGATACATTAAAGAACAAAAACAGAATTATTTATAAATGTTATAAAATTTATTGCAGAATTGAGAGACTATCAGATAATGCATTTAACGTTAAGTTTGCCCATTGTACCAACATTGTTGCTACCATAAAGTTTAAATAAATAAATAAAACAATATATCACACACAAACATATATTTTTTATTAAGGGAGGCACTTACTTGGAGATTTGCTGAACAAAAGCGGTCTTCCCAATCCGTCCTTGACTTTCGTCGCCTCTGCAAGTTTGGCTCGCACCAGGTCCAACTTAGAGGGGGCCTTCTTCACGTCATCACACTTCTCTTTGACCTCGTGCCAATCCTATTAGAAATTTAATTGTTACTTGTAAAAAAAACTGTTTGTATGATTATGATACTGGACTAATATAGGTATTAAAAAGAGAATAAGTAACCAATGATATTATATGAAACTGATCTTAGAAGAACTGCGAAATCAGTTGTGCGTTACAATGTTCTAAGTTCATATGAATATCTTGTTTAATAGATAAATAATTAAAAAAAAAATATTATTTTTATTAGTGTTGAAGCCTAATATATAGGTGATAAAATGCAATCAAGTATACGCTTAGTTGAGACAATAAATAAGCTTAAGAATTTTTATAAGCATTTTTAAGATTTTATACATTCGTGTTGAATTATACTATTTATATATACTGCAGGTATTAAACGCGCAGGAAACGTACCATTATTTTATCTCGGACGTTTCGAATCATGTTACAATGATCCGTGGTAACCGAGCGACTGAAGTATTTATAAATAGTATTTCTAAGTCCCAAGTTAAGGAGAGGCTGAGAATTTGTTTCACGCAAAGATGAGAATGAGAGAAATACAAGAGAAATGAAATAAAGCCGTAGAGATGAAGATGGCAGCCTATTTTCAAAAAAGCCAAAATGAAGAGTGAATGGAATGAGGATACGATGAAGAGTGTTAAATATACATGAGAATCAATACGTAAGATGATTTTGAAAAGTGTTCATTTTTGAGTTAAAACAACGAATGAGTATTCTTTAGGATAGAGATATAATGTCGATTTGATTCTTGCTATGAATTTTTGATTGAACTGTGAAGCTAGAAAACTTATCACAAAAGCAAACGACGCAATAGTAAAATTATTAACAAAAACAAAAGAAAACTGACTAAGCAACAAATTTTTTATCATTATATACACCATTACTGAACAAGGTAACGCAAGTCTACCTTATTAGGCGCCATCTCTGTTGTTTCCACATCCTCCGTTTCATTCTCAGATTGTGGTTGTTTGGGAGACTCCACAGCTTTGGAAGTTGTGGGTTCTTCTACTTGAGGTAATTGTCTGAGGTCAACGTCCTCCTCTTTGGTAACCTTGGTCCCGCGACGTGACTAAGAATACCAGATATTGTTTTATTATTCTGGATTCTTATAAGAAGAGATAGTCTCACTTTTGGTAACATTGGTAAGAACGTACAAAAGTAGCCGATGAAAATAAACGCTAATAGAGGGACATAAGTTACCTCATCAGCCTTTTAATGCAAACTACTAATGCTTCAGTTACCAAAAGTGGAACTCAGTTTTATTCTAAATTGAGTTTTATATTGCTTATATGTTTAACTGTGCTTTAACATAACGAAGATCGTCATAATCGTTTGTTTTAAGATACTTTTAATCAATCCTCAATCAAACAATATATATAAACCTCTGATAGAAAACTTTCAGCGGAATCTACCGAGCATACAAAATTTAAATTTTATGTATGTTCGTTAATTAAGCGGTTTTGCTCCAAATACACTGGATTTATCTTTTAACAAGAAGGTGCGGACCGAGTTTTTAATACAATCTTCTTCCTCCTGGCTTTAGTCCCGGTTTCATCCTCACCTCTCTGGAGAGGAGCCCGGTTTACGCTTTTTGACCATGATGCTGGATTGTGTAAGATTTTTACAAGAAGCGACTGCAGTCTCAGCAACGTATTCAGGGGAACCTAACTCATATTGGATCCTAGTAAATGCTGCACTATATAAATGTGCTGGGAGCCACAAGACGCAAAACCAGCGGACGTAGTTTTGTTAATAAATATTCACCATTCCAGCAGATGACGCGTCCGGTTCATCCTCATCCATCTTCTCCTCAGTTTTTGGGGAGTCTTTGATGGTGGGCGGAGGCGGGGCGGTGACTTCCTCCACTTGGGGCAGTTGGCGGAGATCCACGTCTTCATTTCCGAAGAGGCTGTAATACATCGATTTTATAAATACCCTAAGTCTTACATACATACATACAAATGGTCACGTCTATATCCCTTGCGGGGATGACAGAGCCAACAGTCTTGAATGGACTGAACGGCCACGTTCAGCTATTTGGCTTAATGATAAAATTGAGATTCAAATAGTGACAGGTTGCTAACCCATCGCCTAAAAAAGAATCCCAAGTTTGTAAGCCTTTTACGACATCCATGGGAAAGAGATGGAGTGGTCCTATTCTTCTATAAGTCTTCTCTGTAAGGAATAAACTCGTGACATGATCGTGTTAATTAGTGATGTGTGTGTAAATATTGAACTTACATAGGTAACTAACGGACACTCAAATCCACTTTAAACTTTGATTTTAGTGTATTCGCTCTAACGAAAACATTTATAATTTCTTAACAATCGTGTTAGTAAATTTATTCACAGCATTAATTATTTCTTACACCTAACATACTTTGAAGAGATTTGACAAATTTCACGGTCACCGAAAAAATATGACTAACTCTACTTATTACAATTATTTCGCTTTAGAACAATGTATTCTTATCAATTTTAATAGACTAAGTTTTTGTAAATAAGTCGCCTGTTTTCAAATATACAAACATATTGTGTATCAACTAATACTTACATATCAAATTTGTCGTGTTTATTCTTCTTCGCTTTCCCTTCTAGCAGTTCAGTTGACGGCCTCTTATGACTAACAGTCGCAGGTTTCACCTGCACTGAAGGTAAGATCCTAAGATCAACGTCTTTCTTCTCAGCCACTTCTGTCACATCTGAAAATATTATTCAATTTTTATGTTATCGACATCAATTGTACGAAACATTAACTCATCTTTCAGTATCACCCAAGCAAGTCAAGAGACTGCTACTTACATGTCCGGTGTGCCCCAAGGTAAAACTATTGGTCCCACTCAAATTTTTTTTTTCAATTGAAAATTTACCTATGTTTCAGAGAATTAGCACCACATAATTTTCCAAAATGATTACTTGTTTATAAATTTTATGTTAATATAATTATCATTTTCTGATGAATTGTATAGGTTAATTTAACAGACTTTCTAGAATTTTTTAACAAGAAATAAGGATGACAAAAAAAAGTGCCAACCATATGTGTGACATGATGTTATAAAACTTTGTATTCAGGTATGTCTAACTCATTACTAAGTAATTATTATATTAGATTTAACATTGTATTTTCTTTTAACAAAGTGTTTTACTTGCAACAGCTCTTACACATAAACTTATGAAAATCAGATTAAATTTTTAAAAGATACCAATAACTGTAATCTGCTTTCTCTTATTCATCTTACGAGTGAGCTGATAAGCATACGCTCCACCGAAGGTAAGTGGTGACCGAAGCCTATGACCGTCCATAACAATGGGATGTTACGAGCGCCTTTCCTCGCTGACTGCTTCAAATCATCACCCTCCTGGCGGTTGCCTTGATAGCATCCATAATAGGGAGGACCCTGGGTTCGTTACAAAGTCTCCTTTAAGGTAGTAACCAGGACCCGTCTATGGCTACGATTCAGGAGTTCGAAGGTCAGGTTACTGCCGTGGAACGATGCCAATCTAACTTCTATGACCTTACTTAAAGGAGATCCTTACCTACTATAGAGCATAGCTACAATAGAGGGCAATACAAAAAAATTGTTAATGGGCAACACTCAACGGCCAACAGACGGCATTTGAAGTGGACGCAAACATAAATACAACTGTTGAACTCTCGCTTATTGAATTATCACAAAAATGAAGAAATTGGCAAGAATTTTAAAACTAGAAGACATCGCTAAAAGCCGCAGGCATAAGGTAGTAATTATTTCTTAACTTGCTATTTATTTAATAAAAAAAATATTATAGCACTTGTCGAATGTTTATTTTATCCCATCATTAATATCGTAAAGGATTCCTGGCTGCTTTTAAAACTGACTTCGAGGCCCGTAGTCCACATACGGCATAATATTACTATTACTCATTTGATAGTTGTGGCAGATATTTTATTATTTATTTGTTATCAAAGTTTTATCTCGGGTATAACGTAACTATATGCCCGGTTTGGTTTTATAAATAAACCAGTTTCCAAAGATTTATACATAATGACGGCATTTAAAGTAGCAAATATATGTATTTTAAATATCATCGCCGTAACTTTACCGTTAAATATCTTAAAAACATATTTCTTCCACGGCCTTTGGAAAGCTGAACATTTCACATTAGCAACCAGTGGTAAGTAATTAAGGTCTCGCGGCGACACTCGTAAAAATAATTATTTTATAAAAGCAGGAAATTAATATAGTATAGAATAGACGAGACCACTATGAAGAGTATCTTAGTAGCTCTACCGATAAAAACTGATTCTTATAACTAAGAGGTCAAGAGTTAAAATTATTGAAAAATGAAAATTGACAAGCAGAATTTTTATGGAAAATACAAAAATGAACCTTCATGAATATTCAAAAATAAAATCGCGATAATAAATTTCTCAAGCGCCGTGAAATTACATCCGACTTATTACTTAGTGGCAATAATCATAAAGTTCATTTTTCACTGAAAGAATAATCTCTTTGTTAGCCTGATATGCGCTAATAGAATAATCTTACTTACCGATTTCCATGTCCATTTTTCAAAAAAATATAATTGTTAATCTTGAAAAGCCAGTTAACATAGGAAATGAGACAGCACGTAAAATGAGACAGCATGTTAAAGAATTTAAATTGAATAAAACAAAAATGCGAAATGGTTACTAATTTTATTTCACTTTTCCTCTTAATTTTTTTTTGGGTATAGTTTTCGTCTCATTTAAAGTAAAAGGATTTTCTATGATTATAATGTAGACCGAAAAGTTAAATAAGTACGTGCTTAAAAAATATGTTAACTCAAATATAAAATTATTTATTATTTCATATTGTCCAGTGTTCTGTTTTTGGGTTTAATTTTGTCACTAGTTTAGCAAAAACCAAAAACACGTATGAAACCATTTAAGAAACGACAATTTTAAAACTAATATATCTACTACGAAAATGATAGAAATCCCAAAAATATGAACGCCATCTAGTGTCAAAACCGAAGAATCTTCATACTTGCCATAGACAAATCCAGTGACACAGGAATGGGACCTATGTGGCTGGACATACCGTCATCTTGAAATCAGGAATAGTCTTCCACAAATCAAGTCCTTATAAATAATGTAAAGCATTTTTTTCTCTCCCACTTTCAGAGAAGTTGCAAGCAAAATCACCGGTGTTAATCACAAAGAGTGCAGAGTGAAACCGTTCTCTCATAGAAGTGATATGTGCGATAGAGATCACTTTAAAAAGACCTTAAACATAATAAAGGGTAAAGTCCGACGTGAAACACACAACAATATGAATACTCAAGGAGTAAAAAAATATTTTATTTGCACACTTTATAGTTCCTATTCTAATATCACAGTTACCGACTAGCCTTCACAGGTTTAACCTCTCATTCTGTTAACATACAATGATATCTTACTTGATGACTCAGTTTTGGGTACGTCCTCCGTATCCGTGACTTTCTCTGGGCTCTCAGACTTCTCCTTGTTCCTCCTCATGTAGTGTTCCTTGTGGTAGTTCTTCAGTTCTTTGAACGCGACCACTTCACCCTCACCGGGTTTCTCGTCTTCTTGTCTCACTTTCTCTTTTCTCTTCTTATCCTTATTCTTAGGACGCTTCTCGGGCGAGGAACTGTTAGACGAATCCTTCCCACTACTGCTGCCCTCCCGCCGAGGTTTTTTCTCAACACGCACGTCTTTCTTTTCGCGCTCATCTTTTCTTTTTTTAGGCGATTCTTTGTTGGAGTCGTCGGTTTTACTAATTTTGGGTATCGGCGGGAGTTTGCTAATTTTTTTAACATCGGGTATTTTGATAATGAATTCGGGGCCGGGGTCGGGTCTCGTCACCTCCTTGTTCTCTATTTCGACGCGTCTAGTTTCCTCGCGCTTGCGCTCGTCCTTGCGCGGTTTGGTCCTGTCGCGTTTCTCGAGGCGCGGATCCCTGCGTCTCGGGTCTCGCGGCCGGATCGGGATGACGGGTTGCATTTCTGGTTGGACGTCGATAGTTATGACGTTCTTGCGTTTGTGGACGCGTTCAAGCGGTTTGATGTCGAAGACGTTGGGCGCGATGGGTTGCGGTTGTGGTAGCGGCGGCGGGGCGGCGGGGGGCGCGGGCGGCGCGCGCGGGTCGCGGCTGCGCTGCAGGCGCGGGTCGCGGCGCGCGGCCGCCAGGGCTCCGCTGACGGGTGCGATGCGAGATTGTTTGTTGACCGGCTGAAAACAAAAGTTGTGCATAATTTTTGTTTATGCATTCGTCACTGCAAATTTAGCATTCAGCAGAGCAATGTTACTTGGGGAAAAACAAATATTGTTTAAGAATAAACTTTAAAATAAACATTAAAAAAACAAAGTAGTTAATTTAGTTTCCTATATTTGAATATATTTTTTTTATCGTATTGTCCATTGACAGTATGACTACTTACCGGCCCCAGTCTCTGCTTGACGGGCACAGGAGCGGCCTCCGCGCCGGGCATCACGGGCGCCACCACCGGGTTGACGAGGGCGCGAGGGATAGACGGCGCCACCGGCGGGGCTTCTGCGCCCTGTAGGCAATTAAAAGTATGTGTTACTGATTTAAATAAATAGTACGGCACTGCATACATACAGTCCCGTCTATATCCCTTGCGGGGTAGACAGAGCCAACAATTTTGAAAAGACTGATACGATAAGTAAAGACTCATAATTGAGATTCAAATATTGACAGGTTGCAATCCCATCGGCTAAAAGAGGAATCCCAAGTGTATTCAATTATCTTCATAACACTACCTACCGTAGTCGGTAAAAATAAATAAACCCCGTCTCACTCACCTTAACCAAGGCCAAGATTTCTTTTATATTCCATATATAAAACATTTTACACAGATTTGACTACAGAACCGTTACGTACGGAAAAATTATGTTGGACAAGAGCGTTCATACACAAAGTTAACTAGAAAAGTCTTACTGAGACATGTTAACCGCATCGACAACGAAATTGATTAAAGGGCCATCCTTAAACTTATTATCTACTAGAGGCCGCCCGCAACTTCGTCCACATGGAAACCCTATCAATCCCGCGGAAACTCTGGGATAAAACGTAGCCTATGTGTTATTCTGGGTCTTTAGCTACCCACATACCAAATTTCATCGTAATCTGTTCAGTAGATTTTGCGTGAAAGAGTAACAAACATCCATACAGACATACCATATTTTCGCATTTATAATATTAGTGGGAAAGCTTGCAAAAATTTTTACAATAGAAGGTAAACCTTAATAAATTACATCCTGTTATCGCGAATTGCTCTTTAACAATAATCCGTCGCCGAGTCACTTGAGGAAAATCAAAAACCGGCCAATCTGACTCGTGCACTAAGGCTTCCGTATCATCATCACGTTTGTTATTGTTTGAAATATTATTTCTTTTATATTATTCACATTTCAAACCGTTTAATAAAATCGGCCAAAAAATTGCATAAAAAATACGTTATTCAATTGTTATGTATATTCCATACAACCAACGTAATTAATAAAAACGTAATTATTTATTTGGGGAAGCTGGCAACCCGCCATATAACACTATCAGCTCCGCGCAGTTTTTTTTTCTAAACAATACGATATAGTTCACAGTACAGAAAATTTTCGCAAAGTATTAGTAATAAAACTATTATGGCATTGTTATCCGCATCAAAACTGCACTTACTTATTATGTAACCAAATTAAGTTGAAATTTTATACATAAATACATAGATATAATCACGTCTATATCCTTTGTGGGGTAGACAGAGCCAACAGTCTTGAAAAGACTGATAGACCACGTTCAGCTATTTGGCTTTAAGATAGAATTGAGATTCAAATAGTGACAGGTTGCTAGCCCAACGCCTAAAAAAAAATCCCAAGTTGGTAAGCCTATTCCTTAGTCGCCTTTTACGACATCCATGGGAAAGAGATGGAGTGGTCCTATATAATGTACTAGCTTTGACACGCAGCTTCGCCCTCGCGATTAGACGCGATAGACGCCACCTACAAATGAATAAATGTTTTTTCGCAAATCAAGTATTTACTTATTTTACTTCAAATACACATCTAATAATAATAATTTGGTTCCTTTGCTAACATATAAACTCGTCGGTTGCTGATACTCTTGACATATTTTCACTTCGAATTATTTAATGATATTTTTAGCTCTCTTTATGACACCATTTTGTAATTAGTCCTAATCGAGTCAATTACCTAATTATACAAGGTAAACTTGTTTATCTCTTAAAAGTAATGATCTAGACAAAGTCTATAATATTATAGTTAATGTAATATTAATAAAAATTGGCCGTTAAACATTCTTTATACGTTAGTGAGTACCAGTCAACGGCCAAGTCACATAACATTAACTATAATAATAAATAAATCGCAATAAGGAACCTTGACTTGGCAATACTTTGTCAAGATTTCATTACTTTTTAGAGATAAACAAGCAGCTCCATCGAGACTTGGCTAGTTTTTTACCGAGTTATTTTTGGTGGGATTTCATTTCTTTTTGTAGAAACGTGTGTTTGTTTTTTTTTTTTAAATTATAAATCTTTCTATTCTATTTTCCGGTTTTGATTCTTGTACAATAGCAACAGTTTCTCGTATTGCCCATTCACGTTTATTATTTATTCTTTAATCAATTAAATTTCTCCCAAAGGTGCCTATTACCAACCTAGTACTGAAATACAGCTTTACTTTTTACGATATGATCTTGCGAAATCAAACACAAATAAAATTAACAACAACACACATACATATGGTCACGTCTATATCCCTTGCAGGGTAAAAAGCCAGTCTTGAAAAAACTGAATGGCCACGTTCAGCTATTTGGCTTAATGATAGAATTGAGATTAAAATAATGACCAGTTGCTAACTCATCGCCTAAAAAACAATCCCAAGTTTGTAAACCTATCGCTTAGTCTCCTTTTACGACATCCATGGAAAAGAGATGGTCCTATTCTTTTTTGTATTGGTGTCGGGGACCACATGGCAAGACTAATGTCAACGAAATTATCAATTAAATAAACCTAGAAAACTAAGAGTACTAAATAATTAACAAATAAAGTATTTGATTAAAACTTCCTTTAAATCTAATCAGTATTAATCCGTATTGCGTCACTAAACATAAAATTCCTTACCTATTCAAATCTTCGAATATATAACTATTATACATACATACTATTTGTATGTAATCTTAAAAGGCGACTACGGAAAGAATAATAAACTTTGGATTCTTCTTTAGGCGAATAAGGAAAAGGCTTATAAACTTGAGATTCTTCATTTAGGCGATTGGCTAGCAACCTGTTCTACATATCTGATCATTAAGCCAAAGGTTCGTATCTATAAACGCTACCCGTGCAAACCCGGGTTATTATTCTAAAGAGAAAACCATCACTCACCACTTTAGTGGTCTTCTCCGTGATCTCCAGCTGCCTCCTAGCCTGCTCCAGTTCCATCTCTATCTTCTTCCGCTGGAGCATGAGCAGCTCCTGTTCCTTCTTCGCGACTATCGTGCGCATCTTCTCCTCATCTTCTGTCGGAGCGGCGCTGGTTGTAGCGACGGGCTGTTGAGAAAACTTGTGATGAGTAACCTTATTCCATTGGTATTAAGTGTTGTATTTCGTAGGCATCTTAGTATATTCTTCTGACAAAAATTATAAGACAAGCATTTACGCGGCGCTTCGCTCCTGTTGTAACTTTACAAGAAAATAAAGTCTATTTTACTTTTAGAGATGTATTGTATCTGTGCAAAATTTCGCCAAAAATCAGTTTTTTTGGTTTATTTGTTGAATAGAAATCTTATTTTTATTATATTCGTATGGATTTATATATTCGATTGAACACCAAAGAGGGCGATGACTTGAACCACACACATATTAAGTCTATCTCTTATGGGGTAGGCAGAGACTTCATCTTTTCCCTTGCCACGATCTCTGCATACTGCTTTCGCTTCATCCACATTCATAACTCTCTTCAAGCTCAGCGGTTTCGGGTACTCTTGACCGTTTTTGCGTAAAAAAGTAAGAAACAAATAATAACGCATTTGTAGCACAAGACGTAAAAAACATGTGGATTTAACATGACTCTTCCGATTATACATACTCTCTATTCACTTTATTACAGGAAATAGCTAACCTTGTGGTACTACTCCAGAAAGATGATCTTGTAATCAGATTTCCTTTTTATACAAGTCAAATACTTCAAATATTAAAGCTAAACCAACATAACAGAATCAACTAAAAAAACACCTTTTTCAGAAAATTTGGATTTACATGGATGTTTAGCTGCTGCGGCTGCGCCTGGATCGGCCATGCTGGGTCGATCAAGTTCACTTTCACATCCAACTGGTACAACTTTGTGGCGGGGAACACATCGTTCCATGTTTCGCGGAGTTTGAACATCTGTGACCTCACTTTTTCGTCCACCTGGCAAAGACAGTTTTGATTAAAATTACAATCTTAAAGAGCATTACATTAAATTCATTAAAACCCCTTTGGGATAGTCATACATTAATTAAAACAGAGTAACTAAGTCACAAAAACTATCAAAATAATGATTATTGAACAAAAGAAGAAAGTACAGTAAGTGTATGTAATAGAAATACCACAAGCTTTTTTCAAAGATGCATGCTATCCCCAAAACCAATAGTAAAATTAAATTACACATACCTGTTTAAATGTCCGTGTAAACATGTTGACAATGCTTTGAGAGAATTTCTGTGTGTACGCTCGGCCGACGTTCTTGATAATGGAATCAACTAAATACAGAACGGGCAGCTTGATCTCTGGCTGTACCTGTGTAGAGGAAACATACTTTCTAGACCCAAAACCCCGATGACAGTCCGAGACTTCATCATAAACCTTTCTTGTCCCATTTAAATGGTGAAGAATGGTACGGGAAAGAATAATACAATAATTTTAGTTAGAAACCTTTAATTTCATGCGGAAAATAAATATAAGAACTCAGTTTTGAATCACTTTATTTCAACATTTACTTACACAACTGAAATGGATAGTGTTAGTGATTTTTCAATACCATAATAGGTACATTATTGATATGAATTTGTATCTATAGTTCTGAACAGGCATCTCCGGTTTCATAATGTATTCCATCATGAAATTTATCATAATATGAATCTCTAGTTGTTAATTATAGTTATTTGTTTCAAAGATAGTTATTAATACATAATGTATTTGGAGTTTGATAACTGCTAAATAAATACCATGTGATAATAGTAAAATCCCGTAATCTAATGAAAACAGGATTTTGTCATCATTTCAGAATGTTTCTTTTCAAGGAAACTTCAGATTTTTGTAGTAAATACAGAATGAAGATATGCTATGCTTATTATCAACAAAATAAAGACTGTAAAATTACAATATCATTGTGCTACAATTGAATTTGAAGTAGCTTTTTATCAACATATTTGAAGAATTCAGTGACGATAGTTTAAAGTCAGCTATTACATTGAATTAGTTTAAGGAGATACCTGTATTGGGGTCACAAAGTGAGTCGACTTACAATCGACATATAAACATGTTTGGCACGACAAACCGTGCGTCATTCAAAGCACACACTTTCCCTATTCTTGATACAGCTCACGTGACATCGTGGCATTTAGACGACACTTCGAGCCACCGTGTTATTGAAAAATTTAAATTCACCTTCTCCAAATGCTTCTCCACGGTCTCAACGATAACCCCAGCATGCTCGATGTTCTCTTCAGCGAGAATTGTAAGCATGTTGATCAGGGGCTTGCTGTTGACGGTCAGGTCCGCCAAACTCGACGCGTACTCCTCCGCTATTTCTTTTGACATGTTGGCTGGCGACCGCAGTCCCTGCTCTCACCATACCAAGCACTATCTTCAACTGCACATTACTGGAATTAAATAATTCTATGCTAAACTATCAGATTACCTACGTGGTTACTCAATATGGCGATATTTTACATGTCATCACGTAGACTTACGTTATCGAAGATAACACAGCGCTGCAGTTGATTATCGCACATTAAAAAAGCTATCACATCACGCACAACTAATTTGTCCATATTTTAACTAACACGACAGCAAGAAGGTAATTTACTCAAATTACTAAACGCGAATGAAAAATGAAATCAATCCATGAGTGTCTTGCTTGCTTGACGTAATCTTTGGCTTTAGAGAATGGAAACAAAATGGCGGACGGCCGCACCGGCGCTATCTACCTACAGTGTTACCAACTGATCAAAAGGACGAGCAAAATGAAAGGGCTATTGACGTGATACGTGAGACGTGAAAAACACATTTTTTGTATTTATGTTCGATTTACGTGTGTGTTTAAATCGCGATATCTTTCGAACTGATATTAATTAATGAAATTGAAAAGTTGTATCTGTCAATATTATTTTTAAGTTCGTGGGGTCATAAATATAATTTTTGTGTCTCCTATTTGGGTCAAACAAACAGCTTAAGGCCGTATATAGAAAGAAAGCTGGAAACTTAAAAGCGCTTGATAGCAGTTCTACATTAAGTGTATACGACCTTGCATTGTACGTAACATTAGAAGTTATTACAGTTCTTATTCTTAAAGATATAATGTAAAGCCAACATGGTTAACTACAGATTATTATTGTTACAAAAGGTTTTGAGAGAAAGGCGATACAAACATGTGTCAAACAGTAATGACTATAAACTGGACTACAGAATTTTGTATAGTAGACTGTTAGATAATGCTATTAGCCGTCGTCTACTGTACTTTACAAATTGAAGAAAAGAATAGATTTATTTTCAAATTGGATACAAGGTATCACTTATTGACGTCACATCACTTAAATCTAATTATAACTATTACCGCTTCCGATGTGCATGTGTAGAAGAAGCGGCGGAACAAACTACACTGCAGCTTTTTCACCGGACGTAAATTTACAAATATAGATCTCTTAAATCTAAATCGTAGACGAATGCCCATTGTCTACATTAAAAAACATGAATGAATATGGAACTAGTTATTTCAATACGAATATTTCGTCAAATAAAGATAAAATATTTACACACTGTGTGAAAACCAAGTCAAAAATGTACAAGCATTTAAGAGGCTATTATGTCAAATATAATTGTTCCGCAGTGATACTACTACTAGTACATTTTCCTACTTTTTTTTAAGAGTCTAAGTTTTTCCTGACATGCTTAATGTTATCGAATTTGTATTGGGAGGGCAATGTGAAATAATTAGGTTTTTGAAAAATCTCTAAGTTAATCTCTTTGTTTTAGACCGTAGATAGCTCGAATTACCTCTTTTTTGTAGAATGAAAATAGTTTCTATATCTGTTGCTGCTTCCCAAAGCAGTAGACCATACGACAGTAAACTATGAAACTATGTATTATGAAGTAATTGTTGCAATTATGAATAAATAAATAGTCTAAGGCTTTATGGTTTTATGTCACTGTCACTAAAGTCAATGTCATGAATTGTTTTAAAAAGTGTGGCGCTCTGTGGTATACATAGATTTGAAATTAAAAAGAAAGCCATGTTTGTCTATGGTTTTGCCTATTCCCGCCACATTCAAATTCAGACTCCGCGCGCGAAGAAACTAGTGGGGCTTTTTTGTTCTCCGCGATATTTTATTGTTCATTTCTGTAATTACCGCGCCAAGAAAGTTTTATTTTATTTGCTGCGTGTGTTTTTTCTGGCCTGACCACACCTCGTCTTAAAAGCGGTCATTCGGCTGGATTTAGTTTTTTTACCGGCGCAGACTAGTGGTGAAAAATAGTTGGCACCCGAGGCGCCGAGCGTCGTTACTGGAAAGAAGTGCTTTGAGATCAAGACATGTCACACAGGTTGGATTCGGATACAACTATGACCGAAAAAGTTATGATGATTTTCGACGTTCTAGGGTATGTATCACCATTTACCATACAGGGGAAGATGATGTTACAAGACAACCGACCAGTGTAATGTGCGCATATCTAGACGGTACAGCACAAGCCAGGGGCGGGAGCTTTCATAAAGCTATGTTACGTGTAAACGGTATGTGCAAAGTAAAAAAGAAAGAAAGAAAGAAAAAATGTAAGTAGAAATAATAATAATAATGTAGCCTATTGACGGCCTCTGTGTACGGTAGTACGCTTGTCTGTGACAGCGAAGGTCCTGGGTTCGAATCCCGGTCAGGTCATGATGAGAAACAAACTTTCTCTAAATGGCCTAGGTCTTGGATGTATATAAGTATTTAATATAAAATATAGTATCGTTGAGTTAGAACCACAAGTCTTGAACTTACTTTAAGGCCAACTCAATCTGTTTAATTTGTCCCGTATATTGTTTTTTGGTCTGTTTAATAAATAAAAGGGGAAAAAGTAAAAGTAAAGTACGAGCAAGTAAAAAATAAAAATGAAGAGAGATCATTCAAAAATCACCGTAAGAGTACTTGTATGTTTACACTAAAACTAATGTATGTAACTCAGAAAAGTGTCATTGAATTTTAATCTCCACACGCACTGTTACTACAAATTGAATCATAATATATAACTTGTGCTGTGCGGTTCCCGCACCAATAGAAAAAAGAAAAGGACCACTCTATCTCTTTCCCATGTCGTAAAAGGCGTCAAAGGGATATCCTTATACATACATACATACATATAATCACGTCTATATCCCATGCCGGGTAGACAGAGCCAACAGTCATCAAAAGATTAAAAGGCCACGCCCCGCTACTTGGCTCAATAACAGAATTGAGATTTAGATAGTAACAGGTTGCTAGCCGATCGAACCGAATTATAATAAAAAAATAAAAAGACTTGTTTTACTGTTTGATCTGTCATCAGTTCTTGTCTAGTCATTACCACGAAAACTGATGGTCAGAATTCTTCGCCCCGTTCTCTTTCTTGTCCTGGTTTTAATCCAGGTGAAAACACGTTTAACAAACGGTATTTCCGTTAATGGAATAAAATTAAAAATGAGCGGGCAAAGCGGCGGCGGCGTACGACCATACATCGTAAAGCCATTTTCGACCCAACTCCGACTAAAGCATTGCAAAATTATAACTGCAAGCTATAATTTTAATAACACACGTTCGTAGCGCATTTCGTAGACCTCGTAGCATCGCCGGCTCCATTCGTAGAGCTGCTACGACACTGTAGCAATCGCTCGTAGCCAGCATCGCTTGTGTAGCGCACGCGGTGTTTGCGGGCGTTGAGGCGGAGGGTGACCGGGCGCGAGAGTTTTCAATTTACCGACTAGCTCCCGCCCCGGGCTTGCGCGGTACTATTAAGGTATGCGTAAGGCCTACTTGGACTCCAGATATGGAGTTTTGTTTGTTTGTAATATCTTTATTGCATAGAAATTGACACATTAACAAGAAAATAGTACATAGTTATAAAAGAAACAAATCACTTGCAATGGCGGACTTATCCCATGAAGGGATCTCTTTCAGTCAACCGGCAAACTATAAAGAAGCTAGATAATTAAGTAAAAATCGGCAAGTCACTGTGTTTTTAGCAACAATATAATAATATACTAACAAAAATACAGATAATATACATATACCTATCCACTAAATATTTATGTATAAACTTATTAATAAATAAACATACATAAACTAAGATAAATTGCCTGACGTTCGATCTAGGTGCTCAACTGGAAAGGAACTTAAATACATTATTTTTAAATATGTTGAGGGTCTGTGCCTTTTTAGTGTGTGGAGTTTTCTTCTTAACTTTTTATAAACATCAGCGGGTACTAAGTCATCTAGATAATTAAGTAAAAATCGGCAAGTCACTGTGTTTTTAGCAACAATATAATAATATACTAACAGAAATACAGATAATAGATGAAATGTGGAGTTTTCTTCTTAACTTTTTATAAACATCAGCAAGTACTAAGTCATCCCATCCTATATGTAGACAACATTTGTCTCGTAACATTAATTTTCGCTGTAAAGTAAATGTAGACAGTGAAACCTAGGACGTCAAAAATAATCTTAATTTTTGTTTATTAGGCTTGTCGACCCTAATTAGTGGCAGTACCACGTCCCGCCAGTGTGATGTACAAAGGCGGAACAAAACGGGCGCGCTAGTTACAGCTATTCTTTTAGCCCTAGTAAATAATAATACTTATTAATTCTTAAAAAAATTTAGACTTTCTTACTCCGATCACAGGCGGCAGTCTCAGGGAAGACAACTACGACAAACTAAAGAGCAAACTACGCTCAGATAAACTCTATTGGTACTTTGAAAAAAAAATGGATTTATTTATTTAACTACAAAGTGTACACTATACATTGTTAGAATTTTCTAGTAAGCAAAGCAAAACTTAGAGCTGAGAAAGTTCGGGAACATTCCCACTGGAGGCTACAGGCTTTGTTTCGAGATATTGTTACAGGCTAATGTAAAGGACACATTACTGTTTCCAAGATGGCCGCATAATTGTAGCATGTAGCATGACTATAGATAGTATTATTAATTTATTTGAGTGTTTAAATAATAAACTTATAAAAACATGTCATGGTTTCTTGTTAACTACATGAAAGTCTTAATTTTCACCAGCAACTACTAAGGGGTAGGCTTATAAATTTGGGATTTCTCTTATTAAGTGATAAGGCGATAGGCCAGCAACCTGTCAATATTTGAATCTGTTTTTTTCATCATTAAGCCAAATTCCATCAATAAGGTAAACGGCTGAATGTGGCCTTTCAGTCTTTGTAAGACTCAAAGTTCAAACTACCCTGTAAGTGATATAGACGTGATTATAGGTTTGTATTTGTTAAGGGTTCCGTAGCCCCAAGTGGCAATCCTGGAACCGTACTGGTTGCGTCATGTCGTATTTATTTTATTCGGATGTGTGTTTATGCTAAGTTACAATTCAAATAAAGGAGCGAGCTTTTTTAAGGGAAATTTGCCTAGCGATCTAACGCAACACGTATGTTACATAACATATAATCATGTCTATATCCCTTGATATAGATATAGATAGTGCTTTAATAACTCAGATAGGCTCTTAGAATAAAATAAAATAAATTATGGTTGAAGCCATAATTAAAATACCTAAAGGAAAGGGAGTTATGAATAAAATAAATTGAATCATCAGTGTAAACATTTATTTACAAATTATTTACGTAAATAGGAGTTTTGTTGAAAGCCAACAGCTGAACTGAGAACTCCTTACATGATGGAACAGAGTCCGGACATCTCGACTCCTCTTTGAGTCGGCGGCTGCCTACTGAAGCGTATTCCCTCCAAACTCGGCTTCAATTTATACTCCAGCTGCGGTTCCTCACCCGGCGGCAGCGGCTCATCGTCTGCACTGACGTCTTCCAACATCGGCTCGGGGACATTATTGACAAATGTGGGTGCTTTTAAAATGTTTATCCGTATGCCTCCTGCCGGAGGAACGGCGGGCACTGGAGCAGCCTCGAGTTGCACGTTCCCGTCGATAGAGGCCGCGAGTGTGCTGCGAGCGGTGTCCGCGATGGAGGCGGGGCCCTCCTCCTCCGCGATGAATATGGGCTCGTCGTCTGCAAACATTGATTTAGGTTAAATCAAGTTTATTAAAAAGAAATATTATTAATTATTTTCATTTTCAATTTTCATTACGATATACTAGCAACACCTTCGGAGGAAAGGTTACTTACTTTACTTCCACTACCACCTGGTGGAACACAATATAACTGAAAACATTCGTTAGAAGGACTTGAAATAAAATAAAATCTGATGACGTATAGTCTAGTCCACTCTGCAAAGGCTGCGGAGGTCCGACGGGAGTCGCTTCGTGTTAAAACCTGCCTCACCCAATCCAGGATCCATGACCAGAGGCATACCCCGGGCTCCTCTCCAGTGGTGAAGGACCGGGACTTAAGCCAAGAGGTGGAATATAATAAACAATAATGGTATTTACTCACCAGGATCGACAGGCTCCTGTTTAATCTTGATCTGCCTGTCTCTCGCGGCCCTGGAGAGCGCGGTCTCGTCGTCCGTGTCCGCGTCGTCTTCTACGACAACCTGCTCCACCGGCTCCGCCTTGTAGATCACGTCGTCTTCGTCGCCTTCTTCGATCTGTGTAATGCAATTTTAAACATATAAGCATAAGCATTACCTTCATTACACGCAAACATGGAATATTTATGGACTAAGTTATATTTACGCTGCCAATACTTGACCCCTAAATAAATTTGAAGAAATTAATATGAAATTACACAGTGTGGTTTTCGAAACTTTAGAATAGAACATTTAGGATGATAGGTAATGGTATGCAATGCCTACCTAGGGCTCCCGGCTTCAGTCAGTGGCAAATAATAGTCCAACTGCAGTTCACTTTGTTTATTCTTGAATACACATTTATACGGTAGCACAAGCACAAATAGTTGAAGCATAGGGTTGAAGGAGAATAGAGAAAGTTCACAACACACAAGGAAAAGCGAAAGAAAAGAAACAGTTATAAAGCAAACGTGAACAAGGTGGCGCGTAAGCCGAGAAAATTCTAGACGAACAGCGGTGAAGCGCATGCGTGCGTGCGTTTATTATTTCGTATGAATCTCGACTGGCGAGCGCGCGACAGCGGTCGCTGACGGAGTAGGCATACAAAGCCACGCCCCGTGTATGGTTCCACTGCATTATTTTAATGACGATACGGTAAGAGTGATATCGTATTAAGTAATAAATATATAAATATGTATTTATTTGTGTAATTGTTTTTAATATATTATTAGTGATATTTAGGTCTTGTTTATGAGTTGTATGTGTTAGGTATAATTTATTTAGTTTGTGTATATGTGCCTACAAACCACTCCATATTTTCCTTTGGATGTCGTAAAAAGCGACTGTGATAAGTATATATAAACATGGGATGCCTCTTGTAGGTGATAGGCTAGCCACCTGAATTTGAATCTCAATTACGTCATTGAGCCAGACAGATGAACGGGCCTTGCAGTCTTGAAAATACTATAGGCATTGTATTCTCCGCAAGAAATATAGACGTGACAATATGTGTGAATAATGAAATTGGAAAAAAAATTAAAAATTTAACTTGAACCGATGAATACTAGTTCAGCTCGTACAGATCATAGCTACATAATTATATTTTAATATTCGGCTGTACGTCGTCTGTCAGCCAGTCAGTCAAATATATTGTGGGTAGTCGGCTGAAACTTGCCAAGTAATTCTCTGGGGACTGTAGGCGAGCCACAACTGTAATTTGAGCCCT
This sequence comes from Amyelois transitella, assembly GCF_032362555.1. Taxonomy (NCBI): domain Eukaryota; kingdom Metazoa; phylum Arthropoda; class Insecta; order Lepidoptera; family Pyralidae; genus Amyelois; species Amyelois transitella. The sequence goes on from NC_083524.1 coordinate 8,686,171, forward strand.
TATAATGTTACTAAAACCCGCAACAATCTTTGAATCTCACTTCAGTATAAAGCGATCCAGTTTAACATAGTGAACTTTGAAAAACAACTGTCTACCCAGTAAGCGATATAGACGACTATGTAAATGTAATGTATGATGGTCTTAGATGTAGCTCCATATAAGTTTTTTATTATAAAATATAGTACCGTTGAGTTAGTATCTCGTAACACAAGTCTCGAACTTACTTCGAGGATGACTCAATCTGTGTAATCTGCGTATATATTTATTTATTTATGACTGTATGGATACTGACCTCTACAACCTCCGGGATGGCTTCAGGGGGTTCAACGACCTCGACCACAGACTCATTATCCGACTGGGAGTTGATATCATCCGTGTCTCTTATCTCATCTGGGTCTATCTTGTCTATGGCCACTTCTTCGATCACCTTAGTCTCTGCTTCCTTTTTGGCTTTTGATGCCTGTGAAGAAAGTTGAAAATGTAGTCTTAATTTATTTCTTAACTTCTTCAAACTTTAGTTTTCATTACAACCGCTACGGTTTATTTAAACAAAAACAAATATGTGTTATCCGGTATGGTCTCTATGGATGTTACATTTATATCTATGTATAAAATAGAAAAACTTATTTACAAAGATGAATTAAGGTAAGCTTTAGCTAAAAGGGATTTTTGTAAGTTCCCGCGGTAACAGATAATAACGAGATTTGAGTTTCTCGCGGGCGCTCCCTAGTCTATGGACAGCAGCAACATACCTTATAGTCCTCGCAGCACGTCGGATGGTAGTTCAGCTCGTCGTGCCTCACGCAGTTCCTGAGATGCCACTCCTCCTCGTCCTCGTGGTAGAACTGGGCGAACTTGTCCCCGCACAGAGCGCAGGCGTCGTCGCCGAGAGCGCCGGCGGCCACGCTCGGGGCCTGCTCTGTGCTCTCCGGCTGCGGCTTTGACGCGGACGAATTTGTTTCGAACCAACTCTTCTCTGTTTGGACAATAGATAATGGTTAGCTTATTTTTGTTTTGTTTCATTATTAATTACGCACACCAACAGGTTACATGATAAACCTTTGCAATAAACATAACATTTAGTGTACTAGCATGTACCCCAATTATAGGTGAGACAGCATTCTAGTATTTAGCATTAGGTAAGTCTTTGTTATGGATGGGACAGTAAATTAATTGTTATTTTTTTTCTATTTATTAATATAAACGAATTCACATACGAACTTTCCAAAAGATATATTATTTTATTAGTATCTCTCATACTTAATAAAGTAATATGGTAATACAAAACCATTTGCGTCATCACATTACAAAAACACTAGCAACCTGGATTGAAGATGCATCAAATAGCACACAAACCAGGAAGCTAAAGAAAATTCTTTTTACACAAGTGACAAACGAACTTAAAGTGAAAACAAATAAAAAAAATATGTGAATACAAACAATTGTAGAATTTTTGCCTAAAACAAATCTGTGATGACGCACTATTGTGACGTTACAAATGAAGTATTTCTATTCTAATTTTAAGTTTGGATAATTGTGAAGGTGACGTCATTGAAGAAAAAGTTGCAGTGCAGTTTGTTACCGCTTCTTCTGCACTGACGCTTTGTAAGCGGCTGTAAAATTAGTTTAAGGTAATTTATTTGACGTCAACCAATGTTGTAAACCAAAAGATATGAAAATTATTAAGTGATGCTTGAAATGTCTCATAATAATTAATAAAAATTATGAATTTGAATTTGACTTACCTCTCTCTTCCACATATTCGACTTCCTCATACTGCGCCCAGTCGGACAGGCTGTAGTACCATTGTCTCGAACGTGACCTCCTAGCGCCATTCCTCCGCCTTGTGTTCTCTCTGAAGTGCCAGTCCAGGTGCTGGCTATATCTAGAGGTATGTTCTGGCGGGAATCTGACGCTGCAGTTGCTGCATTGCATTCCACCGTACAGTTTGGCTACCAATGCTGGTTGTTTACTGTGAGAGAGAAAGGTAGATAATTAGAATTACTGTGAGAGGTTATTGAGATCAATAAAATAGTGTGGGACATAAAGATTATCGTAATATGCTATTGTTTTCACACGATATACACAAACGCAAATAACTCAGAATTAAAATACCGACATCTGGCTACCTTTTTACGTGAAACGCTACAATAAAAATACAAATCATCAAAACACATATCGAAAATGTTATTTTTTTGAAGTGGTGAAATATCAAAGCAAGATGTAATAGACAAAAAATGCAAAAAAAAACCTTTGTTATTAATTGTAACAAAGAAAGGTATTATCTAAATGTTTTCACAGTTGGGCGAGAAATAATGTAACAAACATACAGTCGAGTTTAGAACCTTTAAACTTGTTGATCGAAATCAGATGCACGCAAGTAAAAGTATTTGTATAAGTGTAAGTGCAAGAGAGAATAAGATGAATACTTACACTTTAAGCGTCTCCGGCCTCAACAGGTCCACCTCGTGCACAACACTCCTGTCCTCCTTCGGCTTTGGCTTCTCCGGATTGATCTCCACTTTGGCATCTCCCTTGTTCTGGTTCACTTGCACCAACCCAGTGGCCACTAGCTTAGCAAACAGGTCGTGGACATTCAAGTTAGAGGGTAACGGGTTCATCGGGTTGGGTTTATCGTTCCCTGTCTCCAGTCTGGGTATCCTCTCCGATTTAGCGAAGCAGGGCTCCGCTGAGCGGTACTCGCAGGCCGAGGCTGGAGCGGTACTCGGAGGCCGGGGCTGGAGCGGAGGTATGGCGCTTCGTTCGTAAGGTAGAGGTGGGAGTAAAGGCCGCAGTGGTTCAAAAGGTGGTCTAGGTCGATTTCCCCTGAAGTATGGTAGGTTGGGTCCTCTAAACGGCCTTGGTGCAAACTCTTCCATTCTCTGTCTGTTTCCTCTCCAAACTGGATATCTCTCGGCATTGAAAGGCCTGAACGGAGGCATCCTTGGTGGCATGGGGACTCTTCCCATCCAGTTCCCTTGTCTGTTGCCATCATAGTCCATGCGGCGAGACTTTATCACATCGGACACTTTCAAGTACCCTTGTCGGCTATCTGGGGGAGTGTATAAGGACATTCCCGGCGTGACTCCCTCGACACTAAAATTGTTCCTCTCGCTTAGAGAAGAGCTAAGACTGGCCGTTTTGTTATTGGTAGTTTTGAGATCCAACTTGTCATTGAGCTGCTTAATTTGGTGCATAAGTGCGTTGAAGTGGTTGTCTCGATGGCCGTCGCTGTATTGCTCCTTGGTTTGGCTCTTGACAGTAGAGATCTTCTCTTTGTGGTCTTCGGCGTCCAAAACCAATCCGTCCTTGACTTCAGTCGCCTCTGCAAGTTTGGCTCGCACCAGGTCCAAGTTAGAGGGGGCCTTCTTCACGTCATCACACTTCTCTTTGACCTCGTGCCAATCCTATAAGAAATTTAAGTGTTAATTGTTAAATAACTGTTGTTAAGATTATGATACTGAACTAATTATAGGTATAAGAAAAGATAATAAGCAACCAATGTTATACTATATGAAACTGATCGCGGTCAACATTGATTCATATATGAATGAAAATAAACATTGAAATAAATAATAATAAATTAATGATTTGTTATTTTTTTAAATGGATGTACGAATATTTTATTGAAAATAAAATGAAAATAAATATTGAAATATCATTAAATTGGATGAACTTTAAGCCGAAGACAATAGATACAATACAATCAAGAATAAGTTTTGATGATATAGAAGAGCTGAAGAATTTTCATAGGTAAGCATTTCTAAAATGTTAAACTTAGAAATGCTTTCAACTTAGAAACCTCTCGGTAACCACGGATCATTGCAACATGATTCGAAACGTCCGAGATAAAATAAAGTTACGTTACGTGCGTGTTTAACACCTGTTTTATTTATAAATAGCATTTCTAAGTCCCAAGATTAGGAAAGGCTGAAGGATTGAATCACGCAAAGATGGGAGAGATTAGAGAAATGAAATAAAGCCGTAGAGAAGAAGATGGGTTCGCACTCATCATATCCATGTGTATGATGATGATATAAAATGCTCTGACTTTCTGTGAAGCCTTGTATGGAGGAAGGAGGCTTTGCCATTCAATATATAGGATACATATAAAATATAGGAGGATACAAAATGAAGTGTGACATGTATGGACAGATATAGTAGTCAAATAGAACTTAGAAATAGTACAATTATCAACGAAAACGAAACATAACTAAGCAACAAATTTTTTTTAGTATTCAGAAGATACAAAAAGCAAGAAATATTTTGAATTAGATAAATATGAACATGCACTACTTTAAAACAAAATCTACGAAGACAGCATTACTGAACAAGGGAACTACATCTAACCTTACTGGGAGCCATCTCTGTTGGTTCCACGTCCTCCGTTTTATCCTGAGTTTGGTGTCGTCCTCCTCTTTAAAATCAAAATCTAAATTAAAATATTATTCAGAAAAGAGGCACTTTTTCACGTAATTTTACATTTCATTAAATAAACTGTGTAGTTATAATCATGGTCCCACGATGTGGCTAAGAAGTTTTCTCGACGCCCGTCTGACCTCCGTAACCTTTGCAGGGGTACCCAACCAATATTGGATAATGACCAACGTTTTGGGGGAACGTAACTCAAATTGGATCATAGCAAAAGCTGCATTTTTATTTCTGGGAACCACAAGGCACAAAACCTACGGACAAAGTCTTGTTAAAAAATATTTACCATTCTACTAGACGTCGCGTCCTGTTCATCATCCATCTTCTCCTCAGGTGTGGAGGAGTCTCTGATCGTGGGCGGAGGCGGGGCGCTGGCTTCCTCCGCCTGGGGCAGTTGGCGGAGATTCACGTCTTCATTTCCGAAGAGGCTGTAATAAATCCATTTTGTAAATACGCTGGAAGTTTAAATAATGTAAATATTGTGCTGAATGATACTAACAGACAATAGAATCTTCTTAAAATTTGATTTTAGTTTACTCCCTCTAATGCACACATTATAGGCACTCAACGTTATTACTGTATTAACTATACTTATTACATTTATATCGCTACAGAACTTTACATCACTGTTTAATGGTGCCGTGACCAATTGAGTACTACTACATGCTTTTGACAATAAGTCGCCTGCTTTCAAATACTTATACAATCATATTGTGTATCAACGAATACTTACTTATCAAATTTAGCGTGTTGAGTGTTATTCGCTTTCCCATCTTCAGCAGAAAGCAGCTCAGTTGACGGCTTCTTATGACTAGCAGTCGCAGGTTTCACCTGCACTAAAGGTATGATCTTCTCGGCCTCTTCCGTCACATCTGAAAATAATATTAAATTTCCATGTTATCGACATCAAGTGCATGAAACATTAACTCAAATTATATTATTACTCAAGCGAGAGAGACTGCTACTTCATCTCCGACACTAACTGTTGTGCCGGTGTGCCCCAGGGTTCAGAATTGGGTCCTACTCAAGTTTTGTTTTCATTGACATTTTATTTTTAAGAATTACCTTTCTTGCCAAATATGTATAAAGAGTATAAGATGGCACCACAAAATTTTCCAAAATGATGACTTGCTTAATAATTTAATGTTTATATAAATATCAGTTTAATGAATTTCTATAATATAGATGACAATAAATAAAGAAATTGTGCCAACCATTGTGCCAAACCTTGTGACCTGATGTGTTAAAACTTTATATTCAGGTATGTCTCACTCTTATAACATGGGATTTAACATTGTATTTCTTAAAAGTGTAAGTGTTATTATCTACTTGCAACAGCTCTTACTCAAAAAAATACGAAAATCTGATTAAGATCAATTCTTCGAGAGATACCAAATCTATGATCTTCTTTCTCTAATTCTTTTAACAAGTCAGCTAAGCTGTCCTCTCAAGTTAAACGGTGACCGTAGCAATGACACATAGAGACGAGAACACAAAGGGAAAACTATGAAAACTAGGATAATCGAAGATCTGGAGTACCTGGCGACCCTGATTAGAAAACACAAGAGCCCAACTAAACAATTAGAGATCTCGACATACCGCCCCTTCACTATAAGTATATAAAAATGGTGTCAAATAAGAAAATTTTATAACATAAGGAAGTGTGAAATCATACCAAACATTCTGTAAAAACGGCCAGTCATATAATATTCACTATTATTATAAAGTAAGGAACTTCAGACTTGGCACGACTTTGTCTAGATTTCATTAATTTTAAAAGATAAACAAATAACAGCTCCTTCGAGAGTTGGCTAGTTTATTACAGAATGTTTCTGGTGGGAACTATTGTTAATTTTCAATTTTTTAAATAAAGATCTAATTATAACTCGCTCGCTAACAAAGCGAGTGTCCCGTCCCTGACACCGCATGTAGCGGTGGCTGCATCCCCGATCAGCTTCGAGCCCGCAGTCGGACATACGGCACATTAGGATGTGTCGATAACACATTATTTACTTATTATCAACATTTTATCTCGAGTATTATGTTACTATATGCGAGGTTATGTTTTATGAAGAAACCAATATCCACTGACTTATACATAATGACGGCATTTAAAGTAGCGAATAAAATTTCTAAAACGATAACAGTAAAAATGATTGGAAAAAGAAAATTGACAAGATGATTTCTTTATGGAAAATACTAAAATGAACATACATTAATATTTAAAAATTCGCTTTACTGAATTAATTTTTCTCAAGTGCCGTGAAATATTACGTTCGACTTAGTGGCGAAAATCATAGTGTAGTAAAAAAAAAAGAAAATAGTTAAACTATACATAGAAGGAAAAGAAGACAGAAGAGAATTAATTTAAAAAAAAAAAAAAACAAAACAAAAATACACAATGGTTATTAATTTAATTTTTTTCCTCTTAAATTTCTTGGGAAGGTAAATATCAAATTTTTAAATAAAATATCAGACTTCTCTCTACTTCATAAAAGTTAATTACGGAGGAAAACGACAATAAACGAGAAATATACATTCTTTTACTAATTAAATTAAATAAAAAATACTGGGCATTACGAAACACAAAAGCAATGCTTTCTGTAAGTGGCGATAGAACGTTTATTTTACTTATTAAGAAAAATCATTAATTTATTAATATTATCTAGTATTTTATTTATAGTATTATATATTTTTATAGTATTTTATGCAAAACACTTATTATTTTGGTCTTTTTTAAGATTAAATGATTTATTTCAAATGAGGGCAGCACTGCGCTGTTAAAAAAGTGTGAAAATGTTTTAAATATTAGAAATAATAAACTTTGGAATCGTTATTATACGAGTAGTAGGTAACTACGAAGAGAACCAAAACAACGAAGGTATCGAACCATTCTAGCAACAACAATTTCGAAACATATACTGTAACCAGATCCTTTGAGGGAATGTGAGAATATCCAAAAATATTATGAACGCCATTGGGTGTCAAAACCGAAATCTTCAAATCCAGTGACACATGAATGGGCCCGTGCGGCTGGACACACCGCCATCTTGACATCAGGAACACTTTGAATATTCTCCCATAAATCTGTCCTCCTTATAAATAATGTAAATCATATATTTTTTCTCTCCCATGTTTAGAGAAGTTGCAAGTAAAGTCACCGATGATCACAAAAATAGAAAAGTGAGATATACATTTGAGATCATATTAAAAACATAATTAAGGGTAAAATCGGACGTGAAACACACATCAATATGAATTTTCCAGAAATAAAAAAATATTTTATTTGCACACTTTATCGTTCCTATTCTAATATCACAGTTACCGACTAGCCTTCATAGGTTAAACCTCTCATTCTGTTAACATACAAATGATATCTTACTTGAAGGCTCGGTCTCCGGTACGTCCTTGTTCTCAGATCGCTTCTCGGGCGAGGAACTGTCAGACGAATCCCTCCCACTACTGCTGAGCTCCCTCCGCGGTGCTTTTTCAACACGCACGTCTTTCGTTTCGTGCTCAACTTTTCTTTTTCTAGGCATCTCTTTATTAGAATCACCGGTTTGACTGATTTTGGGTATCGGCGGGAGATTCCAAATATTTTTGCCGTCCTGTACTTTGATAAGTAATTCGGGGACGCGGGCGGGTCTCGTCACTTCCTTGTTCTCTATTTGGACGCGTCTAGTTTCCTCGCGTTTGGTCCTGTCGCGTTTCTCGAGGCGCGGATCCCTGCGTCTCGGGTCTCGCGGCCGGATCGGGAATGCGGGATGCATTTCTGGTGGGACGTCGATAGTTATAGCGTTCTTGCGTTTGCGGCCGCGTCCAGGCGGGATGATGTCCGAGACGCTCGGCGCGGTGGGTTGCGGGCGCGGCAGGGCTCCGCTGGCGGGCGCGGTGCGGGACTGTTTGATGACCGGCTGAAAACAAAAGTTATGCATTCGTAAACTTTGTAAACTAACGATAGGTGTCTTCTCATAAAGGTTCAGTACAATTTATTTTTATTTCTATACATAAACATAACATATAATCACGTCTAAATCCCTTGCGGGTTAGATAAAGCCAACAGTCATCAAAAGACTGAAAGGCGGGAAAAAATTAATATTATTTAAAAATAAGTATACCTCTGAAAATAAACATCTAAAAAAAGAGACATAAGTATTAGTTTCTTTGAGTCCCCTCAACTTCTTCATAAATTGAAGAGCTAACTCTTTATTTATTTATTTATTTAGGGACACTTACAGGTAAACTACATGATAACATTCTAAACAATACATTTCCAAAATTAAATTCAAGCAACCCAATTACAGATGAGCACAATTTAAAAAAAAATAAATTAAGATTCACCCGAGTATGACTACATACATGCGAAAAAAAAGGATAAGCATAAAAAAAAAACAAAAATATATGATGAGTCATTGATAGGATGACTAAAACTTAGTTTTAAAATTAAATAAAGAATCGTGGCAAACAAAAATAACAAAACGGTTGTGTTATTATTATACTAAATTAGTTCTAAACTAGTTATTTAGGTATCATAATTTAGATAGTAACAAACAATTCTCTATGTTATTAGGTCACATGAATAGGACACATAACTCCAAATAAGTTTAAAAAAATTAAGATTAAAATCTAAAAACAAGGAATAACTTTTAAGGAACTAATAAGGAATATCTGAAATAACTGTTAAACTATTTAGGTATCCTAACTTAGAAATAAACAATAAAACCTTAACTGCTATATATTATTAGGTCACACGAATACTTATAACTCCAAAATAAGTTTAATAAAATAAAATTTAAATACCTAAACCAGGCTACTAAAACACTATAAAAATAACGAAACAAGAAAAAAGCTTTCGCTAAAATAATTATGTTGAAACTGTTAATTGCGCGTCATATTGAAAGAAATATGTTTAAAGAAAAGTCATGGCGAATAATTAATAGTTTGATCACAATAATTTCAGCCGAGATTAAAAGGGAAACACTAATAAAGATCCAATACGATTCCGAAATTTGTAAAAGATATAGGAGCAACATGAGGAGCCAGGGAGAAGAAGAAGAAGTCACTCACCTTAGTCAGGGCCAAGCTTCCTTTCATATTCACTCAGGATTCACTGGTGCGGGAAGTTTATGTTGGACAAGAGCGCTCACACACGAAGTACACTGGAAAGTGTTCCTGGGACGAGTGGCCCGCAAGAGATTCACACACAAACTGATTCAAGTAGGTACGATTTTCCGATATTATTGCCGAAACTCATTATTGACTAATGAGTCACCACACCACCCCTCAAAGTATTACCTATATAGCTTTCGAAAATTTTAACAATAGAAATACTAACACTTTATTACTTCCCGTTGGAATTTTTACTTGTTCACTATATTCACATTTCCTAAGTATATTATTGCAGATCTGTAATCTGTCCGTATGTGTACCTTAATAAACAAAATAAATAGCGCAATTTGACGTTATAGTTAAGTTTTTAAATATAGTAATATAATGTTATTGATGCCGTGTGGTTCCCGGCACCAATACAAAAAAGAATAGGACCACTCCATCTCTTTCCCACGGATGTCGTAAAAGGCGACTAAGGGATAGGCTTATGAAATTGCGATCCTTTTTTTTAGGCGATGGGCTAGCAACCTGTCACTATTTGGATCTCAATTCCATCATTAAGCCGAGCAGCTGAACGTGGCCATTCAGTCTTTTCGGGACTATTGGCTCTGCCTACCCCGTAAGGGATATAGACGTGACTATATGTATGTATGTAATATAATGTTATTGACGCCTTATATATTTTTAATTTATGAGAATTTCTCACTGTCATTACAAAAGGAACATTAAGAGCAGGAATGATTGAAACTTAAAGATAAAGTAAGAGGTACAGACATCAGAAACAAAACGAAATTAACAGATATCCTGGTCCGTATCGATCAACTTAAATGGAGGTGGACTGGACATAAGCTCAGGTGTAAAAAGGAGAAATGGAGCAAACAAGTGACAATCTGGTACCCAAGGGATGGCTTTAGGGGTCGAGGTCGTAAAAAAAGAAGATGGGAGGATGACCTGAAAATGACTCTAGGTCCGCTCTGGACAAGAGTGGCAGCAGACAGAAAGCAGTGGAAAGAGTTGGAGGAGGCCTTTGCCATAAGGCACACTGAACTGAGAGACCTTTTGTAGTTAAATGAAGATTTTAGTTTTAATTACCTTATTTTAATTTTGTAAAATGTCTATAGTTCGGAATTAAAGGCTTTATTATTATTATAAGAGCAGGAATAGGGTAATTGCGTTGGTTTGGCGTCAGTTCTACTTTTCGTCCATTTAACTTCTAAACGCAAATAAAAGGAATATAAATACACCTATGCGCGCATGTTGCATCTTGTCACGATCCTTCATACTTAAGCAACAGTTCTAACAACCACAAAATCCAATTTGTCAAGTGAAAACTTCGAAAAAATTAAACTCAGTGGCCGGCATGTGTTCGTGTTTTGTAGACGTCATTACCGATACAAAAAAAATAGCTGGTGCAGGAACACTCCGTGGTGGGTTTTATGACTATTTCACATAGATTGAGTGATATTTTGGCATGTTAGGATATTTAAGAGTATAACTAACATTATGTTTAGGTTTTTTTACAATCTTAGTAAAAGTTTGCGGACGATTACTGACATGCCTATTTTACCAATTATTTGGTATCCGTCCACGTGGACGGAAACTAAAACAGCAAGCTAAATTTTTGGAATGTTCATTTTACTTTTTCAGACCTATAAAAAATATGTGTTTTCTTAATATATGAACTTTATTGGCTATTTGACAAGATATTTAGTTAACGTCCAATAATATCTCAGTATTGCTTGTTTAAAAAAATGTTTAAATGCCATGGACGAAAACTAAACAGCAATTTTTTTTGTATTAGTTTTCGTCCATAATAGTGTGGAATCTACTTCTAACACATTTTCTTGTTAATTCGTACAGGTTTTTCTAGTAGGTACTAAACTATGAATTAATTGTTATAGATGGATTCGGGGAAATAAAAAAGCAGGAAATCTACTGCTGAAGAATAAATATTTTTGTTGATTAAATAAAAGATTAAGAAAACAGTTTTTATTTAACATTGCACTTTTACTCTTTTTTACATACTGGACGGAAACTAGATCACACCAGGGCGAAAACCAAACTTTTTTGGACGAAAACTAGTGAAATCTGCCATTTAACATTTAATTATTTATATAAAAAAACAATGTAGTTATAATTAAAAGTTTCTTAATTTTTATCAAAAATAGACTATATGAGGTATATAAACAAATATGAGCTATTTTAATTAGGATACCTTATCATATTATTTTTACGTCTGAAAGCTAGCAACTCCGCTAATTGGACGAAAACCAGCGCAATCACCCTATTTTGTAATGACTCCTTAATGTCCTTAATGTAATTAAGTACCCTTTAATGAATATATTAGGTCTGTAGTAGAATATTTAATAACTTTGTTATTGATATGAATCGCTGAAATGAATAGTGTCATGATAATAATTGCAAGAATTTCTGAAATATCATCTAAACTATTTAGGTATCGTCATTTAGATAGTCATGAACAATAAAACCCTAGCCGCTATAATTTATTAGGTCACACGAATACCCATAACTCCAAAATAAGTTATTTAAAAATAAAAGGAAACACTTTCAAAAGTTAAAAACAAGAAAATAGTCTACGCTAAAATTATTATGTTCAACATACATACATATATAGTCAGTTTAGACAGAGCCAACAGTCTTGAAGATAATGATAGGCCACTATTTTATCGATTGTAATAGATGAATGTATTTTTCAATACGGCTATAGATTCCTTTTAACACGAATGAATATTATAAACATACATACATACACATGGTCACGTCTATATCCCTTGCGGGGTAGACTGAGTCAACAGTCTTGAAAAGACTGAATGGCCACGTTCAGCTATTTGGCTTATTGATAGAATTGAGATTCAAATAGTGACAGGTTGCTAGCCCATTGCAGAGATCGTGGCAAGTGGAAAGAGGTAGTCTCTGCCTACCCCTCCGGGAAAGAGGCGTGATTTTATGTATGTATGTATGTATGTATGCTAGCCCATCGCCTAAAAGAGAATCCCAAGTTTGTGTAAGCCTATCCCTTAGTCGCCTTTTACGACATCCATGGGAAATAGATGGAGTGGTCCTATTCTTTTTTGTATTCGTGCCGGTAACTACACGGCACTAATACGTAAATAATACAAATATTATAAATGCGCCACTTTTCAAGAACATGAGCTTTCTTTGGGATATGTTAGAAGGTCAAAAATGGTTTTACAAATAACGTTCTATGGTTTTTTGTATATCTAAGTATCTTTCATTAAGCCAAACAGCTGAACGTGGCCAATCAGTCTTTTCAAGACTCCTGGATCTGTATTACACGCAAGTGATATAAACGTGATTATATGTACGTAAGTATGTAAGAGTTAGAATAAGCAGCTAATTAACATTTGAAACAAACTTTGCAGTCAGCTTAGTCCAAAAATATAAATGTATCCAATCACTCACCTGAATCAGAGCCAAGATTTCTTTCATATTTACGCAGGCTTCACTGGTAGGGGAAGTTTATGTTGGACGAGAGCATTGACAAGCCAGATTCCCAAACAACTGACTCCAAAACTATTTGAATTTGAAAAAAAAATCATTAATGACCTGACCGCCATAAAACCCTACTTATCTTATTTAGCTTTCGAAATTTTGCACAATAGATGAAACTAATAAGCTTTGTTTTGTTTTGTTACACCCTTTTATCACAAATTGCTCTTGTACAATATTCACCACCTGGTTGCTCGGAAAAAGAATTTATGATTTTATTTGAATGTTATCAGTTAAACGAGGACTATTGTTCAACATATTTTTGAGCCTCGGCTGACAGACAATGAAGTATAAGTGATTCAGAAAAAACACGTGTCGATTTTTTCCAAAAACCTAAGTACTTACATAAAAATTGATCATAACGGATAAATACAATGCAGTATGGAAAAATACTTTTACTGGTTATATGACCACCTTACTAATGTAGGTATTGCGGTATAGGAATAGTACCTAGTGATAAACATGTTTTGAAAACTAAAACCTTTTATTTTTCTTTTATTAATTATGACACCCAATAGTTCAGAAGTTATTTTGTTAATTCTTGCAATTATCAGGTGATTGCAAGCAAAGCCGTTAGCAACAGCTAACAATGTTTACATATTTGAAATGTGCTTAAAAAGCTCTTTAATTCGATACCCTACAGAACACGATATATTTTTTTAGTTCGTTACTTTAAGTCCCCTGTTACCAGCGGACAATATACCCACGTACATATGTACATAAAGGTCAAAATCAGAACCCACCTTTGTGGGCCTGGGTGGCTTAGCCGTAGTCAGGTAAAAATAAGATAATGACACAAGTTATTAATGTCCGATACAATTGAAAAAAAACTGACTTGGATATTTATCGGATTGAAATTTTTGTGTTGGTCATTTTTAGAATTAGTCATTTATTTTTCATGTTGAACATTTTTACATTTGGTCATTCAATAGACATATTTCTTACATGGCCAAACTGACCATGGCCGCTACTAAGGTCAACTAACACATTTCACGCCGTAACGGCTAAAATGCACAAAGATTTTTAACCCTAGACTGCTTAGGTACAAACATAAATTAACCCTGCCTTATAGAGAAGATCACTCAGAGTATAAGATTCGTATATATCTGTCGATCTGTAATACATCATCCGTAGCCTTTGAAAATGTAAATAATTGGGAATATGTATTTTTTAAAATAAATAAATATGTATTCTATTATATAAACTAGCTGTGCCTGCGACTTCGTCCGCGTGGAATAGTTATTTTGGGCATCATTGAAGCTCTCAAGGATGAATAATTTTTTCCGTTTTTTTTCACATTTTAAGAATTACGAATGAGTGTGAGTGTTATTGGTATTATAAACGTCAGAGTAAAGAAGTATAATCAGAAATCCCCGAACTGCTAAGCTATTAGGAATTACACGTGCTATTGTGAGTCAACCATAAAAGATAGACTTTTGCTGTCTTGGGATATTTTTTTAATAATTCTATGTAGAATATTTCCGTTACGATACATGGTTTCGCTGTAGCTTTAACCATTAAGGCTACACACGCGACGGAAGCTTGAAAAATGAAGTAACTTCTCCCGTTTTCCTAACATTTCCTTTCACTGCTCTGCTCCTCCTGATTATAGCGTAATAAAAAGTATAGCGCTTACCTAGACGATACAGCACAAGCCCGGGGCGGGAGCTTCCATTAAGCTATGTTACGTGCAAACGGGATGTGCAAAGTAAGAAAGTAAGAAAAAATGTAAGTAGAAATAATAATAATATGTAGCCTATTGACGGCCTCTGTGTACGGTAGTACGCTTGTCTGTGACGGCGGAGGTCCTGGGTTCGAATCCCGGTCAGGGCATGATGAAAAACGAACTTTCCCTAAACGGCCTGGGTCTTGGATGTATATCTACATAAGTACTTAATATAAAATATAGTATCGCTGAGTTAGAACCACAGGTCTTGAACTTACTTTGAGGCCAACTCAATCTGTGTAGTCTGTCCCGTATATTGTATTTTGGTTTGTTTAATAAATAAAAGGGAAAAAAGTTAAAGTAAAGTACGAGTAAGTAAAAAATAAAAATGAATGGTGTTTACACTAAAACTAATGTATGTAACTCCGAAAAGTGTCATTGAATTTGAATCTCCACACGCACTGTTACTACAAATTGAATCATAATATATTATAACTTGTGTTTTGTGGTTCCCACACCAATAGAAATAAGAAAAGGACCACTCTATCTCTTTCTCATGGATGTCGTAAAAGGCGACTAAGGTATATATAACCTTGTTTACTTGGGATTTCTCTTTTTAGGTGATGGGCTAGCAACCTGTCACTATTTGAATCTGAATTCTATCATTGAGCCAAGTAGCTACCTGATATGGACGTAATTATATAAAAATAAAATAAAAAAAGACTTGTCCTACTGTTTGATCTGTCATCAGTTCTTGTCTAGACATTACCACGAAAACTGATGGTCAGAATGCTTCGCCCCGTTCTCTTTTTTTTTCCTTCTTTTTTTTCGCCCCGGTTTAAATAACTTACATTCGTAGCGCATTTCGTAGACCTCGTAGCATCGCCGGCTCCATTCGTAGAGCTGCTACGACACTGTAGCAGTCGCTCGTAGCCAGCACCGCTTGCGCAGCGCTCGCGGTGTTGCGGGCGTTGAGGCGGAGGGTGCCCGGGCGCGAGAGTTTTCAATCTGCCGACTAGCTCCCGCCCCGGGCTTGCGCCATTAAAATGGTACCATTTAAGTATTCGAAAGGTCCATCCACTTGGACTCCAGAAATGGAGTTTCCTTCTTAACTTTTTATAATCAACAGCGGTTACTAAGTCATCCCATCCTATATGTAGACACCATTTGTAACATTAATTTTCGCTGCAAAGTAAATGGTGACAGTGAACACTAGGACGTCAAAAAAAATATCTTAATTTTTGTTTATTAGGCTCGTCGACCCTAATTAGTGGCAGTACCAAGTCAAAACAAAACAGAACAAAAAGGGCGTGCTAGTGATAGCTATTCGGCCTTTTTTAAGCCCTAGTAACTAATAATACTAATATTTCTTTAAAAAATTACATAAATGCTGTCAAGGTCATAAATTAGCTATGTAGTTGTAGTGTAAAAGTGATAAAAATACTTTTTAGTACTAAATAAGATATTTGCTACGCTTGTGGTGTAAATATGCTCTATAAATGTAACCCAATATTGTAGTGTTAGTGCGTGTAGTGTTCTTAAAAAACATAGAAAAAAAAAATGTGTCATTGTAGACATTGTTGTTGAATGTAATATACTATAATACTTTCATGGACCATAAATCTACGGCAATTTGCACTTGCGAAAATACTTGAACGCTACCTTCCATTTCCATACATACATACATATGGTCACGTCTATATCCCTTGCGGGGTAGACAGAGCCAACAGTCTTGAAAAGACTGAATGGCCCCATTCAGCTATTGGGCTTAATGATAGAGTTGAGATTCAAATAGTGATAGGTTGCTAGCCGATGGGCTAGGCGATGGCCTAAAAAAGAATCCCAAGTTTGTAAGCCTATCCCTTAGTCGCCTTTTACGACATCCACAGGAAAGAGATGTAGTGGTCCTATTTTTTTTTGTATTGGTGCCGGGAACCACACGGCACATTCCATTTCCAATTTCTTGCTAATGAAAGGGCCGGGATGATCACGTTAGAGATCTATTTTCTTCTTAAATATTAAGTGAATAAAAGTAAATAAATAATTTTTATTACAGGTGGATGCGTTAGACCTTCTAGCTCCGATCACTGGCGAAATAGTCGGCGGCAGTCTCAGGGAAGACAACTACGACAAACTGAAGAGCAAACTACCTTCAGATAAACTACATTGGTACTTGGAGCTGAGAAAGTTCGGGAACATTCCCACTGACGGCTACGGGCTTGGTCTCGAGCGATTGTTACAGACTATGTGCAGAGTGACCAATATAAAGGACACGTCGCCGTTTCCAAGATGGCCGCATAATTGTAGCATGTAGAAGACTGTGGATATTATTGTTATTGATTTGTTATTAATTTATTTGAGAGTTTAAATTATAAGCTTACAAAAACTTGTCTTGGTTTTCTTGTTAACAACAAAAAGTCTTAATTTTCACCAGCAACTACTAAGGTATAGGCTTATAAATTTGGGATTCCTCTTAAGGCGATAGGCCAGCAACCTGTCAATATTTGAATCTGTTTTTTTCATCATTAAGCTAAATTCCATCAATAAGGTAAACGGCTGAATGTGGCCTTTCAGTCTTTGTAAGACTCAAAGTTCAAACTACCCTGTAAGTGATATAGACGTGATTATAGGTTTGTGTTTGTTAAGGGTTCCGTAGCCCCAAGTGGCAATCCTGGAACCGTACTGGTTGCGTCATGTATTTATTTTATTCGGATGTGTGTTTATGCTATGTCACAATTCAAATGAAGGAGCGAGCTTTTTTATGGGAACATTGCCTTGCCATGTAACACAACTCGTATGTAACATAACATATAATCATGTCTATATCCCTTGCGGGGTAGTTGAACTAGTCAAAACCTTAATCACAATGGGGTATACAATTCAATAGAATAGTATTTTAATTTCTCAGATAGGCTCTTAGAATAAAAAAATAAAATTAATTATGGTTGAAGCCATAATTAAAGTAAAGGAAAGGGAGTTATGAATAAAATAAATTGAATCATCAGTGTAAAACATTTATTTACAAATTACTTATCAACAATTAAAAGAGCCACACGCATTGTTGAAAAGAACTTAATATTATAGCATCACATTTCATATATAAAAATGGTTAACTATCATTAGATTTTAGTTGCTGCATCTACGAAATTAAATGTCGATTTAAGAACTTTAATAATGAATCCTTTAAGACATAATTTTAGTTTTTCCGTGATGATATAACATTACATTCTTCTTTACAAATTTACGGTTTTTTAATTAGAATTACAAAGTCAATATAGGTACATATTGAACAAAAAAATCGAAATAGATTTATACATTCAAAAAGCAAAATCACAATATTTTATCAATACTCCATTACAGATACACAATGAATTATGACAGAATAAACAAAATAATAATACGAATTACCTATACTCATTCTACATATTCATTCCTATTTCAATATTGCCTATTTTCTCATAAATTTTATTATTTCGTTAATTGGTGATTTTGTTTAAAAAATTACAAATACATTACACAAAGTGTTAAAACATTGGCAATAATTGTGTTAAAGTGCATTGGTTTCCTTTCGCTGGTGCAGATTACATCTCTTGAGCCTGGAGTACGCCTTTGACCATGAATCAGTGTCAGGTGTGTGTGGTGTGTCAGGTTTTTACACAAAGTGAATTCCGTCTCACCTCCGCAACCTTTGCAAGGGAACCCAAACCTTATGGTTACACACCCAGTTGCCTGAATGTGCAGGTTTCCTCACTATGAATTAAAGTACTTTTAAAACATGTAACCAAAACACTGTTTCACCATATATTTTAAGTCTTACCTATCTATATAAAAATATAACAACAGTTTCTTAAACTTTCAACTTCTTCATTTCACATACAATTCAAATATTAAACTGGTTCATTTACAAATTTGCAAATTTGAGCATTTTCAACACATTGAAAACCACTCTCCTATCCGTAACTCACAAACAGTGCTGTAACCTACATTATATACAACTAGTATACATTAATGTACTGTATGCATACAATTCAATGTTACATTGAAAACATATAATAAACTTTGAAAACATTTCATAGTATTAATTTTCATAGGTTTTTCGTCAGAGCTAAAGGAGTGAGTAATTTTAAAAGCAAAACCCAAAAGTACAGTAACTTCAATCTTTTAATGTATACTCCAGCTGCGGTTCCTCACCCGGCGGCAGCGGCTCATCGTCTGCACTGACGTCTTCTAACATCGGCTCGGGGACATTATTGGCAAATGTGGGTGCTTTGAAATGTTTATCCGTATGCCTCCTGCCGGAGGAACGGCGGGCACTGGAGCAGCCTCGAGTTGCACGTTCCCGTCGATAGAGGCCGCGAGTGTGCTGCGGGCGGTGTCCGCGACGGGGTTCAACGACCTCGACCACAGACTCATTATCCGACTGGGAGTTGATATCATCCGTGTCTCTTATCTCATCTGGGTCTATCTTGTCTATGGCCACTTCTTAGATCAACTTAGTCTCTGCTTCCTTTTTGGCTTTTGATGCCTGCGAAGAAAGTTGAAAATGTAGTCTTAATTTATTTCTAAACTTCTTCAAACTTTAGTTTTCATTACAACCGCTACGGTTTATTTAAACAAAAACAAATATGTGTTATCCGGTATGTATAAAATTGAAAAACTTATTGACAAAGATGAATTAAGGTAAGCTTAAGCTAAAAGGGATTTTTGTAAGTTCCCGCGGTAACAGATAATAACGAGATTTGAGTTTCTCGCGGGCGCTCCCTAGTCTATGGACAGCAGCACATACCTTAAAGTCCTCGCAGCACGTCGGATGGTAGTTCAGCTCGTCGTGCCTCACGCAGTTCCTGAGATGCCACTCCTCCTCGTCCTCGTGGTAGAACTGGTCGAACTTGTCCCCGCACAGAGCGCAGGCGTCGTCGCCGAGAGCGCCGGCGGCCACGCTCGGGGCCTGCTCTGTGCTCTCCGGCTGCGGCTTTGACGCGGACGAATTTGTTTCGAACCAACTCTTCTCTGATTGGACAATAGATAATGGTTAGCTTATTTTTGTTTTGTTTCATTATTAATTACGCACACCAACAGGTTACATGATAAACCTTTGCAATAAACATAACATTTAGTGTACTAGCATGTACCCCAATTATAGGTGAGACAGCATTCTAGTATTTAGCATTAGGTAAGTCTTTGTTATGGATGGGACAGTAAATTAATTGTTATTTTTTTTCTATTATTAATAAACGAATTCACATACGAACTTTCCAAAAGATATATTATTTTATTAGTATCTCTCATACTTAATAAAGTAATATGGTAATACAAAACCATTTGCGTCATCACATTACAAAAACACTAGCAACCTGGATTGAAGATGCATCAAATAGCACACAAACCAGGAAGCTAAAGAAAATTCTTTTTACACAAGTGACAAACGAACTTAAAGTGAAAACAAATAAAAAAATATGTTAATACAAACAATTGTAGAATTTTTGCCTAAAACAAATCTGTGATGACGCACTATTGTGACGTTACAAATGAAGTATTTCTATTCTAATTTTAAGTTTGGATAATTGTGAAGGTGACGTCATTGAAGAAAAAGCTGCAGTGCAGTTTGTTACCGCTTCTTCTGCACTGACGCTTTGTAAGCGGCTGTAAAATTAGTTTAAGGTAATTTATTTGACGTCAACCAATTTTGTAAACCAAAAGATATGAAAATTATTAAGTGATGCTTGAAATGTCCCATAATAATGAATAAAAATTATGAATTTGAATTTGACTTACCTCTCTCTTCCACATATTCGACTTCCTCATACTGCGCCCAGTCGGACAGGCTGTAGTACCATTGTCTCGAGTGTGACCTTCTAGCGCCATTCCTCCGCCTTGTGTTCTCTCTGAAGTGCCAGTCCAGGTGCTGGCTATATCTAGAGGTATGTTCTGGCGGGAATCTAACGCTGCAGTTGCTGCATTGCATTCCACCGTACAGTTTGGCTACCAATGCTGGTTGTTTACTGTGAGAGAGAAAGGTAGATAATTAGAATTACTGTGAGAGGTTATTGAGATCAATAAAATAGTGTGGGACATAAAGATTATCGTAATATGCTATTGTTTTCACACGATATACACAAACGCAAATAACTCAGAATTAAAATACCGACATCTGGCTACCTTTTTTCGTGAAACGCTACAATAAAAATACACATCATCAAAACACATATCGAAAATGTTATTTTTTTGAAGTGGTGAAATATCAAAGCAAGATGTAATAGACAAAAAATGCAAAAAAAAACCTTTGTTATTAATTGTAACAAAGAAAGGTATTATTTGTAAATTATTATTGTAAATGTATTCACAGTTGGGCGAGAAATAATGTAACAAACATACAGTCGAGTTTAGAACCTTTAAACTTGTTGATCGAAATCAGATGCACGCAAGTAAAAGTATTTGTATAAGTGTAAGTGCAAGAGAGAATAAGATGAATACTTACACTTTAAGCGTCTCCGGCCTCAACAGGTCCACCTCGTGCACAACACTCCTGTCCTCCTTCGGCTTTGGCTTCTCCGGATTGATCTCCACTTTGGCATCTCCCTTGTTCTGGTTCACTTGCACCAACCCAGTGGCCACTAGCTTAGCAAACAGGTCGTGGACATTCAAGTTAGAGGGTAACGGGTTCATCGGGTTGGGTTTATCGTCCCCTGTCTCCAGTCTGGGCATCCTCTCCGATTTCGCGAAGCAGGGCTCCGCTGAGCGGTACTCGCAGGCCGAGGCTGGAGCGGTACTCGGAGGCCGGGGCTGGAGCGGAGGTATGGCGCTTCGTTCGTAAGGTAGAGGTGGAAGTAAAGGCCGCAGTGGTTCAAAAGGTGGTCTAGGTCGGTTTCCCCTGAAGTATGGTAGGTTGGGTCCTCTAAACGGCCTTGGTGCAAACTCTTCCATTCTCTGTCTGTTTCCTCTCCAAACCGGATATCTCTCAGCATTGAAAGGCCTGAACGGAGGCATCCTTGGTGGCATGGGGACTCTTCCCATCCAGTTCCCTTGTCTGTTGCCATCATAGTCCATGCGGCGAGACTTTATCACATCGGACACTTTCAAGTACTCTTGTCGGCTATCTGGGGGAGTGTATAAGGACATTCCCGGCGTGACTCCCTCGACACTAAAATTGTTCCTCTCGCTTAGAGAAGAGCTAAGACTGGCCGTTTTGTTATTGGTAGTTTTGAGATCCAACTTGTCATTGAGCTGCTTAATTTGGTGCATAAGTGCGTTGAAGTGGTTGTCTCGATGGCCGTCGCTGTATTGCTCCGTGGTTTGGCTCTTGACAGTAGAGATCTTCTCTTTGTGGTCTTCGGCGTCCAAAACCAATCCGTCCTTGACTTCAGTCGCCTCTGCAAGTTTGGCTCGCACCAGGTCCAACTTAGAGGGGGCCTTCTTCACGTCATCACACTTCTCTTTGACCTCGTGCCAATCCTATAAGAAATTTAAGTGTTAATTGTTAAATAACTGTTGTTAAGATTATGATACTGAACTAATTATAGGTATAAGAAAAGATAATAAGCAACCAATGTTATACTATATGAAACTGATCGCGGTCAACATATATGAATGAAAATAAACATTGAAATAAATAATAATAAATTAATGATTTGTTATTTTTTTAAATGGATGTATGAATATTTTATTGAAAATAAAATGAAAATAAATATTGAAATATCATTAAATTGGATGAACTTTAAGCCGAAGACAATAGATACAATACAATCAAGAATAAGTTTTGATGATACAATAGAAGAACTGAAGAATTTTCATAGGTAAGCATTTCTAAAATGTTAAACTTAGAAATGCTTTCAACTTAGAAACCTCTCGGTAACCACGGATCATTGCAACATGATTCGAAACGTCCGAGATAAAATAAAGTTACGTTACGTGCGCGTTTAACACCTGTTTTATTTATAAATAGCATTTCTAAGATTAGGAAAGGCTGAAGGATTGAATCACGCAAAGATGGGAGAGATTAGAGAAATGAAATAAAGTCGTTGAGAAGAAGATGGGTTCGCACTCAGCATATCCATGTGTATGATGATGATATAAAATGCTCTGACTTTCTGTGAAGCCTTGTATGGAGGAGGCTTTGCCATTCAATATATAGGATACATATAAAATATAGGAGGATACAAAATGAAGTGTGACATGTATGGACAGATATAGTAGTCAAATAGAACTTAGAAATAGTACAATTATCAACGAAAGCAACAATTTTTTTTTAGTATTCAGAAGATACAAAAAGCAAGAAATATTTTGAATTAGATAAATATGAACATGCACTACTTTAAAACAAAATCTACGAAGATAGCATTACTGAACAAGGTAACTACATCTAACCTTACTGGGAGCCATCTCTGTTGGTTCCACTTCCTCCGTTTTATCCTGAGTTTGGGGTCGTCCTCCTCTTTGAAATCAAAATCTAAATTAAAATATTATTCAGAAAATAGGCACTTTTTCACGTCATTTTACATTTCATTAAATAAACTGTGTAGTAATCATGGTCCCACGATGTGGCTAAGAAGTTTTCTCTCAAATTTCTCACGGGAAAGTTAAATACATGGGATTTACACGAAGAGACGCCCGTCTGACCTCCGTAACCTTTGCAGGGGTACCCAACCAATATTGGATAATGACCAACGTTTTGGGGGAACGTAACTCAAATTGGATCATAGCAAAAGCTGCATTTTTATTTCTGGGAACCTACGGACATAGTCTTGTTAAGAAATATTTACCATTCTACTAGATGTCGCGTCCTGTTCATCATCCATCTTCTCCTCAGGTGTGGAGGAGTCTCTGATCGTGGGCGGAGGCGGGGCGCTGGCTTCCTCCGCCTGGGGCAGTTGGCGGAGATTCACGTCTTCATTTCCGAAGAGGCTGTAATAAATCCATTTTGTAAATACGCTGGAAGTTTAAATAATGTAAATATTGTGCTGAATGGTACTAACAAACAATAGAATCTTCTTAAAATTTGATTTTAGTTTATTCCCTCTAATGCACACATTATAGGCACTCAACGTTATTACTGTATTAACTTTACTTATTACATTTATATCGCTACAGAACTTTACATCACTTTTTAATGGTGCCGTGACCAATTGAGTACTACTACATCTGACTTCACTACATTGCCAATATTTGTCTAATGCTTTTGACAATAATTCGCCTGCTTTCAAATACTTATACAATCATATTGTGTATCAACGAATACTTACTTATCAAATTTGGCGTGTTGAGTGTTATTCGCTTTCCCATCTTCAGCAGAAAGCAGCTCAGTTGACGGCTTCTTATGACTAACAGTCGCAGGTTTCACCTGCACTAAAGGTATGATCTTCTCGGCCTCTTCCGTCACATCTGAAAATAATATTAAATTTCCATGTTATCGACATCAAGTGCATGAAATATTAACTCAAATTATAGTATTACTCAAGCGAGAGAGACTGCTTCTTCATCTCCGACACTAACTGTTGTGCCGGTGTGCCCCAAGGTTCAGCATTGGGTCCTACTCAAGTTTTGTTTTCATTGACATTTTATTTTTAAGAATTACCTTTCTTGCCAAATATGTATAAAGAGTATAAGATGGCACCACAAAATTTTCCAAAATGATGACTTGTTTAATAATTTAATGTTTATATAAATATCAGTTTAATGAATTTCTATAATATAGATGACAATAAATAAAGAAATTGTGCCAACCATTGTGCCAAACCTTGTGACCTGATGTGTTAAAACTTTATATTCAGGTATGTCTCACTCTTATAACATGGGATTTAACATTGTATTTCTTAAAAGTGTAAGTGTTATTATCTATTTGCAACAGCTCTTACTCAAAAAAATACGAAAATCTGATTAAGATCAATTCTTCGAGAGATACCAAATCTATGATCTTCTTTCTCTAATTCTTTTAACAAGTCAGCTAAGCTGTCCTCCTAAGTTAAACGGTGACCGTAGCAATGACACATAGAGACGACAACACAAAGGGAAAACTATGAAAACTAGGATAATCGAAGATCTGGAGTACCTGGCGACCCTGATTAGAAAGCACAAGAGCCCAACCAAACTATTAGAGATCTCGACGTACCGCCCATTTATTATAAGTATATAAAAACGGTGTCACATGAGAAAATTTTATAACATAAGGAAGTGTGAAATCATACCAAACATTCTGTAAAAACGACCAGTCATATAATATTCACTATTATTATAAAGGGACCCCAGTAAGGAACTTCAGACTTGGCACGACTTCGTCTAGATTTCATTAATTTTAAAAGATAAACAAATAACAGCTCCATCGAGAGTTGGCTAGTTTATTACAGAATGTTTCTGGTGGGAACTATTGTTAATTTTCAATTTTTTAAATAAAGATCTAATTATAACTCGCTCGCTAACAAAGCGAGTGTCCCGTCCCTGACACCGCATGTAGCGGTGGCTGCATCCCCGATCAGCTTCGAGCCCGCAGTCGGACATACGGCACATTAGGATGTGTCGATAACACATTATTTACTTATTATCAACATTTTATCTCGAGTATTATGTTACTATATGCGAGGTTATGTTTTATGAAGAAACCAATATCCACTGACTTATACATAATGACGGCATTTAAAGTAGCGAATAAAATTTCTAAAACGATAACAGTAAAAATGATTGGAAAAAGAAAATTGACAAGATGATTTCTTTATGGAAAATACTAAAATGAACATACATTAATATTTAAAAATTCGCTTTACTGAATTAATTTTTCTCAAGTGCCGTGAAATATTACGTTCGACTTAGTGGCGAAAATCATAGTGTAGTAAAAAAAAAAGAAAATAGTTAAACTATACATAGAAGGAAAAGAAGACAGAAGAGAATTAATTTAAAAAAAAAAAACAAAACAAAAATACACAATGGTTATTAATTTAATTTTTTTCCTCTTAAATTTCTTGGGAAGGTAAATATCAAATTTTTAATAATATCAGACTTCTCTCTACTTCATAAAAGTTAATTACGGAGGAAAACGACAATAAACGAGAAATATACATTCTTTTACTAATTAAATTAAATAAAAAATACTGGGCATTACGAAACACAAAAGCAATGCTTTCTGTAAGTGGCGATAGAACGTTTATTTTACTTATTAAGAAAAATCATTAATTTATTAATATTATCTAGTATTTTATTTATAGTATTATATATTTATAGTATTTTATGCAAAACACTTATTATTTTGGTCTTTTTTAAGATTAAATGATTTATTTCAAATGAGGGCAGCACTGCGCTGTTAAAAAAGTGTGAAAATGTTTTAAATATTAGAAATAATAAACTTTGGAATCGTTATTATACGAGTAGTAGGTAACTACGAAGAGAACCAAAACAACGAAGGTATCGAACCATTCTAGCAACAACAATTTCGAAACATATACTGTAACCAGATCCTTTGAGGGAATGTGAGAATATCCAAAAATATTATGAACGCCATTGGGTGTCAAAACCGAAATCTTCAAATCCAGTGACACACGAATGGGCCCGTGCGGCTGGACACACCGCCATCTTGACATCAGGAACACTTTGAATATTCTCCCATAAATCTGTCCTCCTTATAAATAATGTAGGTAAATCATATATTTTTTCTCTCCCATGTTTAGAGAAGTTGCAAGTAAAGTCACCGATGATCACAAAAATAGAAAAGTGAGATATACATTTGAGATCATATTAAAAACATAATTAAGGGTAAAATCGGACGTGAAACACACATCAATATGAATTTTCCAGAAATAAAAAAATATTTTATTTGCGCACTTTATCGTTCCTATTCTAATATCACAGTTACCGACTAGCCTTCATAGGTTAAACCTCTCATTCTGTTAACATACAAATGATATCTTACTTGAAGGCTCGGTCTCCGGTACGTCCTTGTTCTCAGATCGCTTCTCGGGCGAGGAACTGTCAGACGAATCCCTCCCACTACTGCTGAGCTCCCTCCGCGGTGCTTTTTCAACACGCACGTCTTTCGTTTCGCGCTCAACTTCTCTTTTTCTAGGCATCTCTTTATTAGAACCACCGGTTTGACTGATTTTTGGTATCGGCGGGAGATTCCAAATATTTTTGCCGTCCTGTACTTTGATAAGTAATTCGGGGACGCGGGCGGGTCTCGTCACTTCCTTGTTCTCTATTTGGACGCGTCTAGTTTCCTCGCGCTTGGTCCTGTCGCGTTTCTCGAGGCGCGGATCCCTGCGTCTCGGGTCTCGCGGCCGGATCGGGAATGCGGGATGCATTTCTGGTGGGACGTCGATAGTTATAGCGTTCTTGCGTTTGCGGCCGCGTCCAGGCGGGATGATGTCCGAGACGCTCGGCGCGGTGGGTTGCGGGCGCGGCAGGGCTCCGCTGGCGGGCGCGGTGCGGGACTGTTTGATGACCGGCTGAAAACAAAAGTAATGCATTCGTAAACTTTGTAAACTAACGATAGGTGTCTTCTCATAAAGGTTCAGTACAATTTATTTTTATTTCTATACATAAACATAACATATAATCACGTCTAAATCCCTTGCGGGTTAGATAAAGCCAACAGTCATCAAAAGACTGAAAGGCGGGAAAAAATTAATATTATTTAAAAATAAGTATACCTCTGGAAATTAACATCTAAAAAAAGAGACATAAGTATTAGTTTCTTTGAGTCCCCACAACTTCTTCATAAATTGAAGAGCTAACTCTTTATTTATTTATTTATTTAGGGACACTAACAGGTAAACTACATGATAACATTCTAAACAATACATTTCCAAAATTAAATTCAAGCAACCCAATTACAGATGAGCACAATTTTAAAAAAAATAAATTAAGATTCACCCGAGTATGACTACATACTCGTACATGCGAAAAAAAAGGATAAGCATAAAAAAAAAACAAAAATATATGATGAGTCATTGATAGGATGACTAAAACTTAGTTTTAAAATTAAATAAAGAATCGTGGCAAACAAAAATAACAAAACGGTTGTGTTATTATTATACTAAATTAGTTCTGAACTAGTTATTTAGGTATCATAATTTAGATAGTAACAAACAATTCTCTATGTTATTAGGTCACATGAATAGGACACCTAACTCCAAATAAGTTTAAAAAAATTAAGATTAAAATCTAAAAACAAGGAATAACTTTTAAGGAACTAATAAGGAATATCTGAAATAACTGTTAAACTATTTAGGTATCCTAACTTAGAAATAAACAATAAAACCTTAATTGCTATATATTATTAGGTCACACGAATACTTATAACTCCAAAATAAGTTTAATAAAATAAAATTTAAATACCTAAACCAGGCTACTAAAACACTATAAAAATAACGAAACAAGAAAAAAGCTTTCGCTAAAATAATTATGTTCAAACTGTTAATTGCGCGTCATATTGAAAGAAATATGTTTAAAGAAAAGTCATGGCGAATAATTAATAGTTTGATCACAATAATTTCAGCCGAGATTAAAAGGGAAACACTAATAAAGATCCAATACGATTCCGAAATTTGTAAAAGATATAGGAGCAACATGAGGAGCCAGGGAGAAGAAGAAGAAGTCACTCACCTTAGTCAGGGCCAGGCTTCCTTTCATATTCACTCAGGATTCACTGGTGCGGGAAGTTTATGTTGGACAAGAGCGCTCACACACGAAGTACACTAGAAAGTGTTCCTGGGACGAGTGGCCCGCAAGAGAATCACACACAAACTGATTCAAGTAGGTAAGATTTGCCGATATTATTGCCGAAACTCATTATTGACTAATGAGTCACCACACCACCCCTCAAAGTATTACCTATATAGCTTTCGAAAATTTTAACAATAGAAATACTAACACTTTATTACTTCCCGTTGGAATTTTTACTTGTTCACTATATTCACATTTCCTAAGTATATTATTGCAGATCTGTAATCTGTCCGTATGTGTACCTTAATAAATAAAATAAATAGCGCAATTTGACGTTATAGTTAAGTTTTTAAATATCGTAATATAATGTTATTGACGCCTTATATATTTTTAATTTATGAGAATTTCGCACTGTCTTTACAAGAGGAACATTAAGAGCAGGAATATTATTTAATGACTCCTAAGTACCCATTAATGAATATATTAGCTCTGTAGTAGAATATTTAATCACTTTGTTATTGATATGAATCGCTGAAATGAATAGTGTCATGATAATAATTGCAAGAATTTCTGAAATATCATCTAAGCTATTTAGGTAACGTCATTTAGATAGTCATGAACAATAAAACCCTAGCCGCTATAATTTATTAGGTCACACGAATACCCATAACTCCCAAATAAGTTATTTAAAAATAAAAGTAAACACTTTCAAAAGTTAAAAACAAGAAAATAGTCTACGCTAAAATTATTATGTTCAACATACATACATACATATAGTCAGTTTAGACAGAGCCAACAGTCTTGAAGATAATGATAGGCCACTATTTTATCGATTGTAATAGATGAATGTAATTTTCAATACGGCTATAGATTCCTTTTAACACGAATGAATATTATAAACATACATACATACACATGGTCACGTCTATATCCCTTGCGGGGTAGACTGAGTCAACAGTCTTGAAAAGACTGAATGGCCACATTCAGCTATTTGGCTTATTGATAGAATTGAGATTCAAATAGTGACAGGTTGCTAGCCCATCGCCTAAAAGAGAATCCCAAGTTTGTAAGCCAATCTCTTAGTCGCCTTTTACGACATCCATGGGAAAGAGATGGAGTGGTCCTATTCTTTTTTGTATTCGTGCCGGTAACTACACGGCACTAATACATAAATAATACAAATATTATAAATGCGCCACTTTACAAGAACATGAGCTTTCTTTGGAATATGTGAGAAGGTTAAAAATGGTTTTACAAATAACGTTCTATGGTTTTTTGTATATCTAAGTATCTATCATTAAGCCAAACAGCTGAACGTGGCCAATCAGTCTTTTCAAGACTCCTGGATCTGTATTACACGCAAGTGATATAAACGTGATTATATGTACGTAAGTATGTAAGAGTTAGAATAAGCAGCTAATTAACATTTGAAACAAACTTTGCAGTCAGCTCAGTCCAAAAATATAAATGTATCCAATCCCTCACCTGAATCAGAGCCAAGATTTCTTTCATATTTACGCAGGCTTCACTGGTGCGGGAGGTTTATGTTGAACGAGAGCACTGACAAGCCAGATTCCTACACAACTGACTGCAAAACTATTCGAATTTAAAAACAAAAATCATTAGTCACCAGACCGCCCTTAAACCCTACTTATCTTAATTAGCTTTCGAAATTTTGCACAATAGATAAAACTAAGCTTTGTTTTGTTTTGTTACACCCTTTTATCACAAATTGCACTTGTACAATATTCACCACCTGGTTGCTCGGAAAAAGAATTTATGATTTTATTTGAATGTTATCAGTTAAACGAGGACTATTGTTCAACATATTTTTGAGCCTCGGCTGACAGACAATGAAGTAGGTATAAGTGATTCAGAAAAAACATGCATCATAGATTTTTTCCAAAACAAATTGATCATTATGGATTAATACAATGCAGTATGGAAAAAGACTTGTAACTGGTTTTATGACCACCTTTAGGTATTACGGTATAGGAATAGTACCTAGTGATAAACATGAATTTAAAAACTAAAACCTTTTGTTTTTCTTTTATTAATTATGACACCCAATAGATTTAATTTTGTTAATTCTTGCAATTATCAGGTGATTGCAAGCAAAGCCGTTAGCAACAGCTAACAATGTTTACATATTTGAAATGTGCTTAAAAAGCTCTTTAATTTGATACCCCACAGAACACGATATATTACACCACGTAGTACATAAATACATAAAGGTCAAAATCATGACCCTCCTTTGTGCTTAGCCGTAGTCGGGTAAAATTGAGATAATGAATGAAAAATCTGACATGGATATTTATCGGATTGAAATTTTTGTGTTGGTCATTTTTAGAATTAGTCATTTTTAGTACTGGACGTTCTTAGTATTGGTAATTCTTCATGTTAAACATTTTTACATTTGGTCATTCAATGGTCATATTTCTTACATGGCCAAACTGACCATGGCCGCTACTAAGGTCAACTAACACATTGCGCGCCGTAACGGCTAAAATGCACAAAGATTTTTAACCCTAGACTGCTTAGGTACAAACATAAATTCACCCTGCCTTATAGAGGAGATCACTCAGAGTATAAGATTCGTATATATCTATCGATCTGTAATACATCATCCGTAGCCTTTGAAAATGTAAATAATTAGGAATATGTATTTTTTTAAATAAATAAATATGTATTCTATTATATAAACTTGCTGTGCCTGCGACTTCGTCCGCGTGGAATAGTTATTTTGGGCATCATTGAAGCTCTCAAGGATGAATAATTTTTTCCGTTTTTTTTTCACATTTTAAGAATTACGAATGAGTGTGAGTGTTATTGGTATTATAAACGTCAGAGTAAAGAAGTATAATCAGAAATCCCCCAACTGCTAAGCTATTAGGAATTACACGTGCTATTGTGAGTCAACCATGAGCTTCCATAAAGCTATGTTACGTGCAAACGGTATGTGCAAAGTAAGAAAGAAAGAAAAAATGTAAGTATAAAATTTTTTTTTTTTTTTTTTTGTTTTTTTTTACAGCACAAGCCCGGGGCGGGAGCTTCCATAAAGCTATGTTACGTGCTAACGGTATGTGCAAAGTAAGAAAGAAAGAAAAAATGTAAGTAGAAATAGTAATAATAATATGTAGCCCATTGACGGCCTCTGTGTACGGTAGTACGCTTGTCTGTGACAGCGGAGGTCCTGGGTTCGAATCCCGGTCAGGGCATGATGAAAAACGAACCTTCTCTAAACGGCCTGGGTCTTGGATGTATATCTATAATAAGTACTTAATATAAAATATAGTATCGTTGAGTTAGAACCACAAGTCTTGAACTTACTTTGAGGCCAACTCAATCTGTGTAATCTGTCCCGTATATAGTATTTTGGTTTGTTTGATAAATAAAAGGGAAAAAAGTTAAAGTAAAGTACGAGTAAGTAAAAAATAAAAATGAATGGTGTTTACACTAAAACTAATGTTATGTGTTAATTAATGTAAAGTGTCATTGAATTTGAATCTCCACACGCACTGTTACTACAAATTGAATCATAATATATTATAACTTGTGCTGTGTGGTTCCCACACCAACAGAAATAAGAAAAGGACCACTTTATCTCTTTCCCATGGATGTCGTAAAAGGCGACTAAGGTATATATATCCTTGTATACTTGGGATTTCTCTTTTTAGGCGATGGGCTAGCAACCTGTCACTATTTGAATCTCAATTTTATCATTGAGCCAAATAGCTGGGCGTGGCCTTTAAGTCTTTTGATTACTGTTGACTCTGCCTACCTGATATGGACGTAATTATATATAAAAATAAATAAAAAGACTTGTCCTACTGTTCGATCTGTCATCAGTTCTTGTCTAGTCATTACCACGAAAACTGAGCAGAATTCTTCGCCCCGTTCTCTTTCTTGTCCTGGTTTTAATCCTGGTGAAAACCCGTTTAATAAACGGTTTTTCCGTTAATGGAATAAAATCTAAAATGAGCGGGCTAAGCGGCGGCGGCGTACGACCATACATCGTAAAGCCATTTTTGACCCAACTCCTACATGCTAAAGCACACATTGCTTCAACTAAAGCATTGCAAAATAGGTATAACTGCAAACTATAATTTTAATAACTCACATTCGTAGCGCATTTGGTAGACCTCGTAGCATCGCCGGCTCCATTCGTAGAGCTGCTACGACACTGTAGCAGTCGCTCGTAGCCAGCACCGCTTGCGCAGCGCTCGCGGTGTTGCGGGCGTTGAGGCGGAGGGTGACCGGGCGCGAGAGTTTTCAATCTACCGACTAGCTCCCGCCCCGGGCTTGCGCGGTACCATTTAAGTATTCGAAAGGTCCATCCACTTGGACTCCAGAAATGGAGTTTCCTTCTTAACTTTTTATAATCAACAGCGGTTACTAAGTCATCCCATCCTATATGTAGACACCATTTGTAACATTAATTTTCGCTGCAAAGTAAATGGTGACAGTGAACACTAGGACGTCAAAAAAAATTTCTTAATTTTTGTTAATTAGGCTCGTCGACCCTAATTAGTGGCAGTACCAAGTCAAAACAAAACAACAGAACAAAAAGGGCGTGCTAGTGATAGCTATTCGGCCTTTTTTAAGCCCTAGTAACTAATAATACTAATATTTCTTTAAAAAATTACATAAATGCTGTCAAGGTCATAAATTAGCTATGTAGTTGTAGTGTAAAAGTGATAAAAATACTTATAGTACTAAAAAAGATATTTGCTACGCTTGTGGTGTAAATATGCTCTATAAATGTAACCCAATATTGTTTTAGTATCATTATGTACAATAAACGATTCCAATGATCTATTTTATCAAACTTTTTACATTTGGTTAGTGCGTGTAGTGTTCTTAAAAAACATAGAAAAAAAAATGTGTAATTGTAGACATTGTTGTTGAATGTAATATACTATAATATTTTCATGGACCATAAATCTACGGCAATTTGCACTTGCGAAAATACTTGAACGCTACCTTCCATTTCCATACATACATACATACATATGGTCACGTCTATATCCCTTGCCAATCCAAAAGAATTTAAAGATCTCCGAGCCGTTAGTATTTTGCCGTTTATGTCAAAAATAGTAGAAAAGGTAGTTTGCAATCAATTGATAGAATATTTGGACGCAAATAACATACTTCCTTCTAAGCAATCTGGGTTTCGATCTGGCAGGAGTACTGCCACTGCACTCTTAGATGTTGTTGATGACATATTGGTAGGAAAAGATGTGGGTGAGGGGTCAATTCTTACGTTACTTGATTACTCACGTGCATTCGATACGATCAATAGAACAGTACTCATGGCCAAGCTTACGTATTACGGGTTCGATAGTTGTACACTTCGATGGATTTCAAGCTATCTCACAGATCGCTACCAAAGAGTCGAAATTACTAGGAGTGACGGTACTAAACAAGTCTCAAGTAACGAACCTGTACGAAAAGGTGTACCACAAGGGTCTATTTTGGGACCAATCCTTTTCATTTTATATACTGCTGATTTGCCTAATATTATAAATAATACTGAACACCATCTCTACGCGGATGACCTACAAATTTATAAAAGCTTTAAGCCATGTGATACCGTAAATGCAGTTAATGAAATTAACGCGGATTTGACGCTCGTTGCGGAGTGGTCGGTTAAAAATGGTTTAGTTTTGAATCCAAAGAAAACCAAATATTTAATAATAGGCACTAAGGCTCAGGTTTCTAGGATTAGGTCTCAGACACCAATGATAAAGGTTAAAGACACTGAAATTGAAGAGGTTTGTGAAGCTAGAAATCTTGGTGTGATAATGGATAGTAATCTACAATTTGAGAAAGCTGTTAATGAAACAATAAGAACTTGTTATTACCGACTAAAAGTGCTGTATCGAATACGTGATTACGTGAGTGTGGAAACGCGCATCTACCTATGCGAAAGTCTTATTTTATCGAAACTGAACTACGCTGATGTGGTAACTGGTAATTGTTTACTAGCTCGCACAAAAAGAGATATTCAAAAAATGCAAAACTCTTGTGCTAGGTACTGCTTCTCTATTCCCCGCAGATCTCACGTGACCCCTTATCTAAATAGTAATGATTTGCTCAACATGGAATCTAGACGTTACCTACATTTCGCATCTTTACTCTTTGGTATAATTAAGAATAAAAGCCCGTCTTATTTGTATGACAAATTGAGGTTTACTGCAAGAGCCCGAGTACCGGATCGTCTCATGTGTCCGCGACATAGAACAGCTGCCTTTCGAGGAAGTTTTAGATATGCTGCAACCAGTTGTTGGAACAACATACCTCCTCCTATAAGACAATCAGTCACAGCTAGATCTTTTAAAATTAAATTAAAATGTCATATTTTGGATACACAAAAGTCATAAGCAGCTTAAATTACTTCCTTTTTTATTTTTATGTGATTTTGTTTTCGTATTGTAAAACGAACGAGCAATAGTGTACCGAGAGAGCAGCCATATAATTTTTATTTTTAATTTTTTATTTTATTATTTTATTTTTATTTTTTTATTTTATTTTCCACGTTGGTGCCCACGGAAGACCAGCGTTGCGGTATATACCACGACAAATGCTGAGGGGGGGCCATTTTGGTACAAATGTTGTTATAGATTAAGGTTTTATGTTCTTGATATATTATTATGTACCAAATAAATATTTTTTCTTTCTTTCTTTCTTTCTTTCTTGCGGGGTAGACAGAGCCAACAGTCTTGAAAAGACTGAATGGCCCCATTCAGCTATTTGACTTAATGATAGAGTTGAGATTCAAATAGTGATAGGTTGCTAGCCCATCGCCTAAAATAGAATCCCAAGTTTGTAAGCCTATCCCTTAGTCGCCTTTTACGACATCCACAGGAAAGAGATGTAGTGGTCCTATTTTTTTTTGTATTGGTGCCGGGAACCACACGGCACATTCCATTTCCAATTTCTTGCTAATGAAAGGGCCGGGAAGATCACGTTAGAGATCTATTTTCTTCTTAAGTATTAAGTGAATAAAAGTAAATAAATAATTTTTATTACAGGTGGATGCGTTAGACCTTCTTGCTCCGATCACTGGCGAAATAGTCGGCGGCAGTCTCAGGGAACACAACTACGACAAACTGAAGAGCAAACTACCTTCAGATAAACTACATTGGTACTTGGAGCTGAGAAAGTTCGGGAACATTCCCACTGACGGCTGCGGGCTTGGTCTCGAGCGATTGTTACAGACTATGTGCAGAGTGACCAATATAAAGGACACGTTGCCGTTTCCAAGATGGCCGCATAATTGTAGCAAGTAGAATGACTGTGGATATTATTGTTATTGATATGTTATTAATTTATTTGAGAGTTTAAATTATAAGCTTACAAAAACTTGTATTGGTTTTCTTGTTAACAACATGAAAGTCTTAATTTTCACTTTTCCAACTACTAAGAGATAGGCTTAAAAATTTGAGTACTAAGTATTACATATATAGCTTTCGAAAATTATAACAATAGAAATACTAACACTTTATTACTTCCCGTTGGAATTTTTACTTGTTCACTATATTCACATTTCCTAAGTATATTATTGCAAATCTGTAATCTTTCCGTATGTGTACCTTAATAAACAAAATAAATAGCGCAATCTGACGTTATAATTAAGTTTTTAAATATCGTAATATAATGTTATTGACGCCTTTTATATTTTTAATGTATAAGAATTTCGCACTGTCATTACAAGAGGAACATTAAGAGCAGGATTATTATTTAATGACTCCTAAGTACCCTTAAATGAATATATTAGCTCTGTTGTAGAATATTTAATCACTTTGTTATTGATATGAGAGTCATGACTATAATTGCAAGGACTTCTGAAATAACATCTAAACTATTTAGGTATCTTCATTTAGATAGTCATGAATAATAAAACCCTAGCCGCTATAATTTATTAGGTCACACGAATTCCCATAACTCGAAAATAAGTTATTTAAAAATAAAAGTAAACACTTTCAAAAGTAAAAAACAAGAAAATAGTCTACGCTAAAATTATTATGTTCAACATACATGCATACATATTGTCACGTCCATATCCCTTGCGGTTTAGACAGAGCCATGGATGGCCACTATTTTATCGATTGTAATAGACGAATGTAATTTTCAATACATCTATAGATTCGTTTTAACACGGATGAATATTAGGTATATGCGCAACTCTTCAAGAAAATGAGCTTTCTTTGGGATATGTGAGAACGACAAAAAGGGTTTTACAAATAACGTTCTATGGTCTTTTATTGTTCTAATTTTCTATCATTTAGTCAAACATCTGAACGTGGCCAATCAGTCTTTTAGACTCTTGGATCTGCCTGACCCGCAAGGGATATAAACGTGATTATATGTACGTAAGTATGTAAGAGTAAGACCTAGAATAAGCAGCTAATTAACATTTGAAGCAAACTTTACAGTCAGCTCAGTCCAAAAATTTACATGAATCTAATCACTCACCTGAACCAGGGCCAAGATTTCTTTCATTTTCACGCAGGATTCACTGATACGGGGAGTTTATGTTGAATGAGAGCATTGACAAGCCAGATTCCCATGAAAAAATATCATTAATGACCAGACCACCCTAAAACCCTACTTATCTTATTTAGCTTTCGAAATTTTGCACAATAGATTCCGTTATCACAAATTGCTCTTGTACAATATTCACCACCTGGTTTCTCGGAAAAAGAATTTATGATTTTATTTGAATGTTATCAGTTAAACGAGGACTATTGTTCAACATATTTTTGAGCCTCGGATGACAGACAATGAAGTATAAGTGATTCAGAAAAAACATGTATCATAGATATTTCCAAAAAATTCCAAAAAAAAATTTATCTTTATGTATTAACACAATGCAGTATGGAAAAAGAGTTTTAACTGATTTTATAACCACCTTAGTAATGTAGGTATTACGGTACAGGAATAGTAATGATAAACATAAATTTGAAAACTAAAACCCGACATTACTAAATCACATAAAAAGTTTGACTTTGATTTTATTTTATTTATTATAATGAATTTTTTTTTGCTACGGTAGGTGGCATACGATCACGGCTTTCCTTTAAACATATCTCTATAAATATGACGTATAAATAATTTGGACGTACTAATATAATTTCAGCGGAGGCTATTTTCTTGTTTTAATTGTTTTAAGAGAGTGTTTTACTAGTCGGGTTTAAGTTTAATTCATATAATCACATCTATATCTTTTCGAAGAAGGTGAAAACGGCAGAAAATTTTCACAATTAACACAGAATTACATAGATATAGTATACTACTCTGTCAAGAAAGTAGCAGGAAAAGATCAATAATACACAAACTGTTTGTTATTCATCCAAATTTTTTTTATCACCTTCAAAATATGCTCCTTTAGAAACGATACACTTACGCCAACGAATAATCCAATCATCAAAACATTTTTTAAACGCTGTTTCCGGAATTGAGGTCAGTTCTCGCCGCGAATTCTCTTTTATGTCTTCTACCGATTGAAAACGGGTGCCACGAAGTGGTAATTTGAGTTTAGGAAAAAGAAAAAAGTCGGCTGGAGCCATATCTGGTGAATATGGTGGTTGCTCGATGGTATTTGTTGAGTGTTTGGTTAAAAATTCGTTCACAATGATGGCCTTGTGCGAAGGTGCATTATCATGGTGCAAAATCCAAGAATTTTCTTTCCACAAATCTGGCCTTTTTCGTCGGATTTGCTCTCTTAAACGCCGCATAACACTCAAATAATATTCCTTATTTACCGTTTGACCTTCCGGCAAGAATTCCGAGTGCACAACACCGCGATAGTCAAAGAAAACAGTCAACATGACTTTGACTTTTGAACGACTTTGGCGTGGTTTTTTTGGTTTCGGTTCAGTTGGAAGGCGCCACTCCGAAGCTTGTTGACTAGTTTGCATGTCAAACTCGTTAACCCACGTCTCGTCACCAGTAACAATGCGTTTCATGAATGTTGGGTCGGAATTGACTCGTTCTAGCATGTCCTCAGCGACTCTCATGCGATTGAGTTTTTGAAAAAAATTCAGGTCTTTTGGGACTAGCCGAGCGGCAACATGTTTCATACCCAAATTATTAGTTAAAATGGTACGGATCGACTCGTGAGATACAGAAAGTTCGGTGGCTATCTCTCTCAAAGTTGAATGAGGATTTTCAGTCACTATTTCCTTCACTTTTGCGATGTTAACTTCAGTTGCAGACGTTGATGGCCTACCAGAGCGAGGCAAATCTTCCATCACATCTCGACCGCTTTTGAACGCTTTGTACCACTCATAAGCACGAGTTTTTGATAAAGTCGATTCACCGTAAGCCTTCTGTAACATTTTCAGTGACTCCGAACACGATATTCCATTGGCAATGCAAAATTTAAGACAAACTCTTTGTTCGATGTTTTTATCCATTATGAAACTAGCAATACACACTAGATATGATATAACAAAAAATAGCACTGTATTTAATGTAAACAACAGATGCAACTCAAACTCCGCGCCAAAATGGAAAACAGTTGTGCCAATCTAACAACAACAAAAAAAACAAAAATTTGAATTTGGAACCATAAATAAATAATCCATTCCCGATACTTTTCTGACTGAATGTATGTATACCGCCGGCAGGCCGGAGCCGCCGCAGCCGCGATATCATTGCTTTTTAAATCTGCTATATCTTCAAAAATATTAATTTAAATTACATGCTCTAAGGAGCAATATTATTTCTTATTAAATGCAAAATGTATTTAAGGATCTTAATTAGATTAGGATCGATGCCGTATTGCTTAAAATCGCTTCGTGAAGAAGTCATTATTTCTTGTAAAAAGTAAAGGATAGATTTTGATTATTGTGGATTATCCCTTAGAGATAAACATATACCATCGCGGACTTTTTTTAGACCTTTTTAAGGTATAAAATGTTTCATACATTATTATTTTCTCGTAGTGTTCAGCCAGCAGCGTTTGCAATGTACGCGCAAAAAAGTGTGTTTATTTACGAATTCATATTAGAAATCTTAAAATTGTTATCAGTGGTTCTCTATTATGGTTCTTATATTAGGAATGTTATTATACATATAAACCTACCTTCTGAATCACTCTATCTTGAAAAAACCCGCATCTAAATCTGTTGTGAAGTTTTAAAGATATGCATACATACAGACGCGGAAGGCGTGAAGCGAAACCAAACGAAATCACTACATAGTATTAATACTAGGTATGTAGTGATGTTTGGGTCAAATACTAAAAAGGTAGGTAATAGATACTTTGAAAAAAATCGTAGGTAACAAAAAATTACGAGCGGTCCTCCAACGCGACGTAAGTATTTCTTTAAACTTTTTACATAATATACATATGTATACTAAGGTACCTTAAGATTGATCACTACATAAAACAAAGTCCCCCGCCGCCTGTCTGTCTGTCTGTTCCCGATAAACTCGAAAATTACGGACGGATTTTCATGCGGTTTTTTTAACAATAGATAGAGCAACTCTTAAGGAAGGTTTAAGTGCATAGTAAGTTTAGGTTTTGTACAAACTGAAGATATTACAACGACATTAGTTCAATAGGTCGAAAAAAAATTAAGCCGATCAGGAGCTTTCCTCAAGACCGCTGCCAAAATCTTTTGATTTATTACAAAATAATATATGGTGGAATTGTACCTCTTTAATAGATCTACAAAAAAGTTCTCGGTGGTATATGTCTATCTCAGATAACCAACAATACCCTTTTTTTTGCGTTTACTTTAAACAGTAAAAAGATGGGTTATTTACGAACCTATTTTTAGCAATACAGTACGAGTATTAATCCTTATCGAAAATGCCGTTCATATCGCCTACCAACTTAAGTTATTTAGGTAGTTTAAGAGTTAGTTTATTTGATTTGGTATTAAATATTCTTCTTTTTTTAAGCCCAATACTTTGCTTATTTTTAGTTGTGAATAATTTTTATGGTAATTTTGTCGAAATAAGTATTTTGGCAAGCTTAAGTTGTGATTTGTCGAAATAAGTTCTTGAATGAAATAGTCGTTTTTTTTTCTGCTCATTACATAGGTCTCCGGGTGGGCAATCATAATTTCAAGATGTATAACAGATAGATCGATATATACGAATCTTATACCCTGAGTGATCTTCTCTATTAGGCACGGTTAAGAATTTATGTTTGTACCTAAGTAGTCTAGGGTTAAAAACCGTTGTGCATTTTAGCCGTTACGGCGCGCAATGTGTTTATTTTATTTGACCTCAGTAGCGGCCAAAAAAGACTAATTCTAAAAATAACATATATAATTATAATAATAAAATATCCAAGTCAGTTTTTTTCTATTGTATCGGACATTAATAACTTGTGTCATATCTCATTTTTACCCGACTACGGCTAAGCACAAAGTAGGGTTCTGATTTTGACCTTTATACATACATACATACATAAAATCACGCCTCTTTCCCGGAGGGGTAGGCAGAGACTACCTCTTTCTACTTTCTCTTTTTGACCTTTATGTATTTAAGCATGTGGGTACATTGTCCGCTGGTAACAGGGGACTTAAAGTAAACAACTAAAAAAATATATCGTGTTCTATGGGGTATCGAATTAAAGAGCTTTTTAAGCACATTTCAAATATGTAAACATTGTTAGCTGTTGCTAACGGCTTTGCTTGCAATCACCTGATAATTGCAAGAATTAACAAAATAACTTCTGAACTATTGGGTGTCATAATTAATAAAAGAAAAATAAAAGGTTTTAGTTTTCAAAACATGTTTATCACTAGGTACTATTCCTATACCGTAATACCTACATTAGTAAGGTGGTCATATAACCAGTAAAAGTATTTTTCCATACTGCATTGTATTTATCCGTTATGATCAATTTTTATGTAAGTACTTAGGTTTTTGGAAAAAATCGACACGTGTTTTTTCTGAATCACTTATACTTCATTGTCTGTCAGCCGAGGCTCAAAAATATGTTGAACAATAGTCCTCGTTAAACTGATAACATTCAAATAAAATCATAAATTCTTTTTCCGAACAACCAGGTGGTGAATATTGTACAAGAGCAATTTGTGATAAAAGGGTGTAACAAAACAAAACAAAGCTTTGTTTCATCTATTGTGCAAAATTTCGAACGCTAGATAAGTAGGGTTTTATGGCGGTCAGCTCATTAATGATTTTTTTTTCAAATTCAAATAGTTTTGTAGTCAGTTGTGTTGGAATCTGGCTTGTCAATGCTCTCGTCCAACATAAACCTCCCGCACCAGTGAAGCCTGCGTAAATATGAAAGAAATCTTGGCTCTGATTCAGGTGAGTGATTGGATACATTTATATTTTTGGACTAAGCTGACTGCAAAGTTTGTTTCAAATGTTAATTAGCTGCTTATTCTAACTCCTACATACTTACGTACATATAATCACGTTTATATCACTTGCGTGTAAGACAGATCCAGGAGTCTTGAAAAGACTGATTGGCCACGTTCAGCTGTTTGGCTTAATAAAAGATACTTAGATATATATACAAAAAACCATAGAACGTTATTTGTAAAACCATTTTTGACCTTCTCACATATCCCAAAGAAAGCTCATGTTCTTGAAAAGTGGCGCATTTATAATATTTGTATTATTTACGTATTAGTGCCGTGTAGTTACCGGCACGAATACAAAAAAGAATAGGACCACTCCATCTATTTCCCATGGATGTCGTAAAAGGCGACTAAGGGATAGGCTTACACAAACTTGGGATTCTCTTTTAGGCGATGGGCTAGCAACCTGTCACTATTTGAATCTCAATTCTATCAATAAGCCAAATAGCTGAACGTGGCCATTCAGTCTTTTCAAGACTGTTGACTCAGTCTACCCCGCAAGGGATATAGACGTGACCATGTGTATGTATGTATGTTTATAATATTCATTCGTGTTAAAAGGAATCTATAGCCGTATTGAAAATTACATTCATCTATTACAATCGATAAAATAGTGGCCTATCATTATCTTCAAGACTGTTGGCTCTGTCTAAACTGACTATATGTATGTATGTATGGTATGTTGAACATAATAATTTTAGCGTAGACTATTTTCTTGTTTTTAACTTTTGAAAGTGTTTCCTTTTATTTTTAAATAACTTATTTTGGAGTTATGGGTATTCGTGTGACCTAATAAATTATAGCGGCTAGGGTTTTATTGTTCATGACTATCTAAATGACGATACCTAAATAGTTTAGATGATATTTCAGAAATTCTTGCAATTATTATCATGACACTATTCATTTCAGCGATTCATATCAATAACAAAGTTATTAAATATTCTACTACAGACCTAATATATTCATTAAAGGGTACTTAATTACATTAAGGACATTAAGGAGTCATTACAAAATAGGGTGATTGCGTTGGTTTTCGTCCAATTAGCGGAGTTGCTAGCTTTCAGACGTAAAAATAATATGATAAGGTATCCTAATTAAAATAGCTCATATTTGTTTATATACCTCATATAGTCTATTTTTGATAAAAATTAAGAAACTTTTAATTATAACTACATTGTTTTTTATATAAATAATTAAATGTTAAATGGCAGATTTCACTAGTTTTCGTCCAAAAAAGTTTGGTTTTCGCCCTGGTGTGATCTATTTTCCGTCCAGTATGTAAAAAAGAGTAAAAGTGCAATGTTAAATAAAAAATCTTTTATTTAATCAACAAAAATATTTATTCTTCAGCAGTAGATTTCCTGCTTTTTTATTTCCCCGAATCCATCTATAACAATTAATTTCATAGTTTAGTACCTACTAGAAAAACCTGTACGAATTAACAAGAAAATGTGTTAGAAGTAGATTCCACACTATTATGGACGAAAACTAATACAAAAAAAATTGCTGTTTAGTTTTCGTCCATGGCATTTAAACATTTTTTTAAACAAGCAATACCGAGATATTATTGGACGTTAACTAAATATCTTGTCAAATAGCCAATAAAGTTCATATATTAAGAAAACACATATTTTTTATAGGTCTGAAAAAGTAAAATGAACATTCCAAAAATTTAGCTTGCTGTTTTAGTTTCCGTCCACGTGGACGAATACCAAATAATTGGTAAAACATAATGTTAGTTATACTCTTAAATATCCTAACATGCCAAAATATCACTCAATCTATGTGAAATAGTCATAAAACCCACCACGGAGTGTTCCTGCACCAGCTATTGGTAATGACGTCTACAAAACACGAACACATGCCGGCCACTGAGTTTAATCTTTTCGAAGTTTTCACTTGACAAATTGGATTTTGTGGTTGTTAGAACTGTTGCTTAAGTATGAAGGATCGTGACAAGATGCAACATGCGCGCATAGGTGTATTTATATTCCTTTTATTTGCGTTTAGAAGTTAAATGGACGAAAAGTAGAACTGACGCCAAACCAACGCAATTACCCTATTCCTGCTCTTATAATAATAATAAAGCCTTTAATTCCGAACTATAGACATTTTACAAAATTAAAATAAGGTAATTAAAACTAAAATCTTCATTTAACTACAAAAGGTCTCTCAGTTCAGTGTGCCTTATGGCAAAGGCCTCCTCCAACTCTTTCCACTGCTTTCTGTCTGCTGCCACTCTTGTCCAGAGCGGACCTAGAGTCATTTTCAGGTCATCCTCCCATCTTCTTTTTTTACGACCTCGACCCCTAATGCCATCCCTTGGGTACCAGATTGTCACTTGTTTGCTCCATTTCTCCTTTTTACACCTGAGCATATGTCCAGTCCACCTCCATTTAAGTTGATCGATACGGACCAGGATATCTGTTAATTTCGTTTTGTTTCTGATGTCTGTACCTCTTACTTTATCTTTAAGTTTCAATCATTCCCGCTCTTAATGTTCCTTTTGTAATGACAGTGAGAAATTCTCATAAATTAAAAATATATAAGGCGTCAATAACATTATATTACGATATTTAAAAACTTAACTATAACGTCAAATTGCGCTATTTATTTTGTTTATTAAGGTACACATACGGACAGATTACAGATCTGCAATATTATATATACTTAGGAAATGTGAATATAGTGAACAAGTAAAAATTCCAACGGGAAGTAATAAAGTGTTAGTATTTCTATTGTTAAAATTTTCGAAAGCTATACAGGTGATACTTTGAGGGTGGTGTGGTGACTCATTAGTCAATAATGAGTTTCGGCAATAATATCCGCAAATCGTACCTACTTGAATCAGTTTGTGTGTGAATCTCTTGCGGGCCACTCGTCCCAGGAACACTTTCTAGTGTACTTCGTGTGTGAGCGCTCTTGTCCAACATAAACTTCCCGCACCAGTGAATCCTGAGTGAATATGAAAGGAAGCTTGGCCCTGACTAAGGTGAGTGACTTCTTCTTCTTCTCCCTGGCTCCTCATGTTGCTCCTATATCTTTTACAAATTTCGGAATCGTATTGGATCTTTATTAGTGTTTCCCTTTTAATCTCGGCTGAAATTATTGTGATCAAACTATTAATTATTCGCCATGACTTTTCTTTAAACATATTTCTTTCAATATGACGCGCAATTAACAGTTTGAACATTATTCTT
This sequence comes from Amyelois transitella, assembly GCF_032362555.1. Lineage (NCBI taxonomy): Eukaryota > Metazoa > Arthropoda > Insecta > Lepidoptera > Pyralidae > Amyelois > Amyelois transitella. The sequence continues at coordinate 8,731,107 of NC_083524.1, forward strand.
TTAGCGAAAGCTTTTTTCTTGTTTCGTTATTTTTGAAGTGTTTTAGTAGCCTGGTTTAGGTATTTAAATTTTATTAAACTTATTTGGAGTTATGTGTATTCATGTGACCTAATAACATAGAGAATTGTTTGTAACTATCTAAATTATGATACCTAAATAACTAGTTTAGAACGAATTTAGAATTTTTTTATATATCATCATAACACTACCGTTTTGTTATTTTTGTTTGCCATGATTCTTTATTTAATTTTAAAACTAAGTTTTAGTCATCCTATTAATGACTTATCACATATTTTTGGTTTTTTTTTTATGCTTATACTTTTTTTCCCCATGTATGTAGTCATAATCGGGTGATTCTTAAATTATTTTTATAAAAGTTGAGCTCACCTGTAATTGGGTTGCTTAAATTTAATTTTGTGAGTGTATTGTTTAGAATGTAATCATGTAGATAACCTGTTGGTGTCCCTAAATAAATAAAGAGTTAGCTCTTCAATCTAAGAAGAAGAAGTTGTGGGGACTCAAAGAAACTAATACTTATGTCCCTTTTTTTCGATGTTAATTTCCAGAGATATACATTTTTAAAAATAATGTTAATTTTTTCCCACCTTTCAGTCTTTTGATGACTGTTGGCTTTGTCTTACCCGTAAGGGATTTAGACGTGATTATATGTTATGTTTATGTATAGAAATAAAAATAAATTGTACTGAACCTTTATGAGACGACACCTATCGTTAGTATACAAAGTTTACGAATGCATAACTTTTGTTTTCAGCCGGTCATCAAACAGTCCCGCACCGCGCCCGCCAGCGGAGCCCTGCCGCGCCCGCAACCCACCGCGCCGAGCGTCTCGGACATCATCCCGCCTGGACGCGGCCGCAAACGCAAGAACGCTATAACTATCGACGTCCCACCAGAAATGCAACCCGCATTCCCGATCCGGCCGCGAGACCCGAGACGCAGGGATCCGCGCCTCGAGAAACGCGACAGGACCAAGCGCGAGGAAACTAGACGCGTCCAAATAGAGAACAAGGAAGTGACGAGACCCGCCCGCGTCCCCGAATTACTTATAAAAGTACAGGACGGGAAAAATATTTGGAATCTCCCGCCGATACCCAAACTCAGTCAAACCGGTGGTTCTAATAAAGAGTTGCCTAGAAAAAGAAAAGTTGAGCACGAAAAGAAAGACGTGCGTGTTGAAAAAGCACCGCGGAGGGAGCTCAGCAGTAGTGGGAGGGATTCGTCTGACAGTTCCTCGCCCGAGAAGCGATCTGAGAACAAGGACGTACCGGAAACCGAGCCTTCAAGTAAGATATCATTTGTATGTTAACAGAATGAGAGGTTTAACCTATGAAGGCTAGTCGGTAACTGTGATATTAGAATAGGAATAGTGTGCAAATAAAATATTTTTTTATTTCTGGAAAATTCATATTGATGTGTGTTTCACGTCCGATTTTACCCTTAATTATGTTTTTAATATGATCTCAAATGTATATCTCACTTTTCTATGTTTGTGATTAACATCGGTGACTTAACTTGCAACTTCTCTTAACATGGGAGAGAAAAAATATATGATTTACATTATTTATAAGGAGGATAGATTTATGGGAGAATATTCAAAATGTTCCTGATGTCAAGATGGCGGTGTGTCCAGCCGCACGGGCCCATTCGTGTGTCACTGGATTTGAAGATTTCGGTTTCGACACCCAATGGCGTTCATAATATTTTTGGATATTCTCACATACTCTCCAAGGATCTGGTCACAGATCGATACCTTCGTTGTTTTGGTTCTCTTCGTAGTTACTACTCGTATAAATAACGATTCCAAAGTTTATTGTTTCTAATATTTAAAACATTTTCACACTTTTTTAACAGCGCAGTGCTGCCCTCATTTGAAATAAATCATTTAATCTTAAAAAAGACCAAAATAATAAGTGTTTTGCATAAAATACTATAAATATATAATACTATAAATAAAATACTAGATAATATTAATAAATAAATGATTTTTCTTAATAAGTAAAATAAACGTTCTATCGCCACTTACAGAAAGCATTGCTTTTGTGTTTCGTAATGCCCAGTATTTTTTATTTAATTTAATTAGTAAAAGAATGTATATTTCTCGTTTATTGTCGTTTTCCTCCGTAATTAACTTATATGAAGTAGAGAGAAGTCTTTAAAAATTTGATATTTACCTTCCCAAGAAATTAAAGAGGAAAAAAATTAAATTAATAACTATTGTGTATATTTGTTTTTTTAAATCAAATTGTCTTCTGTCTTCTTTTCCTTCTATATATAGTTTAACTATTTTCTTTTTTTTTTACTACACTATGATTTTCGCCACTAAGTCGAAAGTAATATTTCACGGCACTTAAGAAAAATTTATTCCGTAAAGCGAATTTTTAAATATTAATGTATGTTCATTTTAGTATTTTCCATAAAGAAATCGTCTTGTCAATTTTCTTTTTCCAATCATTTTTACTGTTATCGTTTTAGAAATTTTATTCGCTACTTTAAATGCCGTCATTATGTATAAGTCAGTGGATATTGGTTTCTTCATAAAACACAACCTCGCACATAGTAACATAATACTCGAGATAAAATGTTGATAACAAGTAAATAATGTGTTATCGACACATCCTAATATGCCGTATGTGGACTGCGGGCCCGAAGCTGATCGGGGATGCAGCCACCGCTACATGCGGTGTCAGGGACGGGACACTCGCTTTGTTAGCGAGCGAGTTATAATTAGATCTTTATTTAAAAAAAATAAAGTTAACAATAGTTCCCACCAAAAAAATTCTGTAAAAAACTAGCCAACTCTCAATGGAGCTGTTGTTTTGTTTATCTTTTAAAATTAATGAAATCTAGACGAAGTCGTGCCAAGTCTGAAGTTCCTTACTGGGGTCCCTTTATAATAATAGTGAATATTATATGACTGGCCGTTTTTACAGAATGTTTGGTATGATTTCACACTTCCTTATGTTATAAAATTTTCTCATGTGACACCGTTTTTATATACTTATAATAAATGGGCGGTACGTCGAGATCTCTAATAGTTTGGTTGGGCTCTTGTGCTTTCTAATCAGGGTCGCCAGGTACTCCAGATCTTCGATTATCCTAGTTTTCATAGTTTTCCCTTTGTGTTGTCGTCTCTATGTGTCATTGCTACGGTCACCGTTTAACTTAGGAGGACAGCTTAGCTGACTTGTTAAAAGAATTAGAGAAAGAAGATCATAGATATTGGTATCTCTCGAAGAATTGATCTTAATCAGATTTTCGTATTTTTTGAGTAAGAGCTGTTGCAAGTAGATAATAACACTTACACCTTTAAGAGATACAATGTTAAATCCCATGTTATAAGAGTGAGACATACCTGAATATAAAGTTTTAACACATCAGGTCAAAAGGTTTGGCACAATTTCTTTATTTATTGTCAGAAATTCATTAAACTGATATTTATATAAACATTAAATTATTAAACAAGTCATAATTTTGGAAAATTTTGTGGTGCCATCTTATACTCTTTATACATATTTGGCAAGAAAGGTAATTCTTAAAAATAAAATGTCAATGAAAACAAAACTTGAGTAGGACCCAATGCTGAACCTTGGGGCACACCGGCACAACAGTTAGTGTCGGAGATGAAGTAGCAGTCTCTCTCGCTTGAGTAATACTATAATTTGAGTAAATGTTTCATGCACTTCATGTCGATAACATGGAAATTTAATATTATTTTCAGATGTGACGGAAGAGGCCGAGAAGATCATACCTTTAGTGCAGGTGAAACCTGCGACTGCTAGTCATAAGAAGCCGTCAACTGAGCTGCTTTCTGCTGAAGATAGGAAAGCGAATAACACTCAACACGCTAAATTTGATAAGTAAGTATTCGTTGATACACAATATGATTGTATAAGTATTTGAAAGCAGGCGACTTATTGTCAAAAGCATTAGACAAATATTGGCAATGTAGTGAAGTCAGATGTAGTAGTACTCAATTGGTCACGGCACCATTAAAAAGTGATGTAAAGTTCTGTAGCGATATAAATGTAATAAGTATAGTTAATACAGTAATAACGTTGAGTGCCTATAATGTGTGCATTAGAGGGAATAAACTAAAATCAAATTTTAAGAAGATTCTATTGTCTGTTAGTACCATTCAGCACAATATTTACATTATTTAAACTTCCAGCGTATTTACAAAATGGATTTATTACAGCCTCTTCGGAAATGAAGACGTGAATCTCCGCCAACTGCCCCAGGCGGAGGAAGCCAGCGCCCCGCCTCCGCCCACGATCAGAGACTCCTCCACACCTGAGGAGAAGATGGATAAGGATGAACAGGACGCGACGTCTAGTAGAATGGTAAATATTTCTTAACAAGACTTTGTCCGTAGGTTTTGTGCCTTGTGGTTCCCAGAAATAAAAATGCAGCTTTTGCTATGATCCAATTTGAGTTACGTTCCCCCAAAACGTTGGTCATTATCCAATATTGGTTGGGTACCCCTGCAAAGGTTACGGAGGTCAGACGGGCGTCTCTTCGTGTAAATCCCATGTATTTAACTTTCCCGTGAGAAATTTGAGAGAAAACTTCTTAGCCACATCGTGGGACCATGATTACTACACAGTTTATTTAATGAAATGTAAAATGACGTGAAAAAGTGCCTATTTTCTGAATAATATTTTAATTTAGATTTTGATTTTAAAGAGAAGGATGACCCCAAACTCAGGATAAAACGGAGGAAGTGGAACCAACAGAGATGGCTCCCAGTAAGGTTAGATGTAGTTCTCTTGTTCAGTAATGCTATCTTCGTAGATTTTGTTTTAAAGTAGTGCATGTTCATATTTATCTAATTCAAAATATTTCTTGCTTTTTGTATCTTCTGAATACTAAAAAAAAATTGTTGCTTAGTTATGTTTCGTTTTCGTTGATAATTGTACTATTTCTAAGTTCTATTTGACTACTATATCTGTCCATACATGTCACACTTCATTTTGTATCCTTCTATATTTTATATGTATCCTATATATTGAATGGCAAAGCCTCCTCCATACAAGGCTTCACAGAAAGTCAGAGCATTTTATATCATCATCATACACATGAATATGATGAGTGCGAACCCATCTTCTTCTCTACGGCTTTATTTCATTTCTCTAATCTCTCCCATCTTTGCGTGATTCAATCCTTCAGCCTTTCCTAATCTTGGGACTTAGAAATGCTATTTATAAATAATACAAGTGTTAAACACGCACGTAACGTAACTTTATTTTATCTCGGACGTTTCGAATCATGTTGCAATGATCCGTGGTTACCGAGGGGTTTCTAAGTTGAAAGCATTTCTAAGTTTAACATTTTAGAAATGCTTACCTATGAAAATTCTTCAGCTCTTCTATATCATCAAAACTTATTCTTGATTGTATTGTATCTATTGTCTTCGGCTTAAAGTTCATCCAATTTAATTAATATTTATTTTCATTTTATTTTCAATAAAATATTCATACATCCATTTAAAAAAATAACAAATCATTAATTTATTATTATTTATTTCAATGTTTATTTTGATTCATATATGAATCAATGTTGACCACGATCAGTTTCATATAGTATAACATTGGTTGCTTATTATCTTTTCTGATACCTATAATTAGTTCAGTATCATAATCATAACAACAGTTATTTAACAATTAACACTTAAATTTCTTATAGGATTGGCACGAGGTCAAAGAGAAGTGTGATGAGGTGAAGAAGGCCCCCTCTAAGTTGGACCTGGTGCGAGCCAAACTTGCAGAGGCGACTGAAGTCAAGGACGGATTGGTTTTGGACGCAGAAGACCACAAAGAGAAGATCTCTACTGTCAAGAGCCAAACCAAGGAGCAATACAGCGACGGCCATCGAGACAACCACTTCAACGCACTTATGCACCAAATTAAGCAGCTCAATGAAAAGCTGGAACTCAAAACTACCATGGCTAATAACAAAACGGCCAGTCTTAGCTCTTCTCTAAGCGAGAGGAACAATTTTAATGTCAAGGGAGTCACGCCGGGAATGTCCTTATACACTCCCCCAGATAGCCGACAAGGGTACTTGAAAGTGTCCGATGTGATAAAGTCTCGCCGCATGGACTATGATGGCAACAGACAAGGGAACTGGAAGGGAAGGGTCCCCATGCCACCAAGGATGCCTCCGTTCAGGCCTTTCAATGCTGAGAGATATCCAGTTTGGAGAGGAAACAGACAGAGAATGGAAGAGTTTGCACCAAGGCCGTTTAGAGGACCCAACCTACCATACTTCAGGGGAAACCGACCTAGACCACCTTTTGAACCACTGCGGCCTTTACTCCCACCTCTACCTTACGAACGAAGCGCCATACCTCCGCTCCAGCCCCGGCCTCCGAGTACCGCTCCAGCCTCGGCCTGCGAGTACCGCTCAGCGGAGCCCTGCTTCGCTAAATCGGAGAGGATGCCCAGACTGGAGACAGGGGACGATAAACCCAACCCGATGAACCCGTTACCCTCCAACTTGAATGTCCACGACCTGTTTGCTAAGCTAGTGGCCACTGGGTTGGTGCAAGTGAACCAGAACAAGGGAGATGCCAAAGTGGAGATCAATCCGGAGAAGCCAAAGCCGAAGGAGGACAGGAGTGTTGTGCACGAGGTGGACCTGTTGAGGCCGGAGACGCTTAAAGTGTAAGTATTCATCTTATTCTCTCTTGCACTTACACTTATACAAATACTTTTACTTGCGTGCATCTGATTTCGATCAACAAGTTTAAAGGTTCTAAACTCGACTGTATGTTTGTTACATTATTTCTCGTCCAACTGTGAATACATTTAGATAATACCTCTCTTTGTTACAATTAATAACAAAGGTTTTTTTTTTTGCATTTTTTGTCTATTACATCTTGCTTTGATATTTCACCACTTCAAAAAAATAACATTTTCGATATGTGTTTTGATGATGTGTATTTTTATTGTAGCGTTTCACGTAAAAAGGTAGCCAGATGTCGGTATTTTAATTCTGAGTTATTTGCGTTTGTGTATATCGTGTGAAAACAATAGCATATTACGATAATCTTTATGTCCCACACTATTTTATTGATCTCAATAACCTCTCACAGTAATTCTAATTATCTACCTTTCTCTCTCACAGTAAACAACCAGCATTGGTAGCCAAACTGTACGGTGGAATGCAATGCAGCAACTGCAGCGTCAGATTCCCGCCAGAACATACCTCTAGATATAGCCAGCACCTGGACTGGCACTTCAGAGAGAACACAAGGCGGAGGAATGGCGCTAGAAGGTCACACTCGAGACAATGGTACTACAGCCTGTCCGACTGGGCGCAGTATGAGGAAGTCGAATATGTGGAAGAAAGAGGTAAGTCAAATTCAAATTCATAATTTTTTTTCATTATTATGGTACATTTGAAGCATCACTTAATAATTTTCATATCTTTTGGTTTTACAACATTGGTTGACGTAAAATACTTAAAACTAAATTTGCTGCCGCTTACAAAGCGTCAGTACAGAAGCGGTAACAAACTTCACTACAGCTTTTTCTTCAATAACGTCACCTCCACAATTATCCAAATTTAGAATTAGAATAGAAATGTGGACGAGATGTTATGTTGACTCCATTCAGTGAACGAAATCTTTAACGTCATTTAATATATCACAATAGTGCGATCACATGTTTGTTTTAGGCAAAAATTCTATAATTGTTTGTATTACCATTTTATCTTATTTATGAGAGATACAAATAAAATAGTTTGTCTTTGAGTAAATTCGTATGTGTATCGTTTATTGATAATAGAAAAAAAAATCAAAACATAAAGACTTACCTAATGCAATGCTAAATACTAGAATGCTGTGTCACCTATAATTGGGGTACATGCTAGTACACTAAATGTAATGTTTATTGCAAAGGTTTATCATGTAACCTGTTGGTGTGCGTAATAAATAATGAAACAAAACAAAAATAAGCTAACCATTATCTATTGTCCAAACAGAGAAGAGTTGGTTCGAAACAAATTCGTCCGCGTCAAAGCCGCAGCCGGAGAGCACAGAGCAGGCCCCGAGCGTGGCCGCCGGCGCTCTCGGCGACGTCGCCTGCGCTCTGTGCGGGGACAAGTTCGACCAGTTCTACCACGAGGACGAGGAGGAGTGGCATCTCAGGAACTGCGTGAGGCACGACGAGCTGAACTACCATCCGACGTGCTGCGAGGACTATAAGGTATGTTGCTGCTGTCCATAGACTAGGGAGCGCCCGCGAGAAACTCAAATCTCGTTATTATCTGTTACCGCGGGAACTTACAAAAATCCCTTTTAGCTTAAGCTTACCTTAATTCATCTTTGTCAATAAGTTTTTCAATTTTATACATACCGGATAACACATATTTGTTTTTGTTTAAATAAACCGTAGCGGTTGTAATGAAAACTAAAGTTTGAAGAAGTTTAGAAATAAATTAAGACTACATTTTCAACTTTCTTCGCAGGCATCAAAAGCCAAAAAGGAAGCAGAGACTAAGGTGATCTAAGAAGTGGCCATAGACAAGATAGACCCAGATGAGATAAGAGACACGGATGATATCAACTCCCAGTCGGATAATGAGTCTGTGGTCGAGGTCGTTGAACCCCGTCGCGGACACCGCCCGCAGCACACTCGCGGCCTCTATCGACGGGAACGTGCAACTCGAGGCTGCTCCAGTGCCCGCCGTTCCTCCGGCAGGAGGCATACGGATAAACATTTCAAAGCACCCACATTTGCCAATAATGTCCCCGAGCCGATGTTAGAAGACGTCAGTGCAGACGATGAGCCGCTGCCGCCGGGTGAGGAACCGCAGCTGGAGTATACATTAAAAGATTGAAGTTACTGTACTTTTGGGTTTTGCTTTTAAAATTACTCACTCCTTTAGCTCTGACGAAAAACCTATGAAAATTAATACTATGAAATGTTTTCAAAGTTTATTATATGTTTTCAATGTAACATTGAATTGTATGCATACAGTACATTAATGTATACTAGTTGTATATAATGTAGGTTACAGCACTGTTTGTGAGTTACGGATAGGAGAGTGGTTTTCAATGTGTTGAAAATGCTCAAATATGTATGCAAATTTGTAAATGAACCAGTTTAATATTTGAATTGTATGTGAAATGAAGAAGTTGAAAGTTTAAGAAACTGTTGTTATATTTTTATATAGATAGGTAAGACTTAAAATATATGGTGAAACAGTGTTTTGGTTACATGTTTTAAAAGTACTTTAATTCATAGTGAGGGAATTGTGAGGAAACCTGCACATTCAGGCAACTGGGTGTGTAACCATAAGGTTTGGGTTCCCTTGCAAAGGTTGCGGAGGTGAGACGGAATTCACTTTGTGTAAAAACCTGACACACCACACACACCTGACACTGATTCATGGTCAAAGGCGTACTCCAGGCTAAAGAGATGTAATCTGCACCAGCGAAAGGAAACCAATGCACTTTAACACAATTATTGCCAATGTTTTAACACTTTGTGTAATGTATTTGTAATTTTTTAAACAAAATCACCAATTAACGAAATAATAAAATTTATGAGAAAATAGGCAATATTGAAATAGGAATGAATATGTAGAATGAGTATAGGTAATTCGTATTATTATTTTGTTTATTCTGTCATAATTCATTGTGTATCTGTAATGGAATATTGATAAAAGATTGTGATTTTGCTTTTTGAATGTATAAATCTATTTCGATTTTTTTTGTGTAATATGTACCTATATTGACTTTGTAATTCTAATTAAAAAACCGTAATTTTGTAAAGAAGAATGTAATGTTATATCATCACGGAAAAAGTAAAATTATGTCTTAAAGGATTCCTTATTAAAGTTCTTAAATCGACATTTAATTTCGTAGATGCAGCAACTAAAATCTAATGATAGTTAACCATTTTTATATATGAAATGTGATGCTATAATATTAAGTTCTTTTCAACAATGCGTGTGGCTCTTTTAATTGTTGATAAGTAATTTGTAAATAAATGTTTTACACTGATGATTCAATTTATTTTATTCATAACTCCCTTTCCTTTACTTTAATTATGGCTTCAACCATAATTAATTTTATTTTTTTATTCTAAGAGCCTACATATCTGAGAAATTAAAATACTATTCTTATTTTTATTGTGATTAAGGTTTTGAGTAGTTCAACTACCCCGCAAGGGATATAGACATGATTATATGTTATGTTACATACGTGTTGTGTTACATGGCAAGGCAAAGTTCCCATAAAAAAGTCGCTCCTTCATTTGAATTGTGACATAGCATAAACACACATCCGAATAAAATAAATACGACATGACGCAACCAGTACGGTTCCAGGATTGTCACTTGGGGCTACGGAACCCTTAACAAATACAAACCTATAATCACGTCTATATCACTTACAGGGTAGTTTGAACTTTGAGTCTTACAAAGACTGAAAGGCCACATTCAGCCGTTTACCTTATTGATGGAATTTGGCTGAATGATGAAAAATACAGATTGAAATATTGACAGGTTGCTGGCCTATCGCCTTAAGAGAAATCCCAAATTTATAAGCCTATCCCTTAGTAGTTGCTGGTGAAAATTAAGACTTTCATGTAGGCAACAAGAAAACCATGACATGTTTTAATAAGCTTATAATTTAACCACTCAAATAAATTAATAACATATCACTAATAATAATATCTATAGTCATGCTTCATGCTACAATTATGCGGCCATCTTGGAAACAGTTATGTGTCCTTTACATTAGTCTGTAACAATATCTCGAAACCAAGCCTGTAGCCTCCAGAGTCGACGAGCCTAATAAACAAAAATTAAGATTATTTTTGACGTCCTAGGTTACACTGTCTACATTTACTTTACAGCGAAAATTAATGTTACGACACAAATGGTGTCTACAAATAGGATGGGATGACTAAGTACCCGCTGATGTTTATAAAAAGTTAAGAAGAAAACTCCACACACTAAAAAGGCACAGACCCTCAACATATAGTTTTGAAATGACTGAATGGCCGCGTTCAGTAATTAAGCATAGTAAGTAAGCTTAATGATAGAATAGAGATTCAAATAGTGACAGGTTGCTAGCCCATCGCCTAAAAAAATCCCAAGTTTATAAGCTTATCCCTTAGTCGCCTTTTACGACATCCATGGGAAAGAGATGGAGTGGTCCTATTCTTTTTTCATTGGTGCCGGGAACCACACGGCACATTATATTAGTTTATGTATGTTTATTTATTAATAAGTTTATACATAAATATTTAGTGGATAGGTATATGTATATTATCTGTATTTCTGTTAGTATATTATTATATTGTTGCTAAAAACACAGACTTGCCGATTTTTACTTAATTATCTAGTTCCTTTATTGTTTGCCAGTTGACTGAAAGAGATCCATTCATGGGATAAGTCCGCCATTCCAAGTGATTTGTTTCTTTTATAACTATGTACTATTTTCTTGGTACTGTGTAAATTTCTATGCAATAAAGATATTACAAACAAACAAAACTCCATCTCTGGAGTCCAAGTGGACCTTACGCATACCTTAATAGTACCGCGCAAGCGCCGCAAGCCCGGGGCGGGAGCTAGTCGGCAGATTGAAAACTCTCGCGCCCGGGCACCCTCCGCCTCAACGCCCGCAACACCGCGAGCGCTGCGCAAGCGGCGCTGGCTACGAGCGATTGCTACGTGTCGTAGCAGCTCTACGAATGGAGCCGGCGATGCTACGAGGTCTACCAAATGCGCTACGAAATGTTTTGCTATGCTTTAGTTGAAGCAATGTGTGCTTTAGCATGTAGGAGTTGGGTCGAAAATGGCTTTACGATGTATGGTCGTAAGCCGCCGCCGCTTTGCCCGTTAATTTTTAATTTTATTCTATTAACGGAAAAACCGTTTATTAAACGGGTTTTCACCAGGATTATAACCAGGACAAGAAAGAGAACGGGGCGAAGAATTCTGACTCATTCTGATCAGTTTTCGTGGTAATGACTAGACAAGAACTGATAACAGATCAAACAGTAAAACAAGTCTTTTTATTTTTTATATAATTACGTCCAAATCCCCTGCGGGGTAGACAGAGCCAACAGTCATCAAAAGATTAAAAGCCACGCCCCGCTACTTGGCTCAATAATAGAATTGAGATTCAGATAGGACAGGTTGCTAGCCGATCGCCTAAAAGCGGAATCCCAAGTATATAAGGATATTAACGCTTTAACGCTTTTTACGACATCCATGGGAAAGAGATAGAGTGGTCCTTTTCTTTTTTCTATTAGTGAGGGAACCACATAGCACAAGTTATAATATATTATGATTCAATTTGTAGTAACAGTGCGTGTGGAGATTCAAATTCAATGACACTTTTCGGAATTACATACATTAGTTTTAGTGTAAACACCATTCATTTTTATTTTTTACTTACTCGTACTTTACTTTAACTTTTTTCCCTTTTATTTATTAAACAAACTAAAATACAATATACGGGACAGATTACACAGATTGAGTTGGCCTCAAAGTAAGTACAAGATTTGTGATTCGTTGAAATAAACTACCGAAATATATCTATACTTATAACAAATCTGTAGAGAGGTCAATTCTGTACATGGAATATATTTTCAAAATAACTATCAATGGGTGATTAGTGATCGATACTGATGCCAAAAATGCAACCAGAAAAATTTTTATCTGTCTGTCTGTCTGTATGTTCTTTATAGAAACAAAAACTACTTGACGGAATTTAACGAAACTTGGTACAGTTATTCTTCATACGCCTGAGCAGGTTATAGTATACTTTTCATTACGCTATAATCAGGAGGAGCAGAGCAGTGAAAGGAAATGTTAGGAAAACGGGAGAAGTTACTTGATTTTTTAAGCTTCCGTCGCGTGTGCAGCCTTAATGGTTAAAGCTACAGCGAAACCATGTATACTCGTAACGGAAATATTCTACATAATATTATAAAAAAATATCCAAAGACAGCATGAGTCTATTTTTTATGGTTGACTCACAATAGCACGTGTAATTCCTAATAGCTTAGCAGTTCGGAGATTTCTTATTATACTTCTTTACTCTGACGTTTATAATACCAATAACACTCACACTCATTCGTAATCCTTAAAATGTGAAAAAAAACGGAAAAAATTATACATCCTTGAGAGCTTCAATGATGCCCAAAATAACTATTCCACGCGGACGAAGTCACACAGCTAGTTTATATAATTAAATACATATTTATTTATTTTAAAAAATACATATTCCTAATTATTTACATTTTCAAAGGCTACGGATGATGTATTACAGATCGATAGATATATACGAATCTTATACTCTGAGTGATCTTCTCTATAAGGCAGGGTTAATTTATGTTTGTACCTAAGCAGTCTAGGGTTAAAAATCTTTGTGCATTTTAGCCGTTACGGCGCGCAATGTGTTAGTTGACCTTAGTAGCGGCCATGGTCAGTTTGGCCATGTAAGAAATATGACCATTGAATGACCAAATGTAAAAATGTTTAACATGAAGAATTACCAATACTAAGAACGTCCAGTACTAAAAATGACTAATTCTAAAAATGACCAACACAAAAATTTCAATCCGATAAATATCCATGTCAGTTTTTTCATTCATTATCTCATTTTTACCCGACTACGGCTAAGCGCAAAGGAGGGTCATGATTTTGACCTTTATGTATTTATGTACTACGTGGTGTAATATATCGTGTTCTGTGGGGTATCAAATTAAAGAGCTTTTTAAGCACATTTCAAATATGTAAACATTGTTAGCTGTTGCTAACGGCTTTGCTTGCAATCACCTGATAATTGCAAGAATTAACAAAATTAAATCTATTGGGTACTATTCCTATACCGTAATACCTACATTAGTAAGGTGGTCATAAAACCAGTTACAAGTATTTTTCCATACTGCATTGTATTATGTTGTGATGTGAAAGAAGATGTAGTTACAGGAATAGAAAAGGGTATGTTAAGATGGTTCGGTCATGTGGAGAGGATGAATGAAAGCAGGTTGACTAAGCAGATATACAAGGAGAGTGTGGAGGGAAAGGTCGGAGTGGGAAGACCTAGACGAACGTATCTTGATCAAATTAAGGACGTCCTGGTAAAGGGTCAGGTCAAAAGTACCCGAAACCGCCGAGCTTGTATGAAGAGAGTTATGAATGTGGACGAAGCGAAAGAAGTATGCAGAGATCGTGGCAAGTGGAAAGAGGTAGTCTCTGCCTACCCCTCCGGGAAAGAGGCGTGATTTTATGTATGTATGTATGTATGCATTGTATTAATCCATAATGATCATTTGTTTTGGAAAAAATCTATGATGCATGTTTTTTCTGAATCACTTATACTTCATTGTCTGTCAGCCGAGGCTCAAAAATATGTTGAACAATAGTCCTCGTTTAACTGATAACATTCAAATAAAATCATAAATTCTTTTTCCGAGCAACCAGGTGGTGAATATTGTACAAGTGCAATTTGTGATAAAAGGGTGTAACAAAACAAAACAAAGCTTAGTTTTATCTATTGTGCAAAATTTCGAAAGCTAATTAAGATAAGTAGGGTTTAAGGGCGGTCTGGTGACTAATGATTTTTGTTTTTAAATTCAAATAGTTTTGGAGTCAGTTGTGTAGGAATCTGGCTTGTCAATGCTCTCGTCCAACATAAACCTCCCGCACCAGTGAAGCCTGCGTAAATATGAAAGAAATCTTGGCTCTGATTCAGGTGACTGATTGGATTCAATTAAATTTTTGGACTGAGCTGACTGCAAAGTTTGTTTTTAATGTTAATTAGCTGTGCTGTGCCGTGTGGTTACCGGCACCAATACAAAAAAGAATAGGACCACTCCATCTCTTTCCCATGGATGTCGTAAAAGCCGACTAAGGGGTAGGCTTATAAACTTGGGATTCCTCTTTTAGTCGATGGGCTAGCAACCTGTCACTATTTGAATCTCAATCCTATCTTAAAGCCAAATAGCTGAACGTGGCATATCAGTCTTTACAAGACTGTAGGCTCTGTCTACCCCGCAAGGGATATAGACGTGATTATATGTATGTATGTATGTATGTTAATTAGCTGCTTATTCTAGGTCTTACTCTTATTACATACTTACGTACATACTATCACGTTTATATCCCTTACGGGTTAGACAGATCCAAGAGTCTAAAAGACTGGTTGGCCAAGTTCAGCTTTTTGGCCTTATGATAGATAATAAGAACTATAAAAGACCATAGAAAGTTATTTGTAAAACCGTTTTTGACCTTCTCACATATCCCAAAGAAAGCTCATGTTCTTGAAAAGTGGCGCATTTATAATATTCATCCGTGTTAAAACAATCGATAAAATAGTGACCATTCATGGCTCTGTCTAAACCGCAAGGGATATGGACGTGACTATATGTATGTATGTATGTTGAACATAATAATTTTAGCGTAGACTTTTTTCTTGTTTTTTACTTATGAAAGTGTTTACTTCTATTTTTAAAGAATTAAATGACTTATTTTGGAGTTATGGCTATTCATGGGACCTAATAAATTATCCCGGCAGTGCCGTGTGGTTCCCGGCACCATTACAAAAAACAATAGAACCACTCCATCTCTTTCCCACGGATGTCGTAAAAGGCGACTAAGGGATAGGCTTATAAACTTGGGATTCCTCTTTTAGGCGATGGGCTAGCAACCTGTCACTATTTGAACTTTTCAAGACTGGTGGCTCTATCTACTCCGCTAGGGATATAGACGTGATCATATGTATGTATGTTTGTAATAAATTATAGCGGCTAGGGTTTTATTGTTCATGACTATCTAAATGACGATACCTAAATAGTTTAGATGTTATTTCAGAAATTCTTGCAATTATTATCATGACACTATTCATTTCAGCGATTCATATCAATAACAAAGTGATTAAATATTCTACTACAGAGCTAATATATTCATTAAAGGGTACTTAGGAGTCATAACATAATATTCCTGCTCTTAATGTTCCTCTTGTAATGACAGTGCGAAATTCTCATAAATTAAAAATATAAAAGGCGTCAATAACATTATTTAACGATATTTAAAAACTTAACTATAACGTCAAATTGCGCTATTTATTTTATTTATTAAGGTACACATACGGACAGATTACAAGTTTGCAATATTATTATATACTTAGGAAATGTGAATATAGTGAACAAGTAAAAATTCCAACGGGAAGTAATAAAGTGTTAGTATTTCTATTGTTAAAATTTTCGAAAGCTATACAGGTGATACTTTGAAGGTGGTGTGGTGACTCATTAGTCAATAATGAGTTTCGGCAATAATATCGGAAAATCGTACCTACTTGAATCAGTTTGTGTGTGATTCTCTTGCGGGCCACTCGTCCCAGGAACACTTTCCAGTGTACTTCGTGTGTGAGCGCTCTTGTCCAACATAAACTTCCCGCACCAGTGAATCCTGAGTGAATATGAAAGGAAGCTTGGCCCTGACTAAGGTGAGTGACTTCTTCTTCTTCTCCCTGGCTCCTCATGTTGCTCCTATATCTTTTACAAATTTCGGAATCGTATTGGATCTTCATTAGTGTTTCCCTTTTAATCTCGGCTGAAGTTATTGTGATCAAACTATTAATTATTCGCCATGACTTTTCTTTAAACATATTTCTTTCAATATGACGCGCAATTAACAGTTTGAACATAATTATTTTAGCGAAAGCTTTTTTCTTGTTTCGTTATTTTTAAAGTGTTTTAGTAGCCTGGTTTAGGTATTTAAATTTTATTTTATTAAACTTATTTTGGAGTTATAAGTATTCGTGTGACCTAATAATATATAGCAGTCAAGGTTTTATTGTTTATTTCTAAGTTAGGATACCTAAATAGTTTAACAGTTATTCCTTATTAGTTCCTTAAAAGTTATTCCTTGTTTTTAGATTTTAATCTTTATTTTTTTTAACTTATTTGGAGTTATGTGTATTCATGTGACCTAATAACATAGAGAATTGTTTGTAACTATCTAAATTATGATACCTAAATAACTAGTTTAGAACTAATTTAGATTTTATTTATATATCATCATAACACTACCGTTTTGTTATTTTTGTTTGCCATGATTCTTTATTTAATTTTAAAAGTAAGTTTCAATCATCCTATCAATGACTCATCATATATATTTCTTTTTTTTTATTCTTGTCCTTTTTTCACATGTATGTAGTCATTACCGGGTGATTAATAATTTATTTTTTTTAAAGTTGTGCTCACCTTTATTGGGATATAGACGTGATTATATTTTATGTTTATGTATAGAAATAAAAATAAATTGTACTGAACCTTTATGAGAAGACACCTATCGTTAGTTTACAAAGTTTACGAATGCATAACTTTTGTTTTCAGCCGGTCATCAAACAGTCCCGCACCGCGCCCGCCAGCGGAGCCCTGCCGCGCCCGCAACCCACCGCGCCGAGCGTTTTGGACATCATCCCGCCTGGACGCGGCCGCAAACGCAAGAACGCTATAACTATCGACGTCCCACCAGAAATGCATCCCGCATTCCCGATCCGGCCGCGAGACCCGAGACGCAGGGATCCGCGCCTCGAGAAACGCGACAGGACCAAGCGCGAGGAAACTAGACGCGTCCAAATAGAGAACAAGGAAGTGACGAGACCCGCCCGCGTCCCCGAATTACTTATCAAAGTACAGGACGGCAAAAATATTTGGAATCTCCCGCCGATACCCAAACTCAGTCAAACCGGTGGTTCTAATAAAGAGATGCCTAGAAAAAGAAAAGTTGAGCACGAAAAGAAAGACGTGCGTGTTGAAAAAGCACCGCGGAGGGAGCTCAGCAGTAGTGGGAGGGATTCGTCTGACAGTTCCTCGCCCGAGAAGCGATCTGAGAACAAGGACGTACCGGAGACCGAGCCTTCAAGTAAGATATCGTTTGTATGTTAACAGAATGAGAGGTTTAACCTATGAAGGCTAGTCGGTAACTGTGATATTAGAATAGGAACGATAAAGTGTGCAAATAAAACATTT
Organism: Amyelois transitella; assembly: GCF_032362555.1. Lineage (NCBI taxonomy): Eukaryota > Metazoa > Arthropoda > Insecta > Lepidoptera > Pyralidae > Amyelois > Amyelois transitella. The sequence goes on from NC_083524.1 coordinate 8,749,130, forward strand.
TTTTATTTCTTGAATATTCATCTTGATGTGTGTTTCACGTCCGATTTTACCCTTCATTATGTTTAAAGTGTTTTTAAAGTGATCTCAAATGTATATCTCACTTTTCTATGACAGAATGGATTCACTCTGCACTTTTTTTTATTAACATCGGTGACTTTACTTGCAACTTCTCTAAACGTGGGAGAGAAAAAATATATGATTTACATTATTTATAAGGAGTATAGATTTATGGGAGAATATTCAAAGTGTTCCTGATGTCAAGATGGCGGTGTGTCCAGCCGCACGGGCCCATTCGTGTGTCGCTGGATTTGAAGAGTCTGCGGTTTCGACACCCAATGGCGTTCATAATATTTTTGGATATTCTCACATTCCCTCAAAGGCTCTGGTTACAGTATATGTTTTGAAATTGTTGTTGCTGGAATGGTTCGAAACCTTCGTTGTTTTGGTTCTCTTCGTAGTTACTATAAATGAAGATTCCATAGTTTATTGTTTCTCGTTTCTAACACTTTTAACATTTTCACATTTTTTCAACGGCGCAGTGCTGCATCATTTGAAATAAATCATTTTATCTTAAAAAAGACAAAAATATTAAGAGTTTTACATAAAATTACTAGATAATATCAATAAATAAATATTCTTTCTTATAAATAAAATAAACGTTCTATCGTCACTTAGAGAAAGCACAGCTTTAGTGCTTTGTAATGCCCAGTATTTTTTATTTAATTTAATTGGTAAAAGACTTTGTTTATTTCTAGTTTATTGTCGTTTTCCGAATTCCTCCTAAAATCCTAATTAAATCCCAATTAACTAATATAAAATAGAGAGAAGTCTGATATTTTATTTAAAAATTTGATATATATACCATCCCAAGAAATTAAAAGTAAAAAAAATAAATAAACATTTTGTATTTATGTTTTGTTTATTTTAAAGTCACCTAATCGTCAATTAAAATTTTAAAATCACCTAAAAGTAATACCTAGTCTTCTGTCTTCTTTTAATTCTACGTGCTGTCTCATTTTCCTTTTTAAAAATTTAGTTTTTCAGAATGAACAATTTAATTTTTTTTTAAATAAGCAAAAAAAAAAAAAAAAAAAAATTGTTTCATTTTCACTTTCACATTGTTGTTTTTGTTTACTTTAAACTAAGTCGGACGTAATGTTTCGAATTTTTAAAATATAATTGTCCCACCAAAAACATTCTGTAAAAAACTACCCAACTATCGATGGAGCTGTTGTTTATCATTTAAAATTAATGAAATCTAGACAATGTCGTTCCATACTTGGGTTCCTTTATTATAATAGTTAATTTTATATGACTGGCCGTTTTTACAGAATGTTTTTGGTATGTTTACACTTCCTCATGTTATAAAATTTTCTTATTTGACACCGTATTTATATACTAACTTATAGTGAAGGGGCGGTATGTCGATATCTCTAATAGTTTAGTTGGGCTCTTATGTTTTCTAATCAGGGTCACCAGGTACTCCAGATCTTCGATTATCCTAGTTTTTATAGTTTTCCCTTTATGTTGTCGTCTCTATGTGTCATTGTTATGGTACCGTTTAGGTGGGGAGGACCGTATGCTTATTGGCTGACTTGTTAGAAGAATCAGAGAAAGAAGATTACAGATATTGGTATCTCTCGAAGAATTGAATTTGATTTTCGTATTTTTTTGTGTAAGAGCTGTTGCAAGTAAAAACACTTTGAATAAATACAATGTTAAATCCCATGTACTTAATAATGAGTGAGACATACCTGAATATAAAGTTTTAACACATCAGGTCACAAGGTTTGGCACAATGGTTGGCACAATTTCTTTATTTATTGTCATCTATATTATAGAAATTTATTAAACTGATATTTATATAAACATTAAATTATTAAACAAGTCATCATTTTGGAAAATTTTGTGGTGCCATCTTATACTCTTTATACATATTTGGCAAGAAAGGTAATTCTTAAAAATAAAATGTCAATGAAAACAAAACTTGAGTAGGACCCAATGCTGAACCTTGGGGCACACCGGCACAACAGTTGGTGTCGGAGATGAAGTAGCAGTCTCTCTCGCTTGAGTAATACTATAATTTGAGTTAATGTTTCATGCACTTGATGTCGATAACATGGAAATTTAATATTATTTTCAGATGTGACGGATGAGGCCGAGAAGATCATACCTTCAGTGCAGGTGAAACCTGCGACTGTTAGTCATAAGAGGCCGTCAACTGAGCTGCTTTCTGCTGAAGACGGGAAAGCGAATAACACTCAACACGCCAAATTTGATAAGTAAGTATTCGTTGATACACAATATGATTGTATAAGTATTTGAAAGCAGGCGACTTATTGTCAAAAGCATTAGACAAATATTGGCAATGTAGTGAAGTCAGATGTAGTAGTACTCAATTGGTCACGGCACCATTAAAAAGTGATGTAAAGTTCTGTAGCGATATAAATGTAATAAGTATAGTTAATACAGTAATAACGTTGAGTGCCTATAATGTGTGCATTAGAGGGAATAAACTAAAATCAAATTTTAAGAAGATTCTATTGTCTGTTAGTACCATTCAGCACAATATTTACATTATTTAAACTTCCAGCGTATTAACAAAATGGATTTATTACAGCCTCTTCGGAAATGAAGACGTGAATCTCCGCCAACTGCCCCAGGCGGAGGAAGCCAGCGCCCCGCCTCCGCCCACGATCAGAGACTCCTCCACACCTGAGGAGAAGATGGATAAGGATGAACAGGACGCGACGTCTAGTAGAATGGTAAATATTTCTTAACAAGACTTTGTCCGTAGGTTTCGTGCCTTGTGGTTCCCAGCAATAAAAGTGCAGCTCATGATCCAATATGGGTTGAGTACCCCTGCGAAGGTTACGGAGGTCAGACGGGCGTCGCTTCGTGTAAATCCCATGTATTTAACTTTCCCGTGAGAAATTTGAGAGAAAATTTCTTAGCCACATCGTGGGATCATGATTACTACACAGTTTATTTAATGAAATGTAAAATGACGTGAAAAAGTGCCTATTTTCTGAATAATATTTTAATTTAGATTTTGATTTCAAAGAGGAGGACGACCCCAAACTCAGGATAAAACGGAGGACGTGGAACCAACAGAGATGGCTCTCAGTGAGGTTAGATTTAGTTCCCTTGCTCAGTAATGCTGTCTTCGTAGATTTTGTTTTAAAGTAGTGCATGTTCATATTTATCTAATTCAAAATATTTCTTGCATTTTCTTTCTTTTCAATACTAAAAAAATTTGTTGCGTAGTTATGTTTCGTTTTCGTTGATAATAGTACTATTTCTAAGTTCTATTTGACTACTATATCTGGCCATACATGTCACACTTCATTTTGTATCCTCCTATATTTTATATGTATCCTATATATTGAATGGCAAAGCCTCCTCCATACAAGGCTTCACAGAAAGTCAGAGCATTTTATATCATCATCATACACAGGGATATGATGAGTGCGAACCCATCTTCTTCTCTACGGCTTTATTTTATTTCTCTAATCTCTCCCATCTTTGCGTGATTCAATCCTTCAGCCTTTCCTAATCTTGGGACTTAGAAATGCTATTTATAAATAAAACAGGTGTTAAACACGCACGTAACGTAACTTTATTTTATCTCGGACGTTTCGAATCATGTTGCAATGATCCGTGGTTACCGAGAGGTTTCTAAGTTGAAAGCATTTCTAAGTTTAACATTGTAGCGGGAGCGATGATTCGGCTCGACCGCCACCAAAGGGAAGATCTTCCGCCAGGCTAGGTGTTATGCCTGGGGAACCGCGGCTCCGACGATATTATGTCGGAGGTTGTATATATAGCTCCAATCCGTGAAATCTTTGAAATCGCGTCTTAGATTCTTGGCTGCTATTGGTTGAGCGCGTCAATTTCTTCGCGATGATTGACAGTTGTTGTGAGATTGGATGTTGTGACGAGTGGCGTAGAGATGTCGCCACAACATTTTAGAAATGCTTACCTATGAAAATTCTTCAGCTCTTCTATTGTATTGTATCTATTGTCTTCGGCTTAAAGTTCATCCAATTTAATGATATTTCAATATTTATTTTCATTCTATTTTCAATAAAATATTCATACGTCCAATTCAAAAAATGACAAATCATTAATTTATTATTATTTATTTCAATGTTTATTTTCATTCATATATGAATCAATGTTGACCGCGATCAGTTTCATATAGTATAACATTGGTTGCTTATTATCTTTTCTTATACCTATAATTAGTTCAGTATCATAATCATAACAACAGTTATTTAACAATTAACACTTAAATTTCTTATAGGATTGGCACGAGGTCAAAGACAAGTGTGATGACGTGAAGAAGGCCCCCTCTAAGTTGGACCTGGTGCGAGCCAAACTTGCAGAGGCGACTGAAGTCAAGGACGGATTGGTTTTGGACGCCGAAGACCACAAAGAGAAGATCTCTACTGTCAAGAGCCAAACCAAGGAGCAATACAGCGACGGCCATCGAGACAACCACTTCAACGCACTTATGCACCAAATTAAGCAGCTTAATGAAAAGTTGGATCTCAAAACTACCAATAACAAAACGGCCAGTCTTAGCTCTTCTCTAAACGAGAGGAACAATTTTAGTGTCGAGGGAGTCACGCCGGGAATGTCCTCATACACTCCCCCAGATAGCCGACAAGGGTACTTGAAAGTGTCCGATGTGATAAAGTCTCGCCGCATGGACTATGATGGCAACAGACAAGGGAACTGGAAGGGAAGGGTCCCCATGCCACCAAGGATGCCTCCGTTCAGGCCTTTCGATGCCGAGAGATATCCAGTTTGGAGAGGAAACAGACAGAGAATGGAAGAGTTTGCACCAAGGCCGTTTAGAGGACCCAACCTACCATACTTCAGGGGAAACCGACCTAGACCACCTTTTGAACCACTGCGGCCTTTACTCCCACCTCTACCTTACGAACGAAGCGCCATACCTCCGCTCCAGCCCCGGCCTCCGAGTACCGCTCCAGCCTCGGCCTGCGAGTACCGCTCAGCGGAGCCCTGCTTCGCGAAATCGGACAGGATGCCCAGACTGGAGACAGGGGACGATAAACCCAACCCGATGAACCCGTTACCCTCCAACTTGAATGTCCACGACCTGTTTGCTAAGCTAGTGGCCACTGGGTTGGTGCAAGTGAACCAGAACAAGGGAGATGCCAAAGTGGAGATCAATCCGGAGAAGCCAAAGCCGAAGGAGGACAGGAGTGTTGTGCACGAGGTGGACCTGTTGAGGCCGGAGACGCTTAAAGTGTAAGTATTCATCTTATTCTCTCTTGCACTTACACTTATACAAATACTTTTACTTGCGTGCATCTGATTTTGATCAACAAGTTTAAAGGTTCTAAACTCGACTGTATGTTTGTTACATTATTTCTCGCCCAACTGTGAATACATTTACAATAATAATACATTTACAAATAATACCTTTCTTTGTTACAATTAATAACAAAGGTTTTTTTTTGCATTTTTTGTCTATTACATCTTGCTTTGATATTTCACCACTTCAAAAAAATAACATTTTCGATATGTGTTTTGATGATGGGTATTTTTATTGTAGCGTTTCACGTAAAAAGGTAGCCAGATGTCGGTATTTTAATTCTGAGTTATTTGCGTTTGTGTATATCGTGTGAAAACAATAGCATATTACGATATTCTTTATGTCCCACACTATTTTATTGATCTCAATAACCTCTCACAGTAATTCTAATTACTTTTCTCTATCTTACAGTAAACAACCAGCATTGGTAGCCAAACTGTACGGTGGAATGCAATGCAGCAACTGCAGCGTCAGATTCCCGCCAGAACATACCTCTAGATATAGCCAGCACCTGGACTGGCACTTCAGAGAGAACACAAGGCGGAGGAATGGCGCTAGAAGGTCACACTCGAGACAATGGTACTACAGCCTGTCCGACTGGGCGCAGTATGAGGAAGTCGAATATGTGGAAGAGAGAGGTAAGTCAAATTCAAATTCATAATTTTTATTAATTATTATGGGATATTTCAAGCATCACTTAATAATTTTCATATCTTTTGGTTTTACAACATTGGTTGATGTCAAATAAATTATTTACTTAAAACTAATTTTATTGCCGCTTACAAAGCGTCAGTGCAGAGGAAGCGATAATTAACTGCACTGCAGCTTTTTCTTCAATAACGTCACCTCCACAATTATCCAAACTTAGAATTAGAATAGAAATGTGGACGAGATGTTATGTTGACTCTATTCAGTGAACAAAATCTTTAAATTCATTTTATATGTAAGTATATCACAATAGTGCGTCATCACAGATTTGTTTAAGGCGAAAATTCTACAATTGATTGTATTATCATTTTATCTTATTAAGTATGACAGATATTAATAAAATATTATAGCTTTGGGAAAAGTCGTATGTGAATTCGTTTATTGATAATAGAAAAATAAACATACATACATACATACATACATACATAAAATCACGCCTCTTTCCCGGAGGGGTAGGCAGAGACTACCTCTTTCCACTTGCCACGATCTCTGCATACTTCTTTCGCTTCGTCCACATTCATAACTCTCTTCATACAAGCTCGGCGGTTTCGGGTACTTTTGACCTGACCCTTTACCAGGACGTCCTTAATTTGATCAAGATACGTTCGTCTAGGTCTTCCCACTCCGACCTTTCCCTCCACACTCTCCTTGTATATCTGCTTAGTCAACCTGCTTTCATTCATCCTCTCCACATGACCGAACCATCTTAACATACCCTTTTCTATTCCTGTAACTACATCTTCTTTCACATCACAACATTCCCTTATCACGCTGTTCCTTATCCTGTCACTCAATTTCACACCCATCATACTCCTTAACGCTCTCATTTCCACTGCATTTATTCTGCTTTCATGCTTCTTTTGCCATACCCAACTTTCACTCCCATACATTAATGTCGGGACCAACACGCCCCTGTGCACAGCCAGTCGAGCCTTTTTGGATAGTTTCTGACTGCTCATAAAGGCATGCAAAGCTCCATTCACCATGTTCCCCGCGTTCACTCTCCTTTCAATATCACTATCACACTTGCCATCTGATGTAAACTTTGATCCTAGATATACAAACTCTTTCACTTGCTCCACTTTTTCTCCTCCAATCAAAATATTACATGCTGTCATTTCTTTCTCCATTTCAAAAACCAGTGTTTTAGTTTTACTTACGTTCACTTTCATTCCTTTCTCTTTTAAAGCTTCATGCATACAGTTTACCATCTCCTGTAACTCCTCCGCTGATGACGCCAGTATAACGTGATCGTCGGCATAGAGCAGACATTTGACGAGTAACTCATTCATCCTTAATCCACTTTTAGACTCTTTCAAATCTGTCAAACAGCTATCCATAAATAGGTTGAACAGCCACGGTGACGCAACACATCCTTGCCTAACGCCTTTCTCAATCTTAAACCACTCAGTGTGCGCTCCGTTTATCCTGACACAAGCACTCGAATCCTCATATAAGGATTTCAGTGCTCGTATTAAGAGACTGCTCACCCCATGCATAGAAAGTGCTGACCACAATTCATTCCTCTCAACTCTGTCATAGGCCTTTTCCAGATCTACGAATGTGCAATAGACTTTTTGACTCTTGGCCAAAAACTTTTCGGCTATGCACCGCAAGGAAAAGACCTGATCAGTACATCCCATTCCCTTTCGAAATCCCGCTTGAGCATCCCATATTTTGTCATAGAAAAATAAAATAACAATTAATTTATTGTCCCGTTCATAACGTGCGGAAAAGACAAAGAAAGACTTAACTAATGCTAAATACTTGAATGCTGTGTCACCTATAATTGGGGTACATGCTAGTACACTAAATGTAATGTTTATTGCAAAGGTTTATCATGTAACCTGTTGGTGTGCGTAATAAATAATGAAACAAAACAAAAATAAGCTAACCATTATCTATTGTCCAAACAGAGAAGAGTTGGTTCGAAACAAATTCGTCCGCGTCAAAGCCGCAGCCGGAGAGCACAGAGCAGGCCCCGAGCGTGGCCGCCGGCGCTCTCGGCGACGACGCCTGCGCTCTGTGCGGGGACAAGTTCGACCAGTTCTACCACGAGGACGAGGAGGAGTGGCATCTCAGGAACTGCGTGAGGCACGACGAGCTGAACTACCATCCGACGTGCTGCGAGGACTATAAGGTATGTTGCTGCTGTCCATAGACTAGGGAGCGCCCGCGAGAAACTCAAATCTCGTTATTATCTGTTACCGCGGGAACTTACAAAAATCCCTTTTAGCTTAAGCTTACCGTAATTCATCTTTGTTAATAAGTTTTTCTATTTTATACATAGACATAAATGTAACATCTACCTATTAGAGACCATACCGGATAACACATTTTTTTTTAAATAAACCGTAGCGTTTGTAATGAAAACTAAAGTTTAAAGAAGTTAAGAAATAAATTAAGACTACATTTTCAACTTTCTTCACAGGCATCAAAAGCCAAAAAGGAAGCAGAGACTAAGGTGATCGAAGAAGTAGCCATAGACAAGATAGACCCAGATGAGATAAGAGACACGGATGATATCAACTCCCAGTCGGATAATGAGTCTGTGGTCGAGGTCGTTGAACCCCCTGAAGCCATCCCGGAGGTTGTAGAGGTCAGTATCCATACAGTCATAAATAAATAAATATATACTTAGATTACACAGATTGAGTCATCCTCGAAGTAAGTTCGAGACTTGTGTTACGAGATACTAACTCAACGGTACAAAATTTCATAGTAGACACTTATAATATATTGATATAAGTACATCTAAGACTATCATATGGAGTGGTTCTATTACAAAATATCTAAAGTTCTATTCTAAAGTTTCGAAAACCACGCTGTGTAATTTCATATCAATTACTTCAAATTTATTTAGGGGTCAAGTATTGGTTGCGTAAATATAACTTAGTCCATAAATATTCCATGTTTGCGTGTAATGAAGGTAATGCTTATGCTTATATGTTTAAAATTGCATTACACAGATCGAAGAAGGCGACGAAGACGACGTGATCTACAAGGCGGAGCCGGTGGAGCAGGTTGTCGTAGAAGACGACGCGGACACGGACGACGAGACCGCGCTCTCCAGGGCCGAGAGAGACAAGCAGATATAGATTAAACAGGAGCCTATTGATCCTGGTGAGTAAATACCATTATCGTTTATTATATTCCACCTCTTGGCTTTAGCCCCGGTCCTTCACCACTGGAGAGGAGCCCGGGGTATGCCTTTGGTCATGGATCCTGGATTGGGTGAGGCAGGTTTTAACACTAAGCGACTCCCGTCGGACCTCCGCAACCTTTGCAGAGGATCCTAACCCACCACCAGGGGTCAACAACAATATATCCAATGATCATGGTTACTCATTCAGTTGCCAGAACGGACTAGACTATACGTCGTCAGATTTTATTTTATTTCAAGTCCTTCCAACGAATGTTTTCAGTTATATTGTATTCCACCAGGTGGTAGTGGAAGTAAAGTAAGGAACCTTTCCTTCGAAGGTGTTGCTAGTATAAACGTAGATAATCCTAAAACTACCATTAATCATTACATAGTTTAGAGCAAAGTATCTTCCCGCATCTGTTTGTATGTAAGTACGCTTGTGCTTAGATCTTTAAAATTACACATTTGATTTTGACGCAGTTTTTAATAGATACCTATAGTGATTCAAAAGGATGGTTTATATGCGCGAAGCAGGGTCGCTTGTATTTCTTAAAAAATAAACTTGATTTAACCAAAATCATTGTTTGCAGACGACGAGCCCATATTCATCGCGGAGGAGGAGGGCCCCGCCTCCATCGCGGACACCGCTCGCAGCACACTCGCGGCCTCTATCGACGGGAACGTGCAACTCGAGGCTGCTCCAGTGCCCGCCGTTCCTCCGGCAGGAGGCATACGGATAAACATTTCAAAAGCACCCACATTTGTCAATAATGTCCCCGAGCCGATGTTAGAAGATGTCAGTGCAGACGATGAGCCGCTGCCGCCGGGTGAGGAACCGCAGCTGGAGTATAAATTGAAGCCGAATTTGGAGGGAATACGCTTCAGTAGGCAGCCGCCGACTCAAAGAGGCGTCGAGATGTCCGGACTCTGTTCCATCATGTGAGGAGTTCTCAGTTCAGCTGTTGGCTTTCAACAAAACTCCTATTTACGTATTTCTAAGAGTTAAGGCCTTATGTAAAGACTGAAATATAATTATATAGAAATGGAATGTGTTTATGACAGTAATGAAGTCGGAAATTTTTAACAATGTGTAACGAAATCCATCCGATCTACATATTGCACATTATTGTATACTTATTTTATTTTTATTTTTATTTATTTAAATACACATAACAAATTGTAGTAAAAATATACATAGTAGTAAAATTATAAGGTTACGATCTACACTACAAATTCAAAAACAGTGTACATACGAAGACCATATAAGAAAAATGCAAACAGTTAAGAGATACAATATATGATAACGATATAGATAAATATTCTGTGTAAAAGTATCTGATTTGGCCTGTTGTAAAATAGCCTATTGAGTCTAAGCCTTGGACTCTAAGGAATCATACAACTGTGTTAATTAGACAAACTGTAGACTACAGACCATAGCAATCTATGCTATAGACTACATAGACAGTTCACGCTTGACGGCTCTGCGATACTGGAACAAATTTAAACGAAATATGTCAAAGTCAAAGTCACTGTCACTGCGACCGGCGAGAATGTCATTGTATTGGCGACACATGTTCACTATAGGGTTGTAGTTGTAATATAAAGTATTATTTACATAAACATTAAGATGGAAAGAATTAAAGTTTCGGTTACGGGATCTAAAACGGGTGTTAAAATTTAAAAGTGATAGGTAAGAGTTGTGGAGAGTCAATATTGGAGTGCACTATATTGTGCAGAATAATCAAGGAACTCATTTTACGACGAGATTCTAAGGAAGCGACATTAAAGTGAAACAACCTGTCTTTATACGATCTCAGCCTGCGGCTCAAACCACACCGAAAAGAAAGTATCGCTAAAAGTCTTTTTTGAACTCTTTCTATTCGCTGACAATGAACGTCATAAAAAGGCGACCAGACAACTGAGTTATATTCCAAAATAGATCTTATCATTGTAAAATATAAGTAAATAAGACTACGTTGTTTTTTAAAGCCACGGGTCAATCTAGAAATAAAACCAACTAACTTATTTGCTCTATCAATCATGTGATCATATTGAGCACTAGCTGTGCCCGCGACTTCGTCCGCGTGGAATAGTTATTTTGGGCATCATATTTATTTTTGCAAACATCCTCCTCGGCTTTATCAATTACTAGCTGTGCCCGCGACTTCGTCCGCGTGGAATAGTTATTTTGGGCATCATATTTATTTTTGCAAACATCCTCCTCGGCTTTATCAATGTCAGGCGGTCACGCGTATTAGAAAGAACGCTGGTTCGCCGTATTAAATGTTTCGCTGCAAATTGCTTATAACGACTATATCTCAAAACCTATTCGTCTGATTTATATACTGTAAATGGCAATTTTAGTCTACATGAAAAGCCGAAAGTAATAAACATATTTATTTGGATAAGGATTAATACTGAATTAAAGAAAATTGGTTTCAAAATAACTTATGTTTATAATGAAAAAATAATCTTAAAAAATGAACATGAAAGTGGTTATTGTAAGTAAACCTTAAGAGATAGATATATGCTCTCGCGGACTTTTTTGTGGCAAAAAATGAGTACTTCACATCTTTAGTACATTGTTTTACTTTATCTTTGTTGGTTTGCGCAGCGTTCGCGTGGAAAGCTCGCAGATGGCCGACTCATTCAACTTTCACCTGCATTGTTGACGTTTCCCGTAGGAAATCCGGGATAAAATGTAGCCTATAGCCTTCCTCGATAAATAGACTATCTAACAGTGAAAGAATTATTCAAATCGGTTCAGTAGTTTCTGAGATTAGCGCGTTTAAACAAACAAACAAAACAAACTCTTCAGCTTTATAATATTAGTATAGATAGTGTCACGCGGTCACGCGTATTAGAAAGAACGCTGGTTCGCCGTATTAAATGTTTCGCTGCAAATTGCTTATAACGACTATATCTCAAAACCTATTCGTCTGATTTATATACTGTAAATGGCAATTTTAGTCTACATGAAAAGCCGAAAGTAATAAATATATTTATTTGGATAAGGATTAATACTGAATTAAAGAAAATTGGTTTCAAAATAACTTATGTTTATAATGAAAAAATAATCTTAAAAAATGAACATAAAAGTGGTTATTGTAAGTAAACCTTAAGAGATAGATATATGCTCTCGCGGACTTTTTTGTGGCAAAAAATGAGTACTTCACATCTTTAGTACATTGTTTTACTATATCTTTGTTGGTTTGCGCAGCGTTCGCGTGGAAAGCTCGCAGATGGCCGACTCATTCAACTTTCACCTGCATTGTTGACGTTTCCCGTAGGAAATCCGGGATAAAATGTAGCCTATAGCCTTCCTCGATAAATAGACTATCTAACAGTGAAAGAATTATTCAAATCGGTTCGGTAGTTTCTGAGATTAGCGCGTTTAAACAAACAAACAAACAAACAAAACAAACTCTTCAGCTTTATAATATTATAGTAAAGATAATATTAGTATAGATGAAAGGTCAGCTTGGTGTCAAAATATATACCTAGGTCCTTAGAGCAACAGTTTTACAATTCAGAACATGACCGTCAAGACTAATTATAGTCAATCGTGTGTGTGTATACTAGTTGTATATAATGTAGGATGTATATAATGTAGGAGTATTGATTTATATCCGTAGATAGGAACGCGGTTTTCAATGTGTTGAAAATGTTCAAATTTGCAAAGTTGTAAATGAACCAGTATAATATTTGAATTGTATGTGAAATGAGGAAATCAAAAGTTTTATTAACTGTTAAACAATAAACCGTGTATTTATGAGAAGAATGTAATGTTATATCATCACGGAAAAACTAAAATAATGTCTTAAAGGATTCATTATTAAAGTTATTTTACATCGACATTTAATTTCGTAATTTTGTAGATGCAGCTACTTAATAATGATTTTTAAATAATTTGTAAATAAATGTTTACACTGATGATTCAATTTATTTTATTCATAACTCCCTTTCCTTTAGGTATTTTAATTATGGCATCAACCATAATTTATTTTGTTTTATTCTAAGAGCCTATCTGAGTTATTAAAGCACTATATATTCTATTGAATTGTATACCATATTCTGATTTTAAGGCTTTGTCTAGTTCAACTACCCCGCAAGGGATATAGACATGATTATATGTTATGTAACATATGCGTTGCGTTACATCGCTAGGCAAATTTTCCTTAAAAAAAGCTCGCTCCTTCATTTGAATTGTGACATAGCATAAACACACATCCGAATAAAATAAATACGACATGACGCAACCAGTACTGTTCCAGAATTGTCACTTGGGGCTACGGAACCCTTAACAAATAAGTACAAACCTATAATCACGTCTATATCACTTACAGGGTAGATTGAGAGCTTTGACTCTTTCAAAGAATAAAAGGCCACATTCAGCCGTTTATCTTATTGATGGAAATTGGCTTAATGATGACAAAAAACAGATTCAAATATTGACAGGTTGCTGGCCTATCGCCTTAAGAGAAATCCCAAATTTATAAGCCTATCCCTTAGTAGTTGCTGGTGAAAATTAAGACTTTCATGTAGTTGCTGGTGAAAATTATGACATGTTTAAATAATCTTATAATTTAAACTCTCAAATAAATTAGGTAATAACATATCAATAACAATAATATCTATAGTCTTTCTACATGCTACAATTATGCGGCCATCTTGGAAACGGCAATGTGTCCTTTATATTGGTCACTCTGCACATAGTCTGTAACAATCGCTCGAGACCAAGCCCGTAGCCTCCAGTGGGAATGTTCCCGAACTTTCTCAGCTCCAAGTACCAATGTAGTTTATCTGAAGGTAGTTTGCTCTTCAGTTTGTCGTAGTTGTCTTCCCTGAGACTGCCGCCGACTATTTCACCAGTGATTGGAGCTAGAAGGTCTAACGCATCCACCTGTAATAAACACAATTTATTAAGTTTTATTCATTTAATACTTGAGAAGAAGATAAATCTCCAACATTATCTTCCTGACCTTTACATTGGCAAAAAATTGGAAATCAAGCATTCTTCAAAATTTCATTAAAATTAAGCTGCTAAAGTTTAATAGACTGAAGCAGTATTCGTTTTCTGCTAGAAATAATACCTTACTGCTGTCTTCTGGGCATTCCTTCATATAGAAACTTTTTAGATCTTTCGGCCATTTCACAACAAACACCGGTACTCCGCCACAATACTCCACGAGGGCCAATTCTTGCTCTTTATTCAAACCTTCTTCGGTCGACGCTATTTTCTTCTTCTCCAAAATGATCTTTGCTTCATCATATGACAGTGTTATAAAGCTCTTATTCAACCAATCAGGTGTATTACTATTTTCTTTATCAATCAAGCATAGATCTGCTTCGTTTGTATTTCTCGTTTCTCTGTAAACATATTTCAGTAAATCTTCAATGTGATCTTGTAGCAACTCTAAGTTATCACAGAATGCTAATTCAGCCTCCAGCATGTAGAACTCCGATAAATGCAACCGTGATCTGTTGTTTTCGGCACGGAATGTGGGTCCCAGTGTATAAACATTGCCCATTCCTCTACAAATAGCTTCTAAATGTAACTGTCCTGATACTGTTAAATATGTTTTCGAGCCAAAATACACTGTGTCTTTATCTCTCCCCTCTTGCATCATAGCTTTGACAGTCTCTTCTGAATCAGGCTGTATTTTAAACACCTCACCAGCCCCTTCACAGTCATTCGACGTTAAAATTGGTGTGTGAATATTCAAATATTTTTGGGATGAGTAAAAGTCATGTATGTATTTTGAAACAGAATTTCGTACTCTGAGTATTGAAGAGATATAGTTTGTTCTGGAACGTAAATGTATGAACTGCCGGATATATTCTGGTGGGTGACTAGTTCTAGGATTGAATGGATATCCATCTGAGACTACACAGTCACCCAGCACTTTCACATTTTCAGCAACTAACTCTACCTGGCCCCTAGGACTTTTTGATAACTTTCCAGTAATGTGCACGGAGCTGCCAAAAGACAAGGAGTCTGTTTTCAAGCTTTTAGGTATTAATATCTGCAATCTTTGGGCACAAGATCCATCGCTAACATCTGCGAATATAAACTCTTTTTGAACACGCAAGTTCTTCACCCAGCCCTGGAAATGGTAAATGGCCTTTAATATTATTTATTTAAAGAGATTTATAGCATAAAAGTGTCATAAAAAACATAATATTCAACCTTTACTTCGGTGGAATCACCGACATTAGCTTTCTCCAAAACAGAAGCTATAACACTGTTTTTCCTGTAGTTAAGACCATTTGCACAATATTTGATTTGGCTGAAAACTTTACTAGGCAACATTTTTTTCTATTCATGAATAAACAGTAAATTAAGTAAAATTTGTAGGTTATGTATTTATAATATCTGTGGCATTTATATTGACATTCACAAACTGCCTGCAGTTGATCGAGTAAGGCACCGAGAGTTAAGCATGGAGTTGTCACCGCATGGGACACAATATCCATCGCTAGAAAAGCGTAGAAAAAGAAAAAAGTTATGAAGGTAGGTACTTTGTTTTACATTGACATGAGCTGTCAAATTAAAATTAGACTGAGCTGTCAGATCTATGGCTGTCAGTTCTGTCATTAAGAAGCAAATCAATCATGCATGTTGGTTGGTTTTAATCGCACTTTGGACGTATATATTTAATTTTAATTAACTATAGTTTCGATTTAAACTACTTTGTGTGTATTACTACTATAAATTTATGTAAGTAATAATTCCCTTATTAAATTGGTCAAAAATATTTTAGACCACCACAGTTACGGTGAGTGTCACTTGGATCACTCATTTAAATTGCTCGCTGGATAAATAATTGATCAGCGAACAGGTTTTCTCGTAATAAGTCCTTGGTTGTCATTTATGTTAATATTCAAATGTGAAGGCTTCATTGTACCGTCGAGAAGAGTTGATGCGTAGTGGTCTGGTTAAAATTTCATTGATGTGCTACTGAGCTACTTTTAAGAGTGCTATCGTCAAACTTTCTCTATCATTCATAAAGCTATATTACGTGTAAACGGTATGTGCAACAGTTGTTTCAAGTTTTCAATGTACTTGCTTGTTAACTAACGCAATTTCATCAATTGTTTTATCAGACACTATCTGCTGATAGTGTTTATCAGACTACATTTGAAAGTTAGCTGTGTGATATTATTCATTGAGCTACATAACCTTAGTTTTTCTGGCCCTAATCTAAGCTAAGGCTAATCTAAGGAATGTCATTAAAAGTTTTATTAATAAGATAATTTATTTATAATAATAGATTTATTTTAAAATAGGATGTAATTAAAAGAACAATTAATTGAAAGAAAAATAAAGCTCAATCTCTTAGAAAAATGGACTTCCAAAATCTCCTTTTTTCACTATTGTTTCTGAGATAAGATCTTTAATTTTTAAGTTATTAATTGGCTTTGGTGTAGTTAATGATAATCCTGTTATTCTTATCTAGTGTTAAAAGGTCATTGAATCTTTTGAATGCAATGTTATTTGAGGATCAAATTGGTTGATGTACTATTTGTGGGGTTTCCCCTATCAAAGCCACAAGTAAAATAATGGTTGTTGCTTCATCTACAGTACTTCCCCAGTGCATGTATTTCATGGGCATATGTTGATGAAAGTTTAAATAGATTCCTTTTCAATTTTATAGAGATATATAAACTCTGGTTGACTATTTTTCTCTTGTTTTTTTAGTTATTGAATAGGATTAAATAGTTCAAAATAATTTATTATTTTCCTGATTAATATGAAAAGAATCATTTAATTATCTTATTCACCATTTCTCATTTTGGTTTGCAATATTTTATCTTACTTAACACGCGAGTGTATTTATCTGTTACAAAAATAAATAGGTAATGGAAATAGTATGGTAATTTGTAATTCAATTGTCAGCATTTAAAGTCATAGCTATTGTTAGACACAAAAATCTATGAGGCTATGCTGATTTTGATCTTTTAATTTATCTGCCAACTGAAAATGTACATACATCTTTCCCATAGGGATGGACAGAGACTGCATTTGCCACGATCCCACACATCAATATCATCAGTGGTAACTGGAAACCAACATATATATAAATGATAAATATAATAATGCAATTATTAATGAAAAGAAACCATTTATTAGTTATTGCATTGAAAAGACATTACTTAACCATACAGCTTTAACAGTCTCTTATATTGCCCACAGAACATGGCAGAACAAGACCCACAAGCAGGAGACACCGGCCCACCTAAGGGCATCCCCGCACTGAAGGCCCATGTAATAGCGAACAAAGTCGACGTAGCCCTGTGGGGCATCCGAGTGCTCACAGTGCTGTGTACTATAGGATATGTTATACCCATTTTCAATAAGTAAGTGTTTTATTTGAAATAAATATAGGCACTTAAAGGGCCATGTGGCTCCCAGCACCAATAGATTTAATAAAAGGACCATCTATCTATCTCTTTCCCTTGGATGTCGTAAAAGGCGACTAAGGAATTTTTTTTTTTTTTAGGCGATGAGCTAGCATCTTGTCACTATTTGAATCTCAATTTTATCATTAAGGGAAACAGCTAAATGTGGCCTTTCAATCTTTTCAAGACTGTTCTATTTTTGTTACTGGTTCTGTCTACTCCGCAAGCGATAAAGACGTGATCGTATAGGCCTATTTTCAATATGTAAGCACTATTTGAAGCAAATTTAATATGTTAAAACTGAAATGCCTAGACATGAAACTTTGATTATATACATTCTTAAATAGCATGGCCTTAAAGCAATAAAATAGTAGAAAACCTAACTGGGTATCGAACCTGCGACCTTTGTTTTAAAGGCGAAACACAACCACTGCACTTAGCAGGCAGTCGACCTTTTTGAAACCAACATCAGTCATAATATTTTAATACCAAACAAGAGAAAAATCAGTGGCATGATCACCTTTTCATTATTATATCTGAGTAGTTTATTCTCGTTATCATATATATATATTGTATGTTTTTATTCTGCAGTTAACATTTAGAAATGTTCGTCATAAAATCCTTATCTCACAATCTCATTAAAATGTGGGTACATTATGATTTATTTATCATACTTTACTGTAATTTGTACTTTACATTAGCTGTTGAACATGGACGGAGAAAGTATTTTTATAGGTCATGTGCCGTGTGGTTTACGGCACCTTGGACTTGGATCACTCCACGTCTTTCGCTTAGATGTTGTAGAAGTTGATTAAGGAGATAAGGACTACCTATTTCACATCATGATCTAAACTAGGTTAGGCTTAATAAGGTAACGGAAGTCAAACTTGAAATATCGTGGGGAGTCAACATATAAGCAACATTTTTGATTTGTAACTATTTGGATGTGTAACTTTGAACCAATGCGGGTTAGCATCTGCAAAGGTTGTGGAGGTCAGACGGACTTAACCAATCCAGCTTCCGTACAATGGCACGCAACACGCCATTTCTTACGCGCGAAAAACTATCGTTGTTTCGCTTTTTATTATGACGTGAAACGGGACAACTATAGTTTTTTATAGCGCTAGTGAAATACTGTGTCGCGCCTGTCATACTACGCCGGCAAGTTAAGGTCCGGCACTAAAGCCAGGAGAAAGAAGAACCTTTTTGTCCCCAAAGATAAATTACAAGACACTTTAAAACAGAACGATTCTATATGTTGCCCATGGATGTCGTAAAAAGGGATTAAGGAATAGGCTTATAAACTCGGGTTTCTTCTCGTGGACGAAATGCTAGCAACCTGTCACTATTTTTATATCAATTCCATCATAAATCCATGCAGCTGAACATGGCCTTTCAGAGACTTTCAAAAACTGTTGGCTCTGTCTACCCCGCAAGGAGTATAGACGTGACTATATGTATGTATGCCTATTATAAAATATCTATTTCATCCGCAGTCCAGTATCAGCGTTCTACAAAGCCCTCTTGGCCAACGCGGCCACATCAGCTCTAAGACTGCACCAGCGGATCCCGGCGAGAGAAATCTCGATTTCCAGAGAGTTCCTCACGAGATTCTTCTTGGAGGACAGCGCGCATTATCTGTTCTACTCGCTGATCTTCATGAATGTGGCTCCTAATTTGTGTATCCTTTTCAATGTTAATTATATATTTTCTTATAAAAAATTTAAGACAATAAGGTTAATAAGTAATTTAAAACTTTCGATACTATTTATTAATAATACAGGTGAATCTCAATTCTATCAAGGTTTATACAAAAAACTGTTATCTCCCTCCACCTACCTACCCCGCAAGGGATATAGACGTGATTATATGTATATGTTTTTACCGTTAACCTACATTAATTTGAATTGAAATGAAATTCACTCCGTATTATTAAAATTGTACTAAAAAAACGTAATTAGGTAACTACTAAAATTAGAATGTCAACATTTCGTTCGGGTCCTTTAAATAGAGCATGTAATTAATACCTTTACATGCTTACATCAATTAAATACCAACTTTGTACATCTTAAGTAATTGTAAATGTAAAAACAAACAATTTCCAATTGATTTACCTACTCATATCGAGTAAGGTTATTTACCGAAGTCCAATGCCACACCAATCAATTTATATGTCATTGTCGACTATTGATTTTTCCATATTTAATATTCTTGGTGCATTGAGCACAAAAATATTTTATTTTATGTAGTACCTATGTTATCTTTCTATTTCTCGTTGTGGATGTCGTAAGAAGCGACTAAATGGATCAATCACAAAAATAAGTGTACCAACAATTCTCAAATATGAATATCAATTTTTGATGGTGTCGTAGACGAAGAGTTTCGGACCAGCCAATTAAAAAAGTAACATACATATTACATAACACATAATCAGGCGTGACTGTATGTATAAACTAAAACTTTAGGCTGAGCTAAAACATAACTAAAAAAACTATTCACAATAAAAAAAAAATTGTCCCCAAGGATGCTGTAAAATATATATAATTTGTAAACTTAAAAGTGATAGGGCCTATTAAAACTTACACAAGTGAAAATTATTGAAGTCAAGTAAAATTTATTGAAGCTATTGCAACAGTATGCACATTCTTAAGTGTGGTAAATGCTAGCTAATTATCAATTAACAATGATTGCGCGAAAATTCTCCCGATTGACCTTAAGGCCGACCGCCATCTTGGTTTCCGTTCAGACGGACATTGGACACATTCCATTTTGGACATCATTCTACTTGTTTTGACAGATTTTTCATTGGACCAATTCTATAACTTATATTTTTAATGCTAAAGTAACTCTGTCTGTCTGTAACGCTTTCACGCTTAAACCACTGAATCGATTTGAGTAATGTAAGATTTTTTTATTGCAAAAAATAAAACCACGCGAACGAATTCATGGGCTATAGCTAGATCTTTATAATACAGATCCTATACATATAGATTTCGACGCAACGAGATCTCGGTTTCCTTGACTCTTGGTCTCAGTGATTTTGACGCCGATATTTTTGTTCGCGCTGCTGCACGCCGCCTCTTATTCGCTCACGATTCTTGATGTAAGTATTTTAATTTGATTATCTATCTACCGGTGTTTCATCTCTCTCTCTCTCTCTCTCTCATCTCGGCGTGTTCCCGGTTGCACTCTCTCCACTATTCGGGATTCTCTCTATTCATTCCCGGGGTCCACCTCTGGTGTTTCGTCTCGTTGGAATGTAATAAAACCAATAACTGCAAGTGTAGTTCGTGGTTCTTTAAGAATAAGACCGCTCCCTCTTTTTCACCTGTATGTCGTGACTAAAGGACTGCGCTATCGGAAGAAGTCGTTTGATTGAGTGTTTTAAGTCACCTTTAACAAGGGGTCATATTTCACAGTTGACTATACAGTCGACAGCGTACCAAGTAACCCCGCATGTAACTCAATGACGCGATAATAAAGGCGAATTAGCAGTGAATATGGGTAGGTTGATTTGCCGTCGGCTGTACCATCAGTTGTTTGACCGTGTAAAATATAAAATGTGTACCACTGCCAGAAAGCGCGCATTGCGCATTTATCCAATGACTTTACTTTCTCTTGAGTTTTTGCGCGATTTCGATCACGCACGGCGCGAGGGCTATCTCATTTACCGTTACATTTTAAGAGATAGCTGCTAAGAGAGAAATAGGGAAATACCAAAAAATGTCTGCAATTATAATTGAAATAAAATTGCAGTTTATATTATAGCTCCCATATTTGTAACATCGCTTTTTTGCAACCGCTGCCACATGTTTTTTTTTAATATTGCTTAAAAAAATTGGATGCAATGCGACAAATTGCTTTAACATTTTTGGGGCCAGTAATGCTTAGCCGGCCGTAATACCATATGTTAATACCATAAATACCATAATTAATGTTGTCCTCGTTAGTATCATTTTTATATGTTCATTTTCCTTATACGTTAGCATGTGTTTCTAAAATAATATTAAAAGTTATGTTGCTATGTCAATCATGCTCAACAAAGAATGCGCTCAAGAAGAGATTATTATTTAAAAATGGACCAAAAAAATAGCGATATCCTAAGGCATTCGCCATTTTGTTTCAACTTCCAATAGCCTCTGCTGGATTTGCATTAGTTTTATAAATAAGTTAATACCAGTTTAAACTAAATGGTATGAAATTCTAATTTGGCTTGGCATGATATTTCTGGAAGGCATTTGATTATTTGAAGCGTTTCAATATTATCTTTTTTTTTTAAATATTGTGGCAGCAGGTGCAAGTGCATAAGAGCCCAAACTACAAAGTTACAAGTGTGTGGAGTTTAGTAACTTACATGATTATGATCGGACGTCACTTGGTGAGTTAGTTAAATCTACATATAAGAATACGGATTGTTAGCATTAGGTAAAGAATTGAATTGTCTCAATAACCGTTTTGGAATATGGCGTGTTTGACACGGATTCGTTCTTTAGGCTAAGACTACAGAACCTGGATCCCCCTTCTGCCACCAAATTTTAAGTGTGTTACTTAAGCGTGTGTCCTCGACGGCTGCTCAAGTAGATGTCCATAGGAGGATCAAGGAATACAACTCCGCTTTAGAGCTATTGCTCCATTTTTGCCCACTCACTGTGAAATCTTGGTTTGCATAATTGCATTGACACAAATCAATAAAATTGCATCGAAAATTCTAGTTACTGTCAATTGTACCTCTACCTTTAATTACTTGATTAGTAGTAGCCTACCCCTCAGATATGATTGTAAATCTCTTTATATCTACAATTTCTATTCCATATCTAAACATTTCTCAGTATGACATCCAAATCTACTATTTTTGAAGAAAACTTAGATTTCTACAAGTGTTTTTACCTACCTCTACATTGGTGTTGGCAACATTAGGCTTAAAGATCTTTAATGACTCATAAAGAATTACATTCACTTACAATGAGCCTAAAACTAATACACATCATAGTAACATTAATATTAGCTGCCATAATATTTTTTTATCGTCGTTTAAGACATTGGATCAGATACTGAGTCTAGTTCACCTAATAATTAATCATGTTTTTCCAGACCTTGGGCCAGAACTCCATGTGGGTGGCGCGTCTTCTGATCTCGCTGGTGGAGTTCCAGTCTCGCAACATTCTGCGCGCGGCCGCCTTGGCAGAGATCATATTGTTTCCGATCGTCGTGTTTATGGCACTTGGGTGAGTTGTTTTTTGGTTGGCCGTTAATTTATTATAACTTAACCGTGTGGTTCCCGCCACTTAAGAATAGAACATTACATCTCTTTCCTTTGGATGTAGTTAAAAGTGACCAAGGAAATAGGCACGCATTAAGCTTCTACGCATATTGTAAAAGACGATCAAAGAAATGGACTAACTTTGGGTTCCTTTTTAGGCGTTGGCAACCTGCCACTATTAGAATCTCATTCAGCCATACAGCTCAACGTGTCCGTTCAGTCTTTTCAAGAGTCTTGGCTCTGTCTTCCCAGCAAGGAATAAAGACGTGATTATATGTATATTACTAACTATTCAGAACTGTTAACAGTTCAATGAAATGAAAAATTCCCTGCAGAATAAGAGGTCATCGGTTAGTAGTTTTTGAGGCGGATACTTTAACCAAAAGTGGTGTGTGGTTCCCGGGACCAATAGAGAAGAGAATGGGACCACTCCATCTCTCTCTCATAGATGTCATAAAAGGCGACTAAGGGGCTAGGCTTATGAACTTGGGATTCTTCTTTTAGGCGATGGGCTAGCAATCTGTCACTATTTGAATCTCAATTCTATCTTAAAGCCAAGTAGCTGAACGTGGCCTATCAGCCTTCAAGACTGTTGGCTCTGTCTACCCCGCAAGGGATATAAACGTGATTGTATGTATGTATATACTTTAACAACTCGACCACCGCTGCTTTGTTAGTTTTTTTGTCTCTCGAAGCACATATTGTATTTAATTTAAAACCACAATTTCCAGCGGCTACTGCGGCCTCCTAACGCCATTCGTGTACTACTACTTCGTGACGTGGCGTTACGCGTCACGTCGCAACCCCTACACCCGGAACACGTGTCGCGAACTGAGAGTCTTGGCCGAGAGAACGGCGGAGAGGCCCAACTTGCCGGCACCTGTCAAGACCGCCATCTTGTCCGGCGTTCAGTTGGTGTGTCGTATGGCGCCACCTATGGAGGAAGTGCGGCAGTAGGTAACATTATTTTCTAGACATGCGCTTTGGAAGCGGTAGTAGTTATAATTAGATTTAAATTATGTGACGTCAATAAGTGGTACCTTGTATCCAATTTTGATAATAAATCTATTCTATTAAGTAAGATGATAAGTCCGCCTTTGTTTTTTTTTTTGTTTTTCTTTTTCTTATGGTGCAATAAAGTGTCTTTCTATCTGTTTTTTATTATACTACTTGCATTTGAAAAGTTAGTTAGCTATTGTATTGTAAAACGGCGTAAGCAAGCGTCGAGAATCAAGTCGGCCATCTTGTCACTGTGGCGCCATCTATGGAGGAAGTTCGACAGGAAGTCGTCACAATAATCTTTAGCTTTTTATTGTAATTCGTCTCTATTGTATTCTCACAACAACTAAAGTTATTTAAAATTAAAATGCTATTTTAGGGATATAGCCCACGGAAGCGTTCCTCTTCTAACTTCTTAATAAATTTCAACAATTGAAATTTAAATCGTCAACGGCCGTCGTCGTGACGTGGCGGAAATAAAATTACCCCTTAAAGATTATGTTTCTTAGAAACACGAAACCTTAATCTTAATTCAACTTAATTAATTTCCAAAATTATTTTCAGATAACGAGCGTAAAGCGACATCTGCCGGGAAAACGCAGCATCAATACTAACCAAACGGGTCGCTCATTTGTATCAATTTTTTTAACCCGAGGAACGCACGCATTTGGTACTTTTGTAATAGTTAGATACAACTTAGAATACACGAGCATAGGAAATAATTTTAGTAACATGTTTATAATGTCCATATAAACCTTGAATGAGAGAGAATGCCTTGTGGTATTGAATCCACCTGTTGTACATTTTACGTTTATAAAGTTTAAATAGACCATGTTTGGATACCGAAAATAATTAGTCTAATATCATGACGAAATCTATGAAGAAGATCCAATTAAATGCAGATTCTTCTATGAAAGAATCTGCCATGATTTGATACAGTAAAGAAGGGAGCGTTTCCTTCTTTTTTGAAGTCTGTTAGCATCTTGTAATGCAAAAATTCATCAACACATAGTACAGAATGTGTGCAGTCCCGTAATATAAGGAAAAATCATTATTGGTAAGGATTTTTAACAGCAATATGAATCTTCAATTCCCCAAATTTATTCTAAATCGTCGTGATTATTTAATTAATGAGCTATGCTATTTGTTTGTTTTCTTACAGCACGACTTTCTGTTATTTCAGAAGAATGAAATGTATTATTTTAAGGTTTTATTTCTCCCGAACGGTATGTATAGTAACGGAATTGAACTTAATATAAATAATTAACGTATTTTTTTTAATGAGAGGTTCAAGGTATAAATAGATAAAGGTTTGTTAACTAGAAAAGATTTTACGCGCGTAAAGCTCCACAGCCCAGAGGTCTACTTACACAGATCAATAAATAAAAACGCCATTTATTTGCTCAAAGATAAATCTCCGAGCAGTGAGAATAGTTCTGGCATAATATACCAATAGTGTGTTCGGTAAACTGGATTTGACGCAAAATATATAGACTAGTATATTTAAATCTTATTTCATACCGTTTGTGGAAGATCTAACTTCAACAACTGACACAAGTTACCTTGCATTTCTTACTTATTTCGGTTGTATTTAATCATAATATTATACGGCATTAGAATGGTATTATGTTAAGTTAAAAGTTTATTTAATATAAATGGTCCAATTTATTTTATAAGGAATAAAGATTTTATGTTAAGAATAAGCGAATCCTGAGGTATGCAATGCAATAAAAGCCGTGTGTCAGCACTTTTGTAGAAAAATCCCATTACTGATTAAAAATAATACGGAAATAAAAAGATAAATGTGTTTTTCAAAATAGAGAAGGGTAACCGTAACAGTCTATCAAAGCCTATTTTTCTACTTTTATCTTCTAATATACATTGAATATCAATAACGCAAAATAAAAAAAATATTGATACTGTAATAGTTTAAAAAGTTCTTTTAATTTTTTTGATTACATCATTAAGTTAAAATTATTTGACCAATTCATTGATTAACAGTGGGGATTAAGTCCGATATTTCAATGTACCAAATTTAGAACTGATGTATGTGATCATTGTCTAATGAAATCGCGAATTTTTTTGTCAATCCTTGATTGAACTATTTATGTATTTAAATTTATAAATTCTCGATGTATGTACTCGTACCGCTGACACTTGTATTTAGTTATCATAAAGATGCACTTGGTTTGGGGTGATTGTAGTCATGTTTTTTTAAAATAAAACTGTTGAAAAAATGTTTTGTATATTTAAGAGTTACTCCTAAAAATTGTTTTTTTTTTTTTTTGGTATAGGTATACGATAATTACATCAAAAACATTAAATTTATGTGGGAACTATTAACTGATTGAAGTCACAGAATTTTGTCTATGGGGCTCACACGAAAAATCAAGTGTACAGGGACGTTACTGTCTCTATCGCTTAACGAGTCTCTTGAATTGGACCTAACCCGTAAAATGCGCGAACTGCCGTTTTCTGAATTTAAAAAATAGTGTATATTAGCCGCGTTACACACCGCATAGCCCATAGTAAACCATGATAACAAGCTATGAAAATAGCTGAAATGAACAAGCCTAACTGTAGCTACATCTGTCAATAAGTCTATTGGAAAGTTTAGTACTCCACTGTAGTTTTGCATGTTATTATGCCAGCCTATTTTTCCACCAAAGGCATGTAATACCTACACTAAGAGGAATGGTCCTAAAATGGAGCCCTGAGGTGCACCCATTCTGACGCTTTATCTTACACCATTAATATCTAGTTTGAAGCCTATCAGTCAAAGACACCCTAAATTCAATTGATTTGTGGTGGGTGGTGTATGGGTTTACCATATTGACGAAGTTTGCGCAAGTGTCTGATGATTTACGCAAACAAATACTTTCGAGTCCCTCGAACTCTTCTTCAACTCGAAGGTATTAACAAATGCCGGTGGTAGTTACAGGTACCTTGCCCGTCTCTTTAGAATCCCTCGTTTATGAGCCTATCCCTCAAGTCACTTTTTACGACATCTTTACATATAATACATTGGAAAAGAGGGAGTGGTCCTATTTTAAAGCGCCGGAAACCACACGCCACAGTGGTGTGTCGATAATCGCTACTAGACTGTAACTAAAAGAAAATGTCCACAAGTTACGTCAACTGCAGAAATAAAACAAACTAGTATTTTTTTTTTTAGTAATGTATTGGCTTATATCTAAGCGGTCGCGGCGACGGGCGGCGGCAGCGTGGCGGGCTGCAGCGAGCGCACGTCGGAGATGGGCTCCAGCGGCGCCGGCTCGTCCTTGGGCTCCGTCACCAGGATGTGGTCGGGCTGCGGCTTCTTGGGGCCGTTCTTGCCTTGTTGGTCCCACGGGAGCATGATTTTCACCTGTACAAGATTGGGAATTTGTTTAATTTCACCTTATTTCACTTAAGGAGGCCATAGACAAACTACACATATGTTTCTATTTGTTTTCAACAGTTATCAATTTTAGAACTAAACTCTCATTAACCTAGCCAGGGTGCATCTTGGTTTTTGCTCGAACCCTGAACAGAGAAGAATTAGCTTTAAAACAACAGATATGGTTTCAAGAACAAAGGGGGATTTCTATTGTCTTATATATTTCTGTTGCACTTTCTACAACATTCACTTGACTTGGGTTTTTGACAGATTTCCTTTTGGCATTTATAACATTAGTTATTTGTTCAGCAAGCATATACCAGAATCTCTAAATAAAAAAAATCCTGCAACATAGGTAATTGCTGTTTTATTTACCACAAACAATTAGACCACAAACCAATGAATTGCTTGCAATCCCTGAAATGTGGATGGCATTAAGCCTTCATACACAAAAAAAAAATACTTGAACAATATTGAAAATTATCCATTTTTTGCATCTTTTATATACATTGGAAGAACTTAAAGTCACTACCGGTTTAAACTTGATTCCCCTAAATTATTTTATGATTTGATTGATTGTCTGAATTGAAATGATTGTCCAACCTTATAAGTTGCAGAAAGAATCTGCTGGGATTCAAATTTTACCTATACTTTTTTATTTAGGACATTGTTCTTACCTTAATACCAAGCACACCCTGTCTCAACAGGACGTGCCTTGTGGCTGTGTTGACGTAGTCATTGCATGGGTCACCAGAGTGGATCATGAGTCCGTCCACGAACTTCATGGACTTGGCACGTTGACCACGCAGCTTGCCAGAGACCACCACTTCACAGCCCCTAGCTCCAGACTCCATGATGAATCTGAGCACGCCATAGCACGCGCGCCTTACAGCCAGGCCTAAAACATTAAGTTTATTAAAACACTAGCTTTTGTGCTGGACATATAGTCAAATAAAGTGTCTATAACACTAGCCAGAGAAACCTCAGGATTTTATTTACATGACTGTCTCAACAACAGCCTTTATTCTTTTTTTCTTACATGTGACTGAAACACTTCACAATATTAACACAAACATAAAGCCACATCTAAATCCTTTGCAGGTAAGACAGAGCCAGTCTCAATAACTAAATGGCCATGTTCAGCTGTATGACTTCTTAATCGAATTTAGATTCAATAGTGACAAGTTGCTAGAATTGCTGAATTCCAAGTTTATAAGCCTATCCCTCAGTCGACTTTTATGATATCCATAGGAAAGATATGGAGCAAGTCCTATTCTAAAGTGTAATAATAAATTATTCATTATTCTATAAGATGCAGTTTTGTTTGTATTTGTATAGCAAGCACCGTACCAGAGCATGTACAGAACAAACCCTCCAAAAAACTTGCTGCATGTTATACCACAATTAATTAGACCACAAACTATGAGAGCTTGCAATCCCTGATTTGTGGATGTACACTAGAAAGTGTAAACAAAATGGAATCGGACAATGCATTTGGTACAAAGTCTGTTTGTATTTGTCTCAAAACATTGATAAGTGAAAACATGTCATTTCTACTGGTAGTTATTTATATCAAATGTTTATTCATGCTTCAGTTACTTTATTGGGCTAATTACGTATAGATTTGAATCACACACTAACCTCCAATGAGTTTGTATCTCAATGATTCTGCTTGGGCGATGGCGCAAAGACCACGAGTAGCGACTTTCTCAGCGTACAGTTCAACAGACTGTTCAGGAATGTTGAACCTCTTTTGTACCACCGAGGTTAGTTCTCGAATTCTGCGGCCTTTTTCTCCCAAAACGCTCTGCGTCCTAGTGGCCATAATGATGATTTCTGACCGGGTAGGAGTGACCCGGACCTCCACGCCGGAGTAGCCATCTTCAGCTAGCTCTCTGGTAAGGAACTCATTCAGCTCCGCCTTGAATACACCGTCTCCGACGAACTGAAATCAACACGAGAGGTTATGTTTTGATCACAATTTTTGGCAGATTCCTCGACAAATATCGCGCACAATAATTGACATGACGAAAAGTTGTAAAATATACTACTGATCACGGATAGTTAATCAGTTTAATTATAATATTAATGATATTACATCTAAATAACACTAAGATCATCCACTGACATCGCACTTTCCACAAGCTAAATCTTAAAACTTATCACGGACATTAATTCAATATAGCTTCTTGTTTAAGAAGGCAAACATATTTTTGTATTTTGATAAAGAATTTCAACGTACTTTTCGCTTTTTAGAAATGTTGTTCACCGCCATGATTGCAACGGAGCTGAGAAAACTAGAAAGAAAGAATGTGAGACTGGAAGTTGTCAAAATCTGTCAATGTCAAAATATCGCTGCGTTCCAGTTTATACAACACGTAATCGAAACATTCGCAACTAGTAAAGGGCTCTACTCACTTTGAAAAATTGTGCCTTCAACGCGAACCCGCAATACAAGCCGTAACTATAATATGAATTTAGCATGTACTAGAATTAATTTCTTATCAATTCTTTTTAAAAAATTTTGGGTATTCACATGAAAATTAAACTAGCATATTGTATGTTAAAAAAAAAATGTTGTATTATTTCATCATGCCGTGTGGTTCCCGGCACCAATAAAATAAATATGGATAGGACCACTCCATCTTTTTCCCATGGATGTTGTAAAAGGCGACTAAGGGATAGGCTTGGAATTTTTTTTTTAGGCGATGGGTAAGCAACCTTTCACTATTTAAATCTTAATTCTATCCTTAAGCCAAATAGCTGAACGTGGCCATTCATTCCTTTCAAGACTGTTGACTCTGTCTACCCCGCAAGGGATATGTATATGTTATTTCATCATCCGCTGTTAATGACGGATGGTCAGACCAATCGAGTGAAACACACACGATCGGTTTTAAAAATCACTTTATTTGCACATAGAACACTGATAAATAATTAAAACAACGCAGAGAAAAAAAATATGTTTCGAGACAAATGTTGTCTACATATAGGATGGGATGACTTAGTACCCGCTGATGTTTATAAAAAGTTAAGAAGAAAAATCCAAATCTAGTATCCAAGTGGGTGGGCCTTAAGCATACCTAAATGGTACCGCGCAAGCCCGGGGCGGGAGCTAGTTGATAAATTGAAAATTCTCGCGCCTGGTTACCCCTTTCGCTCAACGCCCGCAAACTAATCTTTTATTTGTGAATAGTAGTTTTAAGCTGGTATGTTACTGTCACAAAATTAAATGTCAATGTTATTTTATAAAGAAATCTCAAGTATTGCTGTCAGAGTGTGGCACTCTATGGTTCTTTGTACTGTCTAATGTTTTGTAAAAAAAAAAATTATGTTTCAGGTGACGCACAGTTCGCGCCACATTCAAATATCTAAGACGTCGTCGTCATCTCAAGACCGCGCCTAGCGCGCTTTTTTTGTTCTCCGCAAAATTGTATATATCTGCAACGTGTGTGTTGTTTCCCGGCCCGACTACCCGTCGTTTTCAATCGCCTTACAAATTAATATAGGTAAGCAGTACGTAGCTTAAGTTCGCCGTCTCCATGTTTATTTTAGAGTGCTTTCTCGGATCGGAAATGCATAAAGGATAAAAGTACTTATCGGTAAATCGTAACAATGTCATCTAGTGCAAATCGGTGGAACTACAACGCAGTCAATACATAATATTGTTGTGTGTCTAGTCTGCCCCTAATAAGCTCCGAGAAAGTAGTTAGATGGCGATGTCGATAGACAGGTGCTCAATTTTATCTGAAGGTAAATTTCCAAACAATGATACATATTTTATTATTCCTAAAAACAAAAGAGAAGAGGCAAATAAAAATATTTTTTATCTAATGCAATTTATTTATTACTCAAGATCTTTTCGTTACATACAAACGCACCATATAAGTACTTAGCGTAACAATAATTTATTATTACGGACATACTGCCCTATAAAATATTGAAAAGAAAAGACTTGTCGGCAAACCAACAATATTTACACAGCAACAAAAAATATCTAGACTATCTTAGTAAAAGAAGTCACATCAATCAACTGTGGAATAGGTTAAAACAAAAAAAAGCACACAAGTGCAAGAAAATATAGGTACTATGTCGTAAATGTGATATAAGTAAGTATTCTAACGTTTCGACGACATGAATAACGAATCTAAGTCTAAATTCTTTTATAACTAACAAACTGCCGGTTTTTTTTCGGTTGCACGTACCCTTTCATACTTTATAATTATATAACCAAGAAAACCATAATCTACAAAGACAAGGACATTAGTTCGAAAGTAACATACAAATTGACTGAAACGGCGCGAACTTTTCATGTCCATGCCTTCTACAATGTGCTAACGCTAACTACAAAAGTAATAACAAAAATAAAGTTTTCGCAGCATTTCTTGCTTTATAATAGTTTAAATTTTATGATGTAAGTACCTAATTATATTCTGTTACTACGTATTGTTCTAAATATACGTTAAGTATAGCAATGCCGCCGCAAAAACCTTAACTATAATAATTAACTAATAAAACATTCAAGAATATTAAAATTAACGAAAGACATGGGTCTCTTTAAAACCACGAAACAAATGGTAATGACCTAAACATGACTATTCTACTATATCTACGTTGCTACCTTTATTATTTTATTGTTTATAATGTTAGTATTTTCAACAATAATAAGTACTTATGGGATAACTTATTTATGCGTTATTACGTGCGCGCAAGGCTGTACTTGCAGTGTGTCGATGCTGTTTTAATTGTTTTGCGAAGCGTGCAAAGCTTAATTTATAATTTAATAGTATGAATGTAGTAAATAAATCAATATTCATAAACTATTACTGATATTGTAATCCAGACCATAAACTACCTACAAAATTATTACCTTAACTTTCATTAATAAATGCTTACAAATTAAATTTAGCTTACTTTTTAAATGGACAGTGATTATTATATTACACAAGGTGTACATATGTATTCTTAAAAATAAAAACGTTTATTTTAATTATTCTATGCCAACATTGACTTATATTACCTTACAATAATGGACAGATTGCGTGTCATTAGCGTGTTTGATTAAAAATGGCGTGACGCGTGTTAGAAACATGAACATGTGCAAATTTTTGTCAATACATTTATTTAACTAGAAATATTGTAAAAGAACTAGATTTATTAATTTGCCGTGATAAAGTAAAACGTGGGAAGAGCTCCGGCTTTAATTTACACTTATATTTTTAACGGTATTAATTACTAATTGGGGCTATCAGGATTGTTTAAAAATCTATGCTTCTAAATATAAACAATGATAGAATATTCTAAATACAGACAGAATAAAGCAAAGAATATAGGTACCTATAGTAGAGGATACATACAATCTATAATTAACATTTGGAATCTAGATAGATGCTACCGTGGGACGTGAGAATAAGGGATCGAGTCATTTGTACAACTTCTAGAATTAGCTAGAGTAAAGGTTACCTTCTTAGACCATATGAAGTGGCATAAAATTTTTAAAGCTTATTCATTCATGCATATGCGACGATGTTTTAAATATTATAAAACACTTATTTTAAGCTGTGGGTTTTTATTATCCACCACAACACAAATATTAGTTAAATCGGAAAGTCTATTTGAAACTAGTGGTCTATGCTCTTAACGTTGTATGCAATTTCATATGGCTAACTAGGTTTAACCCTAAAGAACAACAAAATATATTCTACTAGACATTAGCTACTTACAAGTCTGAAAGAAGTTAGTTGTTATATAGATTTTGTTTATTATTTTGTGTTTCTATATAATATTTGGCACAGTATAGGAAAAGAGAAGGTATTTTTAAGACTATATGTAGTGCGATTACGGCTACATCACAGAAAGAAAGGAGCGGAGCGGGACAGATGCAAAAATATATACCATTTTAATTGTATTATTAATTTTATATACAAACTTTGAAACTCATGTAAATAGATGAATATTCATAAATTATTGAGAAGATCATAAACCTCAATGTAAGGACACAAGTTTGGTATTTTCATAAATTTTACAAAGTTTGAAGATTCTTATTTTAATAATGTAGATTTTTTAATGGAGGCTAAAATTTTTTTTAAAGGCTTGTTGGCACTTCCACCTTTCGTTAAAGAAAGGCAGCCTTAAATCGTATTATAGATTTTAAAAGCCATAAGCTGTAGAAATATAGCGGCTCAAGTAGTGTAATTAGCTGTAAAGTTATAGAAGCTCATAAAAACGAAAACTATTACAGAAAAAAAACAGGGAAAATAATAAAAACAAAATAAAAACTTCAATATAACCATTTAATTAAAATCAAAATTAAATAACAATATCAATTAATAAAAATAAGTACTTGTACCCATCACCAAAGATCAAAATAGGAATGTTTTTTTTTAAACAGTACCAATGAATACACTCTAAAAACACATGTATAGATGCCTTAAGTAAGAGATATTGCACAAGAGAGTACAATAACGTCAAAATAAAAATACTTAAGTACGTAATTTAAAATCACAAGTAATGGGACGCAATTAATTTAAAAACAATTAAATCGAGGAATAATTCAATAAGGGAATACTGGAATAATACATAGTTGTCAGTTAAGTACAGGTGTAGAATGTAAAGAAGATAGAATAATACAATATAGTTCTCAGTTAAGTACATGGATTAAAGGTAAACAAAAATATACAATAAAACAAGTTCTGAATTAAGTACATATTTTCAATGAAATAAAAATACCTATGGCACTATGTTAAATAATAATTTCATAAATAATAAATTAAATAAAATATTAATAAATTAAAATTCACAATACGAAAAATTGGAATGTCGTCTAGCTTTAAAATTTGCACTTACGAACTACATAAACTAGATCTAGATAAGTACCACAAGATTATTACATTTAAACTTGCTTCAATGTCCGGTTAAGCCTTGTACTATTAATAAAAAAATAAAAATACTTTACAATACTAATCACAAAATGTCGCAACGACTTTTAATTTTTGTAATTCACGATTCTGAATTAAAGGTACTACTTTGCTAAAGCTAACATAAGAAAAAAAATGCCAATCATTTTCTTAATTACGTTGCAACCATTTAGTTTAGCAAATTTAATATAGACAAAAATCGTAACGCTTATTTTTTTTAAATTTAATTTACATTTTTGTCAATAGATGGCACTTTATCCTAAATTCTACCACTTTAGCTATGACAAAGGATTAGATTTATTAACAGTACAGATTCTCGGACCTTTTTTTAAATTATTACATTTTTTTTTAATTAGGTGTCTATTTCACGATTTTTATTTTATTTTGTTAATCGCGGTCAGAGTAAAATAGTCTCAGTAACTCTCAGTAACGTTGTTGGTACTCGTGGTGCCATCTGTTAAAGTCTATGTGAAACACCACTAGGGATCCATTCTCTAGACCCGCCAAGAGGAACCTGTGAAATTAAAAACAAAATGTTGTTAACAATTGATGTTCTAGGAAATAACCAATCATCATTTAAAAAAAAAAAACTCTTCCGATTCGAGTGTGCTTTGTGGTCTTGGGGTGCACTAAAAGAGGTTTACCCAAGGCTGAGTTGCAGATGTCCTCTCAAAGAGGAAGAGCCAAAGTACGAAGGAATGAACAGATTAGAATAAACAGAAAGATTGAATAATCTACTTAATCTGGTCACAAGCAATCTTGAACATTCACGCGCGCTGGGAATGTACTAGGAGATTAGAATTATCAAAGAGGTAGCTTACTTTTGGTCATGTGATAGCGCCAATGAACACACAGGCGCGCCGGCCGGCGGGAAGGCATACAGCGGGGCCAGGGTGAATGCTCGCCACACTTCCACTACACCCGCATCACCACCACACACGAGGTATTCTCCGCATCTTGACAATGCTAGGCACTGTAATTGAAAAGAGCAGAGTTTAAATAAAGAAAAGACGAAAAAAGTCAATTTCTGAATAAAATTACTGTGACAAACAGACGGATGTAAATGTATATTTAACTATTAGGGTTCCGTTCCTATTGGCTACGGAAACAAACATGTAACCACTGTAAGCTTCATTTGAATTTATTAATTGAGCGAGTCATTTCCTATTGAGACCTTGAAGGAGATATTGAGAGTTACCACATTACGCTAAATATTATTAAGTATTAACCAAATTCACATGAGGCTTGGTTGGATCAAAGACAATTTTATCATAATCACTGGGTTGGTTAGACAGCAAAATATGTGACGTTTCATTTTCGAGTGAAAGTGGGAAAGATACCAGGCGTTCATAACTAACCTGGAAGTTGTCGTTATGCGTTTCATTTCTGAGCCGACGTCCATTGAGTGTGAACGCAGCGAGGTGACCTCTAGCGTATGCTACAACTACAACGCCCTCTCTAGACAACGCCAGCTGTTGCGGAGATGACACGCCCTCTGCCGGTGGAAGAGCTCGGAGTAGCTCGCCGAATGTCGTGTGGATTAGCACGGGACCATCTGAAAATTGTCATAGATTATAATTTTAGTATTTATCGGTATGATATATGATTGGTGGGTATGATGTATGGTGCATATTGCAAGCACTCTTTGGGTTTTGAAAAACATTAATGTGCTTCTTATAAATTTGAAATTTCTGTTGGCCCGATCTGCAAGACAGCCCACCTTATGTCAAGTTTAAAAGTTAACTTTCTGAGGAACGATAATTGTTTATTGCGTCAGTTGCTGTCAGTATTCTCAAATACCAGGCGAACAGAAAGTGCAAATACCCGAAAGACTACTACTATTGACAGAAGACGCAACTCAATAGATATCAGTACAGTTAGTTGTTCTCTCACAGACTTCTTAAATACCAGGCGAACAGAAAGAGCGAAGAGCTTTAAGATACTTAATGACAGAAGAAGAGATGACAAGTTCCAACTCGGCGCGACGTGTCGTGTCCGAGTCTTTTAAAATACCGGGCAAACAGAATATGCAAGTAATGATCTGATACTTACTGACAGAAGAGGAGATGACAAGTCCCAACTCGGCGGAAACCAGAACACCGTTGATAGGCGCGTCGTGCCCTGTCAACGTAACTCGAGGCGCTGGGGCTTCGCCCTCGCCTACAATGCCTCCGTGTCGAGCAGACCTAATAAAATAACATACATAAATAAATATATAATAAATATATATACGGGACGAATCACACAGATTGAGTTAGCCTCGAAGTAAGTTCGAGACTTGTGTTATGAGATACTAACTCAACGATACTATATTTTATAAAAAATACTTATATAGATAAACATCCAAGACCCAGGCCAATCAGAAAAAGTTCTTTTCTCATCATGCCCTGACCGGGATTCGAACCCGGGACATCCGGTGTCACAGACAAGCGTACTACCGCTGCGCCACAGAGGCCGTCAACATACATATGAACATATAAAATCACTTTCATATTCCTTGCGGGGGTAGACAGAGCCAACAGTGTTGAAAAGACTGATAGGCCACGTTCAGCTGTTTGGCTTAATGATAGAATTATAATAATTAAAAAATTACAAATTGTGACAGGTTGCTAACCCATCCCCTTAAAGGTAATAAAATAAATGCGAATTGTTATTATATAATGTCTCCATTTGTTATGCCGCTGACGATAAGCGTCTTTCTCATATTAACGTATTGTAAATTGCATTTTGAGCAGAGTTACGAACGTTTATTAGAAGTCACCTAGGACCTTCTACTGTGTGTATTTCACTCTTGGTAATTGGCTGATAAAAAGGAGCAAGTAAGATAAGCGCTTTTTTTTCAAAACAGTCCTTTTTAAGTAAGATCCAATACGTATCAGGTTAACTTGCCAAGAAGCGGAAGTCAGATGAAAATCGCTTCGCATAAAAACTTGACTCAACCAATCCAGGATCCATGTTCCAAGGAAAAATTCGGGCTCCTCTCCAGATTTATGAGTCCCAGTTGCATGGGACTAAAACTAGGTGGAAGAAGAAGGTCTTATGTAGGTAACTGTCATATGGAAATCAGACACAAATGTTTGGCAAGACCAAGGCAATTCGATTGAGCAACGTACCAGTGCCACAGGAGAACGGTGCAGTCTTCTGACCCCGAGGCGATGTAGCAGTCCGAGGTGATGTTGCATTCCGACCGCGACACGCACGTCACCACGCCGTAGTGGCCGAATATTATCTGAACTATTTTAGCTGCAAAGGCATGATTAGTTGATTAGTGGTTAACTGGTGTTTGAATAGATGAATATTTCAATATTCTTCTTCAAATGAAAAGTGCCACGAAATAGAAGTCAAATTTCTGAATCAAAAGTAATTTCTCGTCAGAAGTAAGCAGTAAATGATTTGCAAGAGAGCAAGGTTCAAATTCTACTGGTGATGGTCCCAGCATCAAAGACTTTTCGGAGACCGATGTTTAACTGAGAAAAAATGTCCTTAAGAAACCTGATTCTTACCTTACCTTAGAATATTTCTCAATCACTCCTGGATCGAGGTCAAAGGGCGATCAGGGTCATTTGACTGGCATTTGCCAGGAAGACGATAATGATGAGAAAAGTGTAAAAAGGCGCAAGTTTGTTAAAATCTTGTAAAACCATAAAATTACCTGTCTCCGTGGAGAATACCCTAAAGCTGTTATCCCAGAACCCGGCAGCGATCAGGAATCTCGAGTCGACGGTGGTGACAAAACAGTTGCTGCGCGCGCGCACGCGTTGTGAGAAGTTGTCGCCGAGTTGACGCCGCGATAGTGCGCCTGCGCCGCCTGCCGCTAAAAAGATTAGAGGTTTATTTATTTTTTAAAGAAGAAGTTGCAAGAACTCTACAACTTGACGTCTTATAAGAACAACAAATACGAACACAGGCACATTCATTATAAGTAAAAAATAAATTTATAAAAATATAATCGAACCGTCGAAAGATGTCGTTTCTGCCTACCCCTCGGGGACAGAAACCTGATTTCTTTAAATAGTACTCACCCCAAACAGGATCCATGATGATTGGATGATGGTTCGCTGCGGGCGCGTGGTCGGCGTGTCGCGGCGCGTGAGGCGCGTGCGAGCAGCCGCCGCCCGACCAGCGGTGAGCGGCGAATGCGCGGGCAGCGCTTACCTGAACAAAGATTGACCACATCGATACTATTAATAAAGAGAAAAAGATTGTTTTTTTTTTTCTATAATTTTATAATAAACTCAAAAACTACTGGACTGCTTCTTACGAAATATGGCGCAGATATAGAATGGATCTCAGGTACTAAAGTCTACATAGAACATTCACTGATACAGCGGAGTATTTTATCAAAAATGCTAGGCGGATACATTGATAGCAAAGCTGTCTTTTAAACAGAAAAAGTCTAAAGAAAATTTTACCGTGACACAAGCAGGCATCGCCAGCTGTGGGTAGGTGTTAGCAGACACGTGGACCACGGCGGCATTCGAAGGCAGTTTCAGCCTGAGACACACATCATCAGGCGCCGCCGCGAACATCAGAGGAGCCAGGTGCATCGTAGACGCCCTCGGTGGATGTGGTTCACTCAGCAACTGAGCTGGGGTCTGACCAAAGCTGCGGATCTGGTCCTCCACCGCCGCTCTGGTCACGGGCTCCGTGATCTGTTCCAGTCGGACTCCGCCTTCGTACGTCAGGTAGTAGAACACGTTGGTGGCTCGTACGGCTTCTGGTCCTAAAAACATTTGTGTTAGGATTAAATTCCACACAAGATGAAACAGGTAAAATTATGAAATTAATGTGTTAACTGTTCAGAGATTTTGACGCGGCTAAATGATGCATGCGTTGCGATCGGTAAGTACAATGCAATGCAAAGCAAGTATTATGTGATGCCGAAGATCGGCCCCTTACAGATATGAACAGAAATTTTATTTACATGCTGCTGCTTGTAGATTTTCTTAATATGTTTAACTTGATGAAATTCGGCGCGGGAGACGCCCCAGTGAGGAATTGTGACGTCACCGGCCAGTCAACCGCCGCTATCACGGTTGGTATGTTTCGAGTCATTGTACAAACCTCTCTGTTTATATCCAAAAATGAGATCTATCCACTGATGCAGCTGGCAGCTAACGAATTCTGATTCCAGGGCCATCCTGTTGATCCTGACGAACTCCTCAGCTGACGACGCCCATGGGGGGAGGATGACGTCACCGGACGGAGACTCCGGGATGCCCAGGCGGTAACCTGAGCTGTTCACCAGCATCTCTGGTAGGAAGAACAGCTCTGGGATCAATTCCTGGGGAAAAAATTAAGAACATATAAGAGTTGGCAACATTGGTAGGTGATACTGATTCTTGGCCATTAAATAATAGAGCTTATTATATTTTTAGTAACTTTCACTATCTGGATCTGAATTCCATCACAATAGTTATACTCGTGTAAATACCTGTCTTGCGGAAAACTGCAGATTACTTGGGGAACAGATGTCAAGCCATGACGCTAACGCTGGGTCCGGGTAGAAGGGGCAGGCCGAAAAGATCATGGCTGGACACATCGTCACATTTGCAAAAGATGTTATGAGAGCCAATAGATTCAAATCCGAGGACACCGAAAATCGGACCAAGTGGAGAGGGCGAAAAGTCGAAAGGCGGACCCCGGGTCCCGAAACATTTCAGTGGAGGGTGCAACCGGGAACACGGAGAGATGAGAGGGACATACTCGTGTAACATAGAGTTTGTTCGAATCCACACTTAACCGTGTAGTTGACCGTGGTTTTAAAGTCATATTCGTACTATTTTGTCGTTTGTTTTACGGGGTACGTAAGGGTCTCCCTCACACACTTACTTAAGGGACGTACGTACTTACTACAGGTACGTAAGGTAAAAACACACACATATATCAGGTAGTTTGTGTGTTTTGACTTTAGTATATTTCGATACATTCTACATAACGAAGATACGGTACTTCTTATGAGGTCCACTGTACACATTATTGTAAAAAAGAAAACAATTTCGTTTCACAGTACAAGGTATTTTTTTAACAGTGTCAAGTGTCATTCTGACTTGTGACTTATATTTTATTTAAAAAAATCCTTAATAATCTTATGATACTGGAACGTTCAACGTCTCTCCTTCTTCAGAAACAGTCCTATGTAGAAATTTTCACATCAGTGTTGTTTAAAAATGACAATGGGCATTGTACGGTACATACAACAAAGGCCTGTCAATTTCAAAAAATCCCCTTTCCATTCATTTGGAGCTCCAATCTGTAAAAATCGCGAGATCGTTCACCTCCCATTGTCGCGAAATGAATGGAGTTACGTAACGTCGTGATTTCCGCTGACGCAAGTCTTAGGAGACAGCGGGAAGATCAAACTATATAGATGTAGCTTACTTATTGATTGATCACTTACATACAACCGAAACTAAATAGTAGTTTAGAATTGAATATATGGTAGACAGACACACATTTCAAATAAGTAGGTATGCTATTTGGGGTAATGTCTAAAAGATTATTTCCCAAAAAAATTATTGAAAATTTTTATAAGCATAAAGTCATGCGTTTTTTTATACTATTGAATCTATTAATCAATTATTTTCTTTATAAAAAAACAAATGGTTATATTCTTATTTGTGATATCTAACTTCGCCACGGGTGTGTTGTTATAGCTGGCCGTTCGAACTATCTCAGAAACATAAGCCATGATAAAAGTCAGTTACCATTAAAAATTGTTTAACAAGAATAAAAGAAAATCCATTGCGCTCTTGATTAGCCAATCCTTTCGAGCGATTGTTGAGCGTTGCGATAAATTACTCGACTCGAGTCATAAAGTTCTGCAGTTCCTATGACATGGACCAATCTTGCGAAAACTAGGCTCGCGCCACTAACGGACCGCGTCGACCCCGTTTTCAGTGATTATTTTTTGCGAAAACGTCATACTTTATTCACGCAAAAAAATATGCAAATCTAACAAAGAGTTTTTAATTTTATACTATTAAAACATTATTGTAAATACGAGTAGTAATTAATATTTTAGCATTCAAATAGCGTCGGTGAGAGAGTGGTAATTACGTGTTGAATAGCGTCGAAACGAATATCACTGTGGCAATCATGTTATCGGTGATTCTATTCGCAACTATGAAGCTAAACGTGGCCTATCAGTATTTTCAAGACTGTTGACTCTGTCTACCCCGCAAGGGATATAGTAGTCGAAATTATATGTATGTATGTAGATTAGTTTGAAAATAGAAAAAGAAAAAAATAAATAAGAAATATTTCGAAAACCCAGTCAAATTAACACGACCGTGAAGAGCTGACTGGTTACGGAGGATAATGATAGCTTCCTGATTACGGGGTCTTATTTATTGATAGCCAAAGTCTGTCTGTCTGATAAAAAAAGGGTTGACAACATAATATGACAGTTTCTTTGTTCCTCACCTTGACATCTGAAGTGTCTCGCTGACAGTTCTTCCAGGACAGTGCTATGGACGAGAACAGCCTGTTGGGATGGTCGAACTTCCCGCCCTGGAGTGCCAGGAACATGGTGGTCATCGGTTCCTGTGAACAAAGTTATACATAAGAAAACACACGTAAAATTACTATATGTACACAAGTACTTGTATTAATACGATAATAGAACATGTAAGTATTTCCGATGGATGTTGTAAAAGGCGACTAAGGCGCAGGCTTATAAACTTGGGATTCCTCTTTTAGGCGATGGGCTAGCAACCTGTCACTATTTGAATCTCAATTGCATCATAAAACCAAACAGCTTAACGTTGCCTTTCAGTCGTTTAAAGACAGTTTTGGCTCTGTCTACCCGGCAAGGGATATAGACGTGATTATATGTATGTATGCACTGGAAAATTAAATGATTTTAGTATAAACATATTTGTGTAATTCTGTGTTATTATAATTGTGTGAATTCGCAAATAAATGTATTAATCGACGGTAATTCAATTTCAACCAATTATGAATTCCGATTTATATTTAGACTAGGCTTAATTACCTAATTAAAATAGGCCCAAAATAAAATTTTACGTTTTTTATATTCAAATCAAGTAAGTGTACTTACTTCTTATATAAATAATGTAAATTAAAATAATTGCTTTAAAATTTATTTATATGTAATAAATAAATTTTAAAGCAATTATTTTAAAATGTCACCCTAACATCTACAACACATGCGCACACGCATTACCAGACCAAATTGGTCGCGACAGCGGAAAAAAAGTTGAAAGCTAACTGAAGAGACCTTCTACGGCGGAAATAAATCAACGAAGCTTTTTAATTTTTTTAAACTTTTTCTTGAGATTGTTTTGTTTTAATTATGTTGGTATAAATTTAGGGCCACTCCATCTCTTTCCCAGAGACGTCGTATATATAATTCTATAAGGTCAGGAAAGACGCGTTCAGCTGAATGACATAACGGAGTGGTGTTAAAAAAAGTGATAGTTTAGCATCAAAAGAGCATAAGTTTCAATTGAAAGCCACAACAAATATATAATTAACTAGGAACCGTTTAACTAATTAACATCGCTCAACTGACTAAACATAGATTATAAATAATTAACAGACGACGGAGCATACACACATCACTTAAATATGAATAGATCATATGTAAGAGGTCTATCTTTGTAATTTCATTGTCGCTTTGTTTATAAACCAATTCATCCGCGCACGACAATTATACGTTATTAATAACGTAATAATTTATTATTATAGCATGTCATTTATCAGTCAGTTAATTGTTTTAAATTAAATGAGTTGAGTAATGCGCAATACTTAATATATTTATTAGATTAAACTATATGTATGTAACACATGAATTAATTTCACTTTTTCAACGAGGATCATTGTACCATGATTCGAAACGGTAAAGGTACCTACGTTATGTGCGCGTTTTAAACTTGTAGGTATTATTCATAATATGTATAATGCAACGCAAAAGAGCAAAATCAGTTAAAACTAGTGTTTAGCTCAAACGAAGGTTTCATGTATGGTTCCTTTATGAGATGATTTTCCTCAGTTTTACGGCATAAAGCATAACAATTACGTTACCGTTATGCGTAGACAGAGCCAACAGTCTTGAAAAGACTGAAAGACCACATTTAGCTGTATGGCTTTTTGATGAATTCTGATTTCAAATAGTAACAGGTTGCTTGACCATCATGCCTACAAGAGGAATCCCAAGTTTATTAGCCTATACCTTAGTCGCCCTTTACGACATATAGAGTGGTTTTATTCTAAAGAGCCGGATACCACACGGTTTAAGGTTTCCAAATTAATTTTGCAAATCGTAAAAATCTCGTTACATACCGTTAAAATTTAACCGAATCATGGCTATTTCATTTCCTTACGAATAAAAATAATTATGATTGTTAACAAAGTTCGCGCTGACCGCTTGGACATTGACTTGTATTTATATATTACGCTGGATGGTGACCAGTCGGAAAAACGTTTTTAAAAGAAATATTTTC
The DNA here is from genome assembly GCF_032362555.1 of Amyelois transitella. NCBI lineage: Eukaryota > Metazoa > Arthropoda > Insecta > Lepidoptera > Pyralidae > Amyelois > Amyelois transitella. The sequence goes on from NC_083524.1 coordinate 8,792,755, forward strand.
CATTGAAGTTGTTACAGGTTCCATTGAACATAAAGAAAACAGAATTTTGATTTCACAACCACAACACTTCTATTTTCAGTATTAGAAATGATTTTAACGTAATTTAGGTCTTAGTAGACGCTAAGAGCGATTAGAATTAAATCATCGAATAGGCAAAAGTTCCAGCAATTCTACAATGCGGAAAGTCTTATCACTTAACACTTAAAAGGTTTGTTTGTAGACTCCTTATTGCATATAAAAAACTACTTTACTAGGTATAATAAATGCTATAAAAAATACTATGACAGGTTATACTATCCAGCGTAAATATATTTACAAATCATTGGTTAGTTACCAATGAACTCTACAAAGCGAGCCTGCAGAATTCCGGCAGGTCACTACGGAATCTGACTGACTATAAAAGTTTAATTGAATTCCATCGCTTAAGATAGCAATTTGATACATTAATGATAATACGACTTAATCACAAGAAAATGATTTTAACTGGTTCATAAAGTTGAAAATGTGAAGGTGGCTGTCAGTTGGTCAATTAGTTTGTTTGTTTTCCTGTTCGACTCCCGTTGTTTTTGTTAATTATGTCGTGTCGTTCAGTAGAGCCAATGGGCTCTTTCACGTACCTATGTTGACAAGACATTATGTTTAATCTACCCTCTCTTACTCTGGTCAACAGACAACTTTAATTCTAATTAATAACTTTTTAAGAACCGCCTCTAATCGATATTGAAATCGCAACAAAACACTTTCCTGGAAACCGCATCAAAATCGGTTCAGCGAAACGCGAAATAATGGTGTACAAACATACATACAGGTCAGACCAAACTGTGAACCACCTTTTTGACACCTCACACTTCACGTTAGAACTATCTTTTTCCTCCTGGCTTTTAGTCCCGGTTGCATCTTCACCACTCTAGAGAAGAATGCGTTCCTATTCATCACCACGGCAGGGGACGTGGTAAATCCACCTCATTAAAAAACCTGTGTAGACCGAGTTACAAAAAAATAGAATACTCACAATTCTCACTAGCCAGTTGAGCACGAAGGCAGCGGTAGAGTAGTGGGTGCCGTAGTGGAAGGGAGGGGTAGACTCGTGCTCCCACGTGTTGTAACGCTCCTCGAAGTACGCTCGTCTGCTCGGATTCAGCGCGCCGATTGGCTGTTGAAAGAAAAAAAAATAGTTTAGACAAAAAAAATTGTCTCTGTTTGATAAAAAAAACCCTTGGTCTTTCACCAGGGAGGATACTTTTGTCATTTTGTTATCAATTCGGGTCTCGTATATGTGCCGTCTGGTTTCCGGCACTTTATAATAGGATCACTCCATCTCTTTTTCATGGATGTAGTAAAATGCCACTAAGGGATAGGCTAATAAATTCGGGATTCTTCTAAAGAATCTCTATCTCTAGGCGATGGCCTAGCAACCTGTCAATATTTGAATCGCAATTCCATCATAAAGCCACACAGGTGAACGTGGTCTGACTACCCTGCAAGGGATATAAACATGACTATATGTATGTACGTACCTTGGAGAGATCCCTGTAGTTGGAGGGCTGGCTGAGGTCCAGCTCCTCGCTCTCGTAGTTGGTGAGCACCCAGGGGAACACCGGGTATTGGTTCAGGTCGTTGTACGTGCGCCCTGGGGAGTGAGATTAAAATTTTGCGCTTAATTATAGCAATTAATTACTGTTGAGATTCTTAATTGAAATGTCATTTCCATTTATGATTAAACTGGCTGATGTCCGCAAGTTCTTTCGCGTGGCTGAAAGATTTTAGATAAGGTACCTACTGCATCGGGTGTACCAGATCTCATACCTCATCAAAAAATTATCCGTAAGTCTGAACCAAGTTTTGTAAAAATTATTTATTAGTTTAGCTGGACTATCACGGTTCTCCATCAGATAAGTATTACAGTTTGCAAAATCATTTATTGTTCGGGCTTTATAGCTATTTTACAAAAAAAATATTTCATGCGAATCACAATTTGAATCTCAATTCCATCTTTAGCCAAACAGTTGAACGTGGCCTTTTAGTCTTTTCAAGACTGTTGGCTCTGTCTACCCCGCAAGGGATAAAGACGTGACTGTGTATCTATCAGATAAACCCTAAATTTTAAATCTAAAATTAAGTTCAGCACCAAAGTACCTAAAACACGGAAAAAAAATGGTATTATATTTTAAGCACAAAAACAGCTTTTGTCACGTCGCAACCAATCACGATGTTAAAATGTAGCCGTCACAACTTATTTAGATGTGAGTTTGTTTGTCCCGTCTGTCGCGCTTTTTACGCTTCATATAGATATGTGCTTATATTACGGCACGTTCGATGTATTCAAGAGACAATTAGCCGAGCACATAATCTCAATTTACTGAACTTTTGCTGTTATATTTCGTTTATTAGTGTGGCAACGAACTATTTATTTTTGTATTTTATGTTCTCATGTAAGTGAAGTTATAGAACATGATCTTTATGAGAATAAAAGTCTACAAACCTAAACCTAAAAAAACATTAAACGTGGACGGTACAGTTACAATTTTTTCCATTTATCTCTAGCCATGGGACAGTTACCCCCGCAAGCATGACGACAATTTCTTAAGCCTTTCAACACTGAAAACCCTATCGCAGCAGAGAATGACAATTATTAAAAAAAAGCAACGCCTCGCTAATGCCGTAACTAGCGTTTCGTGCGCCCGGTGCTAGCTCCTAAAATTGCGCTCTTAGGTTTTTGTAGTAATTGCACAGTGCCTCAATTAGTTTTAGTTTAATATTTCGCTATCTTAAAAATATAAATGAGACCACTAGCAGACTGACCTATCAACACACAGAGTTTTGAAATTTGGCATGTAGATTCCATATATGATTTAGGGATTTACTAAGAGAGAATTTTCAAAAATTCCCACAGCAACAGAAACAAGCGGTATTTTGTATTACGCGCGTGGAGGTACGGGCGTTCTCTAGATTTCGAAACAACTATCAGGTCCGTCATTTGTCATCTGTAACAATACTAGTCTCGGCATTTCATCAACAATTTGTATAAAAATCCAGTCACAGATTGACTTCGTATCGGATTGGGCTCGTAGGTAACTACATATAGTTGTAGGTATTTTGTTGTCTTTGCCGCAAGACAAATAAATCGCAGAAGTGACAACACGTCTGGGCCCCCTCAGCGATTTCGCCCTGCGCCTGGGCACCGTTGGTACATCCTATTTACGGCACCGCGTCACACCATGGTTTACGGGCACGTTCAGTTGGGCAACAGTTGCCCAACAATCCTTGGCGATTGGCGACTCCTTGACATTGTTTTAGGTAAGGTTTAAAGATTTAGGTTTATAGAATGCCCTAGTAGTGCATGGCAGCGAAAAGAGTTTTTGTTTGTCATTGAATCGGTTGCGGAAGTGTTTATGTTACAGTCAATACTACAAATAATTTACGTTTACTCGTATTAATTTACGAGTTAAATCTGACGAAATAAATAAATAAATACGGGACAAATTACACAGATTCAGTTAGCCTCGAAGTAAGTTTTAGACTTGTGTTACGAGACTAGAAATCGATCCCGGGTCGTCGATAGTTTCATCCCGAAAAAAATACGGAACTCCTCTTCTTTCTCCTGGCATTAATCTCGGTACAGTTCTTAAGTCTCATGAGAGGAGCCCGGGATGCGTATTTTGTCTATGATACTGGAAAAGGTGAGTCAAGTTTTTACACGAAGCGACTCCCGTCTGACCTCCGCAACCTAACCCAAATTGGATCATGGTAATTGCTGCACAGAATGAATGTCCCTATTCCTTAAGTCACCTTCGAGGTAATGAGAAAGAGATGGAGTGGTCCTATTCTTAATGATACTATTACCTTGATTAAATACAAAGCTTTATAATAAACTTAAAGTAATTTTAGTAAATTTACTCCGGCTTTGGAATCTACAGTTTCTGTTTTGGTCATATTCCAGCGATATCATGATGACATGGATATGTCTTGATCTACCCTGCCGGAAACCACATGACAATAACAGATAGACTCTCTTTATAATACCTACATTGACACAAAGGCACGTTCTAGTCATTTTTCTCCGTTCAAAGTCCACCCAAAGTATTTAGTGTGTTAATACAAAGTATGCCATTGATGCAAATATCATCTAGATATGTTTCCCATGCTTCGCTTATTGCCTGATACCGTCGCGACCTCAGATAACCGGTCGATAAGTAATACAGTGGTCGTTGTAAAATAAAATTAGAAGAGATCCCTTCATGGGATAAGTCCGCTATTGCAAGTGATTTATTACTTTCATAACTATATACTATTTCTTGTAACTGTATAAATCTCTATGTAATAAAGTAATAACAAACGAACAAAAATAATCTACAATTAATTACGTCAAATTACTAATAATGCGCTGGTTTTTTATTGGCTTGGATCTTTTAATAACAGTGATTGTGCCGGAGACGAAAGTCTCTGCCTACCCTACCGAGTAAGAGGCGTTATGTGTGTGTATGAGACAAATGACAAACTAGCAAAAAAGCAAGTAAGTGCGCCCACGCACAACGGAAGTAGTGAACCCCAACCATGATGGTGTGGTTCCCGGCACTAAAAAAAACAGAGCCACTCCATCCTCTTTCCCATGAATGTTGACAGGCGACTAAGGGATAGGCTTCTGAACTTGAAATTTTTCTCTTAGGCGATGGGTTACCAACCTGTCACTATTTGGATCTCAATTTTATTTTTGAGCCAAACAGCTCAACGTGGTCTATCAGCCTTTATAAGACCGTTGGCTCTGTCTACACCGCAAGGGATAAGGACGTTTTATAAAGTAAGTATAAAGAAAGTTATGTATTGCCATGCTCTTCACGGTGTGTGAAAAATCGCAAAAATATTGCATATTCTGAATGAAATTTCATTTTCCAATTCGGTCAAGTTACCCTGTTGGGTAGGATATTGAACCCAGACGGCAGTCCTGACTCCTCTCCTGAATAATTATCATAAAGATTCAAAAGTGCTTCAAAAGTCACATGATTGTTTGGTTTACAAACAATAAATAAACTAACCAAGTCCGACCCAAAGGATACACTGGTATAAGGCGTGTCATGTGATAACGGCTTCATTAAGTGACCATTGCATCTCTCCTATTGTTGTGGTCACGTGGCAGTTGTCACTTTTCCCGCCTGGCGACCGGGCGGGCCATTCGTCAAACGCTTGCCAACTTTCGTGGTCGTCACTACGAAATAAATTAGGTGAATATATCTATGCAAAAGTAACAAAAAAGTGTCGTAACGATATCTCGGGCGAAAGTGAGAGTGGAACGGAACGTGCAATGTTACAGTTCGTACGGATTTGACGGCAAAATTCAGCGTCTGCAGCGCGCGTGTGCGAAATCTTTTTTTTTTTTATTTAACACAGACAAGAGAAGTGATGTTGTTGATTTCCCGCGTAAACAAATGACGGTTTGCAACAAGAGTTTTCGTGTTTCGAAAATTGGTGGCGCGAAATGCGCATCAGATATAAAGCTATGGAAATTTTGAAAAGGTTAGTGTGTAAACTTAATATAACTAGAGTAATAAAAACTTTATAATGGACAGCCGTGTGGTTTCTGGCACTTTAAAATAGAAACACTAAATATCTTGCCCACGGATGTCGTAAAAGGTGACTAAGGGATAGGCTTATAAACTTGGGATTCTTCTTGTAGGCGATGGGCTACCAACCTGTCACTATTTGAATCTCAATTTCATCACAAAGCCATACAGCTGAACGTGGCCTTTCAGTATTTTGAAGACTATTGGTTATATCTATTCCGCAAGAGATATAGATGTGACTATATGTATATATGTCTGTAATAGACAGTATTTATTAAATACAATAGTGTAAGTACCGGGCGTGGGATGCAGGCCGCCGTAATAGAGCGAGGTCCTTCGTTGAGCTATGTTCAGGAGTGGATGTCCTAAGGCTGATATGATGATGTACCGTGCTGGCATCTCAACAAATTATATGATTAAGATGTCGACTCGCAATCTCGGATTAGGTAACTTATTGCTGCCTTGATTGTATTAGTGGCCAATGATTTTTCCTGTAATTTTATCGTTATAACGTTCAGCCCAAGGAGAAAGGTGGCATTGCGATGCTCTGTGCAAAATGGAATGCATACTATAAATGTCAGTGTCACCACTTAATGAACTACTATTGAAGACAATGTTAGGTTCTTAATCTAGTTTAATCTACAATTCAAACTTTTGCATATACCTTTCTTCAATGGGAATTTAGAAAATTACGTTTAAGTACTTATTTAAAAATCAACGTCATAATAACTTCTTCAGTGGTTTTGGCTCTACAAATAAATAAGAAGATTCTTGAAATATTTTAAAAGTTCATATCGTCAAAATAGACTAGGTAAACCATACCTTTGACGTCAATATATATATTATGCAAGATGGTTACTACCACTTCCAAAGTTTATATGGAGAATTACCGTAGAATTACGCGAACACACGGTTTCGCGACGTATGTATTTTTTCAACAGCATCTTAAATTCAGTTGAACGACGCTTTTTGGACTTTTCGAAGAGACGAGATATACTCGTATGTATGTGTTACCATTGTATTTTTCTCTAAAAAATATGAGTGTCATTAAGAGTTCTTATTTTTCTTTTGCAATTTTTTATACATTCACTCGTGAACAAATCTACTTGTAACATATTTTGCACAACGTATCCAAAACCCTTCATTGACGTCAGAAACGTACCCCAAATCCCACGATTAGCATAAAAGCAAACCGGTTAACAGCACTGTAAGGAGGAATTCCTCATTTATCGTCCTGCCGAGCCGTAACAATGCAAATGCATCAATTATCTAATATAATGGCTTATCAACGTGACGTACAGACGTAATTGTCGATGGTTATCTCGTGTTTACCTCGTCGATTGATGTTAAACGTGAATTTTCTTTAAATACCATCTTTATGGTAATTATAAGTGTTGTACAGTTTGAAACGTGTCTAATCTTGGTAGCACTCGAGAGGTTAGTTTAATCTGAACTCTGCTGTTGAAATTATGAAATTACTTTTTAGAATCCACTATTATCTTATAGGAACTCAAATCTTCTACTTAATAAAAACCAAATAGTGGTTTGGATGTGCAGAAAGTGACGATTAAGGATTATTCAAAATCTTGAAGGCCAAAATAAATAAAACGACTATTTAAAGAATTTTTGCCTTTCTGTGTTGCCATTCAGAAAAAAAATATTTCATTATCTATTAAGAACTGTTATTACCAATTGAACCTGGAGTTACCTGGGTATGTTTCATTAAAAAAGTAATTGCACAGCAAAAGTTGATGTGTACAAATAAGTTCATCCATTAGAAAATAAGCACTATTGCAACTAATAACACAATTCAGCAGTCACATGCATCGGTAAGTGGCACCTCTCCCTGTCACGCGTCTGCGCAGATTATGCCTTTGGTAACCTGTGTAGTAATGCGTTTTACCCATCATGTCATGACTGGTGATGAGACGCCGTTTGTAGACCCAATGATGGAAGTAACGGTTAATAAGAGCGTTAACGCTTGTAGAACGCAATTTTTTATTCGACTTATGAGTGAATATTAAGACGGAGTTTTAGTACTAGAAATATTTGGCGGGAAAAGAAATGCAATCACCACGATCAGCTGATAGACCTTCGCCATGATTTTTGACATTATCGGTATCTCAGACCATGGACTAACGTTATATGCAGGATCCGAGCCAGAGACAAAAAGGAACACGCAGACTATGGTTTTTCCATTCGTTTTCATGATGTTTCATACGTTTAATTTATTACTAGGTAATTCCTCTTTGTAAATTGTGTTCTAACATTGATGTTACAGAAAAAAAAATTGTGGTGTCAACACATATCGGTCTGTGATATAGTAAATATAGTAGATTTTTTTATTAACCTGTCCTCTCCTGTACTTCTTTTAGTTTTGGTTCTAAAAAACATAGTGTAAAATAGATTTATTTGTAGACAAATGGAAAAATGATGTAAGTTATGTGTAAAAATACATATTTATTTTTATAGCATTAGTTGTATTAACCATGTGACGTCAAAGCGTTCATAAATTATGAATGTAAGTGATTGTGCTCTAATAATTATTATTTATGTAAATAATTATGTGCCGTGTGGTTCCCGGCACCAATACAAAAAGAATGGGACCACTCCATCTCTTTCCCATGGATGTCGTAAAAGGCGACTAAGGGATATGCTGGCATACAAATATAGATCTCTTATATCTAAATCATGGAAGAATGCACATTGTATACATTAAAAAACATGAATGAATGTAGAACTGCTTCATCCCCAAGAGGTAGGCAGAGTTACTAAAACTTTAAATTTGCCAAAATGCCAACAATAATGCTTTCACTTCCACTGGATCACGGAAGCATTTAAATATGACCTAAAACATTTGAACTTCTCAAAAGTGTTTGCATAAAGTTTTAGATAAAAAAAATGTTTGTATAACGCGCAAACTGACACACTGCCAAACGTATGTGATAATGACCGAACGCCCCCAATGCCTAAAAGGTTTATTCACCCTCATTTCCTTATAATAGTTACAAAACAGACATGACATGTAACCCGAATAATAAACAAATAAATACGGGATAAATTACACAGATTGAGTTAGCCTCGAAGTAAGTTCGAATATTGTGTTACGAGATACTAACTCAACGATACTATATTTTATAATAAATACTTATACAGATAAATATCCAAGTTAGCTAATGTTAACATGATGTTTATTTCTTTTCTTTATTTATTGAATAAATATTCGCAAAAGCAATTCACAATTCATTACAAGTGGAGTAGCCATTCGCTTCATGAACGTAATGAATACTTCCTCGTTTGCAAAATCCGATCAGTAATTATATTCAAATTGTGAATCTAAATATAACTATTGCACATACCAAAAATAACTCCATCTTGATAATAAACGTTCTAAACGAATACGCGTTAGCAGTTATTGCGTGTTTAGTACACTCTAAAATTGTGTTATGTAAAATTACATAAGTTTCCACTAAGCTTGTGTCAATGCAGCACAGAACATGTGGGATCATTTTTTTAAGAGCTTATGTGTTTAGTTGGCAATAATATCTATAATTGCGTATTCAGAATGTAAATGTAGTAAGAATTGCGTCGACGAGTACCTGCTATTTGAAACAGGTAAATCATTTGGGGTTATTAACAAATTATTCTTCATCACCGCCGTATTCTTCATCATCAGTGCCGGTTCCCGGCACCAATACAAAAAAGAATAGGACCACTTCATCTCTTTCCCATGGATGTCGTAAAAGGCGACTAAGGGATAGGCTTTCAAACTTGGGAGTCTTTTTTAGGCGATGGGCTAGCAACCTGTCACTAGTTGAATCTCAATTCTATCGTTAAGCCAAATAGCTGAACGTGGCCATTCAGTCTTTTCAAGACTGTTGGCTCTGTCTACCCCACAAGGGATATAGACGTGACCATATGTATGTATGTATGTATTCTTCATCACCAATACACTCTTGACAGAGTGGTCGTGGTCGTCATGTAGTCGAAAAAATGAGGGGGGCAGATGAAACACTCCGCACGATACTTCGCAATTTTTCTCAACTGGAAGTCATCCTACTGCACTTGAACGGGGTCTGTTAGGTCGTGTCTGAATTAAAACAGAATTTTGTCTGTTCAAGGTGCGTCTTACCGTCTTAGTTTCGATTGTCCTTTTTTTCATTAGTCTGCCAGTTTTGGTCATCTTAAATGTTAAGTCAAAGAGTCTTTGTCCATGGAGGCTGAACGGCCGCTCCAGCACTGTTTAACGGACTGGCCCACGGTAGACTTTCTTTGATTGGTCCAACGCGTTGGCAACTTAGCCAATGGAATGTACGTAAATTAATATAAAACCTGAGCAATATATAAACTCATACTGCTTATTGCTATATTATCAATTTAAAAAAACTACAAAAGAACACCCTACCATTCATAAATGAGCTGTAAAGATAAAATATTTTTCTTCTCTTCGTTGTTAAATGCGGCACTAGAAGTAAACTTGATAATCTTCTTATAGGCGAGGGGCTAGCAACCTGTTTCCATTTCCATCAATAAGCCATACAGCTGAACGTTACAGTCTTCTCAAGATTGTCGGCTCTATCTACCTCGTAAGGGATAAAGACATGATTATATTGATATGTACTTAACTTACCAGCAATGGTGTTCAAGAACATGAGATATTCAAAATTGGAGATCTCCCGTCGCTGCCACTTCTGGGTCATGTTTGAGTTGCGCATGAGTTGACGCGGAGACATCATCGATGCGCGTCTGAAACAAGAGATATTATGAGATGAAAACGCTATTAAAGAACACTCTTATGAAATACATACATATAGGTGTAGGATTAAGAAACAACAATTATAAAAGTGCAATTGGTATTAAACAGTAAATGATTTAATCGAGACTATTCTTAGCTTAACCCCGGTGCAAAAAAGAGATGTGTTATATGAAAAATAAGTGTCGGTGGTTTTTTAAATTCAATTTAATTTGGCTTCCTAATGTTTCCGAAACCTTAATAACTTACTTTCGCATTTATAATATTAAATTAGGATTGGGATCGTTAGTTAGGACATACGAGTAGTTTTAACGTTTATAATTTCCGCTAAGAAACACCAATAAATGTCTATCACTAAAAGCAAATTATTATCCTCTGACGTTATTTTATCTTTCTATTGTCAATTACATTAATTTGTATGCGCATGCGTTTATATCAGGGCCTTGGCAACGACTCATGATATAACTAAAACTATATTATAATGTAGTATCACAAGCTCTGTGATAATATTTATAAAGTTACAAGTTTTTGCCTGCGACTTCGTCCGCGTGAAATGTACTCTATGCCCTGTTCCATACTCTACACTTTATTAAAGTTTCATGAAGATCTGTTTTACTCCAAAAAGGTAACAAAGTAATATATATATATGATATATATTTATACAGACATTACCAAGGGACACAGAATTCCCAAGAGTTTGTTAGGTATGAAAGTTAAATTTTTATCTACACTTATGAATCAAAAAAGAAAAATCTATTTTTGTTAATACGCTATTATATACACATGTTGTCACATACTACATACATTTATATACCGTGTGTGTATTTGTAATCTTTGGTCTATGCCGCGTCTATGTTGTGTTTAAAAATATATAAATAAGAGGCCATCTATTTTTATTGTGGTTTAAAACTGTTCTATTTAATAATTAACTATAGGTAACCTAAGTGTTTATTGTATAGAATTATCTTTGTAGGCGTAATTTATCTATGTTTTAGAATAAAGTAAATGTATCATAATTCATAATACACATTAATCGACGATTAATTCCATACATAGAGGTATCATATTTCACGATAATACGACATGAATAGAAATCTTATTACATAGATGTATAGATTATTCATGACACAAAGAGGGATTTATTAAAAGATATCCAGTTTTATTGTGAGTTTACATAACTCAGAGGATCGGAAGATTAATTTATCTAATTATTTGATTATACAAAAACTGGTTGGAATAAAGTTATAAGACTAGTTCGTAAGCCTGAGTTAAAATTAAGTACCTACCGTAAGAAAAATAAAAATGTTATACTCTTAAACATTAATGTCAGTATTTACCAATTTTTAAAGCAAAATCATAAGTCATCATCAAAAATTATGACATCATAATAAATGATTTGCTTAAAAAATCAGTTTAGTTCTAAATCACTAGCGCGACATTTTGCGAAAAAGACAATCTGCGAAAGATACATTTTGCGCATGGGCCCATGTGGAAAGGATTCCGGGGTCTGAATATGGCCACGAAACTGGATCAAACACTTGTTTTAGTTTGTATGAACCGGTGAATGACGATTTTTAGTCTGCCACCTTAACCGTTCGTCTACTGACAATAAACAAACAGTTGAAGAAAACAATACTATCAGCGTATTCATAAAGATAGTATAATATGCAAATACGGGAGTCGACGGTCGCCGTGACCTCGTGCTGGAAAACTGTGTCGGAGTCGCGCGTGACACAGTTCACAGTAAACACAACTGTGTATATGATATACTAGCAGTGCGCTACGGCTTCGCCCGTGGTACACAGATAAGCCTTATAACACATGTAATGTATTTCATGAACAGGCTTGCACGCTTAAAAGGAGACTCCAATCACATCCGTTCTGTATAATTTGCTTGGAAAAATAAACAATTTTGAATTTTACATGCATACATACATACATAAAATCACGCCTCTTTCCCGGAGGGGTTGGCAGAGACTACCTCTTTCCACTTGCCACGATCTCTGCATACTTCCTTCGCTTCATCCACATTCATAACTCTCTTCATGCAATCTCGGCGGTTTCGGGTACTTTTGACCTGACCCTTTACCAGGACGTCCTTAATTTGATCAACATACGTTCGTCTAGGTTTCTATTTTGAATTTTTTTTATTTGAATTTTTATCGGTGAAAGAATTTTCACGATTTCCGAAGATTAGCCCTCATTAACGTTACAAACTTCTCCTTTTTATAATAGTAGTATAGAAGTTTAGACTAGAAATGCCCGCGGCCTCACGCGCATAAAGGTAAAAATTCCGCTAGTTTGCGGAAACTGCAGGAAATCGTCTTAAATAGATGATCTCCTCTAAACCATATAAGATAATGCAGGTTACATAGCATACATACATAGACAAACTTTTTAGATTTTAACAATGATAAAGACGGCTTTATCATAGTTAAAATATCTAGACATATACCAGCACAGCATGTCAGTAAGTCAGGTTTTTACACTTTTCTCCTGAAAGGAACTCCTCCTGTAAACGGAATTAAAAACCAGGAGGGAGCATATTAATTAAATTGATCGATCATAATACAATTTCACACTGCTTTCACCAAAAATGTCGGATGCAGAGTGCGCGTGAGACGGCGCGGCGCGGGTCGACACCCGCTCGCCCTTGGCACACTTACATGTAGCTGTTTCACGCGACAAGGAAGTTAGCTGCAATTATTATAATATTTTTTTTTTAACTAACCCAAGTGTCTTGTGATTCCTGGCACTATACAATAGGATCACTCCATATCTTTCCATTAATGTCGTAAAAGACGACTAAGAGAAAGGCTTACAAACTTTGGATTCCTCTTGTAGGCGATGGACCGGCAACCTTTCACTATTTGAATCTCAATTTCATCGTCAAGCCATGCAGCTGAACGTGGCCTGTCAGTCTTTTCGAGACTGTTGGCTCTGCTACTCGGCAAGGGATATAGACATGATAACATGTATGTATGTATGTGTGTAGACAGATTTAACAAAAATACTGAAAGGCCACGTTTAGCTGTTTGGATGAATGATGAAAACGAGATTAGAATAGTAGTAACAGGTAGCTCATCGCCTACAAGAAGAATCCCAAGTTTATAAGCCTTTATATAAATTAAACTTTATACTATATCCATCAACCCGAATGGATTTTACTCGCATCATTCTATACAAACAAAAACACGTGCGAGTAATAGTCTTATCTCACCTTTATACTTATTACCGCAATTGTTTCTTGAATAGAGTGTGTTAAATTGAAATTGATACGGTTCTGATCAAATAGGCGATAAAAAATAGGCGATATTATGTATTTGTTTGATTTTTAAATGTTTATTATTGAATACATTTGGAAATAATAGTTTGTAAATTTAATAAGACTAAAACATTTTTTTTTGTACGCGTAGGTTTAAGCGACTACCGAGTTCCCTCTTCAAAATGGGCATTGACAAAACTGATAAAACTTTGAATAATAAATCAACGTCGCAAAAACAGTTCCACCTCTATTTCCTAGTGATTTAATTGTATTTATGTATGGATTGAAGTAAGGAGAGGACAGAATAAGAACATATATGTACAATATTGTTTAATTTTGTTTTTATTTATTTACTATATATTTATGGACAACAATGTATAAAATAGCTAAAAAAGTAACCAGATTTAAAAAATTATCGCTAAGGCCGATTATGATAATGACTGCGAACCGACATTTTGATATTAATTGGAAACATCAATTCTTAAAGTTAGCAAGTATTGACACAAAAAATTGCATTCGCATCCATACGTTTCAAATTCTGAAGACCGATAAATTTATCTACATAACTAAAACATTTATTCTATACCATTAATCGAGCAATATCTATTTATTCTATAACAGTTGCACACCCAGCACAGCTCGGTCACCCAGGTACTTACTAAGGTATATTATTAAAATTCATCAGGTAAAAGATTCGTTAAAAAACACTGTTTCAACATTATCATCAAAACTACTACTTATATACATTTGGGGTCACATTTATACTCTTTTTGTTTTGCACTTCAGATCCCATGACCTCTGCGTTTCCGGTCGGATTTGTAAATGAAATAAAATAAACATAATTATTGTGGTACCGTTTTGCGCCCACGCATGACACGACACTCGGACACTACCGTGTTTTATGTTTGCAAAAATTCTTTCATATTTAGCCTTCGCCACTTTATCTCATCTCTGCGTGTTCCCAGTTGCACCCTCCACAGAAGCGTTTCGGAGCCCAGGGTCCGCCTTCCGACAAATTTGCCAGATTCGACACAATTACTTGCGGATCCCCAACTCTGCATGGTGGGTGCACCAGTAGGGTGCAACTGGGATCTCGCAAAAATGAGAAAGCGAGAGATCACAGCTTCGTTGTAGAAGAGAGATGCTCAAAACGTTTATGTTTGTACGTGGTTCAACTTTAACACAGTGGTATAAATAATCTATACTAATATTATAAAGCTGAAGAGTTCTTTTTTGTTTGTTTGTTTGTTTGAACGCGCTAATCTCAGGAACTACTGGTTCGAATTGAAAAATTCTTTTTGCGTTGAATAGACCATTTATCGAGAAAGGGTTTAGGCTATATAACATCACGCTGCAACTATAAGGAGCAAAGAAATAATGGAATATGTGAACAAAACGGGGAAAATTATTCATCGTTGAGGGCTTCAATGATGGCCAAAATAACTATTCCACGCGGACGAAGTTGCGGGCACAGCTAGTTATAGAATATAATACGATGACTACTTCCAAGATCATACAGTTATTTTATATTAGGTATTACCAATTGAATATTTTCCTTATTAAAATATCAATTCATGAATCCAAAAACATAAGAAACCGTTTGTACGAACGCTGGTTCTGCTCATTTCTTCAGATCTCAATGCTCAAGCACCAATCTCCAGCAGTCTTATACGTGACTATATAATTTGTTGAAAAATAACGTCCTTATTCAGGCTATATGATATATTGAACTGATAATTATGATATATAACTATTATTTTATTTACATTCAATTAGTTAATCTACAAAAAATATATATCCGCGATTGTTTCGTCATAATGTTTACTAAAATGTATCCATACAACATTAGTGGATTTTAACATTGACATACAATTGACAGATGTAAAACAAACGAATTCTTTAAATGACTCGTAAGTTAAGGAAGCTTTTATTTTAATGAGTACCTACAAATATTGGGAATTACAACAACTTTGTGCGGCAAACAAGGCCGCTTTTTACAACAATATTTTCGCTAACCTTGTTGTACTTAAGAATAATATTTACGAGATAATAATAAACAAGATTTTCGTAAACAGTGGACGAAGGACCAACAATTGGTTTATATATAACTTTATGTCCGATATGTTGACTCGGGTGCAACTCTTCCTCTGATTAAGTTGCATTAGAATAAACATACATACATATATATAAAATCACGCCTCTTTCAAAAAAAAAGAAAAAAATTATCTATATTTTCAAAAATCATGATGTAAAACAACAACCTGTCACTAAAAGTCAAGTCATTCAGCTGAACGTGACCTTTCAGTCTATGCCGGACTGTTTGCTCTGTCTACCCCGTAAGGGATAAAGACTACTTACTATCCCCAAAGTACTTACGTTAATTAGAACAAGTAAAACCAAGTGTGACTGACCTTCTGTATATGTTATGTTCTTTCATAATACCTGTTATGAAGTATGTAAGTCGCCCGCGCATTATGAATTTCGATTATCAATTGAATCGAAATTCATAATGCGCGGGCGATCTCAATTCCATTACAATGCGATCTAGCTAAACGGGGCGCGAGTTTTAAGACTTAATAGACATTGTTTAGTCCGTCAAAGATAAAACGTGATTATAATTTGTGCATCAGAAATTTTTATTCCTAGTTGCATTTTTTTGCTTCGCTGAAGTTCCGCTAAAGACTTCATATGATTTTATGTTATGCAATGACGGACAATGGCCGACGTTTTTAACCGCCTTAAAAAAAGTAAGAGGTTCACAATTCGACCGTATTTTTTTTGGTCACCTGTTTTTAAGTAATTTGTAAGCTGCAAAATGATTGATATATTTTCAAATTGCCGTTTATAATAATTGTATTATGACTAACACCTGTTTACACGAACGCCGGTACGGAAAATAACTCATATGCATGAAGCAAAATAATAACATTAGTATGTGTGTTTTTACGTAATTTTTTTTATTAACCTGTTACCTGTTACCCGTACATAAAAACTTGAGAACGCAACGAAATACTGGATTATTGGAGGTTATTCCAAAATAAAGTTAATTTTGCATAATCTAAATGCGAGATCTTGTATTTTGTTGTTAAAATTAAGTTATTACATGTTCAGTGTAATATATTTAGCGATAGGCGACGGGCTAGCAACCTTATTATACATACATATAGTCACGTATTTATCCCTTGCGGTATGTACAGAGCCAACAGTCTTGAAAATACTGAAAGGCCACGTTCAGCCGTTTGTCTTAATGATAGAATTGAGATTCAAATAGTGACAGGTTGCTAGCCCATCGTCTAAAAGAATAATCCCAAGTTTATACGCTAATCCCTTTATCGCCTTTTACGACACGGGAACTCAAGCCGTAGATAATTGTGGAATGTATGTATTGTGGTAGGGAGAGCTACCTACCTATAATTATTATTAGATATATATTCTTAAGCAAATTCTCTCAAACTCTTTGAATTAGTTTAATAAAAACTTAATTTTCTAAAAAAGACTTAAACATAATACATACATACATAAAATCACGCCTCTTTCCCGGAGGGGTAGGCAGAGACTACCTCTTTCCACTTGCCACGATCTCTGCATACTTCTTTCGCTTCGTCCACATTCATAACTCTCTTCATACAAGCTCGGCGGTTTCGGGTACTTTTGACCTGACCCTTTACCAGGACGTCCTTAATTTGATCAAGATACGTTCGTCTAGGTCTTCCCACTCCGACCTTTCCCTCCACACTCTCCTTGTATATCTGCTTAGTCAACCTGCTTTCATTCATCCTCTCCACATGACCGAACCATCTTAACATACCCTTTTCTATTCCTGTAACTACATCTTCTTTCACATCACAACATTCCCTTATCACGCTGTTCCTTATCCTGTCACTCAATTTCACACCCATCATACTCCTTAACGCTCTCATTTCCACTGCATTTATTCTGCTTTCATGCTTCTTTTGCCATACCCAACTTTCACTCCCATACATTAATGTCGGGACCAACACGCCCCTGTGCACAGCCAGTCGAGCCTTTTTGGATAGTTTCTGACTGCTCATAAAGGCATGCAAAGCTCCATTCACCATGTTCCCCGCGTTCACTCTCCTTTCAATATCACTATCATACTTGCCATCTGATGTAAACTTTGATCCTAGATATACAAACTCT
This sequence comes from Amyelois transitella, assembly GCF_032362555.1. Classification (NCBI taxonomy): domain Eukaryota; kingdom Metazoa; phylum Arthropoda; class Insecta; order Lepidoptera; family Pyralidae; genus Amyelois; species Amyelois transitella. The sequence goes on from NC_083524.1 coordinate 8,810,492, forward strand.
TTCACTTGCTCCACTTTTTCTCCTCCAATCAAAATATTACATGCTGTCATTTCTTTCTCCATTTCAAAAACCAGTGTTTTAGTTTTACTTACGTTCACTTTCATTCCTTTCTCTTTTAAAGCTTCATGCATACAGTTTACCATCTCCTGTAACTCCTCCGCTGATGACGCCAGTATAACCTGATCGTCGGCATAGAGCAGACATTTGACGAGTAACTCATTCATCCTTAATCCACTTTTAGACTCTTTCAAATCTGTCAAACAGCTATCCATAAATAGGTTGAACAGCCACGGTGACGCAACACATCCTTGCCTAACGCCTTTCTCAATCTTAAACCACTCAGTGTGCGCTCCGTTTATCCTGACACAAGCACTCGAATCCTCATATAAGGATTTCAGTGCTCGTATTAAGAGACTGCTCACCCCATGCATAGAAAGTGCTGACCACAATTCATTCCTCTCAACTCTGTCATAGGCCTTTTCCAGATCTACGAATGTGCAATAGACTTTTTGACTCTTGGCCAAAAACTTTTCGGCTATGCACCGCAAGGAAAAGACCTGATCAGTACATCCCATTCCCTTTCGAAATCCCGCTTGAGCATCCCATATAAAGACTTAAATCACGTGGATTGGTTACCATCTGACGTTAGCAGAAGAAACGGTGGCTTTGATTATAAACATCCACACCAAGGATAGTTTCACAACTAGTTCACAACCAATCTTTCAAAAAAAAATGTTATCTTGTAACTGGTTACGTAAGTTAAGTTACCAAAGTGGATGAAGGAGCGAGATCACTTTATCATACAAATCAAGTATTTTATTTTCTCTCATATATCAAGCAGTTTGACGGCCTCTGTGGCGCAGCGGTAGTACGCTTGTCTGTGACACCGGAGGTCCCGGGTTCGAATCCCGGTCAGGGCATGATGAGAGAAGAACTTTTTCTGATTGGCCTGGGTCTTGGATGTTTATCTATATAAGTATTTATTATAAAATATAGTATCGTTGAGTTAGTATCTCGTAACACAAGTCTCGAACTTACTTCGAGGCTAACTCAATCTGTGTAATTTGTAAAAAAAAAAAAAAAAAAAAAAAAAAAAAAAAAAAAAAAAAAAAAAAAAAAAATACATAACATAGGTAATATTATGAGAGGCTGGTGTCTGAACTGAGCACACATCTGTATAGATCGATTGTGGGCGACACAATTATAAAATTATAAAAATAAAGTATAAAACAATGCGACAAATGTTAATGACGAGGAAACTATATCACTTCCTATCAAAACTGGTATTCCATTATTAGCTTCCGAGAGGAAGGAGCCTTTTAGGCCGGCCGCAGTCTGGCGACTGAGTTTTTGCGACTTGCCACACAATTAATAAACTAATGAACTCTTTTAATTTTTTTTTTTTGCTTTCCTCTTATAATTTTTTTGGTTATTGTACCTTTTAAATAGACAAACACTTAATTCAAGTGTGTTTTATTAATCTGAAAAAAGAATCTATTTTCATTGCTCACTCATACAGTATTACAAGAATTTTTCAACAACAGTATCGAATTTAGTATTACCAGTACGATAATTTAGCATTTACATTAATTTATCAACATATTTGAATGCATTGAAAACTCCCTCAAATTAGATTTTGGGAATCTACAGTGGAACCCAATATTTGGAAAAGCTAGTAAAATTTCACCAACGAATGACAACCATAATAAATACGTAAATAAATGAATAAATTTTTAAACAGAATAGATCAAAATAATAAACTATTCGTTCTCTATGTATTTCTGCTAATAGAATAGAAATTTCGCTTAAAATTACTTGAGGCTTTGTGTGGCCTAATTATGAATTGCGGTGAGCCTTATTTGGTAAATAATTATTACTAATTATTAAGTGTATCATGAGTTATCAAGGTTCAAGGTTAATTTAATTTCATTCTTCGTTGTACATTTTATTTTGGCTTGTGTCCTGTTGTCTTCAGTTTGACCCTTTCCAGAATAGTTTGGATCTAAATGATTTATTTTAATCAAAGTAATAGAAATACCTGACGTACAATCAACAATATAATACCTGTACCTACACAACCGTAAATTCAACATCAAATTTTAAATTTGCATTAATTGATGTTATTTTTTTTAAATTTATTATTGATTGATGAAAATAACTTTTATATACACCGCAGCTCTGTATACATATTATTGACTATGATATCAAGTCTTCAATTTGTTTGTTTGTTGAAATAACTAAGCGAGAATCCATGTGATATGATATTTGCATTAACTGCAGTCTGATGCAACCACACCTGTTAATTTCGTAGTAGCCAATCCAGAAAAACACAAAGCATCGGCAAGTGGCCTAAAACAAAACGGGACAAAACTAGCTCTACATATAAATACATACATCCATACATACATACATACATAAAATCACGCCTCTTTCCCGGAGGGGTAGGCAGAGACTACCTCTTTCCACTTGCCACGATCTCTGCATATTTCCTTCGCTTCATCCACATTCATAACTCTCTTCATGCAAGCTTAACGCGGTTGTTTCGGGTACTTTTGACCTGACCCTTTACCAGGACGTCCTTAATTTGATCAAGATACGTTCGTCTAGGTCTTCCCACTCCGACCTTTCCCTCCACAATCTCCTTGTATATCTGCTTACATATAAATATATTTCCTTCGCTTCATCCACATTCATAACTCTCTTCATGCAAGCTCGGCGGTTTCGGGTACTTTTGACCTGACCCTTTACCAGGACGTCCTTAATTTGATCAAGATACGTTCGTCTAGGTCTTCCCACTCCGACCTTTCCCTCCACAATCTCCTTGTATATCTGCTTACATATAAATACCTCCACATTTAATTTATTTGTATAACTACTTGCGCCGTATATGAAAGTAGATGACATACTTTTAATAAGGGAAGTCTTGCCATAAACAAGAACTTTCTATGTCTGTCTGTAGAAGATAATAGTCTCTGCATACCCCTATAAAAATGAGGCGTGAATCAAGGCGTGTAGATGGATCCGTCGTATCGTTCTCTCTTTCCCATAGATGTTGTATATGACGACTAAGGCTAAGTTTCTACCTAGCAACAATTACGATGGCTAGATTATTCCCCTGGAAATCGGTGTGATAAAATTAAGTTAAAGGAACAACAAACAGTCAGTAGGTACGTAGGTATATGAATTCTGTTATGCGAACTTTTTTCATTCCGCGCTATGTAAAGATATAACGTAAATATGTATGAACCGTCGCGTTTAACAGTTTCCTTAAACAATTCGTATTAAACGTAACTTATAACAAAGGTTTTATATCGAGCTCATAAAAAAAAAACCGCAAATGAAGGCTGAGTGACGAATCTTCAATTGTTATGCACTATGCCCGTTTGCACTAATGCTGTGAATGCAAAAATCCTAAATGGATAACCCAACAAATTGTGAATCAGTCAAAATTTTCCTTGTTATTCTTTGATATATTTAATGAAAAATTTTGATGGTCTGTTTTGTAAAGCCTTTTATTGATGATACATTTTTTTTATATAACATTGTCTTACGCCTAAGCACGGTTAGTTATTATTTTATAGTAGACCTAGATGTCGAAAGTAATACCTGTGTGGCATATGATTTATTTTTGTATTTGACAGATTTACTTTTTTTCGTGGCCTATCAGTCTTTTCAAGACTGCTGGTCCTGTCTACCCCGCAAGGGATATAGACGTGATTATATGTTATATTTGACAGAGGACAAGTTTTGTCCAGCTAAGGCATGGCAATACTTAGATTAAAATTTCCTTGTCGAGATACTGTATTGTACTTTAATAAATACCAATGTGACAAATCTTATCTTATTCTTATAATTATAAGTATAATGATTTCAAATTAAAAATAAAATTACTTATAAAAAAGAAAAAAAAAAGATGATTACAAACTAATAATACATATATAGTATACTGAATAAAATTATATTCGGGAATTTTCGTGTTATAAGTATAATAATAGTGCCTAATAATGCTCCACAGTGTTGCATTATATGTATATTCTGTTTATAAAAACACACGTTTATGACGTACGCGTTAAAACCTGTGTAATGTCCTAGGAAAATAAATCTGCTAATTCCATTATTCCAACAAAGAAAATCTTGGAAAATCTATTGTTATTTTGTGGTCAAATCTTCTGAAAATTCGAAAATTTCACACAAATCATTATATATTTGAATATGACAATACAAATAAATCCGTCACGCAGTATACATGAAAAACCACTGTGAAGTGTGAACAAACAGATAAAACTTAAACATCGAGTTATATTAAAAGAGTTTACAACATAAACAAAAAAAGTATATGTCTGAATGCTTCGATCATCCGAGAAAATGGTTTAAAAAAGAAGTAACACAAGATAGAGGTAACGAAATGAAAAAGTGTCGTAAAATCAACTCTGAGCTCAGAATGCCTCAAATTAGGAAAACGAAAATTACAGAAATATATTTATAATGATGATAATCGATGTTGCCAATACACAAATGTTTGATTTTCTAAAAACTCTGAATATAAGTGACTTATTTAGATAATTATTTTAAAATAAACTAAGCACCCCACATGAACTAACAAGTTACATGTACACAAGTTACAAATACAGATATTAGAGTTGAAGTCTGCTCTATCAATGTAAACTCAATGTAACTCAGTTAAAATAATGACTACCAAGTACCAACACAGGTAGCGTGCGAAACTATATGTAAATAACCGTTATCTATAACGACATTATAATTGCCATTGAAATTAAATAAAATTTGACACAGCATTTATAAAAAGACTCATTAATTAAAAAAAATCTTAAGCCCTTAAGATAACCCTTCTTTTGTTTTGGATAATCATTATCTTGGAAAATAAAAACATAAATAACATTAGCATTAATTAACGAAGGTTCTATGTTAATTCCAATACTTGTTTGTAGCATTAAAAATATATTACTCTTAAATCTAAGTTTAAATGAGAGAAAACCTGCACATCCAGACAAGTGGAATGTATAATCAGATCCAGATGAGTAAAGTTCTTCTACAAGAATCCATTTCTATATACATCTATATAAATAAAATAAATAGTTATTGACCGACATTGATTGATATTTTTTTCGAAAAAATAACTAATATGCATTATTTGTATGCTACGGAGGTCAAAACAAAAGTTTCTAAAACATTTTGTCTATTCGCAATAGGATCAGAAACGGCTGGACCGATTTGAATGCGGTTTTCGTCAATATAAAGCCACACGCATTTCGCATAATACACCTAGTGTTTATCCTTTACAATTAAACTAGCAATATAATTACCTATGTATAATCGCGTACTCCAAAACTGATCCAACTATTCGAAAACTATATTTAGATTGAGAGTATGTTATGAGATTCAAATATAAACAGGTTGCCAACCTATAATATGAATGATGTGTCCATAAAAATAACATTTCTCAGATCTGAGAGACAATTTTCCGCCTCATGCACTAGAGTCAGCAAATCGTCTGAAATGACCGACAAATGATAGGAAAATGATGAGTGACATAACCTAACAATGAGATAAGCATCAAATGGCTTCAACATACCTAGACTAGACTAGATAATCTAGGCTTCAATCTACATGTATATAGGTAACATAAGCATAATGTGAACATAATTATTTATGTGTGCCGTGTGGTTTCCGACACTTTAGAATAGAACTATATCTTTCCCATGGTTGTCGTAAAAGGCGATTAAGAGATAGGCTTATAAACTTGGGATTCCTCTTGTAGGCGATGGGCTTAGCAATCAGCTGAACGTGGCCTTTCAGTCCTTCTAAGACTGTTGGCTCTGTCTACGCCGCAAAAGATATAAAGACGTGACCACATGTATGTATTATTTATGTTACATCAGCAGATAGAGAATATTGCTATCATTTTCACGATCGATGTGATTTTTATAATATTTTTTAAATTTTTCTCTCAGTAGGTATAAAAAAAAAACCTTAATATAATGCTTTTTCTTTTGGATTTGCAAGATATTAAAGCTTTTTTTTCAAGGAACAATTTAATTACATATCAAAATACCCACATAAAAGAGAAATTTAATTTTTTAAATGCTCCTGTGTTTTAAGATTCTATAACTTTATTTAATTTTGTGTACAAAAGTAAATAAATAAAATACAGTGTTTGCGTATTTATATGCATGAGTTCTAACATATCACGGGAAAGAAAATAAGCTGATTTTTTAAACGCAGGCGGAGCCGAGGGCATACTCTAGGGCGTGTACACAAACATCATTACTTTATTCCTTACGGGGTAGACAGAGCAGACAGTCCTGTAAGATTGAAAGGCCACGTTCAGCTGAATGGCTTACTGACGGTATTGAGACTTAAAATAGTGACAAGTTGCTAGTCCATCATCTAAAAGAAATGGCAAATTTGCAAGCTTTTCCCTTGATTAGATTTAACAATCTGCACGTTAAAAGAAACAGCTGGCACACGCTGTGTTTATTTTATTTTATGCTAAAACACCATCATGGGGTAAAGATTAGTAATAGAATATTCTGGTAGCATTTCTACTCCCATTTTTTTTTAATCTTTAGGTTTTCCCATCGTCACGAAATTGTGATAATAATTAGGTAGTGTTAGTCTCAAGTGCATAATTGCATCTTGCAACGGAAGAAGCAGACGATGTTATGTTATCAGACACTGCATGCATTTGCAATTACGTGTTGCATAACTTTATTCGTCAGTGTGTATCCAACTGCATAGATTGTTTTCTGTAATTTATATTATGTAACTAGATCTTTGATATGTTGTTGTATGTTTAAGTGTGGAAGGTTAATTGATATCTTTATATATGAAGATAATACTTACAGTAATATTATACTTATTATATATACGAGATTTATATTAGTGTGTGTGTAAAACATATATAGTTGATCTATATATGTAGTTCACGATATTTCTGTTATTTATATATGTATACGTAAACTTACTACTATCACTACTTACGAGTACATAAAATCACGTGTTTATCCGTTACGGTATAGTTTTAAAAAGACTAAGGCTACGTTCAGCTGTATGGAATTGAGTTTCAAATAGTGACAGGCTACTAGCAAATCGCCTACAAGGAGAATAATAAGTTTATATATAGGCTATCTCATGATCCCTTATTAGTGATAGCTTTTGCTGGCGGTCCTCATTATAGAATTACGAGTATTACTATATCTAACTAATCATAGAATGCCTTTTTTATATTTAAAAGCTAACTCTCGTCGGTGGAGTTAAGTGGAGCGTCTTCCATTCATCTCGTTTCTCCGCATTTTTTTATTTTTCTATGCTTGTACATTAACTTTTTCTTTTATTTGATCAATATATGATTAATTCTCCTACGAAAAGATAGAATATTAGATCAAATTATTACAGCCTGAAAGATAATGTTTGATTTCTAACAGGATAACTATCACATCAAACAGTGTTAAATACATGTAGTATTTTTGAATAGTATAATGCATCGCGAAAGTTTTAAATCAGTTATTTCTTATCATTTGAAAAATAAAAAAAACAATTAACTTTCTCCACACATCATTTCAGCTTACTAGGTTGTACATGTTAAGTAAGATGCCAATAGAAAAATATAAGACATATGCATTAAAGAGATAGGATCTTGAATGTCGACCTAGTATATATCTGTCAGACTGATATATGATAACTGGCGTCTGGTAAACAATTGAGCCGAGACATATACCTATATATGTAGGTACCTACTCGTATTGTGTGTGTGTGTGTATGTATTAATATTCTTAATATATTAAATCCTTGTTCTGACACATTCATTCATTCATATAGGATCACGTATATATATCCCTTGCAGAGCAGACAGAGCCAGCAGTCTTGAAAACACTGACAGGCCACGATGATGGCCTATAAGAAGAATCCCAAGGAGTGAAAAATCCTACTTTTTTCTATTGGTGCCGTGACCCACACGGCACTGCCGAGACTGGGACAATATGCAACATATTAGTTACCCAATGACATGGAATCTTGTATTTGGGTCATATCTATTGAGTCTTATCGGCAGTCAGATCAAAAAAGTATATTTTTATGGTCATTAAAAAAAAGTCTGTAGATCCCTCAAAACGTGTAGGTACATTCTGAGGAAAATCAAGTATTAAATCATGAAATATGATCGCTCATCATCGTAATCAATGCGGTTACCTCCCGTCACTCCCGTCTGGTCTTTGGAGATAACGTTGACAGTTCATCAGAGCTCCACGTGGCCGTATCGATATCTTTACTACCTGCTTATTTAGGGCCATCTTTTGTGACCACAGATACATACTTACATACATACCTATAATCACGTATATATCCCTTGCGGGGTAGACAGAGCCAACAGTCTTGAAAAGACTGACGGCGCTTTATTTCGACCAAATTTTGGTAGGTTTAAAGATATCTACATACATACGATACGATATAAGCCCATCGCTTACAAGATGAATCCCAAGTTTATTAGCGTATAGTCGCCTTTTATGAAAATCACTTGCCAGTGATCCTATTTTAAATAATAAATATATATGGGACAAATTACAGTTTGAGTTAGCCTCGAAGTAAGTTTGAGACTTGTGTTACGAGATACTAACTCAACTCTTTGAAGAAGATGCTTCAGACAGACCATACAATATCGGAAAGATTTTGTATGATATCTTACATAGAATCCTCAACCAATCATTCGATAATGTCTTCTATAATGAGTTTGAATCAACTGATCTTATTAGGTATAACATACGTCACCAAACTTGGATGGGATGTGATAAAAAGTTACCAATTTGTAAATCCCTTATAGTGGCAGTATTTAAATGATACTAAGTGTTGGTAATGAAATCGAAAACGTAATATTACTACAATTTATTTACACTTATGTCGTAGAAATAAAAAAAAAATATTAGATAGGGTTGGCCCTCTCTACTTTTCAGTATTTTTCAATCAAGGTTTAATAACGGTTTTTCAGTAGAGTACCATATTTTTTATTTCTTACTAAGAGAATTTATATTTTATGTTAAAAATGTTAGCTTTTTTATATTATTAACAATACTATTTATACATTTTCCGCGTGCCATAAGTATATGCCTATCCATAAATAACAACTCGTGGGACGTATTCCACAAAAGGGTGACAGACGTACGGATAGACGACGACTATATCGAGATCGCGACCACTCATTATCAATGTGTAGCGCACAGTAAAAGTTATGACAACAATAAAGCGTTATAAAACTCAACCGGCGAACGAAAACTCGCTTCAGTATGCGCTGGAACCGCGCAAGGTCAAGAACATCTTGGCTCTTTTCAAAACAGTCGATCGCCGGTCCGAAACGTGATGTGACATTGCCTTTGAATAAAAAAATAATAATAAAAATTTAAATTACTGGCAGCTAGCAAATTCGGAAAATAAAAAAAACAAAGCAGCACGTGGCGCGGCGTGCGTGTTCTAAATTTGAACGCAAGCTCTCGTGCGGCAGATCTCATTTCCCGCGTAAAAGCTGTGTCGGTGGAAATTTGAAAATTTTGAGAACATTTTGTGTGTAACTTTCTTCAAGATTTGTTTTGTTTTAATTGTAAAATCTGTGTTTTGTAAAGATTTTGAAAACTTCGTCGCCTGATTACTAGTAAGTATTAAGAGATTGACATTATTGTAAAATTTAATTTATTAATGAATCAAGAAATAAATTATTAATAAAGATATTATATTTTAGTGCTCGTTACTTAATTACACAAGTTAGACACCAATTAATCATATAATTATGTAGTAAATTTGCAATTTTAATCGATCGATGAAGATACTTTAATAATGCATTATTTATTAACTTTAATTTAACGACCATTAAAACAATTAAGTCAATACTGTGTTGCCTATTTAAAAGATATTATAACATCAAGTTCAATAGAAATTCTGACACTAGAATGTGCAGGATTTAAAATAAAATGTTTAGTGTTCCATTTTGTCAAAGCAAATTCATAAATGTATCAAAATGTGTTTACTCGTTCACTAAGAATGATAAACAGCCCAAATTTTCCTGAACCGATTTTAGTTTTTTCATTTCAATTGATTATTGTTGCTATTTATTTATCGAAAAAATTTTCAACATAAATACACAAATTTACCCGAAGATATAAGTCTCTTAGTATTATACTCTGTGCATGCATCAATTGTCAAGTTTAACTGAGCTGCACAAATTTAATTAAAAAGTAAAAAACCTAGACCAGTTCCCGGTATCATAAAAACCGTAGCCTTAGATACACTGCTTAGACAGCATTCGACAAATCATCTTGACGTTGAGAACAATTCAGTAAAAAGGTCCAACATCCGCAGATAACATTTAGTGTCGGGCAAAGAGTTATATCCGTTGAGTGCTTCCGTCCACAATTAATTACGTGCAAAAAAGAATACCGAAATAATTTACTACTCTTTCAAACATAGTTAAAAAGAATAATTGTTGGTTTCATTTTAAAAAAAAACATAAGCTGCAGTTTGTGAAATAAATTTATAGTGAGTTAAATGATTATCGTGTATGTTTCTCGATCCGTCACGTCTCACGGTTCACGGCTCTTTATCGATATGATTACATTTCGTGACGACAACACTACTTTTCCCGCGACAGTTTTTCTCTGATTAGTCTTTATAATGTCGTCATCGGATGCTGTGTTTTCAGACATGTAAGTGTCGAATTTGTGTGGTAAATTCGCAGTGAACAGTGATTGTGTTTTTGGAGAAGTGCCAGTTTTAGTATGAGTAGAGGAATCGTAAATAGAATTTCATTGTTTACTTCTATCAGATGTAGTTTTCATTAATAGGATAGGTAATTTTCGAGATTGGGGTTTTGTATTTATTTATAATCTAGAGCAAAGAGTTGGTTTTCTTTTAAAAACTATACAAATTTCACGTTCCTAACAGTACCTATTTCAAATGTGTATTTTCATCAAAAGATCTTTTTCACGAACCTTTATTTCTCATATATTTCTTTACAGACAACTATAAAGTGATCTGTTAAATATCGATAGGTGTCATTTATTGCCTTAATTTCTGTATTTAATATAGGAATCCAGGTGTAATATAATTTAAAAAATTACCAACTCCAATCAAAATATTTAGCTCAAACACTCATTGAACAATTCATTATATCGGTGTTCGATACACGAAAGAACAATAGTATTGTTTTATAAACAGGCACGTGTTTAATAATAAAAAAATGAGGTGACGTCTGTACGTCCCAAAAGTAGATAGATGGTAAAGTTGTTTAAGATACTGAACTTGCACGTATGTTCATTTTATAATTCACTAATTAATTTCGAAATTATGACGTCATTATCACATTTAAATATAGTGGTAACGATCATTTATTAGTAGTTTGTTACAAAAGAAAATAAATTAAGAAAATTCGCTGTATAAATAAAGTAAAGTGTAAAGATATGTATTTCAAGAGTGAGTCGACTTAGGCATATCATATTAAAAACAAAAGTTTAAATTAATTTCATCGTTTCGCTCATTCGAACATAGGTACTTCACATATATATTAAAATCTTATTACAACGTTATCATACATATAAACACGTCTTTAACCCTTACGGGGTAGACAGAGCCAACAGTCCCACAAAGACTGAAAGGTCGCGTTTATGGCTTTAAGAATTGAGTTTCAAATCGTGACAGGTTGCTTTTATGACATCCATGGGAAAGAGATGGAGTGGTCCTATTCTCAAGTTCTGGGAACCACATAGCACAATTTCAGAACATAAACTATACATAACAGTGATAAAGTAGTTACATGACATTATTGACATATTATATTAGATACTGTAAACATAAAAGAAAAAAAATAAATTAAACAAATCGTATACACAAACTTTGTAAAGCAATGATTAAGTATTTGATAAGAAAACCCGTGATAATGATAACAATATTGATGTTGATTGACACTCTCAAGATGTTTGATTTACATTGTATAAATAATGCAGTTTGATCGACCGCTCTTTGGTGCGAACATATTAGTATTATTTTCCTGAAATACAGAAACTGACACAGAATTTGTAATTTCATATTATAATACAATACAATACAAATTATTTTTATTGCCCATAAAAAATACATATGTAGTAGAAACATACATTATGAATATGTTGAGCAAAGGTGGACTTATCGCTAAGCAATCTCTTCCACAAACCTTTCATATTACAAACGGTCGGTCGAACACTTTTTATATAAATAACTAGCCCCAGGCTTCGCACGGGAGGCATTTACAGATATAAGTTAACCTTCTGAAAAAAACCCTTTTTCCAACTTTCTAAACAGGAACAAAATCAGAGATAAGCGTATGCTTAAAGCCAGAAAAAATTATGCATTATTATGCATTATTTGCGTAATTACACACATCTCAATTCCATCAGAAAGTCATACAGTAGAACGTGACCAAGTCTTTTCAAGACTTTTGACTCTGTCTACCCCGCAAGGGATATAGACGAGACTATATATATACTGACGCACAATGAACACAAAAGTGACTAGGCGTAGAAAGCTGAAATTCATACGAGTAGCATATATTGCTCAGGGAGTTAAAAGCGAGCGATATGAAAGGAATTTTGGAAATTCTCACGTAAAAAAGATTGGAGGTGTCATAAACTAATCCGAACTAATATAAAGTATGTTTGTATGTTACCTCTTAACGCGTTATCTACTCTTAAAATCCAATCTTGAAATTTCGCGTAGGTATATATAAATGAGAATCTGGAGAAGGACATATGGTATATCATTTCGGTAAAAACTATCGTTCCCGTGGGATTTGCGAAAAATCTGTTTTATTTGTAGGTGGCGCTAAAGTCGCGCTAGCGAAGCTGCGGTTGCAAAAGCTAGTAATTAATATAGCATAGGCGCTGAAACAATAACACAAAGTGGATTCAAAGTTCATTAAACTGGTAGAGATTATTAACAATAATATTAGAAGAACGAACCTAAATAGATTCGATTAGTTTTATTCCACTTGAATGTTTATGCTTATTAATGACTTAATTAAAAATAAAACGATGACGTCACAGATTACTAAAAATATGTTTTTTTGTGAAGAAAATTCTTATTTTTGTAAGAGTTTAGAATTTATGCTTGCATCATATTGTGTATGCAAAAAATATCTCTTTTACCATTATCAGTATCGGATAGTCTTTTTATCACTATCATATAAACAGACTTAAGTAAATAGATCATTTGATGAAGATAAAATTTCTATGGTACCTACTATTAAAAAATTAGATTCTATTAAACGGTTCGTGTTTGATTGAATGAGAATTTCTGTATTTGTTTTTACTATCACATTCTATAAAAGAATGAAAACAATGCACAAGTATTACGAAGACTGTTATGTTGTCTCTGCCTATCCCTCCGTGAAAGTGACGAGATTAATACATACATACATATAATAACGTTTATATCCCTTGCGGGGTAGACAGAGCCAACAGTCTTGAAAATACTAATAGGCCACATTGAGCTATTTGGCTTAATGATAGAATTGAGATTCAAATAGTGACAGGTTACTAGCTCGTCGCCTAAAAGAAGGATCCCAAGTTTATAAGCCTATCCCTTAGTCGCCTTTTACAACATCCATGGGAACGAGATGAAGTGGTCCTATTCTTTTTTGTATTGGTGCCGGGAACCACACGGCACGAGATTAATATGAATAATTGATTTCATTCGTATATATGTGTAAGTGTAGTTATGGAGAAATATACGTGAGTAATATCTCAAGTGCTGTATTATGTTCAAATCAATTACAGAGAATTCTAGATTGTTGGCACTCGTGCGAAATCTAATATAGATAAGTTAATAAATAAACATTTTGCAATATACGTGGAGAACGTTACTTGTATCACAGTACGTAATAGACTTCACACAAGTGGATAGGATAAACCTTTAGATATAATGTTAAAAGACACAAGTTGAAATGCTTTTAATAGATAATCGTTGTCAAAGAAACGCTTTTACAAAATATACCTAAGTAAGAACTTTCGCCCGTATTATGGCACGCGCGATGCCTTTTTTATCGCGAAAAAAGAAAATATTTGTCAAAAAAATCTTGATTAACAGACGAGATTTTCGAGAGTATGTAACAAATTACTATTTTTACACATTACCCGGTCCTGCAGTCAATGTAGTAGGTACTACGTCATCTATAATGATGTATTTTGTGGAAGCCTTTCATGATTTTAATCCCTATTTTTCCCCACCAGGGGCGTCCGTGGCGCTCGCGCTGCGTCCTGCTCGAGCGCGGCGCGGTGGGGGGAGCGGCGCGCGCGCAACATGCTCGCGAGCATCAAGGGCTTCTGGAAGGTGTGCAGATATGGCGACCTTTACATGGTATGTTGATATTTTTTACATAAGATAAGATTAATTTATTGTGGACAACGAGATTGTCTATGTACAACGAAAAGTTCCTATAGAAATAGAGCCAGACATAAACTTGCCAGTAAAGAATTTACATCCATTATCTTTGTAAATGAACTTTTAACTTTCTTTGTAGATATATACATAGATATAGATAGATATATACGGGACAAATTACACTGATCGAGTTAGTTCGAAACTTGTGTTACGAGATACCAACTCAACGATACTATATTTTATAATATAATACTTATATAGATAAACATCCAAGACCCAGGACAATCGGAAAAAGTTATTTTCTCATCATGCCCTGGCCGGGATTCGAACCCGGGACCTCCGGTGACACAGACAAGCGTACTACCGCTGAGCCACAGAGGCCGTCTTTGTAAATTATTACAGAGACTTTATTTGTAAATGAAATTAAGTTTAAGTTAAGCGAAGCAAAAATCATGAAGTTATGTTTTGTAAATCTTTGATTGCTAATGAAAGGACTTATGCCAATTGATTTGGTATTTCATTAAAAAAAAAAGTACTGAATACACATGATCGCAGATTAAGATAAATAAAAGAGGCGGATTTTTAGAGGGTAAAATTGACAGTGTACTGCTTAAATATTTATTATAATATATAAAAATGACACACCTTTCTTTGCATAATGTATTACACACCGTATCAAGCTAGGTCGACATTCCTCAATTAAACAAAAATGGCGCACGAATGGGTTCACATTTACCGATTCAAAATTTTGCAATAAACAATCGAATATGGTAAAAATCGATAACAGTCTTCGTGGGTGTTATTATACATTATTACAATATGCTTTGCCTTGTAGATAAGTTTGCCTGCGTAAATTTCGTAATTTTTGAGGGCATCGGACAATGTCACATCTTGACTTACGGCAATAAAGTCGTCAATGAACATTTCGAATAATAAAATTTACGGGCATCTCACAACTTTTTGTAGTCATTAAGATTACAATTTTCTATAATATTATAATATTAATATTGCTTAAAGTCATAGTGATATTGTTTCCTTTTCCAGAAATTTTTCACCTCACTATCATTATTAAGCAGATACCAAATTTCAATAGAAAGGTGGCTTCATCATAGACATTTTTACTGTATAGAGTTTGTCGAAACAACACCACCTTAGGCAGATTGAGGTCAAACGCACTCAAATCTAAAATATCGCAATTCCTCTTTCGCTTCATTTGTATATCAATGTTTCCACGTAAGCTTATCCATTAAGGGCACGAACCGACCTTTCACCAGAGCGTTTCCGTTTTGATCATGAAATTTCTCGAAAGTTTTAGTCACATTACTATGATCAATGTCACACGTCGGTAGTGATGCTGGATACGATTCTATCTTACCAGAGCACACTTCGGAGCCCGCGTGACAACGACCCGCTTCCGCTTCCGACAATTATGTAGTAAATCAGCGAAGGTGATTTGCTACATACGTGTAAAGCTGTCGGTTTCGCGATAATTTGCAACGTCGCAGTTTTTGTACAGTCAGCAACGAAAATAGAGGCAATAAAGAATTGAGATGCAAAGCGCGCTCATGATTAGAAAGCTGCTCAATACTTATTTAGACGCTTGTACTACCTACTGTCCGTAATTTTCCTTAATTTGGTTATTAAGCCCCTGTAGGTTCACTAGATTTATGTAATTCATTATCTTAATTGCTCATATTTAGAGATCTTTAAAGTAACTATATTTAAAAATCTGCAAATTTTTGTCGGTTTAACTTTGTATGGACGGGTATATCCTGAGGTCAAATGTTTATTTTCAGCGCCTTATTGCCGTCCTCGATAACATACAAAGTAACATTGAGCTCGTTATTATTGAGAGAAAGAATCACTGTATTTAGAAGTTATACTGATTCATGAAATCTTTATTGCAACATTGAATATTATTTGACAACAAGTTTATTATTCTAATTAAACAAAAAAATGTTCTGTTCAAGCAAATGTTAGTTTAGGCAAGAAAAATCATAAATTTAAAAAAAAGAACTCATTAATATTAACTAGGTACATTGCAAATATGAAAATTAAAAAACGCTGTTAAACTAATGAATTTATAAATCTCACACCAACCTAGGTTATAACTAACTATAAAGTCAAATTTCTGTTAGGTAAATTTATATGTTTGTAAGAAAATCTTGACATTTTGAGGTAAGAGATAAGCCTTTTTACGGAGAAATGAGTCGCACTGACTTTTTATCTTATTAATTTCAATCTTTAATAAGCCTTATGACAACAGGTGAACTTAAAGCGAAAAGCATTTTAAACCATCAACTTTTTGAAAACAGCAAAAAAATATAAAGCCGGGTGTCAAACGTGACGAATGAGATCAATTTTCGTATCGTTGGGACATTATCCACGAGAGTTAAACCAGAATTGATGGATAGCCACTCGTATGAATTTTAAAACAAAGAACATATAATATGCAATTGTGCAACCGATTAATACCAATTTGAGTGAACCTCGAATGCACCGGAAGTCACGTCCATATCCTACCTTACACTACTCATGTGATAAATTTGTGTTAATATCAGCGGAGGCATGTATTTTATGCAATTATCTTTGATATATCTTTGAATGAGAATGATATGGTCGATCAGCTAATCACTTAGCCACAAATATGCTGATTGAGGTAACAGAAATCAAAAAAGTCGTAGGTATCAGGTAACACATTAGAGGCCATTTAGAATCATTTCCAGTTTGTGTATTCAGACCTCATTATTGTTTTTTTCAATCAGGCAGATTGATTGATGTATAAAAGAGATTGATGCACATAATTTACGCACGGCTCAACCACTGCGCTGGTTCTTAAGATTCCATACGTAGTTCAGAGGTGCGCTAAGAGCGGGTTTCCGGAAATTTCCGTGGAAACGGAAATTATAACGGGCTTTCCGTTTTACGGTGGGCATCGAAAACGTGCTCTAGTTAAATTTAAAAAACGGCTAAATTTTTAAATTTAATGACGGCCTCTGTGGGGCAGCGGCAGTACGCTTGTCTGTGACACTGGAGGTCCCGGGTTCGAATCCCGGCCGGGGCATGATGAGAAAAGAAATTTTCTGATTGGCCTGGGTCTTGGATGTTTATCTATGTAAATATTTATTATAAAATATAGTATCGTTGAGTTAGTATCTCGTAACACAAGTCTCGAACTCACTTCGAGGCTAACTCAATCTGTGTAATTAAAACAAAAAAGAGATTTATTCGCAGAAAACCTAATGTTTTGTCCCCACTAAGCAGATCCTCGGAATGTATCTCAACTAATATTATAAATGCGAAAGTAAGTTTATTTGTTTGTTACCTCTTCATGCGTTATCTACTGAAGCAATCCTCTTGAAATTTCGCGAGAATATAATTCAGAATCTGGAGAAGGACATAGGGCACGTTTCGTCCGGGTAAAATTACAATTCCCGTGGGATTTGCAAAAAACCTGTATTCTTTTGTATATGGCGCTAAATTCGCTCGGGCGAAGCTGCGTGCTAAAGCTAGTCTAATAATATTTAGTTTACGCGTGAGTTTCACAGTGAGTGAGCTCTGATGACGGATCGTTTACACTGACATTGACATTGTTCCCATTCGTGATGCAAAATAACGCGAACACAGAGCTACAACCAAGCAAGGTTTGAAGAAGATATTTTTACTTTTTACCACATTTAAAAAAATTTGTAAAACATCAGTAATTTTTCAAAATAGTTTATTTCGCGTTTTAATTTCGGTATTCATAATCTCATTAAGCCAAACAGCTGAAATAAGTTTTATCTTCTCAAGTCTATTGGCTTCGACTACCCCGTAAGGAATTATATGGCAGTATACATTTTGGGATTCACAACTGTACCTTTTGTAGTACCTGTCAACTTCACAACAATTTTTCAATGAAATATAAAATCATACTAATTAAAAATACTAACATACTACTATTTTATTATAAACTATGAAAAGGGGTTGACTTTCTGTATAGTTGTTATTTTCTGCTTGCATTGCAATGTCAAGTTCAGTGCCAAATATGCCATTAACGTCACGGCACGATGACTATGCTCATTGTCTTAAGGTGTTTTAATTATTAAAAAAAGACTATAAATAAATGTGTCAATGATTAAAAATAGTTTCTCATCTTCTTTGATTGGTTTTCTGAAGATTTGTCCTGACAAACTAACAATCAATTTACAAAGTTCACTTTTTTATAATATTAGTATAAATATTAGTAAGTGCAGTTCGTTTTAAAAAAAAATATTTAGGATAAGTATTAAGTTATATATAAATTTGAAACTTATTTCAGTTTGAAAAGATTTGAAACGGAAATAAGTTAAAAATTTAATCTTATCGCCCCAACACAATTAAAATTGAGTCACTTCAAAGATGGTAATATAAAAAATTTAACACGATACACTTTACAAGTGATACCTGAGGAAAAATTCCAACGGTGACAAAAACAGATCTGCATTTAATTATCGTGCTAAAAATAAGCAGATTGGAAAATACACATTAAGATATAGCAGGGTAAAAAAACCTGACAAATCGGATCAATATATTCGGTAGAGAGAAGCTTAACATTTAAGCTTGAAATAAGCTTTGAAAGAAGAATTAAGCGCGTTTTCAACTTGACTTAACTCGGAAGTACCATCACTCAGAACTAATTCAGACCAGTGAAAAGCGTTTAGTACCAAATATTTCACTTGTCTAATTAAGTTATTCAATTTAGTCAGGGCTTCTGAATTAAGATGACTTGACACCGTTTATGAAGCCCTTAATCAATCGCATGATTCAGTTTAACGTTTCGTTACAATGTGAACAATAAATATTGTTTTTAGGAATATGATAAACCCTATTTTAGCACTTTCCGTCACTCCACATATTTTCCGTGTAATCTACATATTATATACATGAAATCACGCCTCTTTCCCGGAGGGGTAGGCAGAGAGGTACATCTTTCCACTTGCCACGATCTCTGCTTACTTACTTGTGTTATGTCTATAAAAAAATCTATCTCGTAAAAAAAATATTTGATGGAAGGATGACGGAGAGATGCGTGAATCAATCAGTTTTATATTCACTAATATAAGATATTCACCATAGTGCTTATAAGGTTAATTAAAACTAACTGGTTGGATAACAACTCCATCAAAGTCATATCCATCACGTTATCAAAGATTAAAGATCCTTCCGTCTTATTATACTGTGGTACAATCTCATACATTCTCTAAGGAAGTGAACCAAAGCTCGCAGAAAGTTCTAAGGTCACTGACTTATCGGAACCAATCTCGGACGGACCAGTTGATGATAATTTACAAAGAAATTCAATTGAAACGATCCATTTTCTGAATTTAATACTTACTACAATTATAGTAATATTTGCTTTTACCCGAAGTCTCTAATCTAGCGCCGACCACAAAATAATGGGAACTAAAGTTTTGACCGGGATGAAAAGTACCCTATGCCCTTCACAAGACTCTTAATTTTGTATACCTTACGTATTATGTCCGTCAACTGTGCTATACAATATAAATAAATAAAAATATATTTCTAGAAAACCTTACCATACAGTTTATACTATGGATAACCATCATAAAATGAACGTGGCCTTACATTCACCTACTTACAATGGATCATTAAGTCAAATGGAAGTGACAAATTAATGTAAGTAACAAGTTATTAAATCATATTACATACATTTATGCATATAATCACATCTATATCCCTTGCGAGGTAGATAGAGCCAACAGTCTTGAAAAGACTGACAGGCCACGCTCAGCTTAAATGATATTCATCCTAAAATTTAAGTTGATACTGAACATTATTACAAGTACAAAGTTATGGATATTTGTATCGATATCAGTTACCTTCCTGGATTCTATAATATTCACAAACCTATAAATATTTTAGGAGACAACCAAATCAATTTCATTAGCCAACATCCGTTTCAGGAGCCAACATCACAAATGGTATGGTACCATGCGAAATCCGAAGCACAACATCGGGAATACAATAATGATGAAAGAGACAACAAACTTAGGTCATCAAAAACAAATGATATCACTACTATTTATGTATATCACATACATACATATAGTTTCTTCTATATCCCTTGCGGACTAGACAGAGCCAACAGTCTTGAAAAGTCTGATAGGAGGTGACGTTCAGCTGTTTTTTGTATATCACTTCTAGAAATTTTAATTCCATGATTACGTATTGTAATATATTGAGCTACTTTTGGTTTAATTCAAGTCAGTATCAAATAAAGGTCTGAACTATAACGTACTGGTATGCATAAGTCGAGACAGGCAGATTTTGTTAACATTGGCAATTGTTGGACTGTAAGTATCATACACACAATCATACTTATTCTCTGTACGAGTACCCAGGTCAAGAAATCTTTCCACTTGTCACGATTC
This sequence comes from Amyelois transitella, assembly GCF_032362555.1. NCBI lineage: Eukaryota > Metazoa > Arthropoda > Insecta > Lepidoptera > Pyralidae > Amyelois > Amyelois transitella. Next base: position 8,831,317 of record NC_083524.1, read on the forward strand.
CTGCATACTTCTTCCGCTTTATCCACATTCATCTATTTATTTATTTATTTATGTACACAAAATAATATACAGGAGCATTCAATACAGTAATTTCAGTACAAAGGTGCTACTTATTTATAAAAAAAAATTTTCCAGTAGACCCGTGAGAGATGAATTTTGGAGCGGTATGACGTGTGCATAAATATTGTTTAACATATTTAACTAAAGGTACATGCTTATACTTACATAATTAAACATGAAACAATTATATAAATGACAATAATAAACTACATAGATAAACAAAAATACTTATCATGTGCATCTACATCATTCTTCATGCAAGCTCATCTTTTTCTTTTGGTGTCGGGAACCACACGGTACAAAAGCTAGTTAGTTACCTTTAATTTATACAGTGTATCATTGCCAGTACGTTTTATGTTTGTTAAGACAATAACAATACATTAGGATAACTACCTTAATTTGTAGAAATCTAATTATACACCTTGTTCAGCATTACATAATATAATTACAACAATCTAGATACGAGTAATTTCCTCAAGAGTTAACCGTTATGGTAACCATTAATACTTGTTTTTATTATTTATAAAGAAATATTCTTAAACACGGCACAAAAGTGTTTAACTCTTATCAAAACTATGAGTGGATGGGAACACCTAAAATGAAGACAATCGTACAATCTTTCGAATACTTCAGTTTCTTTATAATCAACCTTCAAAACAGGCCAAGAGTGTGTCTGTTCACGTAAAATGTGTGGTTTTAACAGATGTGTGTTAAGTATCCATTACAACTAAATGCAAAAATTTTTATTCATTTTTATTTAATAGGTTCTTATCGGCCAGACTCTGATCTAAGCAGTACACAATGAGCTAAGACATAAAGACCTACGAGGATTCCCTTAAGATTGTGGATTCAAAGAATCGTAAATTTTACTTTCCTATGATAAGGCGATGATCTTCCAACCTGTCACTACCTAAATCTCAATTCCATTTGAACTGTCCACCTGAACATGGACACAAACATACATACATATAGTCACGTCTTTATTCCTTGCGGGGGAAAGGCACCACGTTCAGATGTATGTCTTTATGATGGAATTGAGAATCAACAAAAAATAATTAAAAGTGGACTCCATTTATTTTCGAGACTAATGGGCCACCTCAAGGGATAAAGATGTATGCATGTGGAATTAAACCCACTTGCTTTCCATTTCGTAGGTGGACAAAGTGGACGTGGGTTAAAGGATTTTCTATCGTATGTAGACGATCTGGTCACTCTACTCGAAGAATCTTGAGTGTAATTGTCGCGTCTTCTCTCATTACACACATGTCAGTCATGGCGGATAAATGTTGACTATTTACCACCATTACAGAGAATTTATGGGTTCGTCTCGTTACGCTCTCCGAGTCCACAATTGTCAACGTCAACGGAAAATTATATTTGATGATCATTTGATGGGTGAACATCATCATGTTTGTGCGAACTTTTTTTTTATATTGTTTACAATCTTATAATTTGAGGCACAAAAGTAATCTTTGTTAATTTGTTTATGCATTACCTTAGTAAAAAAATTAATGTCAAATGTGTATTTATACGTATGAAAACTGATGCCCCCATTATTTTCTGGCGCAGAAGAATAAACATAGCGTGTGTCAGTTGCTTTCTGTGCAGATTTAAAATTCGGTCAAGGGAAAGGCTTTTGAGCTTGTGATTCTGATTTCAAACTGGAAAATTGTCACTATTCTATAGTTCTAAAGCAAATCCCAATTCCATCATTAGGCCACCTAGTCTCGAAACTCAATTACATCTTAGTTCGTGTCTGGAGAATATAATATTATATCATGCCTAACCACTGGAAAAAATCGAATCCGTTGAAAACATAAATATATCAGACTTGGGAATATTCCTAAGAATTTATTTAGATACATCTTTGAGAATGATAATTATCATTGTGTCAATTATCATATTCATGTGGTCAAATACATTTGTGGGTGTATCGATTATAATCGATACACCCACAAATGTATTTGACCACATCTACAATTTATATTTAACTATGTAAGTTAACACAAACATAAGAAGACTGGTCGTGGAAAATGTTACCTAATGATTATTGATATTCTTGATGTCTATTTCTGAATGAGGACCTAGAACAATCAGCAATCAAAAAGTGCTTTAATCAAAATTTTAATGTTATTTTGCTTTTATATACATATAGTCACGTGTACATCCCTTGTGAGGTAGACAGAGCCAACAATCTTGAAATGCCTGAAAGGCCACGCTAGCTTGGTTAAATGATGGAATTGAGATGCAAATTGGTGGTGATGGTGACAGTTTGCTAGCCATCGGAACAAGAAAAATCACAAGTTATTTTTTCATCAAATACACTATTTAACGACATCCATCGTCTAAAGTGCTGGGAACCACAAGGCTTTACACTGCTTTTATGGTAATAATATTCGCCCCCGGCTCCGAACGGGTGAAAAAACCTTTTTTACAAACTAAATGTATGCAACATTTTGTAGAGATCGTTTCAGTGTTTTACCCGTGAAGAGGCAACAAACAAACTTACTTTCTTATTTATATTGATACTACTATGATTTTCTTAATTTAACGAAGTACCTACGGATTTATAAAATACAATTTTGCGTAGTCATGTAAGTAAATATCCGGATGTTTGTTAAATATTATACGAGAATATATGAAAATATACGTCCGTGAATAATAAATGCGTGAAATCATAATGATGAAATTTGAGATAATAATTGTAAGGGCTCATTCCCACTAGGCGGGAGAACCTTAAATATTAATTCGCACTTTTAAATTTTTTAAATAAAATAGAAAATAAAACAATTAATTATTCATTAAAAGCTCTCTTCGGTTCCGCCTAAAACAAAAAATCCCGTTATTTTACTGTCCCACGGGATTTATTTATAAGTCAGTCAGTTTCCTCCGTTATTCAAACGGATGTATAAATTAAATTTATTATAATGGGTGCTTCTACAAAAGTTGGACAAATTTTACCCTCATTTTGCTTTTTAAGTTTTTGATGAAAAATAAACAGTTTTTTATTATAAGAACGTAGGTAAGATAATCATTGATACGATTTTGAATCAGGCCAGTCACTTTATCAATTAGTTTTTCAGATATTTCGATTTTTGTACATTTGAATGCCAGGGAACTGACGAGGTTACCACGGAACTGATTAAAACACACAATTCATAGAAAATTTCAGATATATTGAATACCAAACTAATATTTTATAATACATACATACATACATACATATGTTCACGTCTATATCCCTTGCGGGGTAGACAGAGCCAACAGTCTTGAAAGGACTGAATGGCCACGTTCAGCTATTTGGCTTAATGATAGAATTGAGATTCAAATGGTGACAGGTTGCTAGCCCATCGCCTAAAAAAGAATCCCAAGTTTGTAAGCCTATCCCTTAGTCGCCTTTTACGACATCCATGATGATGATCCAAGGGAAAGAGATGGAGTGGTTCTATTCTTTTTTGTATTGGTACCGGGAATCACACGGCATATTTTATAATGGCACATTGTTTTAAATCTAATGACATTAAATTCATCACAATCTCAACAAACCATATTCAACCATACAAACTCCTCGCTTCGCAAAAATGTGGAAAGGGGCAAATCGTCACCTTCGGAATCCGTAAAAATGGCTGAAATATTCAAAGGCGTGTCAATAACGTCAGACTTGTATTTAACAGATCCCAGTTTGAAATGTTCACAAACTTGCGAGTTGCAAAAACAACTTAGCGATTTCATTACAAGCTGATTGGGTAAAAACGCAGAGCCGGCCACCTGATGCACTGAAAGCGTCCCTTTAAATGCGACCGATTTGTGAGAGTTTGTCTCAATCAAAGCATTCATGCTGTCTATTTCACATTCATCGATTACATTCACTTGTATGGACGGACATCTTTCACGAACAACAGCAGCAAAGTCGTTAAGATCAGTTATATCCCCTCCTCTTGCAATAACTTGATCAGCCGTCCGCTTGCACATGGCCATCACCACCACCTCCACCACTTTACCAGATATCACTTTTCTGAATTCCGCTTTATCTTTGTAGTTCCTAGTTTTTGCAAAGTTTTCTTCTAGTTGCATTTTCAAGACTTCTCCAAAAAAAAAAAGGTTTTTTTTACTAATTCTCGCTTTTTCGTCACATCCCTTTACCCTTTCCAGTTTTTTTTAGTTATACGTTGTTCCCGCGGTGTCATATCTTTTATACTTTTTCTTTGCCTCTTTTCTTTTTTTTTTTTAATATCTTAAGCGTTCTTTTTCCTTGTATTCCGCTAGTTTAACAGGGTCATTTCTTATTCTACTCAACCGGGCCTTTCCGGCTTCCCTTTTTTTTTTGCAAAATTTCTTCTCTACTTAATTTTTGTTTTTTATTTGTAGGTGCCATGGTGTTTTCATCTGAAATAATGAAACATATTGTATACCTACGATATCTATCCAAATTTAAAGGCTCTAGCTTAAAAATCATCAGTACCGTGGCGATACGTCAGTTCCGTGTCGAAGCATCGGACATAGAACTGACGACACGGTACTGATGAATAGGCCACAAATTCTAGGTTATAATTCAAAGTATCGTGTTTACGGGTAAATTTTGTTAGTAAGAGGCAACATTATAACAAAGTAGACCTTATTTTAATAAAACTGCAGGAAAATATATAATAATAGAGAAATAATTACTCACCACGGAACTGAAGTCTTGACTGGAGCAACACGTGCGTACGCCACAGCCTGCTCGCTGTCACTGTTTTTTAAATCGTGGCGCGGCACAAAATGGCGTTTGTAGATAACTTCACCACTTATACTTTACTGAGCGATCACCTTGACGTATTAGCATTGATGTTTCGCGGGAATTTCGAATGTTAATATTGCACACGGAACTGACGAGTAAAAGTGAAGACAACGTATAAACGTAAATTTTATACTATTATTGTTTTAACTCTATTTAAAATTTATGTAATATAGATTATTAGATGTTTCTAAGTTTGTAATTCAGCGGTAAGATTCATTATAAATTGTATACATTTCGAGAAAAATTTAATCTGTGGTGTAAATTGGGAATGGTGACAAGCCAAGGTACTGATGATTTTCACTTATTGATTACGTTATTTCTATAACTTATATTAAAAATAAAACTATAATTGAGTGGACAGCTTAAAGTGACCTAGATAAAATGAAATATAAAGAAATATTTACAAAATATACTAAAATATTTATTATATCGACTGATGACATCAAGTTGCCCAACTTTTGTAGAAGTACCCTAATACAATTCAATGCTACAAATTATATTTTACATCTCATAGTGTACATATTTCCTTATGAAAGCTGATAAGTATGTTCTGTTTATTTATAATGGCGTAGGTACCACATGAGTTCTCCATAGGGTTGCCACCTTTTTTTGAAGAAAAATAGTATTTTTTTTTAATAAAAAAAATATATAGTTCTTTTGGGTAATTCAAGAAAAAAAAATAGTACACATCTATTTTCAATCATTATTTATTTTTCCATGAGTATTTATTATTATTTTTCGCTTTTGCCATCAATGTTCTATTAATTTTAAAATAGTAATACGCATAATACATGAATGAGTTTCGTTCAAAAATTCCCTATACAGCGCTGCGGGTGCGTTCCATTCACAGTCAATTAAAAAAAATAGCGACAATTGAATTAGCGTAAAAAATATAGTATTTTTCGTCCTATATTGTTTTTATATAATATATAGTACAATTAACTTAAATATAGTACGATACTATATAATATAGTACGGGTGGCAACCCTAGTTCTCCACGTGGTCGACTAACTTAACAATCTTTGCGCACATGTAGCGTAAACGCCGCCGGTTAAACACTGTTTAACAGTTGATTGTAACTGTTAAATGCCCATTTAAACTGAATGACGACATGCTTTTTTAATTAACTGCGTGTTGGCGCGTTATAGAACTAATGTGTTAATCAAATATTGATTTGTGTTTAGTTTAATTGTTTCTGGCATTTTAGGAAAGAACCACTCCATATCTTTTCCTTGGATGTCGTAAAAGGCGACTAAGGGAAAGGCTAACAAACATGGGATTCTACTTGTAGTCGATGGGCTAGCAACCTGTCACTATTTAAATCTCAATCAATCATTGGGCCTTATAACTGAATGAGGCCTTTCTGTCTTTTTAAGAGGCTCTGTCTTCCTCGCAAGGGATATAGACGTGTTTACCTATATGTATGTAACTCAATATTTGATCAGGGTAGTTACTTTTTAACGGAGAATGGACAGCAGTGGTTCTATTTGGATTTGCTTATCTTCCTATTACTAGATCATATTAGCTAGGATGATGGTCGGTGACAGATATTCTTTCGGTAAATCCTCACTTCTTCGGAAAGGTGCCAGGGGTGCTTTTTTACTATATCTTAACCCAAGTCTCTGCAACCTTTGCAGAGGGACCAATCTTACTCATTTTGGATCATGATAAAAGCTGCACTTGATGATTGTGCCTATTCCCTTAGTCGCCTTATTCTTGGCATATACCATATACGGAAAACAGACTGAGTGGTCCTATTCAATAGCGCCGGGAGTCAATAACTTGGACAGAATTATGGACACATACGTTAAATCGAACCGATTCATATAAGGCCTAAAACTAAAGCAAACTGTATAAATTACGTGTGCCGTGTGGTTCCCGGCACCAATAGAAAAAAGAATAGGATCACTCCATCTCTTTCCCATAGATGTCAGGCGATGGGCTAACAAACTATCACAATTTGTAGCTCAATTCTATTATTAAGCCAAACAGCTCAACGTGGCCTATTGGTCTTTTTCGAGACTGTGAGCTCTGTCTACTCCGCAAGGGATATACTCGTTACGATATGTATGTATGTACAAATTTACCAGGACATCATAAATTGGTTGCAGGTATTGGCGGCGCTCGCCGCGCAGTCTATCAACATATCGGTGGGCTTCTGCCAAGGTTTCTCTGCGGTTCTGCTGCCCCAGTACACACACGAATACCCGAACATCACATACGAACAGAGCTCATGGATAGGTAAGCCTCTTTTAATATAATAAGTAAGTATAGGTTTTGCTATGGCAAAAGGTGTACGAAGAATTTGTAAAAAAATGTCATCAACTTATATAAAGTAACTTTATCTTCTCGGTTATTTTTTAACATTCGCAATTAGAACGTAAAAACTATAAGAATTTGCTGAAAGTATTCCAGACTGATATGTTAATATATTTTCTATAAAAAAAAGACAAACCACTTAACAATCATACATAAGACCAGGAAAGAAGGCATAAAAAATTAATTAATAGGTTAAATGTACCAGTAACATTCGTCACTTTAACGCTACGATAACAAAAACAAAGGAAAAAAAAACACCATTCGCGAGAACCTATTTTCTCTAATTAAATATTGTTAGTGATAAACAAACGTTCAACGTGGTTGGCCACGTGATCTAGAATTCCCGTAGACCTGAAGTAAAATTTCATCAAAGATGATACCAGTACATTTAACGATGGGTTTTGGTCCCACAAAAACAAATAAAGATGAATAAATACTCAAGATGTTTATTAAGAAGAAAAGTACTTCATTGAAAGTTCTAAAAGGAGAAAATTCAAGCGAATCCGGTTCGGGTGAAGTCTTAACATAGTGCATACATACATACATAAACTCACGCCTCTTTCCCGGAGGGGTAGGCAGAGACTACCTCTTTCCACTTGCCACGATCCCTGCATACTTCCTTTGCTTCATCCACATTCATAACTCTCTTCATGCAAGCTCGGCGGTTTCGGGCACTTTTGACCTGACCCTTCACCAGGACGTCCTTAATTTGATCAAGATATGTTCGTCTAGGTCTTCCCACCCCGACCTTTCCCTCCACACTCTCCTTGTATATCTGCTTAGTCAACCTGTTTTCATTCATCCTCTCCACATGACCGAACCATCTCAACATACCCTTTTCTATTCCTGTAACTACATCTTCTTTCACATCACAACATTCCCTTATCACGCTGTTCCTTATCCGGTCACTCAATTTCACACCCAACATACTCCTTAACGCTCTCATTTCCACTGCATTTATTCTGCTTTCGTGCTTCTTTTGCCATACCCAACTTTCACTCCCATACATTAATGTCGGGACCAACACGCCCCTGTGCACAGCCAGTCGAGCCTTTTTGGATAGTTTCTGACTGCTCATAAAGGCATGCAAAGCTCCATTCACCATGTTCCCCGCGTTCACTCTCCTTTCAATATCACTATCACACTTGCCATCTGATGTAAACTTTGATCCTAGATATACAAACTCTTTCACTTGCTCAACTTTTTCTCCTCCAATCAAAATATTACATGCTGTCATTTCTTTCTCCATTTCAAAAACCAGTGTTTTAGTTTTACTTACGTTCACTTTCATTCCTTTCTCTTTTAAAGCTTCATGCATACAGTTTACCATCTCCTGTAACTCCTCCGCTGATGACGCCAGTATAACCTGATCGTCGGCATAGAGCAGACATTTGACGAGTAATTCATTCATCCTTAATCCACTTTCAGACTCTTTCAAATCTGTCAAACAACTATCCATAAATAGGTTGAACAGCCACGGTGACGCAACACATCCCTGCCTAACACCTTTCTCAATCTTAAACCACTC